>NC_141991.1:167652777-168856508 GCF_049901715.1 Pseudonaja textilis | reverse complement strand
TTCCCTCTGGTCCATGGAAAAACCTCTCTCTTTGGAACAGGTCCCTGGCACCCCAAAGGTTAGGGGGTGCTGCTATAATGTATCGGCAGGTGGGGAGTCAATGGAATATGAGATCCTTCGCTAGTACTTTCACAGGAGGCAGGAGTGATTTACAGGAGGAACTTGCGACGTTCCTTGTCAGCAGCTTTGACCCAGTATCATGCCCATCAGAGTCTGAATTTGAGGAGGAAGATGAACAGCTGACAGGGAGTGGGAGTGTGGCTCCGTTGGCTGTGGAGGAAACTGGGGAAGGGCAAAGTCTGGCTGGGCAGAGCAGGATAGAGGTAGAACAAGAGACAGGGAGTTCAGAGGAAGACCCAGGCCCACCCCCTCTTCATCCTAGGGCATGCAGGGAAGAACGGAGAAGAGAGCAACATGGGTTGCATGGCTTATGGGAGGAGGAAAGGGCCCTGATTCCCTTCATTAGCCACAGCTGGGAAGGGAGTTTAAGATGCATGCTGAGTGTGGCGTCTTCTGGGAACAAATGTGAGTTTATTTTGTGTATACTTTGATTATTTGCGTTCCTGGCATCCTCCCAATTACGTCTGGAATTCCTTCTCCTGTCCTGCCAGATTAATTACTTAATTTTTGCCTTGTTTGGACTTATAATTACAGTTTTTGTTGACTACGTTTTGGACTTGATTCTCTGCAGCCAAAGGCTGTTCCTAAGAGAGTTTTCTCCAGCCAGAAGGTAACCATTGGGGATAAAGTTGGAGCTAACAAAGGGACTCCTAGTGATTATCTGACTATGTTGCCTTTTGTGCCATGCCCCGGGTCATCACACACTGCTACACTGTACTTGCAATCTGGGCATCTGAGTGCTCAGATTGTGATCATGTGACCATGGGGCGCTGCAATGGATGGTACTAACAAATAAAGATTGGCCATAAGTCCATTTTTTCAGCACTCCCGTAACTTTGAGTAGAATAATAAATGGATATAAGTGGTAGACTACATTTAGAATAGAATAAGACTGGAATACATTAAAAATTTCTCTACTTCTTTCAGTCCTAGCAGATCCCAGCATGTAGAAAAAAAGAAAGAGGGACTACACAAAGGGTAAAGCAAACAGACATACCAAGTTCATGCTGGGTCCTGCCTTTCCAAGAAGTAATGACTCCAGTAAACAGCAAAGAGTAACAACTTTACTGATGTCCACTTGTCTTATGGCTTGGGAACACTTTTTGTGAATATATTTTAAACCATCTTCAACATAACGGGAAAAGAGTTCAAACAAATATGTTCTTGTTTCTTCATTGAGCTAAACAAAAATCAACATTGTTGTACAATTAGTTTCCTCACCAACTTAGAAAAATGTACATTTCATAAGAAGAAAAGAAATCTAATATATTAGTGTATATAGTATTGCACTCTAATGTCTCCTATGCTAATAGGTCTAGAATCCAAATAGGGTAATGAAAAAGAAAAGGGAGGTACTGGTGTGCCCAGGGAGAAGATACCAAAGTTTATAGCCATTTTACAAAGCTATTTTAACAATGAAAAAGCAGATTATGAGAACTGAGAATCTCCTTCCTTCCTTCCTTCTCTCCCTCCTTCCTTCCCTCCTTTCCCTATACTGCCCATTCCAAATTCTGGACAGCTTACAACAATATAGGTAAGTTAAACATAAACTGCAGGGCTATCAAATATAACATGATGATTGTAACCTAACAGCAAAGACATGCTTATAAAAGAAAAATATTCAATTATCTGCTTGAATGTCAGAAGACAAAAGTCCAAGTGCCGCTCTGGGAACAGTGTATTCCATAAATGCGGGGCCTGTAAAAAGGTGGCCTCGGAGTCACCCTATGACTATTATTAAGTATTCGAAGTCACCCTATGACTATTATTAAGTGTTGTACCTTATGATTCTTGACTCTTGATGAAAGTATCTTTTCTTTTATATACACTGAGAGCATATGCATCAAGAAAATTCCTTGGGTGTCCAACCACACTTGGCCAACAAAGAATTCTATCTACCCTAACAAAAATGTGCAAAATGCTTAATTATTATTATGTACTAGATAAAACATACTTTTTCTTCAAGGCCTGCCATCCATGTTTTTACATAGGGCATCCACTTCAATTCCTCTGGATCAATGTATACCATTCCACATCGGCTTACTGTGGCAGGTGAAGCAACTCTTAAGTCTTCTACCTAAAATTCATACAGTAGACACTGCATTTGCTTCTAGTTCTGCACATTCTTATGCAAAGAAAGCAATGCAGATACAATTGTATCTTTGGTTCAGAAATAACATCTTTATTTCTTTGTTAATTGAGATTATAATCCCATACAAATATAGGAATTGTTGGATTTCACAGCAAAGAGGAAACATTCAAATTTCAGCCCCTGAAAAAGGATTTCAAAGTCTTTCATATCCTACATCAGAACTCTAATCAGGGGTCCTTGGCTCTCTGAGCTTACTTGTTGTTGTTTTTTGCAAATGTTTCATTACCCAAACTAGGTAACATCATCAGTGCACTAGTGCACTAGCACTGATGATGTTACTAATTTGGGTAATGAAATGTCTGCAAGAAAATGAACAAGCTCTGAAAACACCAAGGACCCTTCAAGAGCTACAAATATTCTCCTTTATTGCAACTCTAGTCATACAAGAGTAAAAAAAAAAAAAAAAGGAAGGAATCCAGGGTACAATATTACTCAGTTACAGTAATAATATTAAGGGAATATTTATTCCAGCCCTGTATTTTTTGTAAAAAAACAACACCACCAAAATAAAAACCTTCCACTGTTTAGAATGGAAAGAAATTATTTCCTATCCTGGAAGATGAAATTATTGGTATTCCCTTCTGCCCTATCAGCTTGAGTTAACAGCACACACTGGCTAGCTTCTCCCAGTAACGGAGACAACATATGAGATAGTTATAAAATATTATGAAGTCATACATAATTAAAAAAAAACTTTTAAACCTAGGCCAGGTATAAAATTGTCGTTCAATTTCATAACAATATAAGCAAGATATACTAAATTTCCTGCCTCATATAAGAGAAATACAAGAAAGAAAAACATTGAAAAGAGCAATGGATTCCTTCAATGCTAAAATGTAAGAGATAAAGTTAGAGCTCATTTTTTTCATTCTGAATAAGACAAGAGGCTTCTACATTGATCCAACTCAGTTTTGAAGATTTGAACAGTGATGCTGTTCTTGAGGAAAACACTGGAAGAAGCCCAGTGAAATCCAGTGATACCCTGAATACAGCGTTAGAAAATCTATTAAAACTAAGAATGTGAATTACCTCAAACATCATATGGATGGATGGCGTGAGTTTGATTCTTTCACTGTTAGCCAAACAAAGCATCTTGTTGTCATCTAGAACCGTGTTCAGATTTTCGATCCATAGTGCATCCACAGGTCCATCACTGATGATCCATTTATGATCTTCAGAGGTGTCGACCACAGCAGCTCGCACACTAAGGGCCATTAAGCCATCTTTCCATTCCAGGGTTAAATTGTTAACTTCACCATATAGCTCCCCCATAGTTATTGATTTAGGATTCAGAACGTATGTTTTAACTGGCTGGAAAAAATGATAGTCCTCACCTGCTTTATGTAAAGCTCCAAGTGTATCTGCCAAAATTTGGTAAACTGTAGTTTTTCCACCTCCTGTTGGTCCAACAAGCATGACCCCATGCCTTACCAGCATAGTTTCGTACAGCTGAATCACTTTACGAATCATGGTAGCTTCGGTCTGCAATCCTTTGGAAAGAATGATATCTACTATTGTTGACTGCAGCACTCCATAATTATGTTCTGGGATTATGACTCCAGGGAAAAGGTCAGATATAATTCCACTAAAAAAAAATGAAGCACAAAAGATTTGCTCATTTATTTACATTATTGGTACTTCATCATTACCAATGCAAAATTTAAGCCATCGAAGAAAACATTTCACATAGCAAATAAGGGAAGGATTTGAATCCAGTTGTTCATTCCCCTAATTCTCCTTTTCTTTTATCCCATCTCTCAACTGAAATGCTGACAGAGATGGTTGGGTAAAACCCATATTAGGATTGGTGGGTCTCTATTCCCCAACTATGAACAGAATACAGAAATGAGCATAACAAGATAGCTGTGAATATCCAATAGGAAAAATAAAAAGCCCAGATTCAAAGCTTTTAAGTCTAAAATTGCCTTATCCTTTCCACTCTCATGAATTAAATTGGGGCAGTCAGGGAAACTATATCAGAGAGGATAGCCAGAAATGAAAAATATTCTTAACAAAATCTGGATTTCCAGTTTACAGGTACTCACTCATTCAACATTGTCCCCAGAAGTATTTATTATTTGTTAAATTTCTTTGTTGCCCATCTCACCACGAGGTGATTCTATGTGACTTATAGTACAGAGTATAACAGGATTCTGCAGCTAAACAAATCGTCATCAGCTTAATGGATATATATATTTTTTATATACACACACACACACACACACACACACATACATACATATGTTTTCTTAAGTTTTCGCGGGTACTTACATGTATGGTATTCAGCTTTGTTCGGGTATTTTCCCACGTCATTATAGTTGTGCTTTTAAATATGTATGTATGTATGTATATATGTATATGTATATATGTATATAAATTATTTGGTTTGTCAATTGCTTACAAGATAATAGGGATAAGTAAAAACATAGTTATGAATATATGGATACATATAAGAAAAATAAAAGAAACAATAGGAGAGGGACGGTAGGCACGTTGGTGCGCTTATGCACCCCTACGGACCTCTTAGGAAAGGGGTGAGGTCAATAGTAGACAGTCTAAGGTTAAAGTTTTTGGGGTTTGGGGAAGAAACCACAGAGTCAGGTAGAGTATTCCAGACATTGATCACTCTGTTGCTGAAGTCGTATTTCCTGCAATCAAGTTTGGTGCGATTAACCTTGAGTTGGTATCTATTGTTTGCTCTTGTATTGTTATCGTTGAAGCTATTCATTGACAGGTAGGACATTGCAATGTATGATGTTATATACTATACTTAGATCGGACTGAAGGCGGTGTAGTTCTAGGTTTTCTAGGTCTAGAATTTCAAGTCTGGTGGCATAAGGTATTCTGCAACGAGTAGAGGAGTGGAGAACTCTTCTTGTGAAATATTTCTGGACTTTCTCAACTGTGTTAATATCAGATACATAATGTGGGTTCCAGACTGTATTCAAATATTGGTCTAGCAAATGTTTTGTATGCTCTAGTTATTAATGTAATATTACCAGAGAAAAAGCTATGTAAGATTAGGTTAACAACTCTTAATGCCTTTTTGGCTATGTAATTACAGTAGGCTGTAAGATCATTACAGATCATTAGAGATGAGTACTCCAAGATCCTTGACAGAGTTTGGATCATCAACAAGGTCTTGACTATTCAGCCTGTATTTTATTTTCTGATTTTTTTTGCCAATATGTAAGGCAGAGCATTTATTTGTTGAGATTTGAAGTTGCTATTTGTTTGACCATTCTGATACATAGTCGAGGTCTTTTTGAAGGGTAGCAGTATTGTCTGTGGTGTTGAATAGCTTTACATTGTCAGTGAAGAGAACGCAGTTGTTCTTAAAATGATCACAGAGGTCATTTATGTAGAGTATGAAGAGAGTTGGTCCTAGAACACTGCCTAGGGGGACACCACTGTTGACAGGTACAGAATTTGACAGGACGCTCCCAATTTTGACCATTTGTTGTCTATTTGACAGGAATGCTTCTATCCACTTATGCAGGTGTCCAGAGATACTATAAGACTTTAGTTTTAGGAGTAGTTTGTTGTGTACCACTGAATCAAAGGCTTTACAGAAGTCTATGTAGTTTGCGTCTATTGCTTTGCCCGGATCGAGTTGGGTAGTCCATATGTTTTTGCAGTGTAAGAGTTGCAGATTGCAGGAGAGTTTTTTTCTGAAACCAAATTGTTTATTAGAGAGTAGGTTGTTTGTCTCTAAGTGGAGGATAATGGATTGGTTAATAATTGATTCCATGACTTTACAGGTAACACAGCATAAAGATTGGTCTGTAATTTTCAACTACGCTGGGATCTCCCTTTTTGAAGATAGGGATGACTGTGGCTTGTGATCATAGTTTTGGCAAGGAGCTGGTCCTGAAAGATTTTTCAAAGATTATACTTAGAGGTTTGGCTATGGCAGTGGGTAGCTTTTTTAAGAAGTAGGCACATACTCCGTCCGGTCCAATAGATAGAGGTGGTTTTAGATTGTGTAGTGCTTTTTCAACATTGTTTTCTGTAAAATCGATATGTAGTAGATCATTGTAGTTGTCTGTGGTTTGACTAGGAAATACTAGGCATGATCCATTGCTGTTTACAAATACTGAGCCAAAGAATGTGTTAAAGCGGTTGGCTTTAATAGTGTCGTCGTTGTAGTCTTTACCATTAGGTCCTTTCAGGGGTGGGATGGACCTTGAGTCTTTCAGTTTGTTGTTTACAAAATTTTAGAAAGTGCAGGTGGAATTGGTGCGTAGAAGGTTTTCCTCTTGTTTAATGTGATAATTGGTGCATTCAGTCTTTATCTGGTGGCATAAATTTTTGTATCGACTTTTGAAGTTGGCAACATGACCAGATTTGTTTTTCCGCCAAAGTGATCTCTTTTTGGATTGAAGCTTCCTTATTGTTATGGATAATCTGTTTTTTCTGGGTTTTGGAGTTGTTATTGGTACATATAGTTTGGTGACTCTTTTGACTTTAAGTAAAAATATGTTGTAATGGTCTTCAACAGTATTGCATCCAGTGAATAGAAATTGCCGATCAAAGGATGAGAGATCGTTGTCTATAACATCATAGTTGCCTTTTTTGAAGTTATAATTGGGGATCACATCATTGTATTGATTTTTGTGTGGATGTATGTTGAGACAAAAGTCAATCATGCTGTGGTCACTGTTGGAAAAGGGTTCTTTAATTTGTATTCCATAAATTGAATTCAAACTATTGCAGAAGATGAGATCGAGACAGTTGTTAAGTCTAATATTGTTGGTTCCTAGTTGTTCCAATCCCAGATTTGTTACAGCATTGTAGAAGGTTGCATGTATGGGTTCAGTTTTACATTTGATTAGGGTCCAGTTAATGTGGGGTAGACTGAAGTCACCAAGAAAGATAAAAGCGTGTGGGCAGGATGCTGTCCATGTTAGTAGTGAATTTATCTTGTTTACATGTTCGATGTCATAATCAGGGGCTCTGTAACATAGTAAGAATCGAAATGTGGTATTTAAGGACAGTTCACAGACGATGGTCTCAGGAAGAGCAAGCTCTTGGGTAACTTGGATGTTTTTTAGATGTAAAGACTTTTTATAGAAGATAGCAACTTCACCTCCTCTATGGATTTCACGATCTGATTGGTAAACATGATAATCTCTTACTGTGGTAATGGAGTCAGAGATGCGTTGAGCCATGTTTCACAGACAAATGCGATGTCGAATTTAGCCATATTTAGTAAGAGGAGAAATTCAGGTATTTTATTCACAAGGCTTCTTGCATTGAGTAGCTTGCATTTAAGGCCAGTTGTAGTTGGAATTGAGGTAGTTAGGAGTGTGTGTGCCTAGTTTTGAGTGATGGTGGGTTGGATGAGGTAGGGTTGGATATGGAGTTGTGGGTTGTGTGACTCACTTTTGATACAATTAGCGCAGTAGTCAGTGTAGAGATCCTTCTCTCCATTGTCTAGATGACTTTTGAGTTCCTTGCGAGTTCACGGGAGTGGATTCTTTGCAGTATGGATAAGTCTGGTCTTGAGCGAAGTTTTTTGTGGTTGGGATTGGTTTTTACAATGGTGTTTATTGTATGAATGAATATGCATTTGCTGGACTCATTTTTACAAACAACTCTACAAAATTTTGGGGCCAGCGAGCCATCATTGTATTTGGACTCAGGGCCATCTCTGGTTACTTCAATGATATCTTCAGGAGAGATGTTTGTTGTATTTGAGTTGCTTATGATATTACAAACTTTGGTGATGTCATCTAATTCGTTGGTGTCTTCAAGACCAAATAAGATGGCATTTGGACATTTCTGATCATGTTCAATTGTGTCTCTGATGAGTAAGGAGATATCATTTGTGGAATATATATATTTGGAATCAACATAAACAAAGGCACTCTTATTATGGTTATCCAGCTTCTGATAACCTCTTGCTTGGATTATTACAGTAGGCATTATGGGATTGCCTTTGAAACAACAATAGATTAACTAATTGCAATCACACAGAAAAGACCTTAAGATTGTTAACTAGGACTGAAGAATGGAATCAAACCACATCAGTTCTTTAGTATATTTATTGTTTCGCAATCAGTTTCTGGATCCAGTTTCAAGTGCCTAAGAGTTTAAGAAATCACCTGTTTTCATTTTTATTTCATTGTGTAACGTATAACAAAACAAAAAGTAATAATTAATTTTAAAAGTACCTGAACAAAAGAGCATCATCTGCAAGAAATTTTGGGAGATTTGAATCTCGTAATGCTCTTATTAAAACAACTTCTTCATTCAGGTTTGGATGCTCTCTTTTTAGTGATCTAAATTTACAGAAAACAGTATTTTAAATGTATATTAACGTTAGTAAGTCAGTTGCATTAGATGTATATATAGGTAAATATATGAGTTTTATACTTCTTGTGCAATAACACTTTTGATGAATATCAATATTTGATACGTACCAATCTTAGGAATTTGTAGTTATTAGGGAAGACCTTTATAAAACTCCTATACACATATGTATGACTAATGCAACTGACACACTAATGTTAATATAAACTTAAAGTATTGTTTTCTCTAAATTTAGATCACTCGCTCATGTTTGCCTTGGTGCTTTCAACACAAACATGAGCAAGTGATCTACATTTACAGAAAATGGCATTTTAAGCTTATATTAACCTTAGTGTGTCAGTTGCATTCAACATATATGTGTATAGGAGTTTTATAAAGGTCTTTCCTAATAAGTACAAAATCCCTAAGACTGGTACTGGATCCATAAAACACCTTTATTATATAACAATATCCTTTCTTTGCTAGTTGTTTTACACATTTTCTCTTTCACAAGCATATACAGACTGCTAAAATAGATGAATAAAACCTTCATAAAAAACCCAAACAATGGATTATTCTGCTTATTATATACCAAGTTCTAAATAACATGAATCATATTAGTGTAAAAATATACATTAAAGTAGTATTCACCAAAAGCAATATTACACATAACAAGAAATAATTTTATTTTCTATAAGTCTAAATTTAAATCTAAAGCTTTTCCTAACAATAGGAAAATGTATCAGCCTCTGTATACTTAGAGCTCCACAGAATTGCTACAACAATAGTTCCCATAAAATTGGTCTTCATAGAACATATGAGAGCCAGTTTGGCCTATTGGTTAAGCACCAAACTAGAAAGCTGGAAACCATGATCAAGACCCATCTTAACCATGAAAGCCAGCTGAGTGACTTTAAGCTAGTCACTCTTTCTCAGTCCATTCCACTACACAGGGTTGTTGTGGGGAAATAGGAGGAGGAAGGTGTGTATGTTCACCACCTTGAGTAATCTGTAAAAATAAATAAAGGCGGGGTATAAATAAATAAAAGAATAAGTAAATATTTTACCCTGCCATGACCAACACAGATTTGACAGCTCTCATTCCAAAATCATAGTGGTCTTGTTGGGAAAGCTGTTCACTACAGAGTTTATACATCTGAGTCATCTTCCTTGCAAGTATTTTACTTGATTCAAATCCTTCAGAATACAGAATAACCTGAAATATAAAATGCATTCTTATAAAAGTCGGAAATCTTAAGCATAACTAAATAACTAGAGACCATATTTGTTCTACTGATTAAGATGCTGGCCTAGAAACCAGGAAATTGTGAATTCTAGTTCTGCCTTTGGCATCAAAGTCAGCTGGGTGACTTTGGGCCAGTCACTCTCTTTCAACCTAAGTCAGCCCACAGAGTTGTTGTGGGGAAAAGAGAAGAAGGAAGCGGTATTAGGTCATCTTATTTAGTACATATAGTATATATATTAAGTAATTAAAATGTTAAGAACAGATACATTTGATTTTAATGAAAAGGCTGCTAATTACAAACCTATTAGTCTGTTGAAGAAAGTATACGCCAAATACCTTTAATTAATTAAAATAGTTTTAATAATAGTAATAATAGTTTTAATTAATTATTAAAACAATTGGATTGAATCCATAGTGAAAATATTCATGCTGAGCAGCAGGAAGGATTCAGATGGGATTGTTTGACCTTGGTTGGATCTGTTTGTTTAGCCTTTTACCATTTAACCAAAAAATATTCCTCTCTGCCCAAAGGCTCCCTTTTCACAACCTTCACATATTGTAAATTATGTTTTTTAATTACTTCTAAGTGGGAGGTTTGGAAAAAACATTGTTCTTGTTTAGACAGATTGGCTGAGCTGTGGAAAAGGCGCAATCAATCAAATGATGGACCTGTTCTACTACTGTTAATTGCTGCCTGTGGCACTAATAATAGGTATTGAAAAAGTACCTCTGCAATCAAAGCATAGTTTGGAACCATCATAGAAAATGGCCTGAAGAGTGCTTTTAGATTGTCAGGTAACTCAGTTCGTCCAGCATAGCCAGGATTCATAGTAATAAAAGCAGCACAAGTCATAATTAATTTGATTTCACGTCCTTCAAACATAAACCGAGTGACCTTTTATAAAAGAAAGAAAAAGAAAGAAAGCCATTACATTTATATTTACATTCAAATTACATTATTCTTTATTTAGATCAGAACCTACATGAATACAGTATAATTATACATAAAACATAAGGTATTAATTTATATAAAATATAAAACCATAGTATCATAAACATGACAACAATAAAGCAATGCATATGAAAATTAAAATATCCGGTTCAGCATTATTTCTTTCCATTATGTACATATTTCAATGTCTGTTCTGAAAAGTAAAAACAAAGGAAGCCATGTTTCAAAGTTACTCCAATCAGATAAGAACAGTTAATGTCTCCTATATTTCCTATAAATCATCACAGAATGTAGCTCACTGCATTTGTTATGTATAGGAAGTGTTCAGTTGTAAAGGTATTTAGCTAGTTTAAGCAAGTAGTAACTTGGAACAAAAGACACATTTATTTGATGTTCTATCTCATTAACTCATTTTAGCACTTGGTTTAGAATGCCTAGGCCCTAAACCCATGAGAAATAGTTGTGAAAAGCCACATGAATTGAGTTTAGCTATCATGATAAACCCATACAGAATGGCAGGAATCATTCAAAAGCAAAGGACAAACCTAAAAGGCACCAGATTTAATTCTAATTAAAAATTAAATATGGCAGCCCAAATCTGCCTTAACTTTTAACAGAACAGTCTCAAGTCTTAACAGTGCACTTGGGAGCTTGGAAAGTAGATTTTTGAAATGCGGACTAGATCTCATCTAGAAGTACAATATAGATTGGATTCTGAAAAATAACTGAGAAGAGTATTTACTTCAAAATATCCTGAAAGCACAAACATATACTGGGCACCTCTAGTTTGATAAAATAGCAGCAGATCTCCCCTAGGTATTTTGGGATATTAATATTGTGTTCCTTTAGGAGATCAAAATAATGAAAAACAGTGCTCAATAATTGAATCCTTGATGTTACTCAATATCTCCCTTGTTATTACTTATTTACTTGGCGTATGGCTTTTGTACATTAAAAGCCAGGAAGCTTACAAGGTTATTACAGATAAGTTTGGCTGCCTAGGATTGCTAGTTTGTTTAATTCACACTTATGCCCTACCCAGGGTGTACTGCAGAGAGCAAACTAGCTCCAAACATAGAGTGACTAATGACCTTCTGTGGGAGTGTCAGCATCATCCAGGGTTTTTCTCCACCAATTTTGCCTCGTATTTGGGCAGGTCCAGTGCCACTTGGTTTCTGTCATGCCCCTGGTGGAGACTGACTCTGAGGAAGAGGAGGAACAGCCAACAGGGAGTGGAAGGGTGGCTTCAGACGTGGTGGAGGAGGCTGGGAAGGGCAGAGGCCGGCTGAGCAGTCAAAGGATGACCCAGGCCCCTCCCCTATCCATCCTAGGGCACGCAGGGAGGAGAGGATCAGGGTAAAACTTGGTCTACTTGGGAGGAGAGGGCCATGATCCTCTTCATGGGTTGCAGGTGTAAGATTTGCATAAGAGTTTGGACCTGAGGGCTAATAGACGCTGGAGACAAATTAGTATTTTATTCCTAAAAAAGGGTTATCTTGCTTGGTGTTCTTCCAACGGACTGTACCTGGTTATCTTCCTGAAGTTGGCAATTATCTATCCTGGTCTGTCGTGGAACTTTATTCAGTGCGGTTTGTTTTTGGTTTTTGCTTCATTATCGGCTCTTTGAATTTGAACTGTGTTTCTTTCCTTTGAAATGTTATTTTGAAAATAGTTTAGTCCTCCACTGTGAACAATTAAACAGCGAAGCCAAATTGAAGGCATTGAAGGACTTTTAGTTACATTTTGGGTTTTGTTATATTTCTGATATACTCTGGGTTATCTAAGTTTCTTGCTATTGCACAAAGCACTGTTAGCTTCCTACTAGAATGGTATCTATTTATCTACTTGCATTTTTGCATGCTTTCAAACTGCTAGGTAGAAGCTGAGGTGAGTGATGGGAGCTCACTCTGCCATGTGGTACTGAGACTCGAACTGATGGAGTACAGAGACCCGCACTTTTCTGGTCAGCAAATCCTTTAAGGCTTTAAGCTGCTGAGCCACCATGTTTCTTCTCCTTTGATTACAGATCAGCAATGACTTTTTAAGGGTGTTTGTAAAAACTGGAATGTTTGATATTTATCTTATTAGTACTCCACTGAAAATGACAATGTTCTCCTGAAACAAGTTTGTGAAGCAAATTGCAACAATATCTGCATAGAACAGAACTGCTAGTATTAATCAGCATCCTTCAGGGAATGAAAATCATGTCCTGTTAATGAATTTATATAAAAATTTAAGAGGTATGGGTTAAAATGCTTCCCTCTTTCACTCTTCTTGATACAGAGAACCAAAAACTGCTAATTAATACTTATCTACCTATTGCATTTGAAAAAAAAAAACCATGAAACATAGCATCTGTTACCTTTGCTGCCTTAGCATTCCTTATTGTAATCAGTTGTTGGGCAATAACAGACAGAACTTCAATATCGATTCGATTGAATTCATCAAAGCAGCACCATGCTCCAGACTGTGCCAAACCACTGAAGAAACGCCCCATCATCTGAAACAACATGTGCAGACTGGAGTTATGTTGTCTCAAATGCTTATCCTCAGATCAGTTGTATTTCAAGTATCAACCCCTAAAGTGTGTAATGAGAGGGATACGTACATCCAAGTTTCAATGAGGTCTGTTTTATATCTCTGCAGCTCTTCATCAAAATAATAGAAGCCTATTTCAGATTTTCTCTGATTTGTTTGATACCAACTGGCTCATTAGCCCAAAGTAAATTAGGGTCTAATAAATTAAAATGTAAATCATGGTTTGCATAGTTCCATTTTAGGAGCCATGGTGGCACAGTGGTTAGAATGCAGTACTGTAGAATCCTTCCGCTGATTGCCAGCACTTCAGCAGTTTGATTCTCACTGGCTCAAGGTTGACTCAGCCTTCCATCCTTCCGAGGTTGGTAAAATGAGGACCCAGATTGTTGGGGGCAATATGCTGACTCTGTAAACCACTTAGAGAGAGCTATAAAGCACTGTGAAGTGGTATATAAATCTAAGTGATATAACTATTGCTTTAGTTTGAAGATGATTTATGAACAATTTTGCGAGCTGCTATTGGACATTACATCTAAACTTGGTATTCTGGTTTAATGGTTACGGTTACATTGCTTTATCCCGACTTCAAAGAGAAATGTGAAGGAGAGGCTCAAAACTTAGTCCATAAAACTAAGAGGCAGGTGTAGATGCTTTCATGGTTCTTTCCATCTTTTTTTAATGGCAACAAACTTCTTCACCCACCATGCTCCAGCACTCTTTCACAGCACTCTATAGCAACCAGGCCAGGCTTTTTATAACTGACTGGATGATTTCATTCATAAATATTTATATGTAGATGTTAAAAGCATAGTTACTCTTAGAATCTATACTAACAGTTCAATAGATGCAATTACTGAGTGACCTAATAGACTTTGCTGTCATTTTCCACTCACTTTATGCTAACATTTATCCGTCCCTTTAGGGACCAGGTTAAACTTTTGTACTGACTGCCAACCAGTGCTTTAAAAAAAAAGAAAACAACAAAATAGTTCCAAGAGTGACTAATGCCCTCTAAGGATTCTTTTAATTTGCATCAGTTCTTCATCCTTCCAATGATAAAAGAACTAGCAACGCTTACAAGTTCTGAGCAATGAAGAAAACATGTATGTAAATCAAGCAATTGTGTATTTGAATATTTAAGGAGCAAATTCTGGCTCATGTAATACATCGAGATTAGGCATGTGACATCTAAACAAAGCTACTGACCTCGCTATGACCAGTATGAAAGGGACTGAACAGATAGGTAGAATAATCATATAATAACCCGATTTGCTGTAATTAATTCTCTTAGAGGAATCATTAACCTGAGAAATAATTATCAAGGGCCATTCATGTTTTTAATTATTGGGGTTTTTTTCTACATAGTTTCAAACCCACTTTTTAATTCAATTCTCTCATTCAATTCCAGGTAAGGTGTCCAACGATTGATCAGTTAAGCACTGGATGAAAATGACTGGCTCATGTTTGATATTATTATTATTATTCTACAGAAATTGCTTTACTACAATAAAAAAACACACACCCTATTCTCCTGTTTCTATAAGCCTACTTGAATGCCATACCTTGTAATCCAAGCCATCTGAACAGTTGAACACCACACACTGGATGGCCAGTGCTTTTGCAAGATCTTTAGTGGTCTCTGTTTTTCCAGTGCCAGCAGGTCCAGCCGGAGCTCCCCCTAGGTCAAGCTGCAAGGCTCCCATCAGGCAAAGATAGCAACGATCCTGATGAGATTTAATGTATATTCAATTAACATGTGCCCAATATTATAAGGAAATCTGAATATGACATAACTACAACTGCACAATTAGGTTGCAGCATCAAGTCATACAATAATTATATAGGATATTGATAGATCTCTGACTTAATTTTCGACTCTTGGGGGAAAGGAAAAGCAACTGGTTTCTTAAAAAACCCTTTTCTTGACTTCCAAATTCATCCCCAATGTAGTCCTGAGGCTAGAGGGTTTTTTTTGCCTAGAATTGAAATCAGGGCACGGTAATTAATTTTATTTTTCACCTTACACTTAGTCTCATGGAGCTAGCCTAATCAAACTTATGGGACCTGTATTGTATTTATTTTTTCTGCTCCTTTATCAATGTTTTTATGCATTTTTTTCTTTCTGGTTGGGGTTTTTTGTTGTGGGAAAGAAGGTAAGAAGTTCTAATACAAAGGTACTTTTAGCTGCAAGATCTGCCTTGTGAGGGGAAAAAGTTTAGCCTCAAAGCTCTGGGGTGATCATCACTATCTCTCCATGTCATCAACCGTCACTCTGCCACTTTTAGCCTCTCTGTTTCTTCTGCCTTTTTTTCATTTTCCAAACCTCTCTTGTCACAGGCTCTTTCCACTGAAATAATTTACCCATTGCAAGAGTTAATTTCTTAAACTTTACAGACAAGAAAATAACAGCAACACGTTACCGTGAGTGGCGTTATCACTAATCTTGGACATGCACCCAAGTATTCATAGGCATAGGTATATTGAGATAAAGCCATTCTTGCCACACAGTTATCTAAATCGAGATCCCAATAGTAGCGCAGTTGTCTTTGCCAGTCAAAATTGTCCACAGAATCCACCTTGCCAAATAGTAGAAAATATTTATTAGGTTTTTTTAAAATAGTAAATTTACACATATTATTTAAACAAAATTAATGTACCTTTTGTTTAACAAGTTCTGTAACAATGTCCCTTGCATGTACATCAATAGTAATCAGTGCCGTTATGATATTTCGGTGAATTTTGGGAAGAATGCCACGGACTAGTGAAGCCAATGCATTTAGTCTCTGTGAAATGAAAGCAAACAAAATGTGCTGTGTCTTTACTTAACATAATGCCTTGCACTGAAAGGACAGGAATAGGTTAAAGCAAATGACATTGTATCCAAAAAGACCATAGAAACCTTCTTGAATATTTTCATCAGCATTGAAGAACATTGTCATGTTCGATATTGTTTCAGGGATCTCTGAGAAACAGGACATACATGGTTATCCATTCAAGAACTTCTCAGATATGTGAAAAAAATTTTAGTAGGCATTTCAGACTAAAATGACTTTATATAAAAAGACATCATCCACAATAATTATTTTGATTTTAAAATATTTCTACATTTTACATTTACAAAAGTATAAAATCATGCCAATATGTTAAAAAACAACTGAATACTCACATCAAAATTCTCATTTTCAAACTCTTCCAAAGCTACTAAATGATCATGATCTTCTCCTTCTAAACACTGAGTGAGATCACGACACCACATGAGTTGAGAAATGGTCAGTACAACCTATATAAAGAAAAAAAAAAAACAGAATTCAGACAGACATATCTTGTGCTGGAGATGATATTTAGTTTCATTGTTCTGATTTTATAATTTAAACATTCCTGAGTATTTCTATCACACAAAACTTAACTTTCAGAACCATTTTTCAATAATCTCAATACAGTAGGCTTATTACCCCACTGATTTTTACCACCAATTTGAACCCTTCTGAACTTGGTTCAGAATAAGCAGCTACATTTATTAATAGCCAACCTAGGAACACAGCATATTTATTTGCTAAATTTCTATCATAAAATGATAAAGTGAACTCAAGTATTGCCAAGGAGCAATATACTGAGATAAATATTCTAAGATAAAACAATAAGATGCTGGTGAACTTCAAACCATTAAAGAGTGTAATTTACCTGAGAAGGATGTCCAGCAACAACCCACTCCGTTCTTTCTCTTGTTTGATAATCGGCAATGGCAGCTTTGCTCAGTCGTCTAAGGGAAGTAAACATTGCTTCTTCAACTTTACCAAGCCAGTCTTCAACATTTCCTCTGGCTTTAAGTCCTTTTCCCAAGCCAACCTAAAAAAAGCAAACCTTCCATTCACTAGGAGGGTAACTTTTTTCCCCCCCAGAATTCATATCACCCTTCATCCTCAGCTAGTGCCAGATAGGCAAACTTCAGTAAATGTAGTTTACTACAGAATCATTAATGATGTAAGTCATATTCATGCAGCACAAAAATGAGGGGGGGAAATGCTTCAAAAATTCTTTCTACAAAAGTTCTAGTTTCTTTTTAAATATTCTCCATCTCAAGTATGACTTTTTAAAATAACCGATTCCGCAATATTCAGGCATTTAATATTCTGTTTGCTCCAACACAGTACCAAAAAAGTGAATCCAGCATGGTTCTACCAGGAAACCTAGTCTATTTTTAAAAGATAGAGTCATAAAGAACCAGTTTCATTTACTTTCACTGGTATATGAATAATTACAATTCTTGCCTATGGGAAAAACTAAAACACCAGATACTAAATGGTACCCATACTATAGAGTGATTTTATATACAAAAATATAGCCTTCTATTCATCCACTCTTTATAGGTTTCTTGCAACATACCTTTTCGTGAATTATCTTATTTATAGTTATCATAGGCATTGGCATTTTCCTAGAATTTTTTTTTAAAAAATGCTTACCCTTTCACCTTCGGGGGACAGCATTGCTAGAATGTCATTTGTGAGAACTTTCTCTTCTCCCTCAGCTGGTGCCATGTAGGCAAACTCCAGTTTAGAAATGGAATCAAAACATTTCCTTAAATGAGGCTGAACTGCTTGAGGATTGCGAGTTTGGGCCAATATTTCCAAGAGCTCATCATTCGATAAAAAGTAGAACCTGAAATAACATTAAAAATTGTAAAATGCAAATTTAAATACAAATGAAGCCTATGTAATGTTTTATAAAATACATTTTATAATTATACTTATTAGTCTTTCAAAATTGGGAGGCCTTAACATGTCTGATGAACAAAAATAAAAAAGAACTGGGCAGATCATTTTAGGCAGCATTCCTGACATTAGCTTATGAAAGTATAACATATTTCAATGGTACATACTTTTATTTAAATGTACAGAATGGTGTGAGATGGCCTTTAAGCATCTAATTAAATTCACTGTTTGCAATGAGTATCATTTTAAATAAAAAAAAACCCGGCAATGATAATCCTAAACTGAACTACCGTGTTTCTCCAACAATACGGCCTCCACCAATAGGAAGGCCCAGCATGTTTTATTGGCATAAAATCAAATTAAGCCCCTATCCCCAAATTAAGGCCTATATTAAACATGCGAAATGGGGGGGAATGGTGTGGGGGGGCTTGCCGTTAGGAAGTACTTTTGTTGCATACCCAAATATGGTGCTGCCTGCGTTGACTTTGGCATTGGTGGGTCACTTCGTACCAGGAGACCTTTCTCCACTGTTGCTTTCCCTTCTCCCTTGCTGCCGCGGCGTTAGAGCAACGCCGCGGCGTTTGGCACAGCAACGCGCAGCCAGCCAAGGCTCCTCCCTGCAACCGGAGCCCAGCAGAGACACTCGGCTTCAGGCGCTCCTGTCACCACCTTCCCTTTGCCTTCACAGGTAAAGCCAATTCTTTTAAAAATGACACCCTACTACCGGTATGACAAAGCCTCCCCTGCCCGAGAGGGCAGCCCAACCCCATGTGGGGAGGTGAATCTCCTGGGGCCACAGCGCAGGATCGGCCCACCCCGGGAGAAGCACCCAGCCACCATCCCTGCCTGGGGTGGGGCAGAGTGCAAAGAGCTTTGCCTGGGGCGTCCAGCGCAGCTGACAGGTGGGCCCTCCTGCCCGGCGGCAAAGCTCTCGCCAAGGCAGAAAGCGCCTCCCCGCTGGACCCTCTGTTCATCCCATCAGGGCCGCGCCAGAGCTGTGTGGGCTGGGCAGAGCCGGGAAAGCAAGCCACGGGTGCGCACCTGCCTGCCAAGCAAAAGAGCCAGGCTGACCCAAGCTTGGCTTCCTTCCCAAGTCCCTCTGGCCCAAACCCAAAAGGGCCACTGGGAGAGGCTGCCCAAGGCAGTGATAGCACCCACCCATCCATGGACAGGGAGGCAAGGCAACAGCCTGCACCGCATCTTCTGCCCAGCTGAGCCCCGCCAAGTCAGCGCTTCTGCCTGATGCCCATTCTGCTGCAGCGTTTGGAGCTGCTGATGCATTTGGAGATGCGTGGGGACAGGGACAGGCTGGGCGAGGGTTGGAAAGGATGGGCAGCTTCAGGCTCTCTCCGCTGGCCAGGGAAGCAGCGCTGCTATCATCTCGCCTCCCTGTCCGTGGACGGGTGGGCGCTATCACTGCCGCAGGCAGCCTCTCCAGGTGGCCCCTTCGGGTTCAAGCTGGAGGGACTTGGGAAGGAAGCCAAGCTCAGGTCAGCCCGGCTCTTTTGCTTGGCAGGTGGGTGCACACCCACGGCTCACTTTACTGTCTCTGCTCAGCCCGCATGGCTTTGGCGCAGCCCTGGTAGGATAAGTGGAGGGTCCTGCGGGGAAGCGCTCACTGCCTTGGTGAGAGCTCTGCTGCTGGAAAGGAGGGAGCGCCTGTCAGCTGCGCTGGGCGCCGCAGGCAAAGCTCTTGGCGCTCTGCCTGGCGCCAGGCAGGGATGGCAGCTGGGCGCTTCTCCCGAGGTGAGCTGATCCTGCACTGCAGCCCCAGGACATTCACCTCCCCATGTGGGGTTGGGTTGCCCTCTCGGACAGGGGAGTCTTTGTTGTAGTAGGGCATCATTTTTAAAATAATTGGCTTTACCTTTGAAGGCAAAGGGGAAGCAGCGACAGGAGCACCTGAAGCCGGGTGTCTTCACCGGGCTCCGGTTGCAGGGAGGAGCCCTGGCTGGCTGCACGTGGCTGTGCCAAACGCCATGGCGTTGCTCTAAACACCGCGGCAGCAAGGGAGAAGGGAAAGCAATGGTGGTGGAAGGTCTCCTGATATGAAGTGCCCCACCAACGCCAAGGTCAACATCCAAGCTGTTGCTGCCCGCCCACCCAAGGATGCAAGGGGGGGGGATTAAGTCACCACCAAAAAGACGGCCTAGCCGTTTTTTTGGTGGTCAAAAAAAAAAAAGGCCTGGCCTTATTTTGTGAGAAACACGGTAATTAAGTCCTAATTAGTTTCAATGGAAGCAAATTATCTCTTTCATTTAAATCAATGAGATTCAATATATGTAAACTTTGCCAGGATTGTATTCCCGGCTAATAAAGGATAAAGCAACAGAACAGATGACTTAATTATCTTCTTACTGATTCTTAACTAACCTTGGGAAAATGACTCTCTTGGATTCCAAATAGGCCTCCAGACACTTCTGAATCTGATCAAGAAGAGCATTATTATTCTGAAAGGTCTCTAAAAGGCCTGTGTCAGAGAACAATAATGGATAAAAGTGTAAAATGGAAACAGATAAAATGAAAACATCTACGTCTCAGGATGAACCTTAGCATATTCCTATATTTCAAGCCATGTTATCCTATGAGATGCAGTCTTTTGAAATATATTAGAAAAAATAGATTAAGTATTAATTTAACAATACACAAATATGTGATATGAACAACTTTTGGATCCTATTCAGGTGAGTCTAACCTACAAGAAATACTTTTATTTATTGAATATTTACTGATTGTAGTGCTGAGGGTGTTAAGAATTTAGTTAGAAATCCTGAAAAAAATATTCTAGAAAAAAAAGGAAAGAACAGTAAAAACACATTAAAAACGAGCAAGGGTTTATAAAGGAATAAGCAGTTTTCAATCAAAATAAGATCAGAATATGTAATGAATTGTGCATACATTATTTGACAGATTTCTGGTATTATGAGTAGATGTGGGAAACAAGATATGTGGCTGCCTTTAAATGGAAGGGATACATGGTTTAATGCAAACAGCAATTAATTTAGACATACTATATTATTACCAGGCTGAGTAGCAGCACGGAGGGCGTTAGGCAGTCGATTCACTTTTCTCATAACTTCCTTCCAAGACTTATCTACTTGTAAAAACATTTTGGCTTCTGCCGGCAACTGTCTTTGAATATCAGGAGCACTGAAAATGCTTTCTAAATAGAGCCAATTCCTCTGACATGTCAGCCATTCCTCCTAGCAAACAAGAAAGGTAGGTGTAAAGGTATCAGAAAAATGTTATTCACAACCTTTGGAAATGCTCCCTGTGTGCAACAAAAATTTACACAGGGCACACTTTACACATATAATGGGTGCTTTCCCTCCACAAATGTATGAGTGTGGATACTGGTTCTCAGGCAAAACTGCTACCTATCTATTTCAGCAGAAATAATGGAGAAAAAAACTCTTTCAAAATCTTTTTATAGTGAAATTATTTAATATTCCCTGAAATTACTTTATTTACATCTCTTCAAGCCTTTGATAAAGAAGAACCAATGCCACTTGACTGATGAATTATTTGTTAGATCCTTCAAGAGCTCAAGATAGTACATTCAGCATTTTCCTCATAACAGGCCCTGTGAGAACTGTTCCAATGTCATAGCTAAGAGAGGACCTGAAGTTGGATCTCTTTGAATCTAGTTGAATATTTTAATTATGATCTATGTGAGCTTCTTAAATATTAACATTCTATAAGATATTCTTGTACAATAAAGTAAAGTATCCCTCAAGTTAAGCTTGACTCCGTGACGTTATCAGGGTTGGGTTTTTTTTTGCAACAATCAGAATTCTTCTAGAATTAGAATTCTTCTAATTCTTCTAGTTATAAGTGAGGTTACAGCCTTTCATTTTCCCATTGACCTCCCTTTCAAATTACTAATTGGTCTGACCCAACTTTGCTTTTTCGAGATTAGCTAAAATGCTGCCAAGTGAGCTGTGCCCAAAATGAACTAAGTGCGTATTAAATAACATTGTCAACATGATATCTTACTTTTAAGACAAACTTCAAAATTTAGAAGAAATTATTTAAAAATGCGGTACCTACCAATGTCTGATTGAATAAAGAGAGCTGCTTCTGCCATTCATCAACTCGTGGTTTGAGAGGGCCTACGTACCGTGAAGAAGCAATTGTTGCTACATTAATAGTACTATCATCTAGAATAACCTTAAAGGAAAAGTAAAACAACACATTCATTTCTGTTAGGTGAAATTCCAGTAATACATGATAGTTCAATATTTCTTGTCTCAGGACCACCTCCCACTTTTAAGTATTATAGAGGACCTCCAAAGAATTTTTGTTTATATGGGTTACAAAAATCAATATTTATTTGCAGGGTGGACCTGGACCTATGTGGGCCTCCCCCACTCCAACTTACGACTGTTATTATGGGCTCAGTGGAGATCATAAATTGAGGGCTATCTGTATCTATTATTGGTTGCACACCACCGGAACAAAAATAGCTTTGAAAATGGATTTCTCTACATTATTATCCACTATGTAGATAAGTTAGCACTGCATTGTGTTATGGCTTCCCCGGATGCTGGCTTAGATGACAAGGAAGAGGTGGCTCTGGAGACTTTGGAATGAGGTATGGAGGAGTGTCAGGAAGAAGCAGGGAATTTTGTATGCAGAAGGATGGGCAAGAGGAGAAGAGGCCAGGAACATCGTAAGGACAGTTAGGGGAGCAGCTGGATAAATGCCTGGCTAAAAAGGAGAACGAAGAGACATAGCTGCAGCCAGAAGGCTCAGATAACCAGCCAGAAGTGCGGGGCAGAAAAGGGATGCAGCTGCAGTCAGTTAGCAGGTATGAGAAGAAATTGCCTCCTCCACCAGATCCAGGGTGCACAGGCCTGAACAGAGAAGGCCCAATGGGGTTGACAAGTCTATTCACATGGAGGCAGCCTCACCCTTCCTAATGAGCAGTACTGGCTGACACAAAGCAATGTTGGAAACAACCCATCCATTTCCGCGCATGTGCTCCGACTCTATGACTTCTGTTTCCCTGATTCTGGACTTTTGCCTTTTTTGCTGAATTTGTGGCTGGACTTTGGACCTTGGATTTTGGACTTAGGCTTTAGCGTTGTATACTGTGCTCAAACCCTCTTGGTGTGTGTGTGTGTGTGAGAGAGGGGGGGGAGAGAGAGAGAGAGAGAGCAGGAGAGAACACACTGTAAATACCGGAAGAATTATATGCTTTCTCACTGAGGCTTGGTATGCTTGGCCAATAAAATACAAATGGTAAAGGTATTAGGGATCAATAGGCCAACAAAAACAAATTTTTATTTTAAAGCTGGTTGATCTAATTGCACCTATGTAGTCTCCAATAGGGAACTGTTCAGTGAGAAAACAGAACAACCTGCTATCTGGACTGAATATCTTATGAGTTTTTGCCAGATTTCTCAATCTGGACAGAATAAATACAGACAGTTTGCTTTAAAAACTAATTTAGACAAAAATAGTTTCTAACCTGAATGTCATCTGTGCCACCAAGGATGAAAACATCTTTTGAATCACGATGAGGAATTACAACGAATTCTGTTGTTTTCCAGGCATCTTCCACCTGGAAGAAAAATATAATACAATTCTGAATATAATTTTGACAAATTAGATGCATTCATACCACATAAGCTTATTAGCAAACAAACAGCATGCACAGCTAACAATATGAATGCCTCCATTTATGGTTTGTTTACACAATTCATACACAGTTGCCTGGGATTATCAGTGAACCTGCTAAAAGGAATAAAGAAGAGCAACTATAGGCTTCTCCATCACCAACAAGTTTATTGGTAAAATGGATCCTCATGCATAGATAAAGTTGGCTGTTGAACGAGTAAACATACAGGTAGTCCTAGACTTATGATTCCAATTGAGACCAGAACATCAGTTGCTCAGTGAAGTGGTTGTTCAGTGAGTTACACCTGATTTTATAACCTGTTTTGCCATGGCTGTTAAGTGAGTCACCTCAATTGTTAATTGACTCACATGATTGTTAAACGACTTTTCCCATTGCTTTTGCTTGTTAGAAATTGGCTAATAGAGATAACGTGACCCCAGGGCATTGCAATCATCATACATACATGCCAGTTGCCAAGCGCCCACATTTTAATTGTGTGGCCACAGGGACACTGGAAAAGTTGTAAGTATGAAAGCAGGTTGTAAGTCATTTTTTCAGTGGCACTGTAAATGGTTGTTAAATGAATAAGTCAAGGACTACCCATATACATAGGAGGAGTGGGAAAGGGGAGACGGAACAAGAGCTAAGAATCATTTTCAATTTTGCCCATAAGAAGCAAAACAAACAGAGAAGAATGCTTGACAAATTACTATTTAGAAAAATCCAGTTTGTAACAGTTTATCATAAAATCTCAGATAGCCACATTGGCATCATGACAACTATTATGTTTGTTCCTTTTCTGATTCCCTTATTCATGAAGTTTCTTCTACTGATGTGACTACTGTAATTCAAGCAGTGAACTACTCAATGTTTACTTGGAAGAATATTGTAGTCTCCCCAACATCATCTGATGAAATACTTGACATTTCCCACATTGGCCGAGAGCTCAAAAACAGAGACGGCTCTGTGACCCCACGCTTTTGCAGGGTCATTTGCAAAAATGAATCAAGCAAACGCAAATTCATTTACACTATAAATTCACTCGCCAAAACCAACACCAACCATAAGAACCTCCGTTGTCGCCCTGACCTAACCATACAGCAATGTGCCCGCTCCTGTGTACTCCGCACTGAACTCAAAAAACATCTAGACAATGGAGAGAAGGACCTGTACATTGACTACCATGCTGACTGTATCAAAAGTAAGTCACACATCCCGCAACTCAGCTTTAACCTTCAACCACAACCCTACCTCAACCAATCCACCATCACCCAAGACTAGGCATGCACGCCCCTAACTACCTCAATTCCAACTACTGCTGGCCTTAAATGCAAGCTACTCAATGCAAGAAGCCTTGTAAATAAAATACCTGAATTTTTCCTCCTACTAAATATGGCTAAATTCGACATTATATTTGTCTGTGAAACATGGCTCAACGCATCTCTCCCTGACTCCATTACCACAGTAAGAGACTATCATGTTTACCGATCAGATCGTGAAATTCGTAGAGGAGGTGGTGTTGCTATCTTCTATAAAAAGTCCTTACATCTAAAAAATATTCAAGTTACCCAGGAGCTTGCTCTTCCTGAGACCATTATCTGTGAACTATCCTTAAATATCACAATTCAATTCTTACTATGTTACAGAGCACCTGATTATGACATCGAACATGTAAACAAGCTAAATACACTACTAACATGGGCAGCATCCTGCCCATACCCTTTTATCTTTCTTGGTGATTTCAATCTGCCTCATATTGACTGGACCCTAAATGAATGTACAACTGAAACCATACATGCAACCTTTTACAATGCTGTTACAAATCTGGGACTGGAACAACTAGTAACCAACAACACTAGACTAAACAACTGCCTCGATCTCATCTTCTGCAATAGTTTGAATTTAATTTACGGAATACAAACTAAAGAACCCTTTTCCAGCAGTGACCACAATATGATTGACTTTTGTCTCAACATACGTCCACACAAAAACCACCACAATGATGTGATCCCCAATTATAATTTCAAAAAAGGCAACTATGATCTTATAGACAACGATCTCTCATCCCTTGATTGGCAATTTCTATTCACTGGATGCATTACTGTTGAAGACCATTACAACATATTTTTACTTGAAGTCAAAAGAGTCATCAAACTATATATACCAACAACAACTCCCAAAACAAAACAAAAAAACAGATTGCCCATAATAATAAGGAAACTTCAATCCAAAAACAGATCACTCTGGCGGAAAAACAAATCTGGTCACGTTGCCAATTTCAAAAGCCGATACAAAAATTTATGCCACCAAATAAAGACCGAATGCACCAATTATCACATTAAACAAGAGGAAAACCTTCTAAGCACCAATTCCACCAGTGCTTTTTACAATTTTGTAAACAACAAACTAAAAGATTCAAGGTCCATCCCACCCCTGATAGGACCTAATGGTAAAGACTGCAACGACGACACCATTAAAGCCAACATCTTTAACACATTTTTTGGCTCAGTATTTGTAAACAGCAATGGATCATGCCCAGTATTTCCTAGCCGAACCACGGATAACTACAATGATCTAATACGTATCGATTTTACAGAAGACAATGTTGAAAAAGCACTACGCAATCTAAAACCATCTCTATCTATTGGACTGGATGAAATATGTGCCTATTTCTTAAAAAAGCTATCCACTGCCATAGCCAAACCTCTAAGCATAATCTTTGAAAAATATTTCAGGACCAGTTCCTTGCCTAACCTATGGTCACAAGCCACAGTCATCCCCATCTTCAAAAAGGGAGACCCTTGCCTAGTTGAAAATTACAGACCAATCTCCTTATGCTGCATCACCTGTAAAGTCATGGAATCAATTATTAACCAATCCATCATCCTCCACTTAGAGACAAACAACCTACTCTCCAATAAACAATTTGGTTTCAGAAAAAAACTATCCTGTAATCTGCAACTTTTACACTGCAAAAACATATGGACTACACAACTTGATCAGGGCAAAACAATAGATGCAATCTACATAGACTTCTGTAAAGCCTTTGATTCAGTGGTACATGACAAACTACTCCTAAAAATAAAATCCTATGGTATCTCTGGACAACTGCATAACTGGATAGAAGCATTCCTGTCAAACAGACAACAAATGGTCAAAATTGGGAGCGTCCTATCAAATTCTGTACCTGTCAATAGTGGTGTCCCCCAAGGCAGTGTTCTAGGACCAACTCTCTTCATACTCTACATAAATGACCTCTGTGATCATATTAAGAGCAACTGCGTTCTTTTCGCTGATGATGTAAAGCTGTTCAATACCACAGACAATACTGCTATCCTTCAAAAAGATCTTGACTGTGTATCAGAATGGTCAAACAAATGGCAACTTCAAATCTCAACAAATAAATGCTCTGTCTTACATATTGGCAAAAAAAATCCGAAAATAAAATACAAGCTGAATAGTCAAGATCTTGTTGATGATCCAAGCTCTGTAAAGGACCTTGGAATACTTACCTCTAATGATCTAAGTGGTAGAGCCCACTGTAACTACATAGCCAAAAAGGCATTAAGAGTTGTTAACCTAATCTTACGTAGCTTTTTCTCTGGTAATATCACACTACTAACTAGAGCATACAAAACATTTGCTAGACCAATACTCGAATACAGCTCATCAGTCTGGAACCCACATTACGTATCTGATATTAGCACAATTGAGAAAGTCCAGAAATATTTCACAAGAAGAGTTCTCTACTCCTCTACTCGTTGTAGAATACCTTATGCCACCAGACTTGAAATTCTAGAACTAGAAAACCTTGAATTACGCCGTCTTCGGTCTGATTTAAGCATGGTATATAAAATCATACATTGCAATGTCCTACCTGTCAATGAATACTTCAGCTTCAACCATAACAACACAAGAGCACACAACAGATACAAACTCAAGGTTAACCGCACCAAGCTTGATTGCAGGAAATACAACTTCAGCAACAGAGTGGTCAATGTCTGGAATACTCTACCCGACTCTGTAGTTTCTTCCCCAAACCCCAAAAACTTTAACCTTAGACTGTCTACTATTGACCTCACCCCTTTCCTAAGAGATCTGTAGGGGGCGTGCATAAGCACACCAACGTGCCTACCGTCCCTGTCCTATTGTTTCTTTTATTTTTCTTTTCTTTTTCTTATATGTACCCATTTCATGTATTCATAACTATGTATACAATTATACTTATTATCTTGTAAACAATTGACAAATAAATAAAATAAAATAAATAAAATAAAATAAACTCCAAGTGAGTTCAATAAATATATTTGTTAGGTATAACATAGGTCACCTAACGTAGTTTGGGTAAAATAATATATATAAGCTATGATTGTTAGTTTAAGTGTGTGTCACTTTAACTGCAAAGCATGTAATTTTGGGTGTGGTGTGAAACCACCATAAGAGGCAGCAAGAGGACCTGATTGATTGCTGACGAGACGCTGACGATTCACTGGCAATTACTGACAATTTACTGGATTGCATGGTTTGTTAGCTGCGTATTTCCCTACTGAAGAGTTGCTGATAAGAAGAGAGGAGTTTTTGAGTTTTGCATATCTCTCTACTGCGAGGAGATATATCACCGGACTGATATTTGTAAGTGTACTGACCTCTCTTTTTCGACACTGGAATTTGCAAATGAATAATCCCTGGACGGACTGAACTAAGTGAATGATATATGGACTGTTTTGACTATGCTTTACCTCTTGCTGGAATAAAACTATTTAATTAGCACTTGTATCTGTTTTTACTGAGTGTAAGCTACACAACGTTTATCTCACACATATTTTGCCTGCCTGCCTGCCTGCCCTGCAGATCTTGCTAGGGTATATCCCTAACAATATTATTAAAGCTTTAGTATAACCAATCAATATAATGTATTTCAGTCCAAGATTAGAGGTTTGTATTAAAAAATACCTTTTTGAGAATAATCTCCAGAGAAGCTTCTCCAGAAGCTTGGCCAGAAACATCCTGAATCTCCTGAGTATATTCAAAAGCACTGATCTGAGTAAGTCGCTCCAAGGTTAATGGATTTTCCAGGTCTGTTAATGGTGCACCAACTATTTGTTCCAGAGTTATCCAGTGTCTGGGTTTCAAAAAAGGATTTCTAAGATCTGTGATAACTGGAAGCTGAAAGAATGAAAAGTGTATCAATACAGCTCAATTCACACCATCTTCCTGTTTCAATGAATAATCAGACCAATAACCAACAGGCTGTTACAATGTAATAATAAATTATGATGTGTTCCATCCAATCTAAAGAAATGACTAACCCATAACTTTCCAATATTTTAAATACATATTTAATATAATATTTTATTTGGATTTCTCTATCTTTTTCTTCTATATCAACATTCATATCTGTATTATTACATACTATGTTTTTTTTGAATTTCTCTGCTAAAATAAATAGTTTGCTAATCATGCAAAACACTATTTATCCTTACTCTTCCAACTTGGTCAATATAAAATGTCCTTTATGCTGGCCCACAGGCCCACCTTCAGTGCATCTGAGCCTCCATAGGCTAACAAAAATCTCTTTATCCCACTCCTCAAATAGAAAATAATAATGCTCCTTACTTATACTTCCCATTCCATCTCATGCATGATCAACCATGCATTTGCCATTATTTGTCCACATAATGCAGGTGCTATAAAAATAAAATCTCTTCTAATGGGGTGTTTTATGTAGGATAGTGGTAAAGGAAGAATATTTGTTAAAACTGCATAGGCAATCCATCAACAGGGTAGTTACATGACCAAGCACTGCACTGCACACAGGAAGTTTTTCTGGATGGCTGCAAGTATACTGTCATGGTACTAAACATACTAAGCCCTCAGGAGCAGTGTTGGAAGAAGAGAAAGAAGAGCAGTTCTAAATGACATATTAGCAAACAGTAAGATGTGGCAGCTCCATTTATATGAAGCTAATGCACAACTGTGGAGTGGGGCAATAGAAGAAATTTATTGCAAAAGCTGCAACATCCAGGTTTCAGAAATTACATTCTGAAGCTATGTGCAGGTATGAAAAACGAGTTGGCATGGCCAGAATTGTTTCTCATAGAAAATAAATCTATACATGGATTACAGAAGGTGCTGAGTTTCCAGATGGCAGAATGTTGATTCCAGCATAATGAATTTCTCTTGCCTTTTCCCACTTTCTCCCTTCTGGTCTCCCCTATACAATTATAAGAACATAAAAAGTAATCTCTTTGGGATATTCATTCTATCCAATGAAGAAAGATGAGATATTTGAAGTTAGTATGAAATACAATTTAGTCTCAAATGTATCAAATATATATACTGGTTTGGATTACTGAAAAAGACTAAAATGGCTAATCTCTTTGCTGATTTTTAAATTATGTGATTAATAGGAAACAAGAATTTAGATATCTGAATATGCTCTAGATCACATCCTGCTAGCAACTTTACCATGCTACAATAGAACTCTGTTAACTAGCTATTATGCTATTAATCTGATCTAAAAGTAAAACTATGGCCAGCTGTTTAAGTCAAAATTGATGTAATATTTATTAATTTATTAATATTACTTAATATTAATATTAAGTAATATTTATTAATTCTTCTACTCATTTCTTGATTTATTCAACATTGGATCTTGCTTCACTATTTACTCTGAAAGCTCCTTACTCATCTTTGTCTCTTTAACTTTGAATGTAACATTGTAAACATGAATCTGACATGATGAATATTTCTGTATAAATTTATTTTCTTTTAGAAACTTTCCTAATTCATTGCCCGTCTCACTTTTTTTTTAATTTGAAAATATTTCTTTATATTACATTTTCAAATGGCCCTTTGTACCTTTTCTTTCATTTTCTCCACCTTCTCCTTGAGTTGTGGGACAACATTATTAGGTGGCAAGCCTTTTTCCAGCTGATTCACAAATTTAGCATATTTGGAAACTTGACCATTCAATAATTCTGGATCCAAGCTATCAAATTTAGACTACAAAAAATATGTAAGTAAAAAGATATTAGTTAGAAAACTTCCTTAGTATATATAAGAAATTTACTTTAAAATAATCTACAAAAACCAAATCTAATATAGATATAAGCAGAGAGAAAAAAATACTAGCTTTAGTGAAGTCAGTAGGAGACTTACTTAAAAGTAAACCTGAGAATTAAATTGAGACCATTAAATTACCATGTATTTCTTTTTTTGAAAGAAGTTTACCCCATAGAACAATATTTCTCCATGGGAACCTGGTCCATCCTAGAACATGAGTATGAGATGAACCCATTTAGAATAAGAACCCTTTTTAATAAACCATATAGTTTTTGGTCTTTGGTATTGTTTTGTTTTCTGTTAGTTATTTTATTATTTTGTACTTTGGTCCTAGATATTTGTGATGCTTTGTTTATAGTTCTTTTGCTGTCATGCTTCAATACAATTGTAATTTATTCAGAATTCCTTTAAAAAGTTAGGAAGCCTCATAAAATAAATTGATTTGACTACTATAAAAAGATCTATCTGGTGCTGCCCTCTAAAAAACTTATATAATACAGTTGGTCCAAAACAACAGTATCCTATGCACTTTCTGGCTACTGTTGTTAGCTATATGTAGCCTAGATTTTGCAGGCTCTGCATTAGTTACTATTTTGTTTTGAAATACAATTTAACGTGCTATTTTTAATCTAATAATGACCTTTATGGCTTGGCCCTTGAATACTTTCATATCTTTTTTTTTTAGTTGTTCTCCTTCAGACCAAAGTAACTTGAAAACCAGGGAACCCAAAGAATAATTTAAAAAGATAATTTACTTCAATTTGGTCTATAACACATCTCTCTCCTTTTAAAACCAAAATTTTCTAGATTGTTAAATCTGTACATTTAGATGGATAACATTAAATTCCAATATATATAATTTACCTCCATCCACTCTTCCTCAAGTATTGACCATTCAGAAAGAGAGTCCCACAACAGTTGTTTCAACTTCAACTCTGCACAAACTTCCTCCAAGGTATCAAATTTTGTTATGTCCACCTTTCAAGAAACAATTGAAATAATTGAATTACATTCATTTGAAGCCCATATGTTGCAAAATATGACACATATTGAAAGAAAATCTACAATACTAAATACTGATAAATCGGAAGTGGAAAGATCAATCCATTTCAAATAATATATGAATCTGATGCTTCAGATTCATAAATCATGATTTCTGGCTTGGGTTGTTTTTTTTTAATAAGGCAGCATTCTCTGGAGATAAAATCAAATGGCAACTAAGTCTCTCTCCTAGTCAGAAAGCAGAGGAAAGAGAGAAGAATGAATGTGAGACTACAGTAATGCTTTGTTAGATCCATTGCAGCTTGTGCACGTATTGTATTATTAAACCACGCCTCAGAGTAAGAATGTGCAAAAAACTGAAGAATAATTTGTTTTGTGCTTAGGAAACAGCTCTACTTGAAATATTGTATAGAAACATTCATCACTGCCTACATTTTGACAAGCTAAACTTGAAATGGTTTTCTTTGTTCACTTGGTTTGCATGCCGAGATCACAGAAGAGGTAACATTTCATTTTACTTCCATGACTGCAATCTGCAGTCACTGTTGTAGTAATCTTTCCATTTGCAACTCAAAATAGTGGTAACACTGGTGTGTAAAACATATATCAACACGAATTTTGGCATTTAGTTGCCTTCCTTAACTTGTATTTATTTTTTCATTGCTTTTTCTTTTCTGTAGGCAAAATTACTTGTAGACAGCTCATACAAACTCTAACTACTGACCTATAAGAACTCTAACTTCTGCATTATAAACAAAGCAGTCATTTAGCAGATAAGCTGGGATTTGCAAACAGATTTTCTTGAAACATTGTCAACAGTAGCAGGGACATAATTGCCTGTTGTGCAATAATAGTTAGACAGGGGAAAGATTGAAAAAAAAAAAGAACTATGTCATGGCCACAATACAACAATTAAGTATTGAAAAACTATTTATTTAATTTATCAAATTTATTTGCCACCCATTTCATGGTTCAGGTGAGATGTTTTACAATACATACAATACTATGTATTGTAAAATAATGTACTGTATTTTAAAGAAAGATATATGATTGATTTTACAACTTCATAAGATGGATGATAAAAAAAAATATTGTTTGCACATGTTTGAATTAGTCCAGATGTAATTTAAAACATATTGGTTATAATGGGGCTGTGGTGATTCCATACGCTGCTGTGAATTATAAACGAATATTTTTAATTAAATGTGGAGTTATTCACTACACATTTACAAACTGCATCCAGTTATCAAAGCTACTTCTGTATTTTTCTCTTGTAGCCTTGTTCATTTCACATTTATTGTGTGTAAATAAATATTTGTTTGGTTACTTCAATGCTTTCACATAACCCAGAAATGTAAGTGCTGAATAGAATACAGAAAAGAAATGAAAACACTACCAAACCCCTAATAAAGAAATATTTTTATTATTAGAGAGAGACCCTGGATAGTACATTATAAATGTATTGTATTCTGTTTAGCGCTGTATTATAAGAACCAGTAGGACTGAGTGATAGTGAAAATCAAGAAACCAGAACTGTTCTGGAATATGCAGAATTAGAATAATAGTCTCATTAAATAAACTAAATAAGCGGTTCTTATGAATTGAAGCACTCTTTCCTAAATCTTATTTTATCATTATGTGCCTATGAAATTGATTAGGCTCAAGGCATTCAATATTCTATCATAGAGTGGAAATTTGAACCTGTCCCTCCTATTGCAGGCCAAGGCTACCATTAATATACACACCATCTCATACATCATAGGACTTGTTTGGTTTTGCAAATCATAATTTAAACATTCATCTACGAACCAAAATGGAATTGTGGACCAATTACCTTGAAGTTTTTCTGATAGGATTTATACTGGAATGCCCGCTTTTGTATTTCATCAAGAATGGCCTGCAACTCACTTAGAATTACTTTCACTTTGTCTTGATCAGCATCTGCATCCAAAATCTGAGGATCCTATTTTTTTTTTTTTTAAAAAAAATCCAAGTCATTTTATGATCAGCTATCATTAAGGTTACACATAAATGTTGTACATCAAACCATAAAATTAAATTCAGTGAGGAGACAGATTATATTCAACGTCATAGTACAGTGTAAATGCAATTAACTTTTTCTGCTTGATTTAATTCTTACTACAAAAAGCACCAAGTAGCACTGATCAATGTTTCTATGTTATCAACTGAAAAAAGAGGCAGGCAAGTATTTGGTTCAATATCTGATAAAAGAGCAGTTCAGTTGAGCAGGTATACATGATAAATGGATGGCTCTCAACAACTCTTTCACCTTTTGCTCACGGCCCTGATTTCCCAAGGAGGAGTTAGAGGGCGCAGTACAAACTGTTCAGCCTTCAAATTCTATCCGGTTGTATCTATTAAAAGTGGGGCTGTAAAAGTTTTCCTATCACTTTTAATATGTTCATGCCATTAAAATAGATTTTTCTAAGTGAAATCAAAGCTTGCCATATTTCTTCACTTAAAACCCCAAACCCACGTGGAATACCCGATTTATGAGGTTCCTTACACCAGATCCATTGGGTTGCTTTGCTTTTCTTGCTTCTTAGTCAAAGACTTTTCGTTGCCTTTTTACCCACGGCATCTTTTTTTAATATCAGATGTTAACTCTGAGAATTTTTGCTGGAGAAGCATAGTTCTACCACTTAGTATGGCTTTTGAATTCATCTTGGGTTTAGCACACCCAACTACTGAAACTAATAAGGGTAAGTAACTAGTAAATAGCAACATGAATTACTAGTATATTATGAGAAGACTTGCAAATAGAAATAGAAGGACTGTGGCAAGAGACAGCATGAGTAGTACCAATGGTAATAGGTTCCTTGGGTACAATCTCAAAATAACTGGAGGACCACTTGAAGATTGAACATCGGTATTGACAAAATCATTGCCAGTCAATTGTAAAAGGCAGCTTTACTTGGAACAGCTTTCATCCTGTAGCAGTAGCTTTAACACTATCACACATGAACATCTGCTTATCTGAGGTCCACGAGAAGCACTTGACAGGTGGATAAAAACGCCAAATCCAGTTTAAACTTCTGGATGACTGTGACAAACTATAGTTCAGTATTATAGGAATACAAAAAATAATTAATTTAATACCTGTGCTAGGAGTCTAACTTCTTTAACTTCTTCATTCAGATCATGAACATCTTCATCTAGAAGCTGGCAGAATTTAATAATGCTGGCATCTCTTTCACCCACAGATTTATCAATTGCATTGCGAACAGCAACAATAGAGGGCTTCAAACTTGAAAACAAAGCAAAATCTTCAGGAGGCGTGGGTATAACATACTGCTCAATAAGCTGATACATCTTAGAAACCACTTTTGATTCATCTTCAAGAATTTCAATCTGAGGGAAGATAGAAACAAATTATTTTTCCGTTTTGTTCGCAAATACTCTGACAGGTTATCTTAAAACTCCTAGCGAATCGAAATTGCTGTCAAATGTCACTTTAAATACAGGGCAGAACCTGATTTTAAAATTGCACAAAGAGATTGACCTTACCTGCTACCTACATGAAAATCAAGTTCAAATGCACTCATTCTTGCTCTCACTCCCTCTCTCCAGATTACTTGCACAACTGAAAATCATCAGTACACTTACCACAAACTGGGAGATCACTCCCAGTAGTTTCATATACATGCTATATAACATGAAGAACAACATTTGTTGTGTTGCACATGTCCTTGCCTCTGGGTCATGGGGGAGACCTTCCCCCATTGGCTCCCAGGATGAGAGAAAAGAGAGGAAGAGAATTGGATTTCTTTTGTTCCTGGGTCATAATCACAGTCACAGTTTTACTTAACAACCACTTCACTTAATAACTGAGTTTCCAATTGTGATTGCAAAACAAGTGCTACCTCTATTAGCTAAACTGGGTATAAACTCCACTGATTTTGCCGTATTTCTCCTCTATTGCATCTCTTCCAACATCCTGCTGTCCTCCAAACATTTTCTACTTCACTTAGTGCCAACATAGCCAATGAAAGATGTTGGAAACATCTGGTGAGCACTAATTAGGCACTGCAGATGTGAAGGAAACTTACTCTTTGGCAGGCCACACAACCAGTTGTGATACATAGGTTTCATGCCCTATTTATTTCAACTAGGATGTACTGCAAGACTAGATTTAGATATGCACATTATATTGTACCTATCTCCCAGGAAGGCAAATATAAGAGAACACAATTACTACCCAGATCAAAAGGATCTATTTGATTTCTTATGAGAAACCAAATAGTTTATATGGGTTTCATTAACTGTATCTAAAAGCAAGCAAAACACATCTGGCAATGGTAGCAAAATGAAACTTGTTAACTCATGCTACTTAATAAAATCAGTATGGTGAACTTACTCTATCTTGTATTTCATCAAGGAATGTCAAAGTAAGCACATATTCAGTAGTTGTACTTGGCAAAAACTCAAGTTTAAATTTAGCATCATTTGCCTCAACAAGAATGGTGTTCACTTTTTTCTTTGCAATGACAGGAAGCATCTCATTAATAACCTAAATGCAAAAGAAAGCATTAAAAGCATTAGTAAAATTATAAAAGGAAAAGTAACATTTAGATAAGAATTTACATAACATGAAAGTATTCTTTAGTCAAGACTATGTAGCTTATAATGAGTAAATGTCATGTCGTGATTAAATGGACGTAGGGACTTTGGGCAAGTCACTCTCTTTCAGCTCAACCCACCTCATAGGGTTGTTGTGGGTAAAATGGGAGAAGGAAGGTGTGCTGGATAGATTCAGTAGCTTAAGGAGTTTGTAAAAATAAAAGCATGATATAAATAAACAAAATAAATAAAATTTCAGTTCATAATACAAATTGACAATAGAGTTTTGGAAAATGTCTTCTAGTTATTGGAAATAGAAGTCAATACCTACCACACCCCAAGGGCCACCCCAGATTTCCCAAACACTGTTTTTAAATTATTACAAATAACTAAAATTGTGTTTGATTTCAAAATTTTGTAAGATGTCAAAGGACATTTGAGATAGAACGTTTTTTCAGGATTTTGTTCAAGAATACAAACATGTCATGAAATTGCAGCAAGGTATGAGATCTTATAAAATTTCAGTTATTCTGGAAGGAGGAATGCCCAAGCCACCATACGAGACTGACTCTGCTCCATAGAATTTTCTTTCCAAGCTTTTCCATAGAGTTCAGTGCACAATTTTGAGACACTGTCTTAACCCAACCTTAACCCAAGGTTATTGTAGAGACTAAATGAGGGAACATTTCTATTAGATTTCAAAGAAAAGTTGGGATATAAATCAGTAATCAATCAACCAATAATCCATATATCTTTGCAGTTACATTGTCTCTCTCTCACACACACACACATTTTTCTGGAAAATCCCTTTAGTATGCAGAAACTTTCTTGTTTTTTTAATTGGCCCCATTTCATTTCTAATCTGGTATGGGTAACATTAAAAATGAAGTTAAAGGGCAATGTAGATTTACCTCCAAACAGCGCTTTGGTGATGGAATTAGTTTGTCTTTCAACTTTTTAGCATCTATGAGGAACAAACCTAATGATCTCTTTTGTTTTATTGCCAAAGCTTCTTTGTGTTGTCTGTGATATTTCTCCAGTTGTTCAGCAAAAAATTTAACATCTGTTTATTTTAAACAAAAGGATACAGTTAGTCATTTACAGATGGCTTGGGGGTGAAAACTATATTGTATTTCCTCATGGGAAAGAATACAAATACATTTCCCCCTTTTTATTTAGAAAAAAGTTTTTTTTAGTGATGAACAGAGATCATTCAAAATGGGTTATCTTCTCCTGTCTGGTCTATAGAGTGTTTTTACAGAAATAAACAAATGCTTATTGTGTATGAAAGCAGCCACTGACAATTCCAGAATGTTATAAAACCTAGACATAAACAATCTCCTCAACTCAGCAATACAATTTCAGAGAAGTGGAAGGTTTTAAGGACAGACATTTGCTTAACAATAGGGATTCTGTTCCATTCCATTCTGTTCTGTTAAGTGTTTCTCTGATAAAACATCCTGGAAAATACCAAAGCTTTTAACTATTTAAAAATGTTTGCTGTAAAAAATGGTATTGCCTCTATGGAATATTCATTGCAGATTTCATGAGATTAACTCATCTATTAGAACTGTGAAAAGCTTTGGATTGAAAGGTACAATAGCACTTCACAGAGCAAGCATGCTCACAGCATAAAAAGATAACTATAGAAGAGGTAAGAAATCAAGCAACAACAAAAAGGATCTTGTGTCACTGCAATGAATATTTCATATTTTTTATCATGAAGTTTATATTAAACACCTATATGCAGCAGCATTTTGCAATTCTTTAAAGTAGTTGTGACTGGAATTGCTGTTTCCAGTTCTAGCATGACCCTAGAAAAAGGCTTGTTTGCAGATTGATGTTTCAAGTGGACTGTTAAGCATCATTTTGCCTTTTAAGTTCAACTACTTCTAGTGAATTAAAGAATCAGAAAGAATCCAGGATTATCTATATTACACACCCTAGTCAACTATTCTATAATAGAATATTTGCAGTCTTCCTCTGTTGTAATTCAATTCAGTTCAGAAAGGAAACCTAAAGCTGAATCCTGGTAGAGACTTTTAGAATTCATAGACAAATAATGGATCTCACTTGGTCTGAATTTCATATAATAATGAAGAAATAATGACACTTAGTAGACATTCAGCTTAAAAGATACCCCTTGCCCGACAAGGTCATTAAAGCAAGAATTTATTCTGTGCATGTGTGTGTGTGCGTGCGCGCATGTGCGTGTTTGTGTGCTTTCTCTCTCTCTCTCTCTCTCTTTTTCTCTCTCTCTCTCACACACACACTTTATCTATAATCCTTTAATACTTATGTCATCTGGAGAGTAGTTTTGATCTAGTGATTAAGGCACCAGATAGAAACCAGGAAACTGTGAGTGACTTTGGGTCAGGCCCTTTCTCTCGGCCCAATTCACCTCACAGGTTTCTTGTTGTGGATAAAAGAGGACGGGGGAATATTAAGTTCACCATCTTGAATTATTTATAAAAATAATAAAAAGCACAATAAAATATGTTTAAAAACCTTAAAGGTGCATTACTACAGAACACTGTCAAACTACCAAATTTAATTATGGATACACCTACAAATCTTTCAATTTTAATCACTATATCATACCACATACAGATAGTCAATGAGCAGCTACACACCATTCACAGTTACATAATTACATAATTTCAGCTGAATCTTATCTACCTTAGCAGGTTGCCTTAGCTTTATTTCAGAATATAGTAAGATACTATATTGGGGAAAATGAAAAAGGAAGTCTCTTTTCTTCTTTTAAAAACATATGAAATGTAACATTTTCACATAAAAGAAAGGTCTCCTTCAAAGTAAACTTGACTCCTAATAACTTTATAGAATTAGATGTAGTTTCAGGCAACACTATGGAAGTCCCTTCTCATTTGTTTCTTCTGGGATGTTCTGATGGTCATCCCACAAAGTCCTCTTCAACATTCCCAAATTTGATCAAAGTTGGCTAGGTGCTGCTACCTACAGTAAATGAACTTGTTTAATGCCACATTCAGGAGATTTTCTACAATTTCAATATTTCAAATGTTTACTGGCATAACACAGTCTGCTAAGAAAATCATTTTCTAATCAAATGCAGCACAGAATGTAACAAAATATAAAAGAATATTTACCAGGTTCTTCTTTCCTCAGACCTGGCAAATCAAGGCTTTCATTTTCTCTGAAAAATAATCGAAACTTTTCAAAAGTAGCTGCATATAAATTTGCTGATTCAAATGCTGAATCAATTGTTTCCTATAAAGTAAAAATGATATTTAAATTATTATAGTCTTTGATTAACTTCTATCCATACGATGGATCTATTTCATTTCTTCTACTTTCATTGTCATTTATTACTATGCTGTGTCATTCTTACATAGAAGCAGTGATAGAAGCATATAAAAGTTAAAGAGCAAGTTGAAATATCTACCCTTAGATCACAATCTATTTCTGAGTAAGTTAGAAAAATGTGGGATAAACAGCATCACCACCAGATGGATTTGTAACTGGCTGACAAACCGCACTCAGCACGTGGTCCTTAATGGAGCTACATCTACAGGGAGGGAAGTAAGCAGTGGGGTACTCCAAGTTCTGGCTTAGGCTCAGATATCTTACTCTTACTCTGGCTTACTCTTACTCTTACTCTTACTCTGGCTTACTCTTCAATATCTTCATAAACGATTTAGATGAGGAAATAGAAGGGGAACTCATCACATTTACAGATGACACTAAATTGGCAGGAATAATCAACACCCAGAAGATGGGCTCAAGATCCAGAAAAATCTCGTCAAATTTGAACACTGTGCCCTAACAAAATGAAATTCAATGGTGAGAAAAGTGAGAAATTTTACACTTAGGCAAGAAAGACCAAATGTACAGATATAGAAAAGGTGCAACCTGACTCAACAGCAGTAATTGCAAGAGGGATCTTGGAATTCTTGTGGACAATTACCTAAATATGAGCCAGCAGTGTGCTGCAGCAGCCACAAAAGCCAAAGCAATCCTAGGTTGTATTAACAAAGGGTTAGAATCAAGGTCACATGACATGTTAGTACCACTTTATAATGCCTTGGAATATTGCAACCAATTTTGGTCTCCACATTATAAAAAAGACATTGAGACTCTGGAAAGAGTGCAGAGAAGAGCAACAATGATGATAAGGGGGCTGGAGGCTAAAACATATGAAGAACGGTTGTAGAAATTGGGTATGTCTAGTCTAGTGAAGAGAAGGACTAGGAGTGATAGTTGGTAATATTTGAGAGACTGCCACAAAGAAAAGAGGGTGAACCTATTTTCCAAACCACCAGAAGGCAAGACAAGAAGCAATGGATGGACACTTATCAAGGACAGAACCGATTTAGAACTAAGGAGAAATTTCCTGATAATGAGAACAATTAATCAGTGGAATGGGTTGCCTTCAGAAGTAGTGAGTGTTCCATCACTGGAGGTTTTTCAGATGAGATTGGAAAGCCACTTGTCCAGAATGGTATGGGTTCTCTTGCTTGAGCAAGGGGTTGGACTAGAAGACATTCAAGGTCCCTTCCAACTCTGTTATTCTGTTAGTCATTCAGGTTTGAAACTATTACTTGAGTACCTCTGCAATATGAAATATTTAAATGTAAATAAATTTATAAACAAGGGGGTCATATACCTTTATTTGTAGGATAATAGTTTGAAGATGTTTATCATCTTTAAACATTGTTGATAAACTTGGTCCTTCACCACATGTTTTTTCTTCAATTTTGTTGTTAATAACAGGTCGAGTGAAGGCATCAAAATACTGATCTGGAACAAGGTTTGCAACAGATAACACAGTTGCCTGAAACTGAGACACAATATCTGCCATAGCATCCTGTTTGACCAAATAGAAGAAAATCAGTTGAAATGTTTGCTATGCTAGATATGAACGTTTACATAGCATGTTCAGAGCTGTTCACATAAATATTGTGGAATCCTTTACAACAATTGTAAAAAATTCTTGTGAAGACCCATGCTTTGAATGCCTCTAGCGTTCCCTATTTTAAATGTTTTCACTTCTTAAAAAAGAATACAAGGACTGATGTTACTAATTTGTGCATTAAATTACAGTAACCTTAATAATACATAAAATCTGAATGCCACCTAAAATTGAAATAAATCTCCAAAATTCATAGGTAATACTAAAGCCACAGAAAGATAGAAATATCAAAAGTAGAGTCACCTTTGCATAGAGTCACTGATAGTGATATTAATAAATACTTAATTAAATGCCATGGCTATTCTGTGTCAGTGGACAAGTGGCAAGGCTACCCAGAAGTTTTTTTATTTTAAACACAGTCACCCCTGGATTACAAACTTGGACTTTTTTCTGTTGCTGGCTACCTACTTTTCTTCCCTTCCTAATTTTTACAGCATCTTTGTCATTGCCAAAATGCCTTCAAATAGTGTCTTTTATGCAGCAGTTAACTAGCAAACTAATTAGTAGACTAGGAATTAACACTGCTAGTTTCATTGTTTTTCCTACACTAATAGCAGTTCAACTCATTAAGAAATAACAGGTTGTCTTCGTTCATATTGTATTGTTTAAGGATGACTATTCTTCTCAAATATTCTGGTCAGACTCAAAGCTAAGTTATTATTCAGTTGATCAAAAATTATTTCCAGCGGCACTTTCCAGCCTAAATCTATTCCAGTCGAGAATTACATCTGACTCATAACTATAAAGATAATGTTTCAACTACTCTGTGCCCCATGATTACATTTCTTTTAAAAAAGGAAATCTTTTCAAAACTAAATGAACATTAACCTGGAACTCTTCTACAGTTGGTTCAAACAGCAATGCATGGATCTCTAAAATTAGCTCAACAAGAAACATTGGAATGGATGTCTCCTCTTCCTCTGCAATTACTGAAGAAGTTCCCTAGAGTAAAAAAAGAAAGAATGAATTAAGTCTTTTTAAAAATTAGACAATGAATTCAAACTCTAAAGCCCTCTAGCCTAGAAAGTTCCCTGTTTGTTAGAACGTAAATAATTTCCAAGTCATGGTTCAGATAGAATAGCCAGACAATGTTCACAGGCCCAGTGCAACTGCATGTTTCAGAATGTTTCGGAATGTTGGTGAGAGTCTTTCTTTTCTTTGATCATGTGATTTCTTTGTTTTAATTATGATTATGAGGAAACTTCAGCTGTTTTAGTTCCTTTCTCTTCTGTCATATTATATTATATTCATTCTTTTTAAAATGCATCCTTTTACCGGAATCCTTAATTTTGATACTCATGTCTTAAAATAATGTTATCACATTTTTGTTTAAAACTGATATTTTTAATTAGACCTATCCAGTTTCTGAAAGTGAACATTATTTATTAGTTAGGATTTGTAGAGACTTTTTTGGATATTACTCAGCACTAAAAATATCATTTCTTATGTTATAAGCATTTACACAGAATTCTTTGAAGTATTTTCCAATTATAAAACATACTGTATAGGTGCGTTTCATTAATTTCCATTGATAAAATGGATTCCAGAAACACATTTTCACAGGATATGAAGTCAGGAACAATATATGAGATCAAAACAAAATGACTGATATTGATCAATAGAAAACAATAATTCTGCCTTAAACAGTAAGTTTTCTTAAATTCTTGATCAAGTCATTCTAAACAGCTTGAACATCTCACTTTGGTGAATATTACCTTCTTTTCCACAACTTCAGGTGCTTCTAAATCTGTATTCCATGTTTGGATAATGTCTGCAAGTGGTGTTTTCTTCAACTTCTCAGTAAGGTAATGCAAGAGAGTAGCAACAGATTTAACTGCCAAGACGTGCATAGTATTTACTATAAGATAATCAGCAAGACGAATAAAGCTGGGAAGAAACAAACAGATCAACAATGAAAAACAGACTATTGTCTTAGCACAGACAATCTCACGAGCTTTAATGAAACTTTGTGTGTGTGTGTGTGTGTGTGTATGTGTATGTGTATGTGTGTATAAGAGAGGGGGGAAGTAGAGAGGGAGATCATGCAAAAATTATTAAGAATATACTGTCTGGGCTGAACACTGGGGTATCCTGGGGTAAACACTGGGTATCCTGGGGTATCCTGGGGTAAACTAAATCTGGAGAATAAAGCAATTTATGGGAAACTAAACCTGGAGAATTAACAGCAATGGCAAAATTAACAATATACAGTAACAAAATAAATTAGAGACTAAATTTAAGCAAGAATGGCTTCCCTAAATATTAGATGTCACACAACAAAACAAATTCACATGCTTAACAATATGATGTAACACTCTCCCAGGCAGTTTTAGAGTGCAATTTGGGGGTGCTCTTGGGTTGCAGTTCTTGCTCAAGGAAAACTATCATTTAACTATATTTTGTGCATCAGTTGGTCTGTTCCAGATCAGGAAGGACTGGTTACAATCACTTAAATCTTAGTCATCTTCCAATTCAGGTATTGCAATGAGCCCTAGTTTGGGCTGCCCTTGAAAAACATTCAGAAACATCCACTGATCCAGAATACAATGGCATATTTAATATTGGTGTACTACAGCGCGTCCATGTAACACCGCTGTTACTAGGCTGAAGTGGTACAAGTCAAGGTGCTGGTTGTCATCTTTAAAGCTTTACATGGAAATGGCTCAGGAAATCAAGAAATCCTTCAGAGAAATAGGTAAGAACTACCATATATGCAAAGAGGGCTAAAATATTCCCCACAGTAGCGGAATGGTGCAATGGGTTAAAATGCACTATTGCAGGCTAATTCTGCCGACTGCCAGAAGTTTGATTCTCACCAGCTCCGAGGCTGGTATAATGAGGACCAGATTTCTGGAAGCAATATGCTGACTCTGTAAACTGCTTAGAGCAGCATTCCCCAATCTTTCCTGGTTGGCAGCCAGGCACAGGAAGGGGGGTCAGGAGAAGAGGGGATGGTTTTGTGTGAGGTGCAGGTGCGTGCATGCATGCACGCATAGCTTCATTTGTGTGAGTGGTAGGCCCGTGTGCTCATCACTCGCACTAGTGGGGCTGTGAGTGCCGGTACCTGCTGCTTGCAGGAGTTGGGCTGTGCATGCACCCAGCCCACCACTCATGTGGCCCAGTTGCAAATAGACCACGGCCCAGTAGTGGGCCATGGCCCACCGGTTGGGTACCTCTGGCTTAGAGAGGGCTGTAAACCACAATGAACCAGTATATAAGTCTAAATGCTATTACTATTGCTATAATACAAGATAGGATTCAGAAGAGACACAGCCATGTACTTCCCTGATTGACTAGGATATAAGGAAGAGGAGAAATAAAGCACAATCCAGCTTGCAAAATTCTACAAATATAGTTTATAATTGTTATTATAGCTTATAATAACCCTCCGCAAGTGTCCATTTTCCAATCTAGTCATCAGATTACTTATAGAAATGCCTGTCCCCTTTGATTTTGTCCCCAGCCCTTCTGATCTGATAGAGGGAACATTTTCCAAGTCTCCTCATGGAGTAATACCATCTAGGGGACCTGAGGAAGCATACCATGTGTCATGGTAACTGCCTTGTTTAACAGCCTGCTCTTGCAGGGATATGGATGGCCCTGCTGCTGCTGCTGGATTTCTGAAAGGCTAAAAAGACCTGGCTTTTCCTCCACATTCTGGGGCCAGGATGTTACTGTAATTCTGGAATGGTGTGTTTACTATATTGAAAATGTGATTTTTATGGAGGCTTCAACTTGGTATTCCTTTTAATTGATGGCTAACTATTATGTTTTTATTTCTGTTTGCTCCTTAGAGTTGTACTGGGGGGTAGGTGGCCATATAAATTTGATTAATAAATAATAAATGCATATGTGTAATGTTTCAGTGTGATATATAAATAAAAAATTCTTTATGATCAAAATGTATGACTTATGTGAGAAATCTTTATCCTATTTATTTCGCCCTTCAAAGGAAAAAAATCAAAATGGCTTTGAAAATCATATAATAACAGAGTTGGAAGGGACCTTGGAAGTCTTCCAACCTCCTGCTCAGGAGGAAACCCTACGCCATTTAGACAAATTGCTGTCCAATCTCTTCTTTAAAATCTCCAGTGTTCTGGAGGTGTCGTTCTGAAAACAAGTCATTCCACTTTCCAGTCTCAAAATATTTTTTACGTCATGGTGATCAAAACTGGATGCAATATTCCAAGTGTGATCTTACTAAAGCACTATAAAGCAGTACTAACACTTAACTTGATCTTGATTCTGTCCCTCTGTTAATGCAGTCTAAGAATGCATTGGCTTTTTTGGCAACTGCAGCACACTCCTGGCTCATATTTAAGTGATTGTCCACTAGGATTCCAAGATTCCTCTTGCTGTTACTATTGCTATTGAGCCAGGTACCACCAATTCAGTAAAACAATATTACACTATATAATTTCAACAAACAAAAACCAGCAACAAAATTCAAACAAAGGGTAGCAAGCAATAAATAACATTGCCTAAGTTAAAGCAATAACTTAATATTGCTTTAACTATCATTAAAAATGTTTCCAGAGTACTGGTTTTTGTTTCATATTGCCCAATGTATTGATTACACTTTCATATAATGAATAACACAGAGATATGATATATGCAAATAAATATATAAATATAACAAGGAAGGAATGGGCTATAATTTTCATATTTATATTTTCACCATTAATATTAAGGATTAGCTTTGTTTGATGGAAGGACTGTTGAAAGAAATTTTTGCAACATTTACAAAATAGGATTTAAGGTCTCTGATTTGATGTCAATTACTCAGGTCATATAGCATGTTAACCCATAATCAGATGTTTGTTTGTTTGTTTTTTCACAAAATAGGTGAAGCTAGACTAAATTATCACAACTTTTTGCAAAAAGCACTTTTGCTATTTTACATCTTACCAGTTCTAAATTGAGACAAATATATTATGACATGACACCCATAGAAACGCTATTACTTACCATGTTAGCCTTCCACACTGAGCCCTTTTATTGGCCTGTTCTGTGTATGTCATTCTTTCAGGTTGTTCACTGTACATGTCTTTCTCAACACGAGGAACGACTCCTACCGCAACTTCTTTTTTTGTTGCCTGTTCTGAGGAAAAATACAGGTGCAAATTGCTGTAATTATTCCAGGCACAAAACTAAACAGTACATTTACAGTAAAAAAAACAATCTATCCATATATAGCTGGCTAATTTTTTTTTAATTGCCTCTTCTAAGCCGTCTGACTTAGAATGGGAGGATTATACTGGTCCCTGTGAAATTTTACAGGGGCTACTCAAATGATTGGGAATGATATAGATCAAAATGTGGATTGAGTCAGGCTGTACTCCCCCCCACAAACACACACAAATTTACACTACCTTCTCCCTGTTGCATATTGAGATTGTAATGGTGGGTAACTTGCCCTTTCTTTTCACAGTACATAACATCATATCTTGATTCTGTCTTATTTTTATTTTCTATTGATTAGATCCACTTCTCTGAGGTTTTTTTTTGACAAGGTTTTTCAGAAGTGATTTGCCATTATCTCCTTCCAAGAGCTCAGCGAAAGTGTCTAGCCCAAAGTCACCCATTTGATTTTGTACCCAAGGTACAACTAGAACTCACAATCTCCCAGTTTTTAGTCAGATATCTTAACCACTAAAAACTGAAATTCCCGAAGTTCAAATGTTGCAAGAAAATACAATTATTTGAAAATTCAAAGAACTTTCTAACCCCATTTATTTGAGATAAAAGAAATACAGAGATACTCATCTGGCATTTAAAATAAACATACTATTATTTATTGTTAATTTGGTAGCTTTGTACCTGTATTCTCAATACTATAAAAATAATCATCAGGAGTGAAACCGGTTTCAAGTAGTGCAGTTCGACATGCACCTCTAACCACTTCTTTAGCTAATTCTCTGAATTCTGACAAACGAGATGCCACCTAAAATGTTAATGAAATTACAGGTGAATAATGATTAAATTTCAGTTAAAATATTTATATGAATTCTTGAACAACTGAAACATGAAACTCACATCTTTTAGCTGACTGAACTGAGTACCTTTGAACTCTATTAATGTATATATATAGCCCTTTTCAATTTGACAAAGTACCATGTCACCAATTCGATAACACATTTCTTGGATGTTTAGAATTGCTGGTCTCAAACACTGCAAAACAGAACAAATCAATAAGACAGAAAGGACTATTAGAAAGTATTGTGTATATTTTCTGAATAGTACAACAAAAGGAAATTGATTGGCTTTCATATTTACATTATACTTGAGACAAATTGGAAATCGCATGGTTACATCTGTTCTTTCTATTTTCTCTGGGTCTCCCAGTTTTTTCCCCATATCATGATGGAATAAAGGGGTCTTGGCATGTTTATATATAAGTTGTCAAAATTGAAATACAGATGTGCATAGTTGATAGCTCCTGGAAAATGGCTCCTGGATATTAGTGTCTCTTGGTTCCCGTATATTAAAAATATTGACTACACAGAGCTATGCAAAGTATTTGTGATCATGCATTATCAAGTATATAAAGTCAGCAAGAAACAATATTTTGTTGTTGGTTTTTAAAAAGCAAATGAACAAAGCAGCTTTCCAATTTTTCAAAATAATTGATTTCCAAATTCCATCCAAAGAAAAAAGTGCTCCTAGTATTGTATTTACTAAGGAAAGGAAGGAGGGGCTATAGTTTCTAATGATTAAAAATATTCTCCAGGTAGAAAAACAAGATTATCATCATCAGCCAGTTTGGTCTAATGGTTAAAGCACCAGGTTAGAAACCAAGAGACTGTGAGTTCTACTTCTGTCTTAGATGTGAAAGCTGGCTGAGTGACTTTGGGCCAATCTTCTCAGCCCAATTCACTTCACAGGGTGATGAGGGAAAAATAGGAGGAGGAAGTAGTATTGTGTGTGTTTCGTTATAGCATTCCTTAAAAACTGCTCTGTGTGCATGAGTGGATCTTTCTGAAGAGCATAGGAACAGATCAAGGGATTATTGGGAGAGAAGATAATAAGTGAAAAACTTCACTTTTGCAATAACAGGCATTTCTGATAGTTCAACTATTTTTCTGTTTGTAAAATATTTCAATCTCTGAATTTTTTTAGATTATGAGCTTTATTGACTTTCCATACTAACTAAACTCTAGCAGCACTAATTTAGAGCTATGGAACTACAGCTATGTTAATATCAATATATTTCACACAAGGAAACCTATATTACATTGTAAATCATTTTGATATTAAAGAGTGACATCTTCAAAACAATACAATGATTTAGATCAAGGATGTCAAACTCGCGGCCCAGAGGCTGCATGCATCATGTGCTGGCCACGCCCACACCCGGTTTAGCAAAGGGGGAGAAAAGTTGCAATACATCACGTGAAGCTGCCATGACGACGCGAGTTTGACACCCCTGTTTCAGTGTCTTTTACATGTATTATTTCAGTAATAAAACACGATACATACAGCATTAACAATGAATAAGTTCTTCTGTAAAGCTCGGCGACATGAATTGATCTTTTTGCAGCGGACGTTCTTTCTCCATACATTAAATGACTTCCATTTGCGAAATATAGCAAAGATAGTGATTTTGACAAGTGCCCTATGATAGACATATTCTTGCTCCCAACGTTCAAGTTCCAGGTATTCAACTTCTCCGTTATATGTATGAATAACTGCTTGTGGACTAATAGTGTAGTAGTCATTTTTGTTAATGCAGTCATAGCTTACAATTCTAAAAATAAAAAAAAACATCTTGTTTAATAGAATGAATTGATTGTCAAGACATTGTCATAAGCAATGATGGATTATCTATATATGCCTATTCTGTACCTGTAGGAAACAGAACCAGATGGAATAATATCTGCTATTTTTGTATCATTCCCTATCATGCTTTTGCTACCAATCTATTAATTTTCAAGCAGGAAGCGTAGCAATCAATATAACTTTTTTTATCATGGCAGGACGTTTTTTGACATATCCTGGACAACTGAACACATTACATTGTTTTTTAATTATTAGATGCAGCCTCATCCCATCAGATTTAGATCCACGACAAGCTATTATGATGTGAAGCAAATCTTTATTTATCCAGGATGGAGTGAAGTGATTCAGAATGGCACCGGTTCTACCTTTAATGCAAATGTATTTTGCATTGCAAAAAAAAAAAAAGCAAATGTATTTCCTAAAGCAAATGTATTTCACTAAAGCAAATGTATTTCCCACCCACCCAAACTTTTCACATGAAAAGTTTACATGAAAGTTCAGTTCAGTTGTTCACATGAAAGGCATAAATCAGGGTTTATAAATGCATTAGTACTCAAATGTCCCTGCTCAATTTTTGTACCACACTTCATATTTGCATAAAGCTCGACCCCGCATCAAACTGCTGTCCCAATTTCCTAAAAGCAATAATATGACAGCAATTTGTGTTCTTTCCTTGCTAGATTAGTGAGGGGCAAATGACTATGGTTTTGTTATTTGTTAACTAACATAGGTGCTTTGTATTTTAATCTGATTTATTTTCTCTCTTTTAAAATGATGTTCATTCCTAAACTGAAAAACAAGCTAGAGACTAGCTCCAAATAAAAAAAAGTTTGTTACTACAAATTGGGGTCTGGTTTATCTCTTTTGTGAACTCCAAACACAATTACATCCCTCCTGATGTCAGACCTCCTTTTAATGAACATGTGATATTCTGGGATGCAAATATGTAACATGTTTGACTACATGTAACTGATTTCCTATGCAAAGGGAAGGCTACTTTTATCCTGTCCAATCAACTTTCCTCTTGGACTTTGTTGTGTTAACTATAAAAAGGAGTGAAACATGGGGCTCCTTTTCATAGAGGGACCACACTTTATCAGAGTACTCTAATAAACTGCTTTTACATGATCTTCTGACTCAGTTGGTTATTGGGAAGATACTTATTGGGAAGGGAAACTGAGGCAGAACCTAGTATATGCTGATAGTTGTTATGTAAATGATCTGACGAAACTACATGGCAAAACATATATTTGGCATATAATAATACTGTTCTTCTATGTTACAACAACTGTTTGAAAAACATCCCATATACATTCATGAAACAAACAAAATGTTAAAAAGTTATCATATTTATGTAGTTACTTACCATGCATATCTAAATTATATTAAAGTAACCAAAATATCTTTACAACCCACAAGGCATATCAAAACTTTTAAGCACTCCTAATGTTTGGAAAGTGAAAGTTGAAAAATTTGACATGCCCTAATTACATAGCTGTCTTCTTTTGAGATGTATACATTATATGATTGCCTTTTTAAATCAAAGTTTAACCGTGTTCCTTAATTGATAATTTCATTTCAGTTTCCCTTTCTAAGGAAAAAGATACAAGTTTTCAAATTTTAGCACCACATTTATGTTAAAACATATACATATAAGAAAAATATAAAAATTAGATATAACTATATTAAGGTATTTGTTTCAGTAAATATATTAACTATCAGTAGAACAGAGATTGGAATTATAAGTGGTAAATCTGGAATTCATGTTAAACATAAAATTATTGTTTTTTAACATACAATTGCTTCAACATTTAAAGGTAACTCACTTCAGGTTATATGTGTCATACTCAATTGATGATTTAGGCACTGCAGGAGTCATGTACAGAAATCCAAGGTTTTTGTTTTCACATATTATTCTTATAATCTGTAGAGGCTCTGTAACATTAGCTTTAATTACTTCTTCCGGTCCACTAAATGTACGTAAAGTTGGAGTCGCACCTGGTTTGCAAGCACTTGTCTTTAATATACTACGTGGTTGCTTAGGAGGAGTTGGAATTCGTACCATAGCACTCAGCATCTGTGATGATAAAGGAAAGGAACTTATATATAACTCATTTTTTTAAAAAAAATACTATTGATTTCCTGGGTTTTTTGAAAACCAAGCATATTCTTATAAATTCTTAGGAGTATAAAATCACTAATTTACTGCATAACAATAATATTTATAACTGCTTCCCTAATATTTTTTTTCAAACAAAATCAATATCATGGTTTATCACTCTTCCTCCAGAATGGCTTATAAAAGTTTGGAAGCTTTCCCTTCCTAAGTTAAATTAACAAGAAGTTCTACTTTCCTCTATAGTCTGGAAACTAAATTATGTTTCAGTCAAGTAAGCCTGGATTGAAAGTGTTTTGAAGAAACCATATTCAGGTATCCATTTCAGATTTAATGAGAAATTTTATTATCTGAAAGCTGCAGTGTTTCTGAGCTCTTTGTTGCAATCAAGTAAGTGGGCCAGATAAATCTACTTGGATTCCTGAAGCAAAGCATCAGTTGTCTTCCTCCACATTCCACATTCACAATTTAATTGGCCCAACACCTGCACATTACTTCAATGCTCATGACAGAATAGCATCCTGTACAAGAATTCTCAGGGGTTTGTTTATTTAATGCCTTTTTACTGATAACATTTATTTACCACCAGAAATCTCTAAATTGCTTACAGAATAAATGTAATGCAAGTTGCTATAGTAATTAAAATGGTAACCCAATTACGCTTCAGTTTAATCCATGTTAAACAGTAAATAATACATTGAATTAATTGAATATGGCACTTCTTGTACAATTAAAACCTAAATGCCTTCTGGAAAAGTCGTATTTTCATCCAGCTGCAGAAGGCTCTGAGGACGGGGACCATCTTTACCTCAGCAGGCAAGCCCTTCCAGAGGAAAAGAACCGCTACTATATAGAGAATGCGTATTGCAGAGCTCCCTCTCCTGCCATACTTTCTGATAGATGAGGATCATTAACAAGTACTACTTAGCTGTTTGGGTATAATGGGCAGAAGCTGTTGAAGAAAGATGGCCCTCAAGATAAGAAGCTTGCCTGGTTTTGTAGGTAGTGACAAGTACCTTGAATTAAACTCAGAACCAAATCAGTAGTTAGTTAGTGCAGCTCCCACAGCAGAAGTGCAACATGGCAGTATTGTCCTCTTTATTTTTGTATTTAAACTTCAAAAACTTTCCATTCAACTTTTCTTTTAAAAATTATTTTATATAGAAGGTAATTAGCAATAGAACAATAAAACTGTATTGCCATTTTATATTAAAACTATACAACAAGGGTATACATGAGCATAATAAGTTTAGAATGAACCTCCTTCACCAGATGAGAACCATTTATGGCAAGTTTAAAAGCAGCTTCAAATAATGAAGAATTACAACTGGCCATGTACACTTTCTTACATTAATAAGCGAAGTGAAATCTCCTTTTATGTATTTTTTCAAATTTAAGTAACTGGAAAGTGGTCTGATTTTTAAGATATCTGATGATGTTTTTAAAGCATGCTGGAAAAGGTGAACCATGCATGTTTCAATACAGCTATTTCATTAACTCCAACATGCAAGAATACCTTAAAATTATTGTATTTTTATTTATTTTATTTTTTATTTTACTTTATTATTTGGAGTAATAAATTGTAAGTGCCTTGAACATACAGACAGTCCTTCACTTACAACAGTCCACTTAGTTCGATGTTACAACAGTACTGAAAAATGTGATTTTTGACAATTTTTCACACTTACATTCATTACAGAATTCCCATGGTCATGTGATCAAAATTCAGACAACTTGGCAACTGACTTGTATTTATGATGATTGCCGTGTCCTGGAATCAGATGCGACTTACTGACAAGCAAAGTCAATGGGGAAACCAGATTCATTTAACAGCCGTGCTACTAAATTAACAACTGCCATGATTCACTTAATAAGAAAGGTCATAAAATGCAGCAAAATTCATTTAACAAATGAATGTCTTGTTTAGCAACAGAAATTTTGAGCTCAATCGAGGTTGTAAGTCGAGGATTACCTGTATTTTATTTGAAGGGAAGATTAAAATATTTAAATAAAAGTATGCATTCACAATCTGTAAGGACAGACAATACCTGTCTTTCTTTCAGTTCTTCTTGGAGTTCTGATGAAATTGCTTCCACTGTACCAGGCCATTTTCTTTTCTCTGCTGAAGTTGTAGGCTTTAATACTCCAGCTGCTAACAATTTTTCTCTGTTCTTCTGGTATATATATTCAGGTTGTTTTTGGTGCTGATATGTTTTTAAGGCAGGCTAAATTAAGAATGAAATAAGTTTTTAAAAAATGAATAACTCATCAATAGAAATGTTTTGTATACATTAATAAACAATAAAATTAAATTAGATAAGTACAGACTCTGTCACAGGTCTTTAACTGGGAATAGAGAAGACAGCATGTATCACAAGCCAGGAGTCTAATAAGTTGAGTCTAATAAGTTTTGTTTTACATGGGTTGCACTCTCTTAAAGCAAAGATTCACACTGTTAGTGACTTATAGCATTTTCTAAAGTCATCCAATCATCTTGTGTTAATAACAGTCATGAAAAGTCTTTAATTCCCCAAAATTAATATGTAGTATGGCTTGCCCTGTGGACAGGGGATAAATTCTGGAAACCTCAAGTAATTGAATTGCACTAGGCTGATTTTTTTTAATCTCATTGGACAATTATTTATAAGGGTCAAAATTCAATAGTTACAGAATGATTTGATTAATCTTTCTTAACATAAATAATATAGATTGCAAGTTTAGAAAAATTATTTTTTTCTACTAAGAGATCCATGAACTTTTAGGGTCATGAAATTAGGATTAATTTGACATGATTGATCTCTGCAGTATTTGTATAGCATTAACTCATACAGAAGAACTGTATTTCCTCAACCCTTTTTCTGATAATCAAAAATCTAATATTAAACTGGTTTATATCTTTGTAAGTTTCACATTTCAAAATTAACTGATAATCAACAAAAAGTTATAGACTTAACTTAAATTTTCTATATACAAATACTAAATTTAATGGTATTTATGCACCAGTTTTTGTAAGACTAAACATATTTGAAAAAAAACCCCACAACTTTTTCCAAATTAAAAATATAGTCTTAAAATCAAAATCAGCCTACTAAAGGTTCTAGCTTTATAGGCTGCTGCCGCTTCCTAGTTCTTTCTTGAGATTTTGTATTATGTTCAAATTTCAGAGCTTCAGGATTTGGTGCCATCTGTTTTGGAGCCACGCTGGTCAGTCTGTTTCTTAATTCATTTATTGAAGGAGAACTTTTCCCATTAGAAGACTCTTCACTTGAACTCTGATTGCTTCTGCTAACTGTTGATTCCAGCGACGGGATAGAAGGCAATAAAACTCTTTTTGACATAGTGGCCTGAAAATAAAATATGGAACCTTAACATAAGTCTAAATATAAACAAACTGCCTTATGAACATTAATATGTAACCAAGAACAAACCAAGGGAAATGGATAAGAATATAAGAAGAAAATGTGTATTGGTATAAGCACATTAAGATCTGAGAAACATCATACTGTTAAAGTATCCCATTTGGGGGATGGATCAAGGTGCAGCATAGATAGACAGACAGAGGATAGAGAATGAGAGAGAATGGGAATACAGTGAAAGAATATAGAGAGAAAAATATATAGATAGACAGCCAGACCGAGAGAGAGAGAGAGAGAGAAAGAGAGAGAATAGATAGATAGATAGATATAGCATGAGAAAGAGAGAGGATAGCAAGAGAGAACATAGATAGATAGAGAATAGATAGATAACTGATAGATAGATAATAGACAGATATAGAGATAGACACAGATATAGAGATAAATATATATGTTTTCTTAAGTTTTCACGGGTACTTACATGTATGGTATTCAGCTTTGTTCGGGTATTTTCCCACGTCATTGTAGTTGTGCTTTTAAAGTTGTAGCAACATTTCGGCAGAATCTCATCTACCATCATCAGGTTTCTGTATAGTGTTCGTCTGTGAGTCCCAACCAATCACGATGAAGAAAAAAACCATTCTGGCACAGCAGTAGGCTAGCCCCAAATTTAAAACAGAAACGGCTGTGAAAGTCTGACTAACAGACGAACACAATACAGAAGCCTGATGATGGCAGATGAGATTCTGCCAAAATGTTGCTACAACTTTAAAAGCACAACTATAATGATGTGGGAAAATACCCGAACAAAGCTGAATACCATATATATATATATGCATGTATATGTATATGTATACATACATAGATATACATGCACACACACACACACACACACACAAGCAAAGATTAATAATTAGCTATGATTTATTCTGTCTAGAAGTTGAGCCCACGTTCTTTTCTCTCTACTTCTAATTCTAAATGTACCGGCCCTGCTCTTCTATGTGTCTATTTCAGAGAAGGCAAGAAAAAAATGGATATGGAGAGGAGGAGGAGGAGGAAAGCAAAGCTATCTTTGAATAGAAAGGTACAATTTTAATGACGGGACGGCAAAGGAAGGAAATTGGCACCCTCGATTGCCCCTTGCCCCTTGGACGAGGCAGTTTTTGGAAACCTGGCTCAAATGCCTTTTCCAAAAGGGACGCTGAAAAAAAATAAACCAGTCGGAAGAGAGCATCCTTTCGGGACTGTAATAGTCGGAACAGCGGAATTCCCTCACTTCCCCCATTTTTAGAAAATAACAGGGGACACCCGCGGGGTTAACTGTTGGAGGAACTTACTTTTTCCGCCCAGAAACTACAGAAACTTCAGACCCTCCAGAGAGTCGTCCCGTTGCCAAGCAACATCCCCGGGACCGTATCCCAGCATTCCCCGGGCGGGACGCGACGGAGGGGCGGGAAGCTAGTGTCACTATGGTTACCACGCCAGGGCTTCCGCGGCTCACCTGCGGTCGTTCTCGGTTAGTGAGCAGTGCTCTCGTTTTCTTCCCCTGCTGCGCGCGGCCGCCTCCCCAAGCCAAGTCACGGCTGTCCAAATGATGCCATATCAAGGAGATTAATGCTTGAGCCTTGGCAAGCCCTGCGATCCGAAGCATCGTCAGATCTTAGGCATTTTTTTTGCTGGATCTTGAACCGCTGCTCCGTAGGTACAGACTGATTGATTAGAATAGGATAGAATAGGATAGAATAGAATGCAATGCAATGCAATGCAATAGAATACAATAGAATACAATAAGAATAGAATAGAATAGTATAGAATAGAATAGAATGCAATACAATAAGAATAGAATAGAATAGAATGCAATGCAATAGAATACAATAAGAATAGAATTAGAATACAATAGAATAATAACCTTGTCACTTTAAATGTACACTAATCAGCACACATTAAAATGAGATTTTGTTGTGTTGATGGAATACATCTCTAAATACTGCACAGTATGATCGTCTCCATCTATTGCAAAGGCAGAGAAGTAGGTGGATATACAGCTCTAATCAGTTTTGCCACTAGCTCTGCAAAGCGTCGCATATTCTATTCATGTTTTGCTCTAAGGTTAAGTACCTAATTCATGGTGTCTTGCATAGGGTTTTCCAGTTTAGTGAAGAAACTTTTTTGTTTTAGTCTTTCACATCGCTTGGGCGACATCTAGTGCCAGCGCAGGCTATACTTGTGGTTGAGCGCAGCTTCCCAAAGTCTTGTAAATGTGACTCTTCAAATGGTCAGGAAGATGGAAAAGTGTGGAAGAATATTGAAGAAAGGAATTTTTGGCAAGGATGGCTTGTAACAAATCCAGAGGAGTTAAGTGCACAGAGCTACTACCTCAGATAGTAAACTGATGAAATGTGTTTGCTGCTTGTCACCTGAATCTTAGTTTGCTTTATTTTAAAAAATTATCAATATTTCTCCCATGTGGTCAGATTTAATATTTAATATTTTTCTTTTTTTGAAATTGTAAAAATTTCTTTCAGTATATTGAAGTGATTAAAAAAACCCTCCAAAGAATAAATGTTTGACAAAAGCCAGAATCTTTTAGGGTGGGTGGCCATAATAAACTTAATAATAGATAATAATAAAAGAAGGAAAGTGATTTAAGAGTAAACAGCATGCATTTTGTCTGTTACATGGAAACGAGAGCTCAGTGTATGAGCATGAAACTAAATAGAATGCTATTAGGTGATTTATGAATGTGCAGAAAGAAAATTTGAATGCAGAAATTGTTATTTAAGAAATGTGTAAAACAAGAAAAGGCCAGCAATAAATCTTCACTGAAGGCAAAATGAAATGACTAGTGTGAAAGATATATGCCAAGGGGGTGTGCCCTATAGAAAAATTAAGTTGAATCACAAAACAAATGTGATGAAGAATGACTGGAAGGGAAGGGAAAAAGAAAGTTGTGGTTGATAAGAGAGATGAAATCCTCAAACAGAGACTAAAGTTTAAAGAACAGAAAGCAATGTCCAAGCTAGAGGCTATAAGTTCAAGTGCCACCTTATGCATGAAAGCCAGCTGAGTAACCTTGGGCTAGTTAGGCGCTTTCTCCCAGCCCAACCCACCAGAATTGTAATGGGGAAAATAGGAGGAGGGGGGAGTATTTAAATTAGTTTTTTTTTAATAAAAGCAGGATAAAAATAAATAAATGAAGCAATGTGAGGACATGATCGAAACAAGGATAGTTTGTAAAGCTAGAAAAGCGGATAGGCTTGGTGATAAGAACAGATTCGACTGAATTCTTTTTTATTTCTTGCCTTAATATCTTTGGCTTATTTTTTATTGTTTCTTTCAGTAACATTGCTTTCCTAAAGGAAATAGTGTGATAGGTATGTATAGATGTATTGTAGGTATACATTTCTTTTTCAAAAGTATCCCTCTTGAACAGGATGTCTATTTTCTTTTAACACCCAACATTCCTTCATTGTTTTCTTGTCATTACTTTTTTTCCTGGTTGACATTTTTATTGAATTATAAGATAAAATAAGATACAAAATACAATAGGAAAATAATAGGGAGGAATTGGGGAAAGAAAAGTGAGGAAGGATTAGGAAAAGGAAAAAGAAGAATTGACTTCTGACTCTGTTGCAGTAACATAGGGCACAGACATCAAATCACAACTTTTTGTTTTTTCATAATAATATAAACTAGCCATTTCTATAAGTATCTGTCTAATCAGTAAAACCCAAAATCAAAGTTTCATTCTTTTCCACTTCAAGCAGTAAGTTCAGAAGTGGTCTCCATGTGGAAACAAAAATATTTATATTCTTTTCTTAAATCAAACTAGTCAATTTTGCCATTTCATCAGCTTCTGCAACCATTCATCCATGGTAGGAATCCAAATGTCCTTCCATTTTTGTGCATACAAATAGTCTTGATGCTGTCAACATATATAGTAACAAAGTTCCAATTTTTTTCTCCAGATCTTTTTCCATTCTTGTCATTACTTTTTAACTATACTGCCGAGTTCTTGAACTTGGTGTCTTACCATATGAACATATTGTAATGGAGCTCCTATGGGTACTTACTATGGTTTGCTTTCTATTGTCTCCTGAATGTTGGTTTTAGTTCTTTTACCAAACCCCTCGTTGTGTTTGACTACATGGAATTCCTTGGCAATTTTTATATATAGTAATATATACTTTAATCATCAGGGCAGCAGCCAAGCCATACGTTTTCCACCATTGGTTAACCTTAAGAGGTATGGAATAGAGAATTCTGGGAATTGAAGTCCACACATGTTAAAGTTGCCATAGCTGAGAAATACTGTTTTAGGTATGGTTTAAAACTTAATTATTGTTGCCGTCTCTGACTTAAAGTGTCTAATTTTCAAAGGTGGATGAACAGTTAAGAGTGGCAATGAGTACATTATTGGGAGACCTGAAATAAGAAGTTAGGGATATATTGTCATGGAGAAAATCTATCTATGATTGCTAGGAGAAAACAACTTGATGCATAATCAGTTTATTTTTAAAAACTGATTAAAAAAAACATTATGACATAATTATTCAGTTGATGCATAGTTGAGATTACTATTTTTAATCACAATTTTGCTTATTTTCTCAAGATTTTCCTAATACACAGTCTTGCTATTTAATTGTCACTATCGGAAGAGGCTGAGTAAAATATATGTGCAGCACTCCTGAGAAATGTGACTCATAGTCTCATTAAAAAAAGGCAACAGGCATAGCATTAAACATACATGAGCTTTTCTCTCTGTACCATGATTACTAACCTTCACACTTAGCTATTTATTACTTAACTTGGAAGATTGATATGTCTTCTATTGTTCCAAACTTACTCATAGAAACTTGACATAGTCTATTTTTGAATTTTTGCAATGTCAGCGTGCCAATTCTTGTCATTCAGAATGATGCTACTCCCAATTCATCTTTCTAGTCTTCTCTAGTCCCATTCAAGTGATACAAGCCAGTGTAGAATCAATCCATCCTGCTTTAGTGATCAGCCTTTTCTTTTCAAAGTTTTACTATAAGTGAAATCCTGCTCCATGACAACATCCTGATTCTCTATAGCAAAGAAGTCTTTACAAATGGTGCCCACAAGCCCTGATTTTGTATCATTTGTCAAATTTAGGTTCCAGCTCCTTGGTTAGGTTGACATGGTTTGAAGAGGAAAGCTGGAGATAAATGAGGGGAGGCGGGAAACTGGAAGAGAAGGAGGAGTGGAGAAGGATAGGAGCCTGAAGATCCCATTCCAATCTGGAGAGTTATACACTACACAAATCAGTTAGAATTAGGTTACTGATTTTGCTTTGATTTTGTCTCTAAACATATTGAAAACAATAATTGTTGATTTTGTGGTATTATAAATAGCAGACCAAAAGAACTCATGACATTCCATGCATGAGTTCATTTTCACACCCATGATAATTGCAATTAGACCCCGTAGAAAACTACCAGTTATAAGACTAATTAACAGTCTCAATTACAAATTAACACTAATTTTGAGACAACTGTTCTCTGCTACAGTGTTCTAGCTTAAACGGTACAGACAGAGCAGAAAGAAAAGGCTGAAGTGTGACAAAAGGCATAGTTTATTCATCTATAAGTGTTTTGCATAGTATGGCACTTTTGGTATCTTGAGTCAAATTCATACTGTACGCTAATGATGAATCTCCATTAATCATATGTCAACCCACCCCCATAATCTGAATTAAAGCTGCTAGGTCATCAAACAGTTGAACCATTCATTCAGTTTTTCTATCCTGGTCAAAATCTGTTGTAATCAGAAGACATGAGGAAGCAAGCATTGTAAAGGGATGTAAACAGTATTGATAGATTTGAGTTAGGTTCTGAGCATTATTTCTTTTTGCATGAAAAATTGGTCAAATTTCATCATCTAAAATATTTACTAATGCAGAGGTTCTCAATCTTTTCTTCACCATGGATTCCCAAGACCTAATTCAATATTTAAATTATAATATTTTTTCAAGCCTTTGCAGGCAACATGACAACAACATGGACCACAGTGGTAGTGGATACCTTTACAAGAACAGAAAATTATTACTAGTTTATTATATTATTATACTTCATACATTTTCAGAATGACTTCGAGAAAAAAAAACACCTATGTGTGGACTCTTGAGAGAATTGAGCAGTATAAAAATATGAACGTAAGAACCAAATATCCATGTAATCTAGTGACAGAAGGTTTGAGGATCCTGTATTAGAATTGAACCAAAGCGTTTAACAGTCTGTAACAATCTGTAATTCCATATTTCCATTTTCCATAAATTTGCCAAATCGTTTAAAGTCATCAAAGCCAATATCAAATGACAACTGATTTTACAACAGACTATTCCTTTGCAAATGTGCCACAGTAATTTCCAGTAGCTGAACTTCACTTAAAAAAACCCTCTAGGTTCTCCATATAATTATATAACCCTCTTCTCTTCTGAACTCATTTCTTTTGGTCAATTTTGTTCTATTTTTTTAAAATCACATTTAAAAAATATCAAAGTTCTGTGACTTCAATTTCTATTTTTACCTGAGATGGGAAGAATAAAGTTGCAATCTTGCAAATATATTCACATACAGATATTATGGTGGTTCTTTTTGAATCAATTTCTTCATAGTGTCTATAATTTACCTTTTTCAAAATTATTTCATATGAGCTGATGAACTTTATATTACAATGCCAGGGTTTTCTTCTTGGCTATATTGCTGGTTCTTGTTTCATTGGTGCATATCTATGAAGTCCACCCTCTTTCACCCCCAGGACTCAAGTGCAATTAATCTTATCTCCTCTTTGCTACCTACTGAAAATGCTTCTCAATTTCTTTGCAGATGGTAACTTCTTTATTTCATTGGTAATTGAATTTACCCATTCCCCCAAAAAAAGAATATGAGCCTTTTAAACAACAGAGCAATGCACGCACTTTGAAAAATATATTTTTGAACTACATGCCAACATATACTTTTTTTCCCCAAATCACTGAAGAAACAGTTTCTTCTGAGCTCACAATAGTTCTTAACAGTCTCTGCATGTGTGTGAATGCACAGCTTCTCTCTCATCATTTAATTTGAATGTCCTTTCTCATTGTTAGGTAGGCAATTGATATGTTTCCCAAAATTACACATGTATCCTAGAAAATGAAGAATTAATATTACCCTGCCAGCTCAAGAGGTGCTGTCATATATTAAAGGCAAAGGTTCCCCTCACACATACGTGCTAGTTGTTTCTGGCTCTGGGGGCAGTGCTCATCTCTGTTACAAAGCCAAAGAGCCAGCGCTGTCCAAAGATGTCTCATATGGCTAGCATGACTAAACACCAAAGGCACATGGAACACTGTTACCTTCCCACCAAAGTGGTCCCTATTTTTCTACTTGCATTTTTACATGCTTTTGAACTGCTAGGTTGGCAGAAGCTGGGACAAGTAATAGGAGCTCACTCCATTAGGCAGTGCTAGGGATTCGAACTGCCTAACTGCCGACCTTTCTGATCGACAACTTCAGTGTCTTAGCCACTGAGCCACCATGTCACCATCATCTTTTGGCAAGGCTTAATAATCTTTCTGAAGAGACAGGGAGTAGGGAGCACTTCTTTATTTCAAATAGGAGACAAATAGGGTACAAATAATAGCTTATAGTAATAGTAATTTTTTTAAAAATGAACTAGCTTTTGAACTGTCAAACAGACCCATTTGCACTTAGAGAATTTTTTAAAAAAGAACGGATGGATAAAATGTCAGTGGAAGAAACTGCTGTTACAGCCAGAGAACAAAGCCTATCAGGAACAGATGAAAGGAAGGAAACATGTAAATCTGGCACTCTTTTTAATCTCTTCCTATTGCTTTAAAGTGCTGAACATTTTCTTCACCATAAAACTAGAAACAACATGGAAACAAACCATCCCGCAAATAAATGGTCTTCAAGTCAAATCCATACAGCTAAATAACAGCTATGTCACATATATATTTCCCAATAATTCTGGGATAACATGAAATAATTCTTCTGCAAGGGAAGAATAAATAATGGCTTTCATTAAAAAAATATCTTTTCCTGCAATGGGTATGGTCAAAGCAGTTAATCAAGTTAATGGTCCAGATTCAGGAAAAGGATGACTTCTAAAAGAATAAAATCCACACAGATGATTTCCTGTTCAGAAAAAAAGATGCTTTCCTTTTTCTCCACCCCCCCAAACCTCCCCCCCACCCCGCTTTTTAAAGGCACATAGCTCAATATGGGAGAGTCATTCTACCTTCAACAGATTATTATAAGCAACACAAAAGTCAATGTCAAGAAGACTGGAAAGGGTCTGCTAGAAGAGCTCATTTCTGCCTGGATATGGTGGGATTGCTTGTGTCCTCGTGGCTGGGGTTCCACAGAAATGTAACCATTAATTATATGAATCCGCAGAGGTGGTTCGGTGGTGCTATAAGACAAAAAAAAAAGAGAAAAAAACAATTAAATGCAGTTGATCAAAAGGGGGGGGGGGAATGACGGACAGGCCCTGTCAAAAGCTACAGTTGCCTAATAAGAAGCGTTACACTGCACAGTTCACAAGAAATGTAGATCTTTGACCAAGTATGGAAGCCGCCTATTGAATCTTCCACTTGCATTTCTTACATAATACGTAATAAAAATGATCCTGTTTCCTAACATTGGTTACATTATAGCTGACAGTGACGTCAAACAGGGTTTTCTTGGTATTAAGGAATTCTTTCCCATTGCATTCAGGTGGGAATTTGTATTATGTTTCTGTTGACATTCCCAACTCTGACTTTCTATAACAAATCAGACATTTATTTCACAGACATTTTTGCTTCTTTGGATGTTTACTCCTTGAAACTTCATATCCTTATTACCTTTGCACATCTTAAAATCTCTCCAAGTACTTTTCTATCCTTGGTAAACTTTAATAGATATTCTGCTGAAGTATGCACATCCATTTTCTTGCTTTATTTTTCTCTATAATATCAATTTTCCCCAAAGCAATTCAAACAATAAGGTTATGAGGTTTTGTACAATCTTCCCAAGTTGAATAATAGTCAGATATTTCCCATATCATTGCATTGATTTAAATTAACTTTCAGGATCAGAAACATCAAATGGCATTAAAGCTGCTGATTTTTCCCACGGAACCATTAAACCTTGGGTTGTTCTGTAATTTATTCACTATTCTGACCTCCCTGGCTGGAGGATAGATATTTTCCTGGGCAGAAATATATTAACCTTGGCTATCAGCACAATTATAAAATTGAAAGCATTCTATTCCAGCTTCCTTAAAAACAGATTCTCTTCTTTCCCCTCACTTTCCTTTACCCAATTAATTAATATGCCATATATGGGGAGATGATATCCTTCAGAAGAGGCCCCAGAAACTGGAACTAAATTTCCAAAAGATGAACCACGCAAAAGATGCAAGTAATGGACCATCGATATTTGACATGTGTGAATGAGAAATAAAAATCTGACATTTTTCATCCCTGTCCGATCACGTGATTTATTAGTGCTCTGTTAAGCATAAAGTAAATTAAAATTCCAGGGGAAAAATTAAAATCAGTTACATAAAAACATATTAATTTCAAATTAAACCAATCAGTCTATGCCAGCTGCAATATTCTACTCTACTTCTGTATGGCAAAGTGCGTTAAACTAGTGCCCCCCCAACCTTTGTGGCTTGGTCCAGCTGGTGGGGGGGGAGAGGGGAACTGGGCTGCATGAGGGTGGGAATGTACACGTGTACACAGCTCAAGTTGTGCGAACAGCAAGCCAGTGCACATTGAACAGCAAGCCAGTGCACAGTGCAAGTGTCTTCTGGCCCGCCACTCACACAAGTTGAGCTTCTCACATGCTCTAGCCAGCCACTCACATGGCCCAATTCCAAATAGGTTATGGCCTAGTAGTGTGGGCCACAGCCACAGCAATAAACGAAAAGAAACTTGGGAAATTTGAAGGTAGTTAATGTATCTTTTAAACCCACACATCCCTGACTTTTTTTTAAAAAAAGATGTTCAAAGACATATGGAAAATAGCCAGTTGTCAGTTTATGCAAAGAACAGGTAGCTTTAGCAGTGAGATGGGTAGCAGATAAATTTAATAAATAAACAGGTAACACTAATAGCAGATCTCTCCAAAGAGGAACCAAGACTGATTAACTTCCAGAAATTAACAGAAAAGCTTTTTTTTTTCCAGTGCTCAGTACTATAAAAGCTCCTGCTCCAAACCAAATAATGTGGAATGATTAATTTACAGTTAATTTACAGATTTACAGAGAACTGTCACAGTTCTCTACTTATACTTTCAGCTATATTCATCCATCTTTTAGTTATTAACAATGAAACAAGAAAATACCAGAATGCAATGGCAATGGCAATTACAATTATTATTTTTAACATTTGTTAATGATAAATGTATTGTAGTAAATGACAATTGGAATCTCAAGAATGTTTTCACTTTTGAAATGATAATTTGCCTTGATTTTTTTTTTGTAGCAAGGCTTGTTCTTTGTAACCATAGCTTTGATCTTCTTTAAAAAAAATTTAAGGTTGAGAACTTAAAACAGAACTATTTTGGCTTTTCGACAAGACAGTGCTTCCCAAACATGGATAAATTACACAAAATGGGATAAAAGTGTTTTTTCTTTGGGTAGGGACACATAAACCTGTTATCCAGTCACAACAGGGATATTTGAATAAGGACTTTCTGATAGAGAGATTTAAGTAATGAAGGAAAAAGTTTTGGAGCACTGAAACTTCTCCGTGCTCCAAATATGACCAGGTTATGGATGGTGTGGAAAATACGAACAAAATTCCCCTCCCCCCTTATCTTGCAATGTTAAGAGTTCCGCTGCTGAACCCAAACAGCTAAAAGAATCACAGCTACACTATTATTTCTTTGCAATACTTAAATGATAGAATTTACTGCATTAATTATAGTGAAGCGGATTAATTTAGATGGTTTTAAAAGGGCCTAAACCAGGGCTCTTCAAACTTGGCAGCTTTAAGACTTGTGGAGTTCAACTCCCAAAATTAGTCCTCCAGTTAGCTTAGGAATTCTGGGAGTTGAAGTCCACAAGTCTTAAACTTGCCAAGTTTGAAGACCCTTGGCCTAAACAAATTCACTGTCATGGCTCTTGATGTTTGTGGCTATTTATTATGTAAATATCCCCTTGAATCAAAGGGTGTGCCCAAATCAAATATGATTTGTTGGAAAGCAACAGCTCTCTTGGTTATGGATTTCCCAGATATACATGATGAACCAACACGTGATACAAAGCCTTGAAACTTTTGCCAATGGTTATAAGTTGCTTGTGTTACTCTTTTTTGTATATTACTATCTTTCATGAATACTCTTGTGAATTCCAATACTAAGAATGCAAATCCTCCTAGATTCATAGCTATTGCTGGATGGACAGCTGGCGCATCAATAGCAGCCCAACCTGAAGTGAGAAGTCAGGGCCTCAACATGGCTTGTCTGGACTGCTGCAATATGTTCTACATTGGGCTGCTTTTGAATACCAATAAGAAGCTAGAATTGGTCCATTGTTGGCTGATGTATGCCATGAAAAGAATATGACATCAGTGCCCTGGATCTTCACTAGCTTCCAATAGGCTTCCAAATGCAATTTCAAAAACTGGTTTTATAAATATAAATATGTATACAGTAGCTTGGCACCAAGACACCTGTAGGGACAACTTCTGCAACCAGTTTTGAATTATCCAACCTTTATGTCCAAGAGAAACCATTGGTGATTTCCCCCGCCCCCACCTCCCATTGCAAGGTATGTGGGTTGGAGGTTTGAAGGTGCTGAGCCTCACTGAGGAACAATCTCCTTTTGCTAATTTGATCAGACTACCGCATTGCTGGCTTTCTGTGAATTACTAAAAACTGAACTGAACTATTTCAGAGAGCCTGAAGAGTTTGAATTGATTTCACTGTTTTATTGGCTGTTATGTGAATTCATCTGGAGTTCATCTGGTTCTAGTTTTAGCTGCTTTGACTATACTGTGGGTATTTTATTGTGCTGTTTTTTGTGTGCTTGTACTGTAAACTGCAGAGAATCTTTCTTTTACGGTAGGCGGAAAAACCAATAAACAAATTATGTTTCTCTTAAAGGGCGGTCTTTTTACTATTTCTCGGAAACGCATTGCCTCTTCCACTCACTCATTACCTTTCCTCGATGCGTACCCAAAGGTCATTGAACTGACGAAAGCGCTGTTTCCTCTGCTGTTTCTTCTTCTTGTTGTATTTCCTCTCTGCTTTCTCCAGCAGGTCCATGTTTTCGGGCAATAATGTGTCGGGCCACAGCTCTTCCTCCTCTTCTTCCTCCTGTTGTTGTTGGATCTCTTGGGAGATAATGTAAGAGGCATATTCTGGGGATGTTGAGGAGAGGGCAGACAAGAACTTCTGTTGGTTTTTTCCACTATAAAAAGCAAAATAAAGTAAGGTTGAGAATAGGGGCTGATTGTCTGCCAAGTAAATTGCTACAAACATTTCAAGTCTTTGTGCTGCAAATACCTCGCCCCCTTGAAAGTGTCAAAAATGTTCAACACAGGAAAAGTGCCCATTCACCTTCTTTCTAAAGCAAGCTATAATAAGATACTAAAAAAACCTGTGTCCCATTGGATTATCATTTCAGAAATGTTTCCTTATCTAAACAGAGAGGCAAAATGGCCATCAGCTGGCAAAAATACAGAGGGAACAGGAGCAATCTTTGACTTCCTTTTGGCTTTCCCATTGAATGTCCTTATGGGAAATTGTCAATGAGCATAGAAATCTTCCTTCCTTCCTTCCTTCCTTCCTTCCTTCCTTCCTTCCTTCCTTCTTCCTTCCTTCCTTCCTTCCTTCCTTCCTTCCTTCCTCTCTCCCTTCCTCCTTCCCTCCGTCCTTCCTTCCCTTCCTCTATTTTCTTCCTTCCCCCCTTTGCTTCCCATAGGGGAGGTACAAGATGGCTGCTACTGGATAGGGGAAGGAACAAGGGATTGTGCAAATGGCCAAGAAGCTGTCAGGGAGCATTGGAAATGAGGATGACATGATTGCCATAGTGAGAATTTGACAGCTTGGCAACACTGAAGCAGCCACACTTCCACAGATCTCATTACCTCAGTAATGATCGTCCTGGCATTCTGTAAGTTACCCCATTTGAGGTCTTGGTTGAAAAAGTTTTGTCATATGAAGCATCATTTCGCCAGTTAAAGATTATAGACACAAGAGTTTTAGTAGTACAGGTAAGTTAACAATCATTATGGCCACAAGTTGTAATAAAATGGCATGGGTACATGACTGACCTGAGTTTATATTTTTTGCAGCAGTCATTAAGCAAACACAGAGGTTGTAAGTGCAGATATGGTTGTTAAGCAAACTGATTGTTTGCTATGGAATGGTTTTGCCGAAACCTAGAAGCAATTGCCAATTTTTGGCAAAGCCATCATAACCCATGGTCATGTGTCCACAGGACATTGCAAACTGCCACAAATGTAACAGAAATAGCACCCCAATACGAAGCCATTACTGGTATTGTATTGCCCACAGAATGTACTAAAAGAATGAGTAAAGGAAAATTTCTTCTTTGATATTAAAGACAATTGAAAGGATAATAATCTATATCATGTGGTTGGAGAGATTACCTTCAGACTCTCCAAATGCACAAAATAGCATATGCACACACTATCCATTGCATGATAAGACAACATGAAGAAAAATGTAGCATTTGCAAAGCAGTGGATATTATGCGATTCCCTTTTTCTTCCCCCAGTGAGCTGAATTCGCAAGAAAGGCAGAAACTAAAACAAACATCCTTCATGCCTTTAATGCTCAATGAAATGCACTCATGAACCTTAACTCAGGAACGGGAATGTAAAATAAACTTCAGGTAAACTGTTTAAAGCCAGGCAAATAGGAGATGAAATGCAGTTTCCCAGGAGAGCCCAGATGAGAACAGGATGAGTCTCAATGTTGCTTTTCCCAAAAGCAACTAGTGAGAGAAGGAAGCATTTAGAATTCACTAAGGGTTTGTACAGAGATACTTCTCATTCTCTCTGATGAGTCAACATTCAGTGATTCATCCATAAAGAATGTTTAAGCAAAAGGATAAATGCCACTTCCACATGATTTAATACTGAAGGGAAATGTGGTCAAAGAAAACGAAATATTTCCTTCCACTCTGGCGAAACATGGGCAAATATTTAACCACCTTCATTATATGCCGATCACAACATACTTTTACTTGGTAGTTCATTATTATAACCTAGCAGAGTCTTCCTCCTCCTGCTTTCCTCCATCCTTCCATGTATATGGAATAAAATTCCCACTGGTTTTGGAGAGAAAAAGTCTTATTGCAGTCTAACATTCTTTGAACTCATCACGTTTTGGATAGTTCAGGAAACCCCCAGCATACCGAGTATCTTATAATCGGTAAAACAAAAATGTAAATTGAAGCCAACTTTAAAGGATTCTTGTGTTTATTTTAAACAATTGTTATCATGGCCGGGTGTAGTAATAGAGAATGACATAGTACTGTCCTTCTGCTGTTGCAATTAGAATGACCTGTGTCCATTGAAATTATTTGTATTTCTTCGAAAACTTCCCCCCCAAGCCATTTTGATAATTACTTGTGATACAAAAAGTCTATTTATTGAGGTATATTTTAATTGTATTCATACAAGATATAAAATTATAATTAACCTTTCACTTTGCATTAGGACAGAATTGAATGGATTTTCATATCTGCTATTTCCCAGTTCCTGCTTCTTTTAAAGAGCTACCAAAAAGACTGGCACTCTACATTGGAGGAATTGTTCTGGAATGTATAAGGCAGCTTTCATCCTCTGAAAAGATCATGTTTTGGTTGATATGAAACTGTCTGGTGTTGCTATCTGCCTGAATGCCAAAAGATGTATAGGACCTGACAAGTCTGCTATGTTTGTGGAAATTTATTCACATATGGAAGTCATAACTTGGCATTTCATTTGTCAAGTGAGGAAGTCAAGTTTAGAGAGGGATCTAAGTTGCTGGAGCAGAGAGCAACTCACAAAAGTGACATCCAGTGCCATTTACCATGGATAGACAGAAGATAAGATATCCTTTAGAGAAGAGTAATTTTGTGTCATCTGGAAGAAAATCATCACCTACAATCAGTTTTAGAGTAAATTGGAAACACTATTTTATGAAACTACAGTATAGACTACAGTGCATGATGGCTATGGAGACATGATTATATTTTCACTCAGCTTACAAATATTAAGCTTCTACATGGCAGAACTATTGACACAATGGTCTGTGTTTTTTTTTCCATCAGAGAACTTGAGGCATGAGTGAGAAGCAGAGGAGGGCGTGGGAAACTGGCAGGCTTTTCATTCTGCAAGTGTCCAGGTTCACACGTTTTTACACTGAATAAAATGGCAGCAGTTTCAACTCCAAAATGCATTTCTATTATGTTTTGTTTCCTGAAGATGATTGTTAAAGCAGTTGTTACCTGATTGCTTGCCCAGCAGATGTATGGTCTACTTCAAATCCTTCTCTCCTCAAAATATCTATGACTGTATTGTTGCCCATGAAATGACCTTTAGGTAATAAAAGAGAAAAGCCCCAAGTAACATTAATCAAAGCACATAAACAACATTTTAAAGTACAGATTAGACAACAATGCAAAGTTTACATGAACACCTGCTTTAAGTGACCCTAGGAAGTCTCTGTTGTAAACCAACCATCCCCTAGCTGGAGACTGAGGTTAGGAAAAGCTGCTAGAGATGTAGGAATTGATCCAATCATGCTGGATTTAACTTTTGTTATAATGAAACATAGAAATATAGAAAACTGACAGCAGAAAATGACCTACTGTCCATTGAGTCTTCATTTTGGTTTTTTGTTGTTGTTTTCTTGTTTATTATTTTTTAATTATTATTTTTATTTTTTAAATTTTTGTCAGATGATAGACATATGTTTATCCCAAGCATGTTTAAACTCAGGTACTGAGGACTGATTCCCTAACTCCACTGGAAGTTGGTTCCAGGCTTCCACCACACTTTCTGTGATGTAATCCTTTCTAACATTACTTTTGAATTTACCTCTTGTCAGTTTGAGTTTATGCCCCCATGTTCTTGATCTCTGCTTCATACTGAAAATATTGCCTTCTAGAATTCTATTCACACCCTTAATATATGTTTCAGTCATGTCTTCCCTTTCCCTTCTGTCCTCCAGACTGTACATATTTAGGTCCTTCAATCTTTCCTGATATGTTTTGTCTCCTTTTTTGTTACCTGCCTCTGGACTTGCTCAATTTTATCAGTATCCTTAGTAGAAAATGAAATCTAAAAGTAGGGTACTTATAAATCACCAATATAAACAATCTTCTCTTAAAAACATAATAATAAAAATAATTTAAAAAACAAAGTTATTAAAGCATTAATGCAGAATAGAAGATTATCAAGCTCCTGAGAAGCTCCATGCCTATCTGCAAGCAACCTATTAGCTTCCTAAATACTATTTGCCTAATTAATATTCAGGTGTTATTACGCTGATGTGATTTTTAAAAAGAAGTCTAATGTTCAAGGTAAGAAATGGAGTGGCCGTGACCATATTACCATTCGTAAGAAAAAATAAAGATTTTTGGGGGAACAAAGAAGATGATACAACAGCAACCAACAAAAGAAGTAATTGTCCGTAAGGAAGAAATGTAAACAAAGGAACAAGTACAGCAGATAAGAATGACAACCAGAAGCAAGAGACACAGAAGATATTCTTCAATTCAAAAACAGCTTTGAAGCTCTTACAGAAGCAACTAGCTTTGAACCTTCAAAGGAAGAAAAAGATCTTGTGTAACAAACACTATAATAGCATAACCTTGAAAGGCAGAGAGGATGTAGTTGTAGCCTGCAAGAAGACAAAGACAAAGTAGTTAGATACTAACCACTATTGGAAACAGAAACAAACATATTCTGACTATAGCCGTTAGTATATGAAATAAGCTGTCCACCATGTCATGGATCAGGCATGTGACAGAATTTCTAAGACGTATGAAGTCCATTCTTCTTTGCTGTTTAATTCATATGCAGGGAGCAACTACAACCACATCATCATGGATTTGTAAGAATTTGAAATAAAACTAGAATTAAAGGAAGATCAGATGGTTACCCCATATGGAAGAGGACTGGGAAAGGGAAAGAATACTGCAGATGAATGACTGGCTTTCAAAATATCAATGGGAGAATGTTGGTTTCTGGGACTGCAATCTGAGTTATCTCGATTTTGGAGTGCCAGAATAAAAGAGGTTGCAGAAGAACTAGCAAAAAAGCATTTGGCCAAAATGCACAAAGCTTGAACATGAGAGGTATTGAAACAGCCCAAATTCACCTATTTCTGCAAAAATAAAAGTTTTACTGAAGCAAAGGATCCTCTATTTCAATTTCCTGGTTGTCTCTTGGAGATTCCAGCATGTTAATCAGAGGCTTTGTTTAGTCTTTCTACAGATTGTCTACCTCAAGTTACTCAAAATACAAGACCTTGTTTTATACCCAGCTAAGGGAAGTGCTAAGGTAATCTCACTCTACGTGACAAAGAGTGGGAGAATTTCTCTAATAGATTATCAGTCTGAACTTTCAGTCTGATTAACAGACTGCACTCACAACCATTACTTAATTCCTACAGATAGTCCTCAACGTATGACCAGAGCTGAGCCCAACATCTCTCTACTTAAGTGAATCACTGCAGTTATTAAATTAGTAATCTGGTTGTTAAGTGAATCTGGTTTCCACATTGACTTTGCTTGTCAGATGGTCAGAAAATAGGATCACATGACCCTGGGACACTGCGGTCATCATAAAGATGAATCAGCTGTCCAGCATCTGAAGGTAAATGACGTGACCTTGGGGATGCTACAGTGGTCATAAGTGTGAAAAAACGGTCGTAAGTTACTTTTTTCACTGCCGTTGTAATGTTGAATGGTCGCTAAATGAACTGTTGTAAGAGGAGAACTACCTGTAATTGGCTTTGTCTTCTTCAACAAGATTTCAGTTCAAAGAAAGTAATTGGAAAGAGCATCTTAAAAGAGCACAATTGAAGCTTGAGAAGGATTTTAAGAATATACCCTCAGGGAATATCTTCTTACTTTGAACCAATGAACACTTCCTGAGTCACCTGAATCACCCTCTACGAAGCAACTTCATGACTGTCTAACTGAACCTGATATGCATTTCTTTTATGTATCCGAAAATCCTGTTTTCAAAAAGGAAAAGGAGAATCCATGAATTTGGTCAATCTGACATTAATACCTGGAAAAAAATTCTAGAGCAAGTCACAGAGTGACTCATTCCTTGAGAAGCTTGAGAACAATGAGGTGATAAGCACAAATCCACATGGATTTACCAGGAACAAGTCTTATTAGACTAACCACTCATTTTTAAAAAATTAGGTAGCTTCTGGCAGCATCTTATGAAGCTGCTATAGATATACGTATGTTTTGTCATTTCAGCAAGTCATGCTGAAATGTCAAAATACTTTCCCATGGGCTGCATGGCATGGCATTTATGTGAACATATTGCTGAATTGAAAAATCAGATTAAGGACTTTATATCAAAAATTCTTTATCCTCAGAGAGATAGCAAGTGGAGTAGCACCATGTTTAGCCCTAGACTCTATGCTTTTTAACATTTTTATTAATGACTTGGATGACAAGTGGATGAAAGAATTTACAAATTTGCAGAAGACCCAAACTGGGAAAACTAATACCATAAGCGACAAATACAACTCAAAATCATCTTTATCAGTTAAAAAAATTAATGGGAAAAAATTGTTGGAATTGTAGCTGACTAAGAATGACAATGTAATATGTTGCAAAGGAGGCTAATGTAATTTTAGGGTGCATAATTTATTGCACATCATTTAGTGTTAATTAGACTCTATTGTGAGCATGATATTCAGTACCTGAGCTTTTACTGTATATCGTTGCTTTAATATTGAAAATTATTATCAATATTCTCGATCATTATCAATTTTTTTCTACCACTACTGAACAATCATTAACCGGAAATCAAGGCTAAAGAGAAGAACAGTTGTCAAAATATGTGTGGAACAGGAAATGAGCAGATACATACACACACACACACACACACAAAATGAAGGTTTGACTTATTAACTTAGGCATGTCCAAAAGTGTACAGAATGAACTTTCCATTATTTCAACAGCATACCAGTGTTCAGCAAACCGTACTCTTTGAGTGCATTACACTCACCTGTGCTAATCTGTCTCCTCCCTGTCCTGAAAGCTACCTGCACAATTAAATTGGCAGCAAGGATCTTATCTTTGCATTGCAAATTGCTTGCTTTTGTACTAGAAATCCTTGGCAGAAATGTACTTGGAGGCTGTTGTCCAAACACAGGCACATCCTAGACTTTCCAGCAATTAAGAGAACTGCTTTAAGAGATTCGCCTACCACTTTCAATATTTCTTTTAAAGCAGCTATGAATGCACACGGTTAGAATTCACCCCAGAAGCGTAAGATCAAGCAGTTTCACTCCTGCGGGAGGCTGTCCACAGAAGCATGATAGGAAGCAGAACCCCTTTTCATCTGTTTCCTCTTTTGGCCTGACACACTTGAGTGACTCCAAAGAGAAAGCACACACACACACACACCCATCCTTGTGCCAGCAGAAGCCCCTCCTTCTCTTTTTGCACTCAGCTCTCCATTATCCCTATCCTACACTACATGAACACAGGCATTCGGGAGGTCAATTTACTTTGGCAGTCATTGTTCTGTGTTCAAACTCAAGAACGGGAGAAACTGAGATCTCCTTGTAAGTATCAATTCTAGCCAAGTGGGGAAATAAGCTATAGTCTTTTCATCTCGTCTTAAATAAAGAGAGGTACCCACTGTTCTAATGAAGGATTCTTTTTTGGGCCCTCTTTTCCCAATGCCCGCTACCCAAGGTGGATTTATTCTTTCAAGCTTGACAACAGACCCAGATTTATATTCTTTGAAATGTTTTGCGTCCTGTGAAAGAGGAACAGAACTCTACATCCCAGAGTGTTTTCACCTATAGCACAGATTGTGGTTTAGTAGTAAGACCCTTTCTCTGATGTTTACTTCCAGTTTCAAGGTTTAAATAGGAAGCACCCATCACTCTTGAATAAGCCAGATCCCCACAATATGGATAAGCTTCACTTGGGAAGGTGTCAGCATGTGACCCATTTTCACAGTGCGTAGAGATTAAGGTGAAGGTGTGAGGCCAACATCGTGGCTCCCTAAAAGAAGCCAATTATTTGGAGCCTTTTCAGTCAGGGTTCCAACCTGGGAATGGGACAAAGGTAACATTGATTGCTTTCTTAAATGGCCTGTTTGGAACTTAGATGAAGGTAGTGTGCCCCTTCTGACATTTTGGTATCATCACCTGTGGTATCTTACTGGACCACTGGACCCCAACTTTATGGGGATTACAGACCAAGGATACTGTTTTGCAGAGGCTCCTCTTCTTCCTCACTGGGTATTTTCACTGGGATGAGAGATCTGCCCACTGGCCTCAGATATATGGGACAACATAGAGGTTGGCTATCACTCCCTTGTCCTTCAATATCCAAATAAAGCCACTTTATATCACTAGCCTGGGCTGTAGGAGAGATGCTGCCAGCCCACAGTCCATGGTCTGGCACCGGCCCATGGCATGCCAGCAACCGGACCATGCAAACAAGTGAGGCCTCATCGATGGAACGCAGGCAGCACACAAAACCAAGCTGTCTCTGGTTCATGGAAAAACCTTTCTCCACAGAACCAGTCCCTGATGCTCAAAAGATTGGGGGCTGCTGTCCTAGTGCAACGAAGATCTTAAGGGTTTTGATGGGGCAAAAGAGACTGAAGTTGAACCCAGGAATTAGAATTGTTGATCAGAATGTTCTATTAAAATCTGGGCAAGTATTTTCCAGAAATAGCAGATTTGAGATTTGGTCACCCTTCTGGACTTACAGCTCCTGCTTGAACAGCAGATGGAAGTCTGAGGACTTTTGCCAATTGTGACCTTATCTGGGGCAGACAAATCAATTAAAGCAACTCAGGGAAATAAAGCTACAGGGAGATCTAGTATAGCCTAACATTGTGTGTGGTGTATTGTGTATCTGTCCTTCTGTCTCTATCTATCTTTGCAGAGGGACTGTCTTCACAAGCTGTATATTGTAACCCATTACAGGTAGATTTTGACTTACAGCCACAATAGAGTCCAAAATTTCTGTTGCTAAAGGACACAATGGTTAAGTGAGTTGTGCCCCATTTTACAACCTTTCTTGCCACAATTGTTAAGTGCAGTTGTAAATTTGTAATGCGGTTGTTAAGTCAATCTGCCTTCCCCATTGACTTTGCTTGTCAGAAGGTTGCAAAAAGTGATCACGTGACCCCAGGACATTGCAACCGTCATAAATATGAACCAATTGCCAGCATTCAAATTTTGATCACCTGACCATGGGGATGCTGCCATGGTTGTAAGTATGAAAAACCTACGAAAAGTTTACATAAGTCACTTTTTTTCAGTCAGGTTATAACTTTGAACAGTTGCTAAATGTTGTAAGTCAAGGACTACCTGTATTTTAACCTAGATCTATTTATTAAATTTATTTATTAAATTTCTATGCTGTTCGTTTTACTGATACAACAACACTGGTTGTCTATCCCATCACTGCTCCAGAAGCCAAAGGTGGCCTTAAGATACTTACTCTATTTAAATTGTTTGCAAACATTTATAAAACTTTTTACATTTCATTAAACCACTGCATATTTGTACTATCTTCACCACAGTTGAAAAACCAAACAAGCAAACAGCCCCTTGTTGCATTATATTTTAAGGAAAGTAAGTTCACATTTTCAGCTATGCCTTCAACTTGTTTAGAAAATATATTAATAAATATATTTAGTAAACAAATAGTATTAAATAGTGAAATATATCATTAAAATATATCACAGTTAACAAATAACCACACGGAGTAAATGACATGCTTTTATGATTCCTAATAAAGTACTTTCATTTAAAAAGTGCTACTTTTCAAGAGGTACTACCTCTTGCAAATCTCTTGGGAATCACTGAAATGGCAACACAGAAACTTTGGTGGAAGGGGAGATGAAGTCCGCCTCAAACATGAATATTTGAAAACATTCTAAGGCCTAATAAGAATATCTTTATTGGAAAATTATTGCCATTCATCTACAAGACCTGCACATTTAAATCAGTACATGGCTTCAAACATATATTTAAATAAATATTTAATTATAGGTTTGCTGCCAGGAGTGCTCGAAGTTTAAAAATGGCTGACGTTTAGAATTCTTTCACTAACACCAATGATCAAAAGGATTAGCCAATATTAACACTCCACACTACATGCCAGCAGAAATTCAGGGAGAAGTGACAGATGTTAATTTACACAATGCCAACCCCCAGGAGTATACAAAACCTGACTGGATAATGTGCGCCTGATCAGTTTTTCCTTGAGGGAAAAGCACATTATGCAGATGATTGAGTACATACTGCCTCTCTGCCAGTGTAATATTTATGCATGCCAGAACAGATAATATCTGAGATCATTTGATTATCTCACAAAATAAGCACTAAAATACAATTGCTCTCTCCCCCTTGTGTGAAGCATTCCAGTAGCACCTCCAGGTAGTACAGTCTGACATTATACACTATTCAATTTAAACAATGAAATCCTATTTAAAAACGACAGGCATTTTGGGGCATAAATACATGCCTTAATGCAGTGGCCCCAATCTTTTGGGCACCAGGGACCAGTTCTGTGTAAAAAAAATTTCCATGGACCAGAGGGGCTGTGATTTCTCATGCTACCTAGACCCCCCCGTGAATGCACATTTATGCAGCTCAGTTCCCAACAGGCTGCAGACCAGTGCCGGTTTGACGAACTGGGGTTGAGGACCCCTGCTTTAAAAAAAAGAAGCACTATTGATTTTTTAATATCTAAGTTGTCAAATATATATCTAGTGACTTGGCTTACATCAGGGCTGTCAAACTACAGGCCTGCGGGCTGGATCCGTCACGAGCTGGCCACACTCAGGCCTGGTTTAGCTAAGGGGAAAAAATGTCCCAACACATCACGTGATGCCTCTGTGATGACGTGAGCTTGACACCCCTGGCTTACAGCTTCCAAAATGTTCTTAGACCAGATTCACACTTGGGAGGTAGGTACAGCCCAGCAGGTGAAGTTATTTTATTAGGAGAACACCAGTTTAAGCCGATTCTGTCTATATATATAAAAGGGAAATACCACTCACGCGTCATCACAAAATCTCCAGAAGCATAAAGCCTACCAACTTGAAATTTGGCACATATGTTCCTCTTGGCTTCTAGGTGCTCACTAAGAAAAGATTTTTCAAAATGACCATTGGAGTATTAGCATTTTGGTATATTGTTATTAACACGCTCTGATGCTAAGGAGTTCTATTCCCCCTCCCCACCTGAAAAGAAATCTGTTTCAAATGTAAAACACAAGCAGAGGGGAAGAGTTTCAGTTTTAGTTTCAGTGCAGCAAGCAGCTTTAGTACAGAACAGTTGAGCTAAGCCACACCCAGGCTCCTTGCTGTCTCCTTCTTGCTCACATAGCAAATACTGTTTCAGTTTCCAAACACCCCTCAACTCTCTCACACACTGACAGGATGCAAGCCAGATCAATACTGATGGATGCTGGTAGGCAAAGGCAGATTCCTCCCCCCTTATTTTCCTACCCAAAAACTAAGCCTGACCACATAGTTTCGTAGCGAAGCACGGGTATTGAACTAGTGTTATAATAAGCCCAATTACAATTCTGTACATTTAGGTTGGAGCCTCAATCCTTACTTCCCTAAGAGACAATTTTCACCTTGAGAAAAGACAGAGTTTACAGAATATAAATATTGAACCTATGCTATCACTTTGAATTTAACCATGCCTGTTTGTTTTTGCAACTGCATTTAAATTTGTTTATGTATTTATTGGATTGATATGGCTACCCATCTCATAAAGCCACTCTTGACAGCTTAAGCAATAAAAACATGAAAAATAAATATTAAAATCAATACAACCACATAAAAGAAAAGAAAAATTCATCGATAGCGGATTTTATAATGAGATATTGAAGACATTTAATGAGAGTACAACACATCTTTCAATGGCTATGAAGAATTGCCATTTTGGGCGTTGAAGGTACAATGATTCAATGTGTTCTCTTGTGAACTGGATGTTTCCACGTTACTAACACAAAGAATCAATTCATCCATGTTATCTTTTTAAAAACTTCTAAAATGTACCTACCAGCTCCAAATGCAAAGAAGAAGCTTTTATTTGGATATTCTTCCAATAAATCTTTTACTCGCTTGCCCATCCGCTCATTCCGTTTGTAGATAAGCTCATGGCGGAAGTAGCTGTCAATCTCCTGAGCCATGATGCGCTCATGAGGTTGCAGGGATGCATTGATGAAATTTGGGACCTATAGGAAAGCAAGATGATTACACAACATAGGAAAACAAATCTTCCCTTCCCTTCCCAGCATGTCCCACAGATTTGCTCCAGAGAGTTGGGAAACTTGAGGTTTTATGCAGAGGAAATGCAAAGAAGAGATGGAACATGGGAATCTATTTATATAACACCAGAGTTAGCTCATTCTTAATATTTCTAGCAGTCTTGTAACCAGCAGAAAAATATTGATAGTCCTTAGCTCCTCTCAAGCCTCGCTTTTACTCATTAGAACCACTGCATTTCTCCAGGGTTGAGCTTTCTCTTTTGCGGTCATACTTTGCTTTTTGTAATAAAAGAAATGACATTGGTGCTATTTCATGGAAGGGGCTATTTGTATTCTGATAGTTCTTTGTCATTAGAAATGCAATAGAAGCCCAATGTACCATTTTTTCTAAATGACTTGAGTATGGGGAAAGAGAGACAGGGAAAATAGATATTTAATTAGATTTGTCTGATAAAGTAAATGCATCCATTATTTCCAGCCCTATTTAAAAAAAAGTCACAGTGATATTTATATTTTTAAAGCATTTTTTTTCATTTATGTTCTTGTATATCAGCCTTTGCTCTATATCCCTTTTATATTCCTTTTCCAAATAAAATATTTCTTCTCTTTTTAAATTCCACCTTGTTTTGCAATATGAAGTTATTTTTGACACTGAATGCATACTCCCATAATTTGATCTTCCCATTCTTATAAAGAAGGATTTGTATTTAATACCCAGTTAAGTTTTCTTAAAGCATTCTTAGAACTGTTATCATAAATCAGTTTCATATATTTTGAAAGGATATGAAGTTTAGCAGAAAAACTTGCTGGCAGGAAAGAAGATTCAACTTTTAAGATTGGTTTCATTCTGTAAGAAACCATTTCCAGAATTGCTGAGCTTTTGCAATATTGCTACCAAACAGGGAAGTACACTTGCAGCCTGATTACAAGTAGTCCTTGTCTTATGATTGCAATTGAGCCCAGAATTTAGGTTGCTAAGTGAGAAATTTGTTAACTGAGTTTTGCTCCATTTTCTGACTTTTCTTGCTGACATTTGTTAAGTGAATTACTGAAGTTGTTAAATTAGTAACACGGTTGTTAAGTGAATCCATTGATTAACTTGCTTGTCCAAAGTTTGCAAAAGATTATCACATGACCCCAGGACACTGCAACAGTCATAAATATGAAGCGGCCAAATGTAAATCATGTGACCATGGATATGTTGAAACAGTCACAGTTGTGAAAAATGGTCATAAGTCACTTTTTTCAGTGCTGTGTAAACTTTGAACTGTTGTAATGTATTTCCAACAGGTTTTTGAATATAAATTACATATTTTGACAATTTGCACTGGAGTAATATACTAGCAATAAAATATCCTATACCTGTTTTCTCAAAGTGTAATATTAACAAAAATAATCATAATATTTATCTTTCATTAACAGTCCCATTGTTGCATATTAATTGTCCTGTTTAAATTATGCATCCATTGGATCATAAAGTCCTTAACTTGTTCAGTTTCTGAATTGTATTTCAGTAGAAACTTGTAAATAAGCCCCAAAAGAGGCTACAAATTGTCCCTTATGAATTAGTCAAGTGTCTAAGGACTGCTTTTGTAATTTCTTTTGAACTGTGCTGCTTATTTGAAGAAAGGCTCTTGACCGATATATATTTATCCATTTATTTCTTAAGAAGTGCTTATATACCACTCCAGTTAGTAAACATCCTGAGATCTTACATCCTGTATCCTTATACATGGCTTTAAAAACAATATATCATAAGGACAAAAGTGAATTACCAGCGTATATGAGAGGGAGGAAGGGAGGGAGAGAAAGAGCCAATAAACGCTCAGTTCAGGGACAGCAAGGTCATTTTTTAAAAAAAGTAAAAAGTGTGTGTGTGTGTGTGTGTGTGTGTGTGTGTGTGTGTGTATACGCATGCCATGAACATCATCAAATCACAATGAGTTAGATATCTATATACCTGTGTCTGTAACCTTTAACTAGGCAAAACTGTGTATTGCAGGACAAAATGTTTTCAACCCAGGAACCTCAAATGTGGTAACTAATAGAATGCTGGGCCTCTTTACTAATGACAAAATAAAATTTGAGAAAATGGCAGCTGCTTCAGTGGTATCAGGCTCCTGCGGCTTCAGCACTGCTGCTGTGCCACTGAGGGCACATAATTCTCATTTTCAATGTTCCCTGGCAGATTCCAGCTCTACATGTAATCCCTCGCTCCCTCCTCCCCCATGCAGCAGCCACCATGTATCTGCCTGCTGGGAAGGAAAGGGAAGATGTCCAACAACTCAATGGGGGAAGCCAACAGGAAGTCAGTAGTCAATCCCATTCCCGTGGATTTTTTTTTGCCTGCCCATGGCATTCTGTTTCTCTGATTAGGTAAGGAAATACATCTGCAACAAAGACCCAATGGTGCATGGATTATCTAGGAGCTATATATGGTTAGCTAGCACTTGCATTTTTCCTTTCTATTCCTGCAGAAAGAAGTAACTAAGCAGCCTACAGAGGTAGAAGCACAAAGTACTAAGTTATGCACTCTAGTCTGACATGGAAAACTATTTCCTTAGCTGACAAATTACGTTTTCTTGAAACTCTTCCTTTTAAACCTTAGTGAGGCAGTGGTTTTCAGATCAAAGCCTTGGTTGGTGCCTTTAATGTCATTAGTTTGAAAAATTCCTTGATGTTGACAAGCATCAAAATATAAAGATATAAAGAGGTATAGTAGTTAAGGCACCAGGCTAGAAACGTGGAGACTGTGAGTTCTAGTCCCACCTTAGGTATGAAAACCATCTGGGTGTCTTGGGGCTATCACTGTGTCTCAGGCTCAGCCCAATTTCACCTCACAGGGTGGTTATGATGGGGAAAATAGGGTTTTAAATAGGAGGAGGATGGAGTATTAAGTATGTTCACTTCCTTGAGTTAGTTATAAAAATAACACAGGTGGATAAAAATGAATTGTGAAACAGCATCTGGCAGCACCCCTGACTTCTTAACTTGTAGTTTTGATTTTCAAAACCATTTAATTTAACTTACATTCCATTCTAAATAGTATAATAGATTTTGAATAAGCCACAGTTAACAAAGCGTATTCACAGAAGCTTGGGAGAATCACATTTTTATGATATCAAAGAAAGGGACAGAAGATTCATATAAAAGATCATAACCAGAAGAATAATGGAGGCTGTGATATTTGGGCAAACAATATCGTTTCTTTAAAAATGGCATTTGGAGTAAAATTACTTTAATGCTCATTCAAATGCTCACAAAAGTAGTCAGAACCAGTTTGGAAGGGCACAAGTACAAAGTTCAGAACAGATAATGCTGTTCTCATTAACCTCCTAGAGAAATCTTTCATATCAGTTTAGCTATCCTATTTTCAAAGACAGCCCTAGATAAATTACGCTGGATATTGATCTACTAATAAATAGTTTTCACCTGTAAAGAGAACACTAGACCTATTGTGAAGGTTCCTACAGCGGGTTACTCCTCTGATTTACTCAGGCAGCAAGATCAGATTTCTTCATCCCATTGCAAATTACAGGATAAGTGATTCTTTTGAATTGTTTTGCACTTGAAACATCCTTTTTTGAACTCAAAACTGTTGCTTCTGTTTAAAAGAGATTGTTCTAACCTTGCAGAAGTCCCAAGGACCGTTCTGGAAACATTCCAGACAGTATCAAACAAGCACCTTATTTCAAACACCTTGGGACTAGTTGGAACAGTCCTGGAGCATTTCTGGTGAGCTCAGAGTAATCTATTTGAGATCACTTTGAGATCACAATATTTGATACGCTGCTAAGAATAAGTATGACCACCAATAATAAAAACAGAAATAGGAAGGAAGAAATTGCACTTCCACCAAAGAGAACACTTAAGGGAAGGAAGTAGGGAGGGAATACTCGGCATTGGAAAAAAAAAAGAATCTTTACACTAACATTCCCCTTTCTTACAGTAGAAGAGAACATCTTGCCACACAAATCCACATAGCTAGGAACCATAATAAAAACCCAAGATTAGTAGTAATAGACTGCCACTGAAAAATTGGCTTGTCAAAGCAAAACTCAGCAGCAGTTAAAATATTCAATTTGCGATGCTTTTACTGCTTGGCAAAAGAAGAAATCAAGCGCCCACCCCCAAATATCCCCAAGGGGAGTCTTCCTGGCTAAAGTGATAAAACTTGCTGCTCTCCTTGTGCAACAGACTGTGACTCCTTGCAAAAACACCAAGAGACTTCTTTTTCTTTGCTATAGTCTTACTTTTTTATATTTTTCTACGTTATTCTTTTGTCTGCAATATTTCTCTTTTTCATGTTTTGTTTTTTGCAATTTGCATTAGTTTTTATCTCTTTTTTAAAAATACAAATATTGTATTTAAAAAAAAAGACCCTTGAGACTCATAAAGAGAGATGCATCAAGGAACGGCTGCCATTAAAAAGCACTTTTTTCATGCCAGCGTTTTGTTCAGCAAAGGATTTAGCTGAAAGAAAATAGAATTCTCATTCACTACTGTTCAATTGGAGGGACAAAAGGTGTGGGACAGGAGAGGAGACAAACTTTAGTCCTGCTCTATCTGCAGAAAGCTCCCCGTGTCTGTTCATATATTTGCATTGTGGTAATTACTGTACGGGATTATGGTCTAAACAGCACTGAAGCCCCACCAGTGAAGCCCCATGCATATCTGCCCCAAAGGTACTATTCTAAAGGCAACTGGACTTTCTTGGTTTTTTTCTTTGAAGGTGTTTTGGTTATCATCCAAGAAGCTTCTTCAATACTGGCTGAATGGTGGGAAACAGAAGGGTTTATATTCCTTAGCAATCATCTAAATATAAATCCTTCAGTTCCGTACCATTCAACAGAACTAAAGAAGCTTCTTGGGTGAGAAGTGAAATGTCTTCAAGGGAAAAAAAAAACATCCAAGAAAGTCCAGTTGCCTTTTGGAAAAGCAACTTTGGGCTGGATGACTGAGAATCTCCATAGACACTCCATGCATACATTGTAGCTGTAATCACTATGGGATGGATGATTAAATATCCCTTGGTATTTTGGGTTTGAGAAGTATAGGAGGATCCTTTATGTGTAGACATGAAAGTGATCTAGAGTTTTTTCTGCATCAGTTTTGAGCTGTCAGGATCAGCTCCGCTCTCTTCAAGTGGGATAATACATATAACTCTCAAGATCAGAGAAAAGAAGATTGCCAATCATCTGGCAATTGGCATAACTTATGTCCTTTTGACTAGAACCATCTCACCCCGAGTTATCCATAAATGTCATGAAGACCCATTGCCAAAGGGACACATATTCTGAAGTTTAGACTTTATTCTTCTGGGTCCAGCTTTCCCATTCAGCCAGAACACTATCTAACTCGATGCTTTGTGAGCTTTGATGAGAAATAAGTCAGGTGAGTTTCAGTTGAGACTAGCAATCTGGTGGTTTGTGTTTTAAACAATGTAATGCATGCACACGCATAACCATGGGTTAACAGGAGACTATTACTATGCCACTGATGGAAAAGCTGGATGATTTTCCCTTATGGTTGGAGAGAGCTAGCAGCACTGCACAACTTTAAGGGGGCAGGCAGTAAATGAGATTACTCAGAGAGCCATGTGTATAAAACTCACAAATCTTAGGGTCGTGATTCAAGCAAACGACTGGTCAGTGATTAGCTCCTTGCCTCTTGGATAGCCGGTTTCCTGGATTGGAGGAAAAAACCTTTTCCTATACCAGATGTTGCAAATATAAGAAGTGGCTCTTTTCCACATTCCCTGAAAAACAAATGGCTTCAGAGGCAGGATGTTCACCTCGTATTCCTCTGTCTTCAGATCACACATAGTTATGGGACTCCCTATTTAAGAGATGTGCCACTAAAATCACAGCAACGTTGTATGAAAATTGGTTCTAAGAGTATAAATATAATACTTATAATAGCAGATGCAAATTTCCTCTACCACCTCCTGAAAAGCACAGAAGAACAACCAGGGACTTCTCATCTTATTTTGCTATACAGAGGTCTCTCATTTGAAAACAGACTACTTGCAGGGAATTCTTTCTACTGTAAGCTTCTTCTTAATAAATCTTATTAATCAAAGCTCTGAGAGCCTGGTGTTTGGGATTAACTGTTCCAGGCTGCTACTTACAGTTTTGACAGCTTGGTGAATACTCTGAATTCCAGAGAAAAGTAAACAACTGTCCATTAACACGGCTCCCCTAGTATTCAATATATAGTGGGTTTTTTGGTGTTTTTTTTTTTTGTAAGATAGTGGATGGGTATGTGAAGGGTAGTCTCCCAAAATCTAGGTACAGCAGTACATTTCTTCTATGGCAGTTCCATCCTACATTTGTGGTATACTATTCACTCTTTTAAAGTCTCATATTGACCTCCTGTCCTCAGTCTTATCTGGAATAATGAAAAGTATTCAGCTAGAGTATAGAGTATATTTTTGCAAATACAATTCCATCACTAAACAAGATGCCATGTGACCACAACCAGCAACTTCGCTGCTGGCTTCTCCACTGACTATGCTTGTCCAAAGCCAGCTGTAAAATGTGCAAATGGTGATTATGTGACCACAGAATGCTGCAACAGTCATTAATGCCTGCCAATTGCAAAAGTGCCCGAATCTTGGCATGACTGCGAGGATGCTGTAACAGTCGTAAGTGCAAAGACAAGTCATAAGGTGACTTTTGTAGCACCACTGTAACTTTGAACAATTGCTAAGCAATCATTCAGTGAGAACTACCTGTAATAGCTACATGTCAGTGGTTATAAACACTAAAAGGAAGTTAATATGTTGTTCATGGATTACAGAAGGCCTTTGATTATGTCATACATGTCAAGTTAATGTGCTTAGAAGAATGGGAAATGTAGGACATCTCACTATGCTCATGTAAAAGCTACATAGCTCAGGAAGCCATTGTCATGCCCGTGGTAGAGTCGGATTCTGAGGGAGAGGAGGAACAGCTAACAGGAACTGGAGATGTGGCTCTGAAGGTTGTGGAGCAGTCTGGGGAAGGGAAGAGGCCGGTTGGGCAGTCAGAGGAAGAACCAGGCCCATCCCCTCTGCATCCTAGGACACGCAGGGAGGAACGGAGAAGGAAACAACTTGGCTTATGAGAGAGGAAGCGGCCATGATCCTCCTCATTGGTTGCAGTTGGGGAGACTAGTGTATAAGAGAAACGATTATAACACACCATTGCCAGAAGCAAAGCATGTTTTATTTTGGGCTGAAGTTATCTTGGTTGGCGTCCTTCCAACAGACTGTGCCTTGTTATTTCCTTGAACTTGGTAATTACTTATCCTGGTCCATTGTGGAAATTTCATCATTGTAGTTTGTTTGGTTTTTGTATTTCACCTCTATCTGCTCATTAAGTTCAGACTATATTGCTTCTTTTGAAGACTATTTTTGATTATGTTTTATCTCAAACTGAGAATTATTGAACAGTGGGGCCAAGTTGGAGGCATTAAAGGACATTTATTTACGTTTTGGATTTTGTTACGTTTGTGTTACACTCCGGGTCATCACAGCCATTGTGTAGACATGGCAAAATAGACTGGCTCCAATTTGGTAAAGTACTATATTGAGACAAATCCACTTTTCCCCTAATTTATTATATCTTTTTGAAAAGCGTTGCAGTGGCTTAGAGGTGGAGCTCTTGTCTCACAATCAAGAAGCTGTGATTTCAATCCTAGCTAGCAGCAAATATTTCCCTCTCTGGGCACAAAGAGAAAATATCTGCTGTGAACTCCACATAGGCATCAAGAAGGGCATCCAGCCGGTAAATATTCAGCTCCATTCAGTTGCGCCGACTTCACCCCAATGCAAGGGATTATAGGGTTGTTAAAAAGAAAAAAGAAGTGGTATCTTTTTAAAATTAAGTTGAATTGATGTATTCTGTTACAATAATATTGCAATATTATAATATTTTATGACTATGTTTTAATTCATAAATTATATTATAAACTCTCAATTCTTATCTAGCAAATCAGAAACAGCCCATCAGACGCCAACAATGAATATATTTCTGGAAGCACAATTGCCAATTGCAGCGTTAACAAAGAAGCATGCTGACTTTGAAAAGTGAAAATGAACTTGTGTTTAAAATGCTCAGTCCCTTTGGGGATATGGACAGCTCACAGGAGAAAGCTAACTAGCAGTACTGTGAGCAGCATAAGGGAATGGGGAGACAGACACAACTCACTTGGGAAGTATCGTGATTGAAGATGACGTTGTTGAGGTCTCCACAGTTGTAATGCTTGATAAGGTCCTCTGTACTGTGCGGAATCTGTAGACTGCCTGCTCGGAGTTTCTCCTGCTGCAAGAGAGTCTGATTCAAAGCAAAGATCACCTAGGCACAGGGAATGGGAAGGAGGAAAACAGAGAGTTCCCAATCAGTCCTTAAACTCATTCATTAAATAATATGTATTAAACTGGAGTAATAAACATTTGGTATTCATTTATCTCTGTGTGTGTGTGTGTCTGTCTTTGTGTGTCTGTCTGTGTGTGTGTGCATTCTACACTAAACACATATTTTAAACACTCAACCATCTACAAAGAAGAAAATAAATCATATAATTGGTTAGTTTAAGAACATTGTCATCATCAATGTCCCAAAATAAATAAACTTATAGGCTGTGCCTATAAGTTGACCAAAGAACATTTCTGAAAGTTGTGCAGCACCAGTGGGCATCTCCTTTAACCCAACACAACCTTCCCATGGCTCACACGAGAGACTTCCCACAGTAACAGTGAAATTGTTAGATTTGGGGAAACAGGTAACCCTCAACTTATGACTACAACTGAGACCAAAATTTCTGTTGCTGAGTGAAACATTTTGTCCCATTTTACAACCTTTCTTGTCACAGATGTTAAGTGAATCACTGTAGTTGTTAAGTTAGTAACACGGTTGTTAAGTAAATCTGGCTTCCCTATTGACTTTGCTTGTCAGAAGTTCCACAAAAGGTGATGACATGACCCCAGAACACTGCAACTGTCATAAATAAGAGTCAATTGCCAAGCATCTGAATTCTGATCACGTGACCATGGGAATGTTGCAACGGTCGTAAGTGTAAAAAATGGTCATACGTCACTTTTTTCAGTGTCGTTGCAACATTGAAGGGACACTAAATGAACTGTTGTAAGTTGAAGACTACCTGTGTATTCAGTCAATAAATGAGGTACTTGGTTCGAATAGATGCCAGCAGGTACTCCATGCACTTCTATGTCCTCGTCACATCTTTTTCTGTTCAAGTCTGTTTTGCTCTGCAATGCTATTAAAACTATTCAACGCACTGGAAATTTCCAGTTTTTACTTAACTTCTTCACTTAAGAAAAATGGAACCAGTCTACTGTATCAATAATTGGTTAGAAGGGAAATGGTGCTTTAACCCTTTCCTTTGGTCCATTTCTGCCTGTAATTTTTTTAAAAACTTTGAGCAACAAGAAAAAGTTCATTCCCCTCCCTCCCACTAGTTTCAAATGTCTTCTTTGCACTTAAGAAAATATTGTTTTTTAAAAAATACATTAGGTGAATTTTGGTTGTCGTTTCAGCATCAATTTAATTAAGCTCACTGGTTAAATTTGGAAGAGTAGTAATTTGGTAGCAGCTTTACAAGAAGCTGAAATAGAACCACGCTGTGGTTTCCAAAATGGCCTATTTTAGTAGATGTTGGGTAATTTTGCACAGGAGAAATACAGATCTTGAAAGGCCCAAGAAAGCTTATAACCAACCAACTGCTAATAAGCTTCCTTGTACATATAGACTTACAAGACTGCAGCACTGTTACTTAACCTAAGAATCATGTTTACAGGCTACAGCATTTCTGGCTTACAATGGAAAGGAATTTCACTGCTCCATTCAGCAGGGAATCCTCTTCAGAAGCCAAATCAATGAAGAAATTTATACATTTCACCAAAAGCCCTTGATTCAAAAAACAAAACAAAAATTAAGAACCAACTCAGTGCTTCCAATCAATGATCCTTTCCTTTGAAGAAGTACTAGAAGGACTGAGTTCTGCGCGCATAATGGAAAATCAGTAAAATGTATCAAAAAGAGCCATTTTCATGAGTCGTCACATAAAGCAGCCTTGAAGGGCATTTTAATCAAAGCTGAGTATCCTTTTAAGACTTTGCTGTGTGAATGTATGCATGTGTGTGCATATGTACAGATAGTCCTCGACTTACATCTATTTGTTTAGTGGTTGTTCGAAATTACAATGGCACTGAGCAAGTGACTGATGACCGACCGATCCTCGCACAACCTTTGCAGCCTCCCTACAGTCACATGATCAAAATTTGGACACCGCCCAATTGGCATGGACAGAATTTAGAATGGTTGCAGCCTTCTGGGATCACATGATAACCCACTTGTAACCCAGCCAACTTCCAACAAGAAAAGTCAATGGAGGAAACTGGATTTGCTTAACGATTATGGGATTTACTTAACTGCAGATGTTCACTTAACAATCATGGCCAAACCAATAACGATACAATCAGCTGTGGCTCAGGGAACAACGGCTTTGCTTAAGAATGGAAATTCTGATCCCAAATGCCATTGTAAGTCAAAGACTATCTATATGTAATGTGAAGTATGCAATAACTTATGACCAGAGGTGGGATTCAGCAGGTACTGATCAGTTCTGGAGAACCGGTAGTAGAAATTCTGAGTAGTTTGGAGAACTGGTAGAGGAAATTTTGAGTAGTTCGGAGAACCAGCAAATACCACCGCTGACTGGCCCTGCCCCCATCTATTCTCTGCTTCTCAAGTCCCAGCTGATTGGCTGGGTCTTCTTTTGTTGCCCTGCACAGAAGAACAGAGCTGGAAAGCAGGTTAGTTGGGTGGAGAGGGAATGGAGATTTTACAGTATCCTTCCTCTGGAGTGGGGTGGGAATGGAGATTTTACAGTATCCTTCCTCTGGAGTGGGGTGAGAATGGAGATTTTATAGTATCTTTCCTCTGCCATGCCCACCAAGCCACGGCCACAGAACTGGTAGTAAAAATTTTTGAATCCCACCACTGCTTAAGATACGACATCCCTGAATTATTTTTCTTTTTAAAAAAGGAAAAAAAGGCCTGTATAAAACATGGCATTCAGGTCTGGTTTGTTTAAGGAAAATTAAGTTAGAATTCCTAGATCAAACATTGTGGTATTTTTTTTAAAGTAGAAAACCCCCTTAGTTCTTCTAACATAACAAAACCATTTTGCAGTAATAGTAGAATTCTCTGCAGTTCAAAGCGTGACCCAAAAAACCCCCCAAAATAACCGAAATATAATTTTCCTATGGCTTTATGAGGACATAAACTTAAATACGATTCACCTAGTGTATGAATAAAGTTGCAATTAAAATTGCAACCAACATTCTTTTACATTCTGTAAAGAGTGGGAACTTTATGGCCTCCCTCGCAAGCTTACAGCCTCTTAAGTCCAACCTCACAGCTCTCCAATAACAATTTTTCTAGCAAGTGTGTTATCGCATTCAGAGATTGCAATAGCAGGTGCAGCTTCAAACAGGGCGCCCTTTGTGAAAGGTTTATCTTCAGTACATAGTCAAGTGACCCGCAAGTCCCGAGGCTTTCATAACAAGGGGAAAAAAAATTCCAGAGCTTGTGAATTTGAAGGTGCTCTCTTCACATGGAAGTGCTTTTGTTCAGTGGCAAAGGTGCAGGGGAGGAAAGCGTGGAGAAAAATGCAAGCTTATCTCAAAGTGGGCACCCAAAATAAATGGCATGTGGCAAAGCACTTATCCCTAGTTCCCTTTTCAGTATTTCCTTTCCAGATATCCTACTAGCTAGCACTTCTGTAATGTTCCAATTGTCCAAAGCATTTCATGGGAATGATCTCAACCGTGGTTTAGGTAAACATTGCAAAAAGTAACTCGGCATTACCCGGTCTGTTGCAGCCCAGGGTTTTAGTTAAGGTTGTCCAGAGATCTAAACGGGACAATCAGGGTTCACAGTTTACTAGTCATGTTTCTTAAAAATCTGTCTAGGGAGCTTCTCAGTCACCCAGTGCTTTTTCAAAAGGCAACTGGACTCTGTGTTTTCCCTGAAGACGTTTCGCTTCCCATCCAAGAAGCTTCTTCAGCTCTGACTGAATGGCGGAGGATAGGAGGAGTTATATTCCTTGCAGTTCCTTAAAGATGTTTGACGGTAATTTAAGACGTGCTTTACAAAGGTTGGCTCTGATTTAAGGTGAAATTGATACATCCTTTTGTTCAGGGGCTCCCCAAACTCTTCAGCTCATTGACCTCATAAAGTTTCAGAAGGTTCATTGACCTCCAGATGCTTACCATATGAAAATTATTTAATACTTTAATAGGACTACCACTACTAAGAATAACAACATTGACACCTCTTGATCCCAGGGACCAATAACGACCACCTTGCTTTAAAGTTTATAAGCAGACCAGTGGTCTCAGTGGAGATTATGTGGGCTGGTAACTTCTGCATTATGTTACTTCTGGTTCAACATACAGTTGAAAAACTAAATCTTGTTTGGGAAGCGTAACACTTAGATCATATTGAGTTTAGCTCTAAGGGCAAGGCGGAACGGAGACTTCTGTTTTGAGATCTCTGGCATGGCTTCCTCCCACTTAAACAGTAAAAAGAAAAGAGGATAATTCTATCCCCCCCCCCTCACTCTTTTATCCAATTAAAATGCCCTCTTCCAAAACTGCTCTTTGCTCTGCTGATTAGAACATAATAGTGGTGTACAAAGTCTTTTTTCTCCATTTTGAATTCAAAATACCCCTCTTTGAATGCAAAGTAGCTGTTTCACATTCAAAATGGGTGGTTTCCATCATTCAGGGAGTGATGGGAGCTTCAGACATAACTGTTTAGAGGTATGTGTGTGTGTGGGGGGGGGGGTTACAAATGGTCAAAACAGCCCATTTCAGATGAGAAACAACTGTTTCAACCACAAAAAGGGGCCATTTCAAATGGAAAGAGGTTTTCAAAAGGTTTTGAATTCAATATCTTTTGTATGCATCCCGACAGGTGCTCTCCAATGCAGCAACTTTGCAATATTTCACTGGGAAGAGTTCATAGGAAGAAAGATTGTCTTCCTCTCCTCACCACCAGCAGCAGAATTACTACCACTATCCTAGTTGGATATAATATCATTATTGGAAAGACCGTAACTGTGATTCCCTTCCATCGTGATGATGATTATCTCACTGTTACTAACATTCTATAGTTTGGAGTGGAAAGACTGAAGGAAAATGTAACTGGGAAATTGCTAAACTGAAAACAAGGATAATGTTGACCATAGAAGTTCTTCTACATCTACAGCAGGGGTGTCAAAGTCGATTTCATTGAGGGCTGCATCAGGGTTGTGTTTGACTTCGGGGAGGTCAGGTGGTGTGGCCAGCTTGACGTCACTTGTATCTGGAGCACTTGTGGTGGCCCAGGCGGGATTGGAGGGAACCACTGTCTCCAGATCAGTTTTCAGCTGCGACTGCCCCCTGCAGCCCTCTGCCAGCGAGGCACTGCAGGCCTGGCCATTGCTGTTTCCAGGGCGGCCCTGTGGGCCAGATCTAAGCACCCTGCAGGCCAGATTCGATCCATGGCCCTTGCGTTTGACACTTGGATCTGCAACATAAAATTCAAAGAGAGATGTTTTAACTAATGGATTCCATATTCATAAATGCCCTTCATAAGTGAATTTAAAGAAGATGAACTCTTCTCTAAACCCAAGTATGTTTCATCCAGACTTTTTTAAAATGACATTCATTAATAAGGGAATTGATTGTGGTCGGTCGCACAGTCAGCCAGATGTTTAAACTGGATTTGGCAGTTTTATCCGCCTCTGAAAGTCCTGCCCAAGGACCTGGCATAGGCAGATGTTGTTTGATGGTGTTAAAAAGATCATTGCAGGATGTAAGCTGTTACAGGTAAAGCTATCTTTTGCAATTGATTGGTGGAGATTTTGTCAATGCCAATGGTGTTCAAGTAGTGCTCCAGATGTTTTTAGCATTTCACCCAAGGGGCCTATTACTATTGGTATTATCTTTGTTTCCTTTTTCCACAGTCATTCTTCTTCTACCTGCAGATCTTTGTATTTTGTAATTTCCTCATGTTCTTTCTCTTCTATTCCACTGACTCCAGGTATTATCATGCTCACTATCCAGACTTTTTTGTCTTTGTTATTAACAATTGTTAAGTCTGTTGTGTGACAGGCGTTTGCCTGTGTGAATTCTAAAGTCCCAGAACACTTCAGCTTCCTCGTTTTTTATTAATCTGTCTATTTTCTGGCTCCATTAATCTTTCTTGCAGTTAAATGGTATTTCTTGTAGATCTTCCAATGCACCATTTGTCGTGCCATTGCTTGTAGTCTGTCTGTGTGATCTTCTTGCAGCAACTAACAAGGTGGTCCACTGTTTCTCCTGCTTCTTTGGACAGGCAGCACTTGTTATCTGTTACTGTCTACTCTATTCAGGCTTTCAGTTCTTAAGGCTTGTATCTTGTATAGCCAGAATTAGCCGTCTATTTTGTTCTTCAATTTTCCCACTGTTCGTCATTGCTAGGTCTTGTTATTATTGCTTTTTTTAATGTAGTGGTCATGTAATACTTTACTTTGCCATATCATTTTACTCTTCATTTGGCCTTTAGGTCAGTTTGGTCTCTCTAGTACTCGGTAAATCTTCCTGGTAGACTAGCTTCAGTGCATCTTCTTCATTATCCTCTGATATTTGTCCAATCCCCTTTTTTCTTCTTCAACTATCTGGTGTACTTGCATCATTTCATGGCCACTTATTTTGCTTGGAAAGTAGTCTGTCAACATTGCTGATGGGCATGATTAATTGTTACTATTTTTCTAGTCTTCCTATCAGGGGCTCTTAGTTCTGCTCGTGTCCACTTCACTGTTCCAGCTACATATGTAATGACTGGAATTGCCCTGGTATGAATTGCCTCGATGATACTTCTTCCACTGTGTTTGGGTTTGCTTCTATTTGATGTTAAAGTATTGGCATATTTTAAATACTGGTGCTAGCTTGGAATAAACTTCAATGCAAGGCAACGTATTCAGTTGTTTTTATACTATTCTAGATGTCAGTTATTCTTTGTTTCTATTCTTTTTCTTTAGTTAGAGGGCTTTATTCATTCTGAGCAGAAGTCAAAGGAGAGGATGCCTGACTTGGAATGAAAACAATTCAATATCTGTGCTGGCTTCCTCTACTGCCAGCTGTCCCAAAAGTGCTTTTTCAAGAGGCAACTGGACTTTCTTGTTTGTTTGTTTGTTTTTTTTGAAGACATTTCGCTTCTCATCCAAGAAGCTTCTTCAGCTCTGACAAGATGGTGGAGAATGGAAGGATTTATATTCCTTCCAGACAGCTGGTCATTTGCATCCTTTTAGAGGATTATTATAGCACTTGGAGGTTTATCTGTGTCCTCAGGATCACCTGAGTAGTGCTCCTGGTTCCTGTAGTCTGCAATTTTTCCTCTGGAAATTCATTCCTACTCCCACACCATTCAAAGGGTGTTCATCCTAAATTATATAGCTAAGAGTCTGTAGAGATTTTCAGTCATCCAGGTCATGGATAACAGAATCTCTACAGACTACTGCCAACTGGTTTGCCTCTATAGTCTGAAGTACTTCTGGCAAGGCTTCAGTTTCTTTGCTCTGGGTAGACCTTTGCAGTTCTTCCAATTCTGCTTCTGTGAACACTTTATTTTGTATTCCAATTTGATGTTCTTCTGTTAGCCTGTTTTGTTATTTCTAATCTGTTGTTCTTTCCAGAATCAGTCCATCCTTTTCAGATACCCTCTTCTTGTTGGACCTGATTTGTAATAACAGATCGTTATTTCTTTGTTTTCAATTTTTGTGTATTTGCAATGGGTAAAAATCTTTTCTTGCAGGAGTAATACAGCTGTTAGCCCTGGCTGCTCAGCCAAATTAAACGTCCAGGAATTCCAACACCTAGTGAATGATGACTTAAGCAAGGACTGATCCAATATGGCTTTCTGTAAATTACGTCTCGCCATATTCTTTATGGCAGAGACACTCTTCAGCTGGTTCCTCTGATGAGATCTGTTCAGTATGGTTGAACCTGTCATAGCTCTCATCTTCCTCAGAGCGCATAAACACCACAACCACGTCAAGTTAGTGTCTCAGTGGGAGTCAAGATAGTGTCTTACTAGAGAACATGACAATAATCATAATGATGGGATTTTTATTCTACCTCGGTAAAAATGTATTTTGGCAATTCAAGGCAGCAAGTTTACCTAATACTGCTTCCTCCTATTTTCCCCACAACAACAACCACCTTGTGAGATGGGTTGTGTTCAAAGAGAATGACTGGCCCAAAGACAGACAGCTAGCTTTCATGCTTAAGGGAGGCCTAAAATTCACAGTCTCCTGGTTTCTTGGCCAGAACCTTCTAGTTTGTATGATTTGACTTGATTTAATTAATTACATTTTGCCACACTGAAATCTATAACAACCTACTTTTATAACAAGCTTTACATATGTCAATATGCAAATCTTGGTGTATAAAATAGTGACTACATAGCTGTCAGAGACAATACTAAGATTTCACTAGAGTGAACTGGCATGAAACAAAGTCTGTTCTTCTCACATAATACATAATTTCTGTACAAAACTCAAAACAAATGCAGAAATATACAGGTAGTTCTCGACTTATGACTACCATTGAGCTCAAAATTTGTTATTGATATGAGTTTTGTCCCATTTTATGACCTTTCTTGCCTCAGTTGTTAAGTGATTCACTGCAGTTGATAAGCTAGTAACCTGGTTGTTAAGTGAATCGGGCTTCCCCATTGACTTTGCTTGTCAGAAGGTCGCGAAAGGTGATCACATGACCCCGGGACACTGCAACCATCATAAATATGAGTCAGTTGCCAAATGGCTGAATAAGTCCCTTTTTTCAGTGCTATTGTAATCTTGAACGGTCACTAAAAAAACCTGTTGTAAGTTGAGGACTCCTGTACACACAAATGATACATTCTTAAAAAATTTTTTTTTAAAGGCCTATTAGAGGCAACTGCTACCACAATCAAACACAGAAGCAGCTATTTCTGGTTACAGCTGATGCTCATTTAGCAATCACAATTGGGACTGGCAACTCAGTTGTTAAGTGAAACAGTTGCTAATTGAAATTGCACTTAGGAACTTATTGCTGCTTTCCTTTGCTTTACATACTTGCAAAGGTTGTAAATGTGCCAACTGGTCGTAAAATTACTTTTTCATCACTAGCATAGCTGTGAACAGTCATTAAACAAGGCAGACGCTAAACAATGACTCTGTACCACAACCTAGCAAAAGGGACATTCTTGCAATATTTCCAACTTTTAAAACGAGGCATACCAGGATACACGAACATTTCTTGACTTTGAGCAAAAGAGCACAATCACAAATCGAGAAACCAAGCTCCTTAAACCCCCATGCCAGATTTTTTTAAATTTTATTTTATAACATGAGGTCTCCAAGGGAGCAGTGAAAATCTGTCTCTTAACTGTACTTCTTCCCAAAGGTGCTTTTTTCAAGAGGCAAGTGGACTTTCTGTTTTTTCTTTGAAGACGTTTCGCTTCTCATCCAAGGAGCTTCTTCAGTGCTTCAAAAAAGCATCTTTGGGACAACCATGACCTGGATGACTGAGAATCTCCAGAGACATGTACAACTTCTTATCTGGCTCTGCAACTTCCCTTTTGGTTTAAGCCTGAATCTTCAATCCTTCTGAATAGAATTTCAACAGCAAACATAAACCCAAGGGAAAGAAATATTCAAGGGTAGGTTACCCCAATCACTGTATGATGCCCAGGGGTAGGCCACCTCAGACATACTATATACTTGCTAGTCCAAAACAAACAAACAAATAACCACACACCAATTTCAATGTTGTTTTTTTTCCTCTCAACAAGAAATCCCACCAATTTCAATATTAGGAAAAGCCCATCTCCTCCCAAACTAAATTTTGATGCAGCATCTCCTAAGTTGGAATTGCTACTTTCAAACAGAAAAGAAAAAGGTTTTGAATGCCGATGCACTGCACAGGATAAGACCGAAGTATTTGTTGTTTAACCAAAGTATGGATTCGTTGTTACTTTTATCTTTATCCGGAACCAAAGTATGCTGAATGGACTGTATATTTTGCTCCCTTATCCTGGGCAGTGCGCTGGCATTCAAAAACCTTTTCTATGAGCCACAAGTATCTCTCTCTCTCTCACACACACACACACACATTCTCCACAAGCGATACTCCCCTCCCTTGCAAACATGAATTCATGCCAACTTCAAAGTCTCTCTTGAAAGGATGTACCAAGAGAACAAATGTAACAACTGTATTGGACCTTGCCGACAACAGAAGAAATGTTAGTACGGTGGAAAAATAAATGATTAAGCTTTGTAGTCAAGATACTGCTTGGCCTTCTCTTTTTGGATTTTTTTTCTGGCTAGGATTTTTTTCAACTGACAAGGGGTTTTGGTCAGGGAATGGAAGGATAAGAAAGAGACACGTCCCTTTTACCAGCATTGTTGGATCAGCCTGCTAGAGAGGCTGCATGGAGAGAAGGGAGGGGGGTTAGAGTCCGGCAGATGCCTGTTTTGTCAAAGACAAAAGACCCCCAGCCATCCTCTCCACTTTCCATCACTTTCATCCAGGCTGGATCAAAGTGCTGTTCTACATATGAAAGGGACCTGGCATTATGCGCCTCAAATTAGCCTATCGCCACCCCGCTAGCCTCCGAGGCCTCTCAACAAAGGCTCCCACATCTGTTCCATCCCTTTGCCTCATCTTCTCTCTCGCTCACTCTGCACAAGCATGTGTGTGCATTTGTTTTCAGCTCTCGGTTTGGAGAGGCATTCAGCTCTGTGAATTATAGCCAAAGCTTGAACATCTTCCCGGATTCAGGAGGACCGCTCGGTTGTCTTTCATTGTCCCAGGCATCGTTTCAACCTGCCACATCACTCAAGACCCTCACACTGGGAATACTTGCAACAATTGACCACTTCTTCATTGCCTTCCTCTTCACCTGACACACACAGGAGAGCGGGCTCTGGGTCTCGCAAGCAAAGGCTGCGGCCCTGAAATCAAAGCGATCCTTGAATCAAAGGCAGCAATGGCTATGAAAGTCAATAATCCTCTTTTGTCATGGAAATGGTTCGTGCCAAGCACCAAGAAGAGGAAGAAAAGTGGAATTCTTCACTCAGATGCTTTGCGCTTCCTTAGATGTGCTACATCTGACTCTCAGATGCTTTTGAAGCCCTTCGCAAAGTGCATAACCTGAACATAACCTTGATGACCACAGGCTGTAAGAAGAATTCCCCCCAGAATATGATTGCACAAAACAGATGGGCAAACTTTCCAGATTTTATGCAACAAATGCCTGCCATCTACCTGAGCATTACTGAAGTCTTAGCATTTTCAGGGAACAGTAGTACCCTCATTCAGCATTCAATTTATTTCATTTTTGGTAATCTTAATTTTCAAATAGAATCCCTGCAACATGATTTCTAAAAACTGAAATACAAATCTGCAGATATAATATTGCCCAGCTATCTCTTAAATAAATACCACTTACCTTAAATACCTGCTCTGGGTTCATAATCTTTGGGATGTCCTGGTTGAATCAAATTCTTTTAATAATGTTTCATCCAATGGAGGTTTGTTATAAGAAATACTCAAATATTTCTCCAGTTCAAAAATGGTTGATGTTTAAGAAGCCATTATAATTAATAAGGACAGAAGTCATGGGCATTTTTATAGGACATTTTCTGGATAAATTGACATCAAAAGCATTCAACGCAAAATAAAACCAACGGCTTTCTAAAATTTAACGGTTAATTTCTGTGCTTATTAACTATTAACCCCAATGGATGCAAAGCAAGACTTCCTAGCATTCTATCTGGATTTGAGATAAAATAGACTTCCCTTTAAAACTGCTTTCCAGAAATATATTTTAGTAAGTACAGAACTAAGAGAAAAAACAGGTCAACTTTAACACACATCCATAGATCAGCTAGAGGAAGGTTGTTATCTTGCTAATGCTAAACTACAGGATAAGAGTTACACTAATATCAAAGAAATGGCAGAATAGATCATTAAAGGAAGGATGCCTCAGGAGGGACCAAATGAAATGTGAATGACAAAAATTAAAATAGTATTTTAATTATTTTAAATAATTCAACTGAATTGTTGAATTGTCCTGCCATGAGTTGTCCCATGGAGAGTTGGCTGTAGCAAGTTGGCTGCAGCAAGTTGTTCCATTCCACTGAGAAAATGGGAAGAGTATGTTTGAATGTTATTTTGAACATAAATACTAAATTTCTAAACAAGTCATCCTAGAACTCAGAATCTGAAACAGACTGAATTTGTAAGGTTGTTGGACTGGTGTGTGTGGCCTATACTACTAATGCTAAGCTCTAAGCCTGGCTGGTTTCAAAGTTAACTTAAAATGGAGCTTGTATCCCATTCTCCACTGTATTTTTTCCCCGAAGCTTCTCTCTTCAAGAAAAAGAGGAGGAGGAAGAGGAACAGCTGTATATTGGGAAGTAGACCAAGTAGAGGGCTCTATTCTTGGCATTAACACTGCATCAAATTATTGTGAGAGCTCCAAAAAGCTCTGGAGCATCAAAGTCCCCCAGAACTCTCCTATACTATAATGTTTATAGAATAATGAACTGTGCCATGTGATGTTATATTTGTGCTTCCCTGCCTTTGCTCAACATTATATGTCATTCTAAAGGATAAACAATATGATGGAGTATAAGGAATAAAAGCTGGAGCTACAACTGATGTTTCTATTAACTCAATCAACCCGTCATGCCCCTGGTGGAGGGAGGAAGAGGAGGAACAGCCAACAGGGAGTGGGAGTGTGGCTCCAGAGGTGGTGGAGGAGGCTGGGGAAGGGCAGAGGCCGGCTGAGCAATCAGAGGAGGATCCAGGCCCATCCCCTATCCATCCTAGGTCACACAGGGAGGAGAGGATCAGGGAAAAGCGAGGTCTACTCAGGAGGAGATTACCATGATCCTCCTCGTGGCTTGCAGCTGGGAGCTATGTATATAAGTTTGTAACTGCGTAGTCAGAATTGCTGGAGTCAAAGTTTAGTGTTTTGCTTTGAAAGAGGTTTATTTTTGCTGGCGTTCTTCCCATGGACTCTCCTCAGTTATCTTCCTGGAATGTATGATTAATTATCTTGGCTTGCTTCGGAACTCTCGTCAATGCGGTTTGTTTTGGTTTTCTTTTTGCCTCATTATTTACTTTTGTGACTTTAAACTGCACCGAATAAAACAGTGAAGTTAAGTTGAAGGCATTACTGGACTTTAATATATGTTTTGGGTTATTTTGAGAGACTACGGGTCATCACACAACCAATAAAGAGACTGCACTCACTCCACAGACATATTGTGCTCCATTACAGAAGCAGATGCCACTCTAAGTGAATATTATTCCCCACTAACAAATCACGCATACCCTAGCTGAACATAAAAGGGAAAAGATCAAGCCTGTGTTACAATAAATGGCATGTGTGACAGGTTGGACAAAGTTTGCCTCCCATAAAACCTCTCATGCAGTAGCCAAATTGTCAGGATGTAAATTAACATGAGAAAATGACTACTAACGACTACTTATGGATGATGGAGTAGAAAAGGAATATTAAGGGAAAATTATAGTTCTTCCTGAATATGATAACAAAGAGCATATATAGCTGCCCTATTCACATCTCAGTGATTCTGGCTGGTTTGCAAACAATGACTACATTACAAAAGACTATATTACAAAAAAACACCTCTAAGCAAATCACTAATACAGGTAGTCCTTGTCCTCAACCTACGACCATAATTGAGCCCAAAACTTTTTGCTGCTGAGGCAATCGTTAAGTGAATTTTGCTGCATTTTATGACCTTTCTTGCCACAGCTGTTAAGTGAATCACTGCAGTTAGTACGTTAGTAACATAGTTGTTAAGTGAATCTGTCTTCCCCATTGACTTTGCTTGTCAGAAAGTCACAAAAGGAGATCACATGACTCCAGGACACTGCAACTGTTGTTTAAGTATGAGTAAGTTGACAAGCGTCTGAATTTTAATCGTGTGACCAGGGGGGTGCTGCAATGGTCATTAGTGTGAAAAACGGTTGTAAGTTACTTTTTTGAAGGCCATAATATCTTTCAACGGTCATTAAATGAAGTGTTGATGGGCACTTTAAAGTGCAGATGAGGACTACCTATTATAAAACTCAAATGTTTATTGAAGAAATAAATTCTTTTTAGTGAAAAGAAAGGGAAGTGCTCATGGGGTGCTACCTAAAAGTTGGAAACAAGGAAATCAATGGAAAAATTGGGCAGAGAAGAGATGGAGCTAAGGGTCCTACAACAAGGCAGGGGTGCAGCCAGTCTTAACCTGGAATGCATCACACTGCATCATCTGTGGCTGATCTCACTGGGTTTGAGGTAATTGTGTAATTGCAGTAATAAATCCAAATACAAATCTGTGAAATAACTCTGAACAGTATGTAAAACACTTTCCCGCTCAATATTCTCGTTAGTGCAGCATGTTTTAAGTGAGTACCGAGGGTTTCTCAATCAGAGATCCGACCACACACACACACACACACACAAAGAGCCGTGAGGGAAATCCATTCCAACTTCCAACTGAGGAAGCTTTTATGATATACTGCAGGTGTCACTGTAAGCATAAAAAATCCTGAGTGAACCTGGCACTAGTCTGGGCAGGAAATGTTTACAAGAAGTTTGTTTCCTTTTTGAATTTAAACAGATTGGAATGCAATCTTTTAAATATTAATACTATTAACAAATTAATAATATATTACTTATTTATTAGGAATAAATTAATAATATTAGTAAAATGCATACATTCAGGGTTTCTTCCCATTTATAACTCAAACGAGGCCAACACAAGTAAGGAACTGCAAAGACTCATTTCTCTCACAGCTGACAATCTAAACACTTTGCTCATTTTATTAAAAATATTGTTCAAGCAACTATTTGACTATCAAGATTTACAGGTAGGAATTAAAGGTAAAACTCCTAATGGCTTGTCATTTTTTTAAATCATTCCATTAAAAGTAATTGCATATTATCAATATTTCACCTTCACGTATGCTTTTTAGCAGTGGTGGGTTTCAAAGAGGTTTACCACCGGTTCGGTGGGTGTGGCTTGGTGGGCACGCTTTGCGCATGCACACACATTTTGCGTGCGTGTGCACCAAATGCACACTTTGCACATATGCAGAGGCTTTCCTAGTCACCTCCTGCAATCCCTCTAGCTTCAACAGTTGACACGCAGCAATCTGCTATGCCATGCAAAGCAGCTGCATTTCAAAAGCAGGGAATAAGGGTCAGTATGGGAGCCCAGGAGGGTGGGTGGGGCCCAAGAGCAGCTCGTCACAGAGAACTGGTTTGGTTTCAGCCGATCTTTGATACTACTGGTATGCCAGAAGCAGACCGAACTAGTAGAATACCACCACTGCTTTGTAGTTATCATATTCAGGAAGAACTGTAATTTTCCCTTAATATCCCTTTTCTACTCCATCATGCATACACAACAGGACTAAGTTGCTTTAGTTTCCTCAGGTTAATTTACAATCTGACAATTTGGCTACTGCATGAGAAGCTTTATGGGAACTGATGGTGCATTGCTGACGAATCAAGAGGAGCAGCTCCATGAGAAGGAAGGGGCTCCATCTTTAAGATTTCAGAACAGTGGGAGGTCCAAACAAGTAGCCTGAGTAGGTGTGATCCCAAACCCATCACTGATCTGAAGAACTATCCATGTAAGAAACCAATATCAAAACCTGGTTCATCTAATTGTTAAGTGCCAGAGAAATCAGAAGGTCCAGGCAGTTCAAATGGGTATAAAAAGATTTATTGCAGGCTTGAGCTCTGAATCTGAACTACTAATGGTCAAAGCAAATTGGTAGCAGATAAGAGTCAATGAAATTCAAGGTTGGATGGACTCAGATCTCTTGTGAGTGAGCAGGAACTTGAGACTTGACTCCTCCCTTGGGCTCAGCCCTGTCACCACCTATACTGAGAGCTAAACAAATCTTAAAATCTCTGCAGTGATACCCCAAAGTGTAAAGTGAGATCATCTCATCTCCAAATAAGGTCCTTTTCGGACTCTGTCATCTGTTTGACATTGTGGGAAGAAGATTATTCTATTCTGCATTTGCACAGAGGACCAGATGATTGCAAACGATTACAGTTTACTTTACCATAACATTGCAATAAAAATTAACGTACAGTATGAGATGTTCCACTTTACGCCATGCTAATGCAGAGAATGAAAGGCCATTATTTTTCACAAGAGAGACCAAAATCTTTTAGATACACTGATGATCTCTTTTCCCTTTTTACCCTGTCAGCTACTTCTTTTCTGCCTAACTTCCCCATCACTTTTATCCCTTTTCCCCTACAAGAAAGTGCTCAGTTGATTATATTTGACTAAATTAGCAATTCAGAAACCTTTTTATCCCATCATCGAAGTCCCTTCTTGGGGGTTATATTCATCTCTATCTGTCTCCTGGTCTTTATGCGTACGATTAGTTGGGATGCCTGAAAGGATGTTCATTAAACCTTGATCAAAGATTCTCCAAGTTATACTACTTTTTCTATTCATAGATTTTCTATTCATAGGGATGCTTCTAAATATACTCACAGTTGACTGTATGTAGATTCTCTTCCAACTTTCGTACTAAATATTTAAAGATCTCAAGCCTGAGGGACATGACAGCAAACATGGCTTTTCTGCTCAACTGCAGGTATCTACAACAGATGCTTCAAAAGGGATTCTGTTGCTCATGCATCTACTTAGAGAAGCTAATTTTCAGATGAAAGGATAAAACGATTTCAACTGCAGCAAAACCCCCACCACAAGTCGTATCTGCAACTAGCAAAATATGCTTGCAAATAAGGCTGGCTCCATTGCAAAAACCAGAAGCCTACAATGATTGCTTTTCTGGATGAAACTAAGGCTGTAGAGATTAATCTGCCATGCTTCAAACAGCCCAGCCAATTGCTACCTATTTTTCTCTTTGATTTAAAATAAATAAATTTTAATTTTAAAAAATTACATTTAATTATTATTTTTTTTTAAAAAATACTACTTGCCATTTGGCAGCAATCACAACCCTTCCAGGCTTCAATTGAAGCAAAAATCCCACTATGGTGTTTTAAAATTGGTTAAAAAATTGCTTACTATAGTTCTGTTACATCCAAGAAACATTTCTGTTAAAAACTGAATACACAATAAAACACACAGTATCCAGTTTAGTGCTTTTTAGGGAGGGTAGAGCATTATTGGCAAAGACTATCTCATGGGCCCCTTCCTACAATAGCAAATTAATGAAATTCTGGAAGGTTTCACCTTGAAGAGACAGATATTAATTATTCCATGCCATCATTAAATAAATAAAAAACAGTGGCTTCCAGAAAGTAGGTGTTGCCAGGTTGTCAGGGAACTGACAGCCGCCATTTGCTGGTGCCAAGTTTTCTAACTTGGCATGATCAGCAAACCAATTCTTACTTGGGAATAGAGCTCTCTCATAAATGTTTAAGGAAGCAATCCATAAAAACTACAACTATGTGGTTTTTATAATCTTCTAATAAGAATCTAAGTCTTATATGATCATATATAATCAAGTACTGGGCGTTGCGTTGTTTCTTGAAAAGCAGGGCTCTCTATAATTATTATGTAGTTCAAAGGCTTTGAAATGAACCATACGTTCTATCTCTGCAGTCATGAAACCACGATTTTATGACAATTGAATCCCATTTAAAAGCCAACAGGTTCACAGATACACATCGCTGTGATATGAAGCAAATAAAACATGTAAAGTAAATTCTCAAATTAGGATTTAGGACATCTCTGGGCCACGAGACAGAATGAAAATATCAGCATCTCATGGAAATTAAATAATTAAAATGACTGTGTTTCCTTTATGATCAGTCCAGCGATGATTTCTCATTTTTCCTCACATTATAGAAATATATTCATCCGATCAATACTGTTACAAAACAGAAATAAAAATGTCGGAAGTATTAAAAAAAAAAAAGAGCAAAGGCTTTAGCAGAAAATGAAATTTAGCAGCTAGGTTATGATCATCCGAGGGCATTCAGACACAGAAACTCTTTCAATTTTTCCCTTTTAGAGAAACCAGCCAATCTTTGCAACACTACAATCTAACTAATATCCAGAAAGACAGGAGTGCAGTAGGTCAGGTGTTTTTGATGTGGGTTAAGGAATGGATAACATTAAGAAATACTAGATTGTTGACATTAGAAGGACATGATCTGTTGTTGGGGTGGCATGCTTTTTTATGGTACAAAGGAACTAAAACACAGGGGTATTTTAGAAGACATTATATACGGGAGTCTCTGTGGTTAAACTGGGAGAAGACTAAAAGGCAATGTTATTTGAAAATTCCAGTCTGGCTATCGACTATTGAAGCATTTTCTTATCCTATAATATATAAAAAGGAACGAACAGTTAGATATGGTGAAATATTGAATGAAAAGGGTGAAGTTAAATCTATGCAAAAATTAGAGGAACAAGGTATAAAGATGAATTGGTTTTCATATGCGCAAATACATTCAAGGTATGATAAAGATTCTAAAACAGAAGGTTTCTATGATAAACTGACTGACCTAGATAAGATTTTGACAGGTACTGATGAAAAGGTGATTAAAAAATTGTATGGATATTTAGTAGAAATTAAACAAGAAGAAGAACAAATTAAAGAAACTATGATTGCTTGGGGGAAGAATTTTGGATATGGGATTGATCTAGAGAAATGGCAAAAACTGTGGTCTCAAAATTATAAAATAACAATGTCAACAGCATATAAAGAAAATTTGTATAAGATGTTTTACAGGTGGCATTTCCCCCTGACAAGAATAGCAAGAATGTTCAAGAACAAATCTGAAAAATGTCATCAGATATCTGGCTCATATTACCACATGTGGTGGACTTGTGCGGATGCCAAGAAATATTGGACTAAAATCCACACGTGGTTGGAAAAAATGACAAAAAAGCATATAGACTTGAAACCAGAGATATTTTTATTGGGAATTTTACCTGAAATATATAGTAAAGAATTGAAATACCTGATTGTAAATGTAATAACAGCGGCTAGGATTGTATTTGCCAAAAACTGGAAAAATGAGAAAATACCATTACAGGAGGAAATCATTAAGAAAATATTGGAATGTGCTGAAATGAGTAGATTGACATTGGAAATTAGAGAACAAGATGATAAACAATTTTATAAAATTTGGGATCTATTCTATCAATGGTTAGACAATAAAACATGGTAATGAAATATGTAGATTCTTAGAAAATAATAAATATATAAAGATGTATTCTTTTTTTATATCTACAAAATGATTGTAGGATAGATTTGAGATGATAATATGAACTGTCATAAAACAAACTAAGTAAAATATGGATTATTTCGTAAAACATGAATGAATAAAAGTATAGTCAAATGATTAATTAACAATGATATTAATGTATTCAATATTTGATTGAAAATATGAGAATATATACAATGTAATTGCAATTGAAGACTACGAAATGGAAGCACAAAACAATTTGTAAACCAACCGACACACTGTATGTATATATATGGAAGATGGCTTGATGTTTTTATGTTCTGTTTGTCTATGTTTGTCTTAAAAACCAATATTTTTTTTTTTAAAGAGGCAAACTGATGCGGTCATTTGTAGAAGTAATATCTGTACTGCCATCAAGACTCTCACTACTTGGCTTACGTTGTAATGTTCACTAACAATCCAAATCACAAATCCTTCCTAAATATATGTTCTCCCAATAGCAAGTGCAATTATATTCCTATAGTTTGATCTAATTTTTCTAGAACATGGGTATCAAACTTGCTGTGTCATGTTGCTGACATGTGACGTTTTGTGACATTTTCCCCATTTGCGGAGCTGGAGTAGGTGTGGCTTGCGCGTGATGCATACAGCACATGGATTTGTTTGACACCCCTGAACTAGAAAATTCCATACAATGGCTACAATGAAGAGAGAAAAAAAACTCCCTGCGGATCTTATTGATTACTCACTATATGGGGTAGTGCTCATCTTTGTCTCAAGGCCATTGAACCAGCACTGTCCGAAGACAGAGTGATCATGATGTCACAGAGCACTGTTATCTTCCTACCTATTTATCTACTACCATTTGCATGCTTTCAAACTGCTAAGGTGGCAAGAGCTGGGGCAAGGACAGGAGCTCACCCTGTCATGTGGTGTGGTTTCAAACCTGCGATGTCGGTTTTTCAGCCGACAAACCCAGCGACTTAACCACTGAGCCACCATGCCACAATGATTACGACATCCTTCTATAAATATAAACTGAATCCAACGAAGACTAAAATCAGTATGAGAATCCTAGTCTATTTTGTTATTATTGTTTCAAACACTTCCAAATTCATTCTATCAAAGTGATCCAATCAGAATTTCTTGTCAACCTCCTTGCAGCCAACAGATATATTTATTATTGACTAAGCCACTAAAACCTGAAATGCAGCTAGGAAAGGATCTGTTCTCTCATTTACATTATCTCAGTTTACACAGTAGATATAACATGAGGCTTTGTCTGAAGAGCTGCAACTTGTTTCAACTGCCATCTGGAGGCCTCCGGCTCTGTCTGGAAATCCTAAACACCTAACTCAGTAATGTAAGCATCTGAAGGCATCTTGGAAGCAGAGAAGCCTATGAGCTTGAAGCTGATATCGATTAATGTCAGCCTATAAAGGTTTTATGACAGGAAATATAATGGTCAATGACATGTTTTTTTTGTAGCTCTGGAAACCCAAGTTGCTGGCATGCATTTGTTAAATTTTAACCTGTTGATTTCTTTTAATCAGTCAGTAAATAAGGCTAAAGTAGTTACTAGACAAAAAAAACCCCATAAAAACCATATACAACTCAAGCAATAGTTTAATTTACAATATTCGTCAAGGCATCCCAAAAGTGCTTTTTCAAGAGGCAAATTGGACTTTCTCTTTTTTCTTTGAAGACGTTTTGCTTCTCATCCAAGAAGCTTCTTCAGCTCAGAGCTAAAGAAGCTTCTTGGATGAGAAGCGAAACATCTCCAAAGAAAAAGAACAAAGTCCAGTTGCCTCTTGAAAAATGGGATAATCGTAGCCTGGATGACTGAGAATCTCAATAAGCCTTAAGGCATAAGAAGGCTTAGAAATCACTTCACATCACATTCTACAGCAGGGGTTTTCAACTGGATTTCTTTGAGGGCTGGATCAGCATTGCAGTTCTCCTCAGCAGGCTGCGGTGGGTAGGCGGGTGGGAGACAGGACAGATGCCTCCTGCAGCACCCTGCCGGCAGTGGTGGGATTCAATTTTTTTTACTACCGGTTCTGTGGGCGTGGCTTGGTGGGTGTGGCAGGGGAAGGATACTATAAAATCTCCAGGAGGTGGTATTTTCCGGTTTTCTGAACTACTCAAAATTTCCACTACCAATTCTCCAGAACTGGTCAGAACCTGCTGAATACCACCTCTGCCTGCTGGCCAAAATGTGGTGCCACCACCCCTTGTTTTCAGCCTCCATGGCCTCCTGCAGCACTCTGCTGGCCAAAAATGGACAGCACAGAGGTTGGCAGAGTGCTGCTGGAGGCCAGGGAGGCCAAAAACTGGCCACAGGGTAGGCCGCTCTTGCCCCCCCGCCCCCCCGCAGCTCATTTTGACTGGCAGAGGCACCACGGGCCAGTCCTTTGATATTTCCAGGCCGGCCCCACAGACCAGATTTAAGCACCCCATTGGCCAGAATTGGCTCGTGGGCATCAGTTTCACACCCCTGTTCTACAGGGTTCGCCTTTTACAGGTTCCAGTAAGGCTGCACGCCCTTTAGAGAGAATCAAGCTGTAGAATTATTTCTAACCTGTCTGACAGATTGTTCTAAAAGTGTCATGGAGATGGGACTGAAACTAAGTTTTGAGTCTAAGTCCCGCAAGTTCAGAATCAGTGTGCTGTCCAGCCAGTATATAGTTAATGGGAAGTGGGTTAGTTAGTTAGGAATTGGGAGCTGTCCCCTTAAGGGAATGCATCATGGCAAATGTAGTTAAGGTATCCTGGGAAATGTAGTCCATGTCATGTGGCCACATCTGTAATCCTGACTGGTCACTGAATTGACCCTTGGTGGGTTGGGGGAGGTTTCTCCACTCTTGCATGGAACCCGGCATCATGGTGCTGCCTCAACCCGTTGCTCCTTCGTTTGGGGGATGAAAGATTACCATCTTTTTACACCATAAATTACAGCTATGCAGAGAATTGGACATTGAGATGAATCTCGGTGTAACTATGAGTTATCTTGATGCCTGATGAACCAATAAAAAGACTTTGTATGGATGCTTTGTGGAGTTATTTTTCTGCCTTTATACATTCAGTCAGCAATTATAGAGGGCAGAATAATAAGACTTCCTGTTCAGAATCTGACTCCTTCTCTCCTTATGGGAATAATGTCATCTGGAAAGGAATTTTTCTACTCTTCCCATTTTAGGAGAAAAAGTCATCTAGCCATTATTTGCAGTCAGCTCCAGAACGATGGCAAACTATGTCCTTTTGAGCCCACACCAGATCTCATGACAAGTAATCTCTAGGAACTTAGGGCAGGAGGGCAAGGGAGAGGAAGAGACAGAAAAAGAAACTCAAATTTGACAAGCAGTGGCTTATGATCACACGCCATGATCAATGGCAAGTTGAGGAAGACAAGAGAGTCTTTATCAAGCAGTCCTGAGCAAGCTCATAATTATTGGAAGTTATGAAAACATCACACTCCAAGTAGCAGGAACTATGAGCCACTGTGCAGATGGCATGTCTTTACTAATACAAACTGACAGCTTTCCTGACATGCTCAAAACAGCCCTTTAAAGGATCCTAATGATTCTGAAATCTCAGCAGCAGCAGCAGAAATTGCCTTCAGAGACAGAAACTGCCAGCTGTTGAACAGCCAAATCTACATAGAGACAGATACAAAATTGAAAAATAGGAATTCAGGAGTACATTTGTAAATGTATCTCATACCACTTATAGCAAATAGTAAGACTGAGTTAGAAGTTAAAGTATCAGACAGCTTGAGTTTTATAGTCATCCCGAATTTTAAATTTTGAATATTCGTGTCATCATTGTCTAACTCTTGAGAGCTCTGAACTAAATAAGCAAATTTTAGCTTTTATATATGCCACACAAATTGACAACTTGAAAAAAAAAGATCACTGTGATAACAAGACAATTTAGAAGAATTTCTAAAAAAAAATATGTTTCACTGTACTGAACACAACAGGTTTGACAAATGGGATAAATACTGTCACTAGAACAAAAAGAAGTTATATTTTTGCAATTATTATTTTGAATGTGGATGTTTTAGAAATGTAAAGAGCCAGTAAGGAAAATCTCACTAAATAACATATGAAAGTTCTAGTTCACATTTTTTCTCTTCCATTTTGGCTGTTGAAAATATGTCAGAAATAGAAAATGACCTCAAATTAATAATACTGTCCAGAATTCACTTTGGGTTTTAATTTTTTGGCAATGTTTGAAAACACAAAGCAGCCTTTAACTGACTCCATTACAGGCAGTCCTCATTTAGCAACCACAAATGAGACCAGCAACTCAGTCATTAAGCAAAGCAGTCAATAAGTGAAAACACAACTGTGCTTATGATCGTACTTCAACTTTCCTTTGCTTTACAGACCTGAGAAGTTATAAATATGGGTACTTGTCGCAAAGTTACTTATTCATCACTGTCATAACTGCAAACAGTCCAAGTTGCTAAGTGAGGACTACCTGTAATTTAACCTTTAAGTGTTCTGATAGGAAATCCTGTAACTTAACAATGACATCAAAAAGGATACGCTTTTAGGTGGAGGCAAGGCAAGTCTAAGTATTTCTTAATGAGGAGAGAAAAAAGATTTTATTTCAGAGGTTTTCTGCAACAGTGAAACATTTCCTAAGCCTGGTTTTCTGGATAGAGAAATAAAGGTATTAAATTCTACACACAGAGTTATGTTTTGGCATGTAGAAGATGTCAGATTTGATCCTTACCATTTTCTCGTAAGAAAAACTCAATAATTGTGGTTAAGGTCTTGTAGTGTTCTGTTAGGGAAGACTTTTCCAGGGTGGCAGAATCTTCCTAGTGTATTGGGACTATTTGAAAAAGTACAACACAAAAGTCCTCCAGGTTTTGAAGTTTGTCCTATTCTCCCCCCGCCCAAAGGATTCTAAATTTGATGGAATAATTTTCCATGAAGGATGATTTGTTGACATAATGAATGTAGGTGTTTTAGGGCTTATTAGAATCAAAATTTATATCTCTCTGGGTTCTCTTGGGGAAGAAAAGAAACTGGAACAAGTCAGATCTTATTATAATGTCCAGGACAGGGTTAAACAGACTGATTCAAATTTGGTGCATGTTTGAAGAACCAACATTTTAAGTCTCATTTTTCAGTATATGAACATAGCCTACAAAGAACTGTTTGTTCTAAAGCAAACAGAACACAAGTACACAAAAGGACATTTTGAAAGACATGTTCTTCTCAACATCAGCTAAAGACCACTGTGCAAGAGCTAAAGTCTGAATGAGTTCACCTTTTATTAAGAGATAATCTGGCCACATGTAGCAATCAGTTAATCCTGTTATAGCAAAGCAACAAAACACTTCAAGAAATTTACAAGGCTTTATATATAAATCTTCCTTAAAACCAGTATATGCCAAGACTGAGATTATAACAAAACCTTAGCCTAAACATTTTTCACACTCGGATCCAATCCAGCCAATTACAGTTAAGTAGGTGTGGATCATCTTCAATATTCCTTTCTTTAATGCCTGTAAAATTCATTACCAAATATAGAAAAAAAAATACCTCCATCAAATACTTAATTGATCCCCAGTTATGCTAGATACAGGCTATTTAATTTAAAACTTGAATGCAAAACCTGAAGAACTGTTGTTGTTTTTTAAAAAAGAAAAGCGTTTACCAGTGCTAATCTTCTCACCTGCTACCAAAGAATGTCTAAATATTTTTTTCCAGGTTGTTAAAATGAGTTAAATCAGAGACTGTCATAACCAAACTAAAAACCACAAAATGAAGAAAAGCTACATATTGTTATGTTCATTTATATGCCATCAAATGTATTTGATATTATATTGAATAGGTTAGAAATTTTACATGATCACTATTTGGGCAGATGCTTCCAAAGGTGCAAAAGCATCCTGCATTATAGAATATAAATCACTCTGTCTTGAAAATAATGATACCCTATCAGAATTATACTTTTGGCTCCAGCCAGACAAAATTGATCTCCTAAGAGAAAACACAGCATTCATGTTTCATAATCAGTCTGCTGTAGAGATATTATATTGCCTGCCAGGAACTTGTATTACACATTTCAACTGCTTTCTATAGTGGAAAACAATTTAAATTGAATAGGCTGAATCCAATCCAATCCATAATGTTCATTTCCAAAACCCCATAATGCCTGGCAGTGTGATCCCATAATGACTCTCTTAAAAAACTTAAGTGTACTTAAAAGTTAAGGACTCAACAGTACTATATAACACTAGACTACATTCCTGTTTTTGGATATTTTACCAGTCTTGTTTTATTTCTGCCACTCATGATTTCAGGGAAAAGGAGCAAAATAAGATTATTCTATACCACTGCATCATGATAAGTCAGGATTTGCCACTACATTAAAATGTCCCTACTGCAGACATGAAAGAGTAAAAAAATGGTTCCTACTTTCCGCGCACAATTATGCAACTTACTGTCAAAATAGACAATTCAAGGTTTGTATTTGTTTTCAAGGATATTAGGACACAGATAAGGGAAATTTCTCTTCAGCACAGTGATACCATAGTGACAACAGATGGGAATTTGCTCTTCTACCACATAATACACATTTATGATGCAACACAATATTTGAAAGATTTATACTTAATAATGATATAAGAGTATAAGCGTAAATAAAGAGTAAGGAAGCATGAGCGGTATTGTGGTCTAGTGGTGAAGACACTCGCCTCCCATTTAGAAGGTTGAGAGTTCAATCCTAAGTAGTGGTAAATGTTTCTCTCCTCAGGTGTAAAGAAAAAAATCTCTGTTGTGAATTCCACATGGCATCAGGAAGGGCATCCGCAAGGCCAATCAACACTTAGCTCCATCCTATCACCCTGATGACTCTGCCCAGAATTAAGGGATTACAGGGTCGTAAAAAAAAAGGGGGGGGAACCAGAAGGGAATCAGCCAGTGCTGATTATTATTTATAAAAAATTACTGCAAAGTGTTGCAGATAACCAGGAAAGTAGAAACCAAATATCAATGTTTGTTCTACGCAAAATTAAGCTGTTATAAAAGTGCATGGCCAAAGGACACTTTGTCAAGTTCTCCTTGACAAATGAACGAGATTACAAAATCTCAGTATCTTCTAGATAGGCCAGAGAAATGATAGATCTTCCTAAAACTTATTGATGCCTCTTTGAAAGCCCATCTCAACTTAAACTATCCCTATCTGCTGGGAAGCAGAAGTGGTATTCAGCAGGTTCTCACCAGTTCTGGAGAATTGGTAGCAGAAATTTTGAGTAGTTCGGAAACTGGAAAATACCACCTCTGACTGGAGATTTTACAGTATCCTTCCCCTGCCATGTCCACCAAGCCACGCCCACAGAACCGCTAGTAAAAAAATTTGAATCCCACCACTGCTGGGAAGGCAATCCTATATTCACTGAGATGGATTATTGCTTATGTAATGACCTTGGGAGCAGTGTTGTATTAACCATTAATCGGACTAACCACGTGCTTACAGCACCAGGCCCAAAGGGGGCACCACAAAGTTGAGAAAGGCAAAAACCCAATAAAAAAATCTTGTATGTTTACAAAGGAGGGAGGCACCAAGATTTGTCAGTGATTAATCCTCCACTGCTTGAGAGGCAAGAGAAGAGGCTTCAATTCAATGTTGACTTGATGACTGCCTGGACAAATTCCTGTAGGTTGCTTGGAAGTTTTTTCAGAAGTGGTTTTGCCTTGCCTGCTTCCTAGGGCTGAAACAGAATTGCTGATCCAAGTTCACCCAGCTAGCTTTGTACCTAAAGCAAGGCTAGAACTCACAGTATCCGAGTTTCTAGCCTGATGCTTTAACGACTACACCACACGGCCTAAATAATGACTGGCTGATATGAAATCAGATGTCCATGTTTTTTTTTTAAAAAGACAAACCCTGGTGGCTTTCTCATATAGGTGAAAACTATATAGCACTGTTGTAAATTCATACTTATAGTTTGAAAGAGTATTAAAGGTGGCTAGTTAAAAAATGGGCCATCCTGATACTCCACAGGTGAATTCCTTCCCCCAACAAAATGGTCATCCTTCTAAACTAGGGGTGTCAAAATGGCGGCCTGCAGGAGGGATGTGTTATGTTCAGGCCATTCCCACCCCAGCTCTGTGAAGAGGAAAACAGTTACGAAATGTCACTGTGATGACCCAGAGTATCTCAGAAATATAACAAAACCCAAAACTAAAAGTCCTTTAATGCCTTCAACTTGGCTTCACTGTTTAATTGTTCACAGTGGAGGAGTAAACTATTTTCAAAATAACATTTCAAAGGAAAGAAACACAGTTCAAATTCAAAGAGCCGATAACGAAGCAAAAACTTAAGGTTCCATGACAGACCAGGATAGATAATTGCCAACTTCAGGAAGATAACCAGGGACAGTCTGTTGGAAGAACGCCAACCAAGATAAAGCTTCTTTAGGAATAAAACACTAATTTGTCTCCAGCATCTGTTAGCATGCAGGTCCAACCTTTTATGCAGAGCTCACAGCTGCAACCCCTGAGGAGGATCATGGCCCTCTTCTCCCAAGTAGACCATGTTTTTCCCTGATTTTCTCCTCCCTGCGTGCCTTAGGATGGATAGGGGAGGGGCCTGGGTCCTCCTCTGGCTGCTCAGCCGGCCCCTGCCCTTCCTCAGCCTCCTCCACAACCTCTGGAGCCACCCTTCCACTCCCTGTTAGCTGTTCCTCTTCTTCCTCAGAGTCAGTCTCCACCAGGGGCACGAGAGTCACATAATGGCAACATGACACCGCAAGTTTGATACCTGTGTTCCAAACTAATGTTATCTCCTCTTTTATTACATTAACTGAGGAAGACATTTTTGGGTTCTTTTGTGTCAATTCAGTTTTTTGGGTTCAGCCAACTCAGAATTTTCTATTGATCTCCTGTCATAGACAACAATTTGAGCGTTTTTTCTCCTTGCTTTTCATCTCCTCTTTCTTCACAAGTTCCTTCCAATTATTGACCCATGTGGTCTCTTCCTTCCAGCTCTTATTATTCCCCTAAATTTTATTTTCCCTCCACTCACAACTGATTCGTGACACACTTTTGGGTTTAAAAGTTCATTGGCTCTTAGAATTTCATTGGCCTTTCATTTCTTCCCAACAGTCCAAGGGCCGTTCCAAGACTGAAACTTTTCATCCTCCTGGGTATCTGCATTTAGACATAAGTACAAAGTGCTGTATGTAGTTTATTTTGGCCAAAGCATTCTTTCCCCTTCAGATGACAGATACTTGAAACAAAAATGGTACATTTCAATTGGAGTATATTAGCAGGGAATTTAAAATAAATACGGAACTGGTTTTTCCGTTTCTTCTTGATGTATGAACATTTTTCTTGAAATGATGATAGTGGTATTCATTTCATATAGTTTTTTAAAATTATATAATAAACCTAGGTTTAACATAATTAATGAATTGATGAAATAATGAACTTCACCTTTCATGATTTCAATGAACATCACATTTCATGATTCATGATTTCATGATTCACGTTTACTAATACTTTATTCTTTTATCTACAACCTTTTATCTACAACCTTTCACCCTTTTTTTCCTTCAGCTATTGATTCTATTGAGGTTATTTCAAATATTTAATAAAAGGGAAAAATTAGAAATTGTCAGAATCAATCAGCCTTGTTCAGAATATTAATTCTATAAAACTCAGTGTCATCTTGTGTCATGATTTTTAATAATATAAAATTCACATGGAATGCAAGAGGCTATTCAAACATATTGTGATCAGAGTTTACCTGAATTTCTTGTGAAGCTGAAAATTAGATCTGATATGAATTTGGTTATCGTTTTTAGACACATTTGTGAGGCAAGAAATTTGATTCCACATATGGCAGAATGCAAGTGCAAGTTTAAATCAGATCAAATCATGTCTGTAATTTGTTTTGTGAAACCTTCATGAAATGCTATAATTTTATCTGTCATACTCATTCTGCAAATAGATGTACTGGATAATAAGAGACTATTGTTCTCGTGAAATTAGAATGCTGAAACCAAGTACCTGTTATGCTTGTCAGCAATAAGCCTTAGATGTTTTATTTGCTATTAAGATTGTTGCACCCATAATTTCCTGTGTTAAAAGGTAGCAACAGACTGAATTATACTTCCTATCAACAACAATGGTAAGATGTGGAGGATGGGTGGCTGCTTTCAAGAGCTTGTACACTCTGTTTTTGATGTGCCCCCTGGTGTTCAAAGAACGTAGATTCACCATCTGGAAAGATCCATTGGGAAGGTGACACTATTTACCATCAGTACTATTTTCTCAGTAAATCTAAGATGATTCTCCCCTCCTGGGGAGAAAATAGTTTTCCTTTAAAGTGAGTAAGCCTTGTAAAAATTAGTTGCATAATCTTCAGTCGTGCTTTGAAATGTAGGCAGCAAGTATGCTTTCTGAAAGCTCAAAAAACATCAACCCATTCTCTGTGATCTACTGAAAAAGGAGTGACATTGTATCATCTCACGTAATGTGAGGTCAAGGATAAGTGCTTTCAAATTATGTCTTGGGAAATATTGGCTGTTATAATACAATGTAAAATATAAATACTGCACAGTAGTGGCAAATTTTCCTCCTGCAAACCTAAAGCACTGTTAGATAATTTGAAACCATGGTAAGTTGAAATAACTGGACTGGACTCGTAGGCCACATTAAGCGGGAAAGCATTTTGGAATAACATTGTGATCCTCCAGAAATACAATAGATCTTCAGCAGGTAAAACTGTCAAAAGGGAATTGTAATGGAAACCAGAAACCATGCTGACTGGGGAATTCTGGAAATGAAGTCCTCACATCTTAAGGTTGCCAAGGTTGAAGAAACCCTGCCAAAGACAGACCAACCCTGCCTGACATAAGAGCTCAACACTTTCATGTCTATTCAGATCTATAATTAAGTAAATGCCACTATCTGTGGAAATATCTTTATTTAAAAGCAGTATTGCAAACTATGTACAGTACCAAGATGATAACAGTACAGGTAGTCTTTACAACCATTTGTTTAGTGACCATTCAAAATTACAACAGTGAAAAAAGTGACCTATAACTGTTTTTCACACTTATGACCGCTGCAGCATCCTCATCATCACGTGATCAAAATTTGACCGCGTGACAACTGGCTCATGTTTATGTTTGCAGTGTCCTCGGGTTATGTGACTGCCTTTTGCAACTTTCTGATGAAGTCAATGGGGAAGCCAGATTCACTTAATAACCGCGTTACTAACTTAACAACTGCAGTGATTCACTTAACAACTGTGGCAGAAAAGGTCATAAAATGGGACAAAACTCACTTAACAAATGTCCCATGAAGCAATAGAAATTTTGGGCTCAACCGTAGTCATAAGTTGAGGACTACCTGTATTATCAAAACAGAAGTTTGCCTTCCACCCATCCAAAAGGTGATGAATTTGATACCATAGAGCATAGCTGTCAAACTCGCGGCCCGTGGGCTGGGTGCGTCACACAATGGCTACAACCAGCTTAGTGAAGAGGGAAAAAGTCCTCATACATCATATGACGCTGAAAGTTTGGCACCTCTGCCATAGACTCACCAGACTTTATTAACAAAACTGTTCTTTCCAGTAAAATGAAATATGCTCTTCAATAGCCTATTAGCATATTTCCATGGGAAATCTTCAAATTTCAGGCCTAAGGTCTTCCCTTACTTTACCAATGGGAACTGGAACATGCTTTATGGAGTACTAGATTAAATTTTGTGGAGAATGCCCTAGGCCCTAAATACCATTGTCAATATTTTCTTATCCTGGATGAATGTTCACCATAATGTAAAACTATTATACGTTTGGGCTTAAAGTTCCTTTGAAAAGCATATATATCAAACTAGATTTAAAGTCCACACAACTTAAAAGTTGAAATTTTGAAAGTTTGAAAAACATTGAACTAGAGCAAAAGACAAAAAAGCTTATCCATGAAGTAATTACAAAGATCAAGGTAGCTCTTTTAGGGAAAGGGAGTGAGGTGGGGATCAGGCATATTCCTTTAAAAAAAAAAATCTTCAAAGTTACCCATTTCTTCTCTTTTTGGTTTATGACAAACTGCGTCTGATAATATCAAGAGCCTTCACATATGTCCTTGAACTATCCAGATGTCCATGAACGTAGATTTTCATGCTGTATCAACCTTCTGCAGAACTTAGCAGATCAAGGATAGAGAGAGGATATCCAACGTTTTAGGCTATTTGAAAGGCTTTTTCAAAACCACTAGAGACAAAAGTATTTATGTGAAAGCCTAGGATTCTTTGATAATTGTATCATCAGTGTGGCTGTTTCCCGACTCTACTGTATGCTGTTTTGTTATCATGGTAAGGTACTTTTAGTGTACTTAATTTCAAAGTAACAGAGAACGGGCCTAAATTAGACATTTCAACTTACTCCAAACATGCTGCTTCCATAGAAGGAATGGCAGTGATTTCAGACATCATTTAGCAGATACACAATGTTAACATTTCCCCAGGTCTTTGTGCAACTGCATTACCGTTGTACTTGTTTAACGGGGCTAAATGAGGGGTATATACTTTCAAATATGTTGCATTCTAAGATATTTTCCATAACTTGAATCCTTTCTTAATTTTTTGTTCAAATTACGGGTATCTTTTCAAACATCCCCATTAAGTCCCTAGTGCAGGGGTCAGCAACCCACGGCTCTGGAGCCGCATGTGGCTCTTCCATCCCTCTGCTGTGGCTCCGTTTTCTCAAAATATGCATCGCAACTGCCAATGTGCGATACCCGCTGACATGAGATTTATTGAGCTTTTCGGAAAAAAAATTCGAAGAAATTTTAATTCAACTATATATGCCAGTTTTGTGGCCGCTCAGGAAACAGTCAGGCATGGGAAGGGTTTTGTGGCTCCCGGTGTTTTCTTTTCTGTGGGAAACAGATCCAAATGGCTCTTTGAGTGTTTAAGGTTGCCAACCCCTACCCTAGTGGTAAGACACCCAGTACCAACAATAGGGCAAGTAATTTGTATTTGAAAGCAAAAAGGTGCTTTGGAGAACATAGAAGTGCATACGTAGCACCTGTTTGCAACTCTGGAATTGCACTGCAGCCATGATTAGAACCTGCACAATTTTGGGAGAAAATATGCCTCCCAAAGGACTTCAGACAGGTGCTATATTTTGCCTTTTAAAGTGCTACACAATGACTATTCATTAAAGAACAACACATTTGTGAAGTCATGCTAATTGGCTTTGATTACATATCAAGTATACTTATGTATGCTTCACCAGCCTTCCAATTTCTCCTCTTGGCTACCTAACCAAGAGAAATCTATATTGTTAGGGTTTTTTTTCCTAGCCAAGATGCTATTGAACTCCAATACTCATCGCTTCTAGCCCAAATGGCCTGTGATGAAGGACTTGCAGTCAATATACTATATTAATCACCCTGGTGTTAATGGAAAGCTATAAAACAAGGTTCCCTTAACAAACCCAAATCGTGCATTAAAAAGAAAAAAAAAACTTGCTTGCAACTCTAGTTTGTTAAACAGAAAGGTGTTAGGGATCTCAATTTACACATTTGGCTTAGAACAAATACTTGACAGATCTGTACACGTTTGCAGAGTCACAGCAGGAGAAATGTGAAACAGTTGAAGCCTGAACAGAAAAAATAACTATAAATATGTGCGTAAAAAGTGTTTTTAAATTAAAAAATAAAAACAACAAAACAAATATATTACTATTCAAACAGGAGATATGATATTTATTTTGCTGGTACTTTGATAAAAGCACAGTCCTATGGACTGTACCTTGTTTTACTTTTATAATATTCATTCTGTTGATCTGCTTCTTTTATAACATTAGATGAAGGTATTCAATGATAAAAAGCTGACCTAATGTTCCAGCTTCTTCTGTTTCTCTAAGAAAAAGTTACCAGCTAAGAATTATGAGAGCACATACTGAGTATTTTATGTGTCTATCAAAAAACAAGCCTGAACATCCTTACCTGAGAAAAATTGAGACCGTTCAATGGATGGCATTGTTCCTCTACTTTTTCGACTGCACCCGTCTGCTTCTTGAGGCGTTCTGCTTCCTGAGCCAGATAGAGATCTAAAACAGGTACACCCCGTGACTTGATGTCCACCTCAGTCAGAGAATTCACCATCAGCATGACCCAAACAGGCCTTTTCCTTTCCCAGTTGCCTGCAATAGCATTGAAGAGGTAGTCTGCATATAGGCCTTTGCCTCGTTGATCTGGAGTCATCCAGGAAGGTATCATCAACTTGACATACTCCAAATGGCGCTTGAGTCGGCGGTAGAGGTCCCTGGGGAGCACATCCTGAAGGTTCTTGCCCTGTGGTAGGAGCTGGCAACTGCTCAAAGCAGAGATTGTGTAGGGATCTGTGAGGTCCAGCTCGAAGTAGACAATATGACTGTCCTGGAAGGCTTTCTTAGAATTCTCAGGGACAAAATCCCAGACTCGAGTATAAGGGACGTGAATGGTACCAAAAAAGTAAGATGGCGGGTCTCTCTTTATAGTCCACAGGAAGGAGTTCAGCTCACTTTGCTGAAGGAAAAGAAACAAAGCAGTGAAAATAAACAAGCCTAAATGTGTGATAATAACATGGGGAATAACTAATCATTAAGCCTGTCATTAAAGTTACTGAGAAAACAGTAGATTGGGTACAAATCTTGAATGAGGCTACGTTTCTAATGCAAAATTTTAGGAAGGCTGGGAAACATTCAAAAAATAAAACAAAAAAAATGACTTTGTTAGATATTAGGTAAAGTTCTCATAGTAGCAAGCTACGTAAGCATTGGTTCAACTGAAATAGAGAAGTGAACAATCACTGAGAAATGAACAGGACAACACAGTTACTGATTTCACCTAGAAGAAAATGGACTGAGGTTTACAGAGCATTTTTAAAGTGCTGTCTAAATTTATATATTTAGAAGGCCTTTTCCCCCTTCTTTAATCTGGTACCTCTAATTTCTTTTGTTTAGTACTCCATATTCTGTGCTTTGCACAATGTTACTTATCCCAAAAAAGAAACTAAACAATACTCCTCATAGTATGTATGTAAAAGAAAAACAAAAAAGAAAAACTTTGATATTATACATCAATAATAAACCCTCCTATAAATGCTCCTATAAAAAGAAGCCAAGACCACAGCGTCTCCCAATAAGCAAAAAGAAACAGAATGCTACAAACAGCCTTCAAATGTCCATTTATAACTTTTAAAATCTGATAGAAGAGTGATACTAGCAGCCTACAGATAAAGGCAAGGAATTTGGGGTGGGATATGGGGGGGTGAAAAAAGGAAGCCTCTCTTATTTGTGGATAAGATGAATGAAGATAACTGAAAGTCCAAAGAGGCGAGAAGTGTCACCTAGCCACTTAAAAGCAAACAATGAATCCTGAAAGCTACCACAGGCATAGAAAGGGGTTAGGAAGGTCAGTAGGCCTTTGTTTTAAATAAGCCTGATCTGTATGTAACAAAGAGCACACAGACAGATCCAAGTCTTTCGAAAAGGCATTTTACAATGAAAAGGCATTGCCCCAGGCCCACTCAGAATTTGATTAACGCCCGCCCACCCACTCTTCACCCCTTGTTCTCAGATCTAATGTAAGAAAAGTCCCAGGATGAGACAAAGGCCTGCATTTTTTTTAGACTAGGGGTCGGTCCCCAAACTTGGTACCTTTAAGACTTGTGGACTTCAACTCCCAGAATCCCTCAGCCAACTATGTTGGCTGAGGAATTCTGGGAGTTGAAGTCCACAAGTCTTGAAGTTGCCAAGTTTGGAGACTTCTGTTTTAGACTGTCCTATGAAGGGAGATCCTACTTTCCTAGATTCAATCCTGCAACTTTAAAACCAGACGTTGTGGTTGCCCAAGAAACAAGCAGTTTGTGCCTTTGAAAAGTGGTTTTTCACATAATAAATTTCATTGCAGAAGAGAGACAGTCAAACTGGAACCCAGCAAGGCTTTCCTGAAGGCCTCTACAGCAGATAATAGAGCTCCGGATCGATCCGGAGCTTTTTTATCAGCTATAGAGGCCTTCAGGAAAGCCTTACCAGCCTTGCCAGCTGCAGAAGGAATGGGCCAGCAAGGCAGGTGTTGGGGTGTGCGAGTCCTGGCTACAATTCTCCAAAGGTAAGTAGTAGGGCAGCTCCACCCACTCCCCATCCCCACCCTAGTTTAATTTTTTACTCATGAACTCTGGAGTGGACAGGATCTTAATTAGGGCTTATTTTAGGGGTAGGGCTTATATTGGGCACATGTGTAAAATCAAGCTAGGGCTTACTTTCAGGACAGGTAGTATTTTCAGGGAAACGAGGTAACAAGCCATGGACTGGTACCTGTCATTGGCCCAGGGGTTGGGGTCCCCTGCTTTAAGGGACCGGCAGGCAAATGATAACTCAGCTATCATTTTCTGCATCAACTTCCACCTTCTTAATTTCAGTCAGGCATTCTGAATTCTGAGTAGCCTCAGGGCTACAGATACCACCCACTTTCCAAACTGAGAGCAAAAGCTTCTTTTCCACTGGTTTTGTCCATTGCTTAAAAGCCCCACGTCCACCTGAACAAAAAAGCCTCTCCTTGCTAATGGAAGTTCAACAAAAGAGGAGCTAAATTTGACTTTTCTTCTTGGCAAATGGGTCTAGAGACTGATCTAAACCAGGCTCTTCACTTCCTCATACAGAGCTGATGTGGTGGGACTACATGCCTCATCTCTTTTGTGGAGTTACACAAAGCATCTCCAGCTTAATATGGTTATTTATCCCCCAAATAGTCTATTCAAACAAAAAGTACCAGTAATATGAAGCCAGCCACATGGAATGAAAACAGGGGTGGGCTTCAAAAAATGTAGCAACTGGTTCTCTGCCCAGTTGGTGGGTGGGCGTGGCCATGTTGGGCATGGCCTAGTCAGCCTCCTACATCACAGTGTGTGGGGGGTGTAGTTCTCATCCTGCCCGGGCTCCAGGGGCTTTCCTCAAGCCTCCAGGAGGGCAAAAATGGCCTCCCTGGGCTCCGGTCTTCTGGAACTTCCAGGAGGCCCATTTTTCACCCTCTCCAGGCTCCAGAGGCTTTCTGGAGGCCAGAAATGGACCAGTTTCTGGCTTTCCGGAGCCTCCAAGAGGCCCATTTTTCACCCTCCCTGAGCCTCTGTGCGGGCCCTGCACTTACCTGGGATCGAAAACAGGCTACGTGGAAATTCTTGGGAGGGGAGGGGCCAGCCAGTCGCCAGAACTATTGGTTCGATAAACCAGATGTAAAATTAGCATCTGGTTAATCTGAACCAGTGTCAACCAGTAGCAGCCCACCCCTGAATGTAAAGCATATCACTATGTGTTTGCAGTTAATACTCATATGTTGTAAGCAGAAAGCCCATTGGTCACACTGGGCACATCTGAGAGAAACCTTTCTCAACTTTTGAGCCATATTTATTTTTACTGTACATTTTTACATGTGACAGGTTCCTGTGTCAATGAGTATCATTAATATATGTAGATGTAAAGTATTTAATTTTATAAATGAAGAAAATGTTACTGTCAATGAAAGTTATTTTTAATTCAATTAATACTTTCTAATTATCACACCCTTGCCTTTTGATAAAGTGCCTGGCAGGTATACAGAGTCACACATACATTTATGCAAAGATTTCATAGATGTACACCTTTTTGGAGGGAGGAAGATTTCAGGATTGGGTTCAACTCTAATCAACACTAGGTTTGGCAAGATAGGTAAGATCAGTGGTAGAGAGGATTTTTGTTTATATTGAGATTTTTTCCCCCCCAAAAAAATCATTTGCGGAGGGGATTGTCTTAAATTTAGGAAAGCTAGAAAGGCATATATAGGCCAGCTATCTAATAATTTTTATTTTTAAAACATTTAAAATAGATGCTAAGTTCATTCAAGCTATGGCCACTGCACTGGTTGTATTTATAGATCTAAAACAGGAAATAGCATTCCATTCACACTAGTAGCACTTATTACTTTCCTTAAGTTGTACTGCAGTTTAGCAGAGGTATTTCCAAAGCTGTAACAATGGGTTTCTTCCAGATGGTCTGAATTTGAAAATGCCATATTTAAAATGACACACCAAAATCTGACATTGTGTTCATCTTCAAAAGCTATTTGACAATTATTAAATAGGGGCCACCCGGGCAACAATAAAAGGGAACATTCATCAGTGTTGCCTCTCTTATTAAACATTAAAGATTCCATTTATTCAGGTCTGCTTCAGATATAGCAAAAAGATTACACCTTTGTCATTTTCCACAACAATGTCAATAAGAGTGGTTTAAAGTAGAAAACTATATTACCTTAGATTATTTCTGCTATGAATTTATTTATTATGCTTCTACTTTGTTCAAGGAAAGCCTGCAGTGGTGAAGGCACCAGGCTTGTGGACTATGAGTTCTAGTCCTGCCTTAGGCATGAAGCTACCTAGATGGCCTTGGGCCTGTCCTTCACTATCAGCCCGAGGAAGGAGGCAATGGCAAACCACTTCCAAAAATCTTACCAAGAAAACTGCAGAGACTAGTTCAGGCTGTCAACAGAAATCAATACTGACTCTAAGTCAGTTTACTATAATTAATAATTTATCCAAAAACTAAAAGCTCCAGAACATTTTACAATGTACCATAAGCATCTTTCCTGTTTAAAAAAGATTTAAACCACAAAATTATTTTAATAAATAACACAACAATGAATTAAAACTTGCTACAGATGTATAAAACTGCTAATTTCCTGGAAGACTTGCAAGAAAATCAAAACAGTAGACCAACTGGAAAAATTGAGGGATGGAAGGCAGGGAATCCTGAAAGCAACAAGCAAGTGCAAACTGCTTCAATACTACTCTCAAATGTTGCACCAGACAATTTGCCTGCAATCAAATATTCCATAAGACCATATGGAATAATGTCACAATACTAAGTGACAGCATTATAAAGTACAGGTAGTCCTTGCCTTACAACAGTTCATTTAGTGACTGTTCAAAGTTACAACAGCACTGAAAAAAGTGACTTATGTCCATTTTTCACTTACAATAGTTGCAGCATCCTCATGGTCATGTGATCAAAATTCAGATGCTTGGGAACTGGTTCATATTTATGACTGTTGCTGTGTCGGGACAGCAGATCATGTGAATGCTTTTTGTGACTTTCTGACAAGCAAAGTCAATGGGGAAGCCAGATTCATTTAACAACCGAGTCACTAACTTATCAACTTGCAATGGTTCAGTTAACAGCTGAGGCAAGAAAAGTCATAAAATGGGGCAAAACTCACTTTAACAAATGTCTCCCTTAGCAACAGAAATTTTGGGCTCAACTGTGGTCGTAAGTCGAGGACTACCTGTATTATGCAAAGCCACGGGCAAAGCTCATTAAACACCTCTCAAACATGTTGCCTAAAGCACTGAAGTGCTGCAGCTCTCCAAGACCCGAGTGCAGTTTTTAGAGGTTCCACAGACACCTATGAAGCACAGGTGCAGCCACCAGGATTCTGACTTCTACAGAAGCAAAGATCAGGTGAGCTGGAGATGTACAACCATGCAAGGTCCTTTTGAGAAGTCATATATTTTCACATTTCAAGTTGTAGAGGTTCTTCGCCAAGCCCTCAGAATGTACTAAGAGATTTTTTTTAAAAAAGGGGGGGGGGAGGGGAGGAGAGGGAAAAGGGGAAGGTCCCTTTCTCCCCGCTCCCTGGTTCATACAGTTCCATGCATATCCCAAAGGTGGTTTTTCAAGAGGCAACTGGACTTTGTTTTTTCTTTGAGGACATTTCCCTTCTCGTCCAAGAAGCTTCTTCAAAGAGCTGAAGAAGCTTCTTGGATGAGAAGGGAAACATCCTCAAAGAAAATCCAGAAAGTCCAGTTGCCTCTTGAAAAACCATGGGACAACAAAGACCTGGATGGCTGGGAATCTTCATAGACAGTTCCATGGATACATTCTTCATTTTGAAATACATAGCAACAGTGCAACCGAACCTCAACTTAGGGTTAGAAATCAGGACTCCATTATCTGGAGAGTGAAAAATGATGGAAAACTTATCCGGGAGACCAAAAATCAGCATTCAGGACATACATGGGTATATCTGAGTCTACCAAATTAGGTGGGTGTACCAAATTTGAGTGCATCAAATTAAGTGTTGCAACATCTTTTTATGATTTGTAATAGTTGTTATAGCTGTAATTTGCTAGCCATGAATGCTTTAAAAATGTGCATGCTATTGTTTTTAATCTTATAACTTTTCCTAAAGTGAAGTGGTACACACACACACACACAAAAGAAACTCTGTTGCCAAAGAAGCAGATGCCATGTTATTCCTGTAACAATGGTGGTTCTACACTTTGAGTTCAAAATATAAAGCTATTTATCTGAGTTTTAATGATAATCAGGGATAGCTAACTGACTTGGAAAGGAATTCAGTCTTAATTATATGCTTCTCAATAAAGCTGTATATCCCAATTAAGTAATGCATAAGGCTATCTAAGGCCTCTCACCTCCTTCATTATAATTATGTCTTGAATCTAAAATTACTAGCTTGCAGCACTCCTCCATAAACTGACCTACTATACTCCTCCATACATTTTGGAAGGTTCCTTTTGGTGACCTAGAGTTCGCTTACTGTCTGAACTGAAACAATAAGCATTCCAAACTAAAAGGTAGAGAAAGCAGGAATCAAATAAATAAGTTGCCTTGAGAATGCCACATTTCATTTTTCTTTGATTTCATCCTTAGCATCTGGGTGCTTGTCTTAAGTCTGTTGAATGTCCAACCCAGATGTAAGACTTGTGGAAACATCAAATCTCTAGAAACATTACGCTCAATTAACATTACGGTGTGATACCGTCCACTGAATATATTTAAGCCAAGGCTAAACCATCAGTGATACATTAATCTGGGTTTCTGTTTGAGCAGGACATGGAATTCAGAGGCGTCCATGGCCCCTTCTAAGTTTATGTTTATAAGAAGTTGATTAGTCAAAGGTGATTTTCTGGAGAGAGAAAAATATTTCATACATTTAAAAAAAAAAATTCAAGACCTCTTCGATTTAAATCATCTGGGATCAGCCGCCTTTTTAAGAAGTACAGTTAAGATACATGATCCTATTTTGAAGAAAGATCTTCCTTTAAAATTCATTTTGACCATAGCTTCAATTTACAATTTACAGCACCTATAAAAAACAAAATCTTTGCCCTGGAAGTACATCACATATTTTTGGAGATTACTGCGAGTAAGTGGCAAGGTTATTGTGTCACAAACTAGATAGAAAGACCATTAAATGGTGAAATTCATAGCTAGATCCTTGTCCTAAGACAGTAGAAAAGAAAGTAGAAAACAGTAGAAAAGACAGTAGAAAAGAAAGAATTGGTGGAAAAGTGGGGAACCAATGTGGGGTAGCTCAGTCTTCTCCAACATGAGAGGTGATGATTACAGGATGATAGGAATTGTAGACAGACACTTTAGGATGGCACCACATTGGTGAAGTCTTCTGAAATCTTAGTTTAACTGTTGCTAAATGAAATAATGCTTTGCTCATTGATGTCACACAAAAATTAGGCTTGAAAAACACATGGCTTATATAAATCACAATGGGTTGTTGCTTTCAAACCTAAACTATGGTTGGTATTCATACCAACTTAAGCATAAGTTAGAAAAAAAATCCATGTATAGGCATATACAGTGTGGGAATATGGCCCCTATACTCTCAATTTTGAAGCCCGTGTTTCCAAAGGTTTTATTTTCTTATTTATTAAGAAATTTTGTACGGCTGCATAACACAGCCACGGTGACTCTGGTTGGCTTACAGAAGTAAAACCACAAATCAAAAAGCCTAGTAAGCTCTATGTTTTTAATAAGCATAAGAATGGAGGAGTCGTCATATACAGCACTATCAAGAAGGACAAGCAAAAGTTACAATCAATAATCAAGCAACTATAAACTGCATTTGCAACTAAGCTCCTCATATTGTCAAGCAGGGGTGAATGGACTTGACTACTGAGTAATCCTCTTCCTGTTATGAGAATTAAAGGAAATTAACCTGAAGAAAAGCCACACATGGCTATGCATTATAACAGCTAAGTAATAAAAATGTAATGAGTTTCTATTAACATGGTGACTTTTCTGGTTATCCCTTAAGAGTATGACTGCTTTTGCCATAAGAGAAAGCATAGTATAACATGGTTTCAAACAAAAATCTCACTACAAACGGTTCTTCAAGACTTGAAGACAGTCCGGAAGAAAAGCATTTAAGCACTTCTCAGATTTACTCTTTATAGTGGCAAAACTAAGCAGGTGTTATCTATTTTTCTGGCTGGGAAAAAATACCAACTGAAACAAATGTGATTAGTCATAGGAAAAAATGGGTTTTAAAATACAAACCCAACACAATGAAGCTGTTCCTTCACTGCACAAACACTCAAAAGTAGGGGAACTTTCACTCCAACGTTAAGCAATCTCAAGTCTCATTCACTGGCACAGAAAAAAGAGATTGAAGCCAGCACGGAACTTGCTTCTTCCTGCTGATAATTAATATTGTTTTGACAGTCTGGCTTCTGTAATAAAATATGACTCCATCTAGCAAAGCGAAGATGAGACTGCTAAGAAGCAAAGCAAGAATCACACAATTTATGGAAGCTACATACATGAATGAATGAATGATGAATGAATGAATGAATGAATGAATATGAATGATGAGTATGTGCACAATTCAAGGACCTATGCTCAAAACACTGAATACAAGTTTTCATTTTCATGAGTTACCAGGTATATAATGTGCTATAGTGTGTTCAGTTATTTAAGATTGTTGTAACGATAACCTTTAAAGTTTTCAGACATTACCATACTGAAAACAGGAAGCTAACATTTGAACATCACAAATAAAAGAACCTGGATAAGGTTAGCAATGTGAAAGTCTGAAAAATGGGCCTTTTTTGACCATTTGTGAGAAAGAATTATGAAATATGTTCTAGCTTAGTCATTTTAAATAACAGCTAAGGCATAAAATAAATCACTGTATGTTTGGAAACAGGATAGAGAAAAAATTAGCATATAAAAGCATAAAGGAGGCACAAGCTTCAACATCGCTTGTACAACTTTCTACAAGCTACAACTTTTGCCATTCTCAAACATTCAGGCAATTTTATCCAAAAAATAAAGGACCAGTAACAGAAACTGCTGAGAATGATTTCAAAATGAGACATTTTATGTCTAGCTCCTTCAACTTTGGTTTTTTTTTTTAAAAATAGCCATGGTACTTTAGAAGCTCAAGTAGAACTTAAGGATAATGTGTAAGCTGAAGAGATTATAGCTAAAGTTGCCTCGCTTCCCCATCTTTGCCATAATGACTCTTGGATAAGGAACATTTTGCCAAATAGCTTTCTTTCCTTCTCACCTACTTTCAATCTAAAAGAACGTGAAAATCAGATAAAATTTTAATGTAGGCATCAGCATGTAGAGCAATCACCCCAAAGGGTACAACTTATGTTGTTATAAACTACCGAGAATCACTTAGCTGAAATGGGTGGTGTAGAATTTTAATAAATAAATGAGCAAACAAACCTGGAAACATGATCCCATAACTATTAATTTCAGATGGTGCAAGTCAGATGAAAAGTATGAAAATCCCAAATGGTCCAAAGCTGAGCACTTTAATAGAATACAGTACATAGTCAATCATTCTTGGCTATGTGACTACTCTGTTCTTTCATGGCAGCAAACTACCTTTGACCCAATATAAATAGTCGATTTTTAGAAGAACAGTGGTATTGATCAGTTTACCAGACTTCCCTTTATCCTATCAGCATGGATAGGTACAGTCACAATGGGGAAGATGGAACTAAGCAGCTTGGAAGCTGGCAATCAGATCCTATAAAGGTGGCAAGAGAACATAAATGTTACTGGATAAGTATGTTGACCTGGGCTTCTCATTTGCCATCTGAATACACACTTTTCCCATTTCATAATTCTACCATAGCATAACTGAATCTAGGGCAAAAAAACAACCAGCTGTCTGGATGATTTTTCTGAAGGTTATGCATATTTTCTGGATATTATACAAGTAACAGGCATACAAAAGGATACTTTAATGGTGAAAAGAAATGTTATGTATGCTTACATGAACCAATGGGAAAAATATGAAAGAATAGAAATAGAAATAAGAGGGGAACAACAATATACATATTTTAATATAACAAGATCTATGCAATAACAAGAGGGAAGTCTAGAAATTGAATGGCGGTAGTATTAGATATGTTTAAATAACATGAAACAATGAAAATGAAATGTAATAACTGTGAGTTACAACATTATGTTTATCTGTACTAAATGTATGATACCCAGGTATCACACTGTTCACACACTGATATGTATAAATATAAAATAAAAAAATTGATATAAAAAAGGATACATTTTAACCTACCTTCCCATTATATCTATAGAGAAACACCTATCCTACTCAGTGACTTAACAAGCTTGTTCAGAGACCTGAAAAAAGTTTGGTCTATAGCAACATTCAAATCTTCTATGAAATCAAGTTACCAACATAGTTGGGCTGAGAGATTTCCAAAGCAAATCTAGTCTCAGCTTTGAATTTCTTTGAAATAAACAAAACACAATCGAGATGCTAACCAGAACAAAATCAGATATTTCTCTTAAGGATTCAGACAACTGCACAGCCAGACACCAAGAGCAAGAAATGTGTATCTTTTATTTATGAAATTTATCTAACCATCTAAAACTAACCAGATTTTAGGCTGCTTACAGGATCTAAACAGTAAATAGAAGACATGTCAGAATAAAAATAATTGGAAACAAAATCTCAAGATAAAAGGCTAAACTTTGGCTTAATGGGAAATGTTGCTGTTGTGTAATACTTAAGCCCCAAAGGCCATCCAAGAATATCTGCTTCTGGATGGTCATAACAGAGGGAGCCATTCTTAAGGGGAAAAACTATTTCCAGAGCAGGGGAGATACTACAGAGAACAGTAAACATTAGCCAACTCATGCCATTACTTCTAGTAGGTGGGAACTCTTAGTAGGCACTTCGTGTAGGTAGAAACTATTTAAAAAAGATGGTCCTGAGATATACAGGGCCTTATAGATGCAAACAGCACTTTCGGTTGCACTCACACAGCAGTATAATGTGGCAGTACTATGATTATCAACTAAGCACATATGCTGTTGTGTTCGGTGGTCTTCAAAGACAGCCCCACACAGACTGAATTACAATAAGCTAATAAAGAGACAATAAAGGCATGAGTGACTGTCTTCATCCTGTTCCAGGTAAGACCACAGTAAGAGCACCACTCAAAGTTCTGCAAAAACCCTTCCGGCCACAGTCTTCATCTACTCCAGGGGTCTTCAAACTTGACAGCTTTAAGACTTGTGGATTTCAACTCCCAGAATTCCTCTTCCAATCAGGTTAGCTTGGGAATTCTGGGAGTTGAAGTCCACAAGCTTTAAACTTGCCAAGTTTGAAGACCCTTGATCTACTACTCTTTAGCAGAACCCCAGACTACAAGTTGGCTTAAAAAAAAAATCAATCACATCAAGAACCAGAAACAATGCAACCCCGGAGTCAGTAACTGGATCAACAAGCACTCTGTCTTCTTTGGGTTGAGTCTAAACCTGTTTTTTCCCTATTGAAGATGAAAGCTTCAAGATTTGGATCAGAGGTCTCCAAATTTGGCAACTTCTGGGATTCTGGGAGTTGAAGTCCACAAGTCTTAAAGTTGCCAAGTTTGGGGACCCCTGATTTGGATCATCATTATTGTTCCACTAGACTCAGGGAAGGTGGAGGGAATGTGTAACTGAGTATAATCCGCATATTGATAACATTTCCCACTGAAGTGGTGGATGACTTCTTTCAGCAAGGAGAAAAGACTGAATACAGAGACACTTCCTACAAAATGCCATGGGTTCTACCCCTACTACCATAACTAGCCTCTGGGTCTGTCTGCTCAGATAAGAAATGGCAAAATGCTTGCCTCCAACTCATAACTTTTGCAGTGGGTTCAGAAAGGATATCTCAGCCAACAGTATCAAAAACTGCTGAAAGTTCTAGAAGGACAAGGATGGTCATGCCACCTCCATTTAAGCCCCTTCATCTATGACACCGATTAGTTTGGTTTCTATTTCAGGTCCAGATATGAACTTAAATTGCTAAAAATCCAGATGTGGACTGATATCTTTCATAGCTTCTGTAGCTTTAACCCCATTACTTTCTCTTTAATCTTCCCCCAAAAGGAAACTACCCAATTTTGTTAGATCCAGGTCTGGGCAAGCCAATCCATCTTTAAGAGCTTCTGACATTTCTTCTTCCTTCAAAGAGGCATTGAGTCCACCCTGCATCAAACTATTGGTGCTCTCCTTCACCACTTTGATTACCCAGATGGAGCAGGGGTCCAAATCACAGGTAGTAGAGCTAACATTGCAGGGAACTTTTGTCTACTTCATCAGGATCAAGAGGTCTAAAACTCTCCCATGTCACCTCTGTCATTGCAGTATATTCTGTCCATTCAGCTTCCAGCAGCTTCCATCCCTTTTGAAGAGATGGATGCAATATTCTCCTTCAGATGTTCCCTAGAGCAGGGGACTCCAACCTTGGCAACTTTAAGACTTGTGCACTTCAACTCCCAGAGCTCCTCAGCCAGCAAATCTGGGAGCTGAAGTCCACAAGTCTTAAAGTTGCCAAGGTTGGAGACCCCTGCGCGAGAATACAGAACCATCCCCAGAACTAGTAGGGGTATTTTGGAAGCCAAGAAAGTGACAGATGGAGTATACACGGAGAGCAGTTCATCTTTTTTTTTAATGCCTACATTTGAAAGACTAGTGTGGCATCACGAAGACCTGTCAATTGATATTAGCCAGCATCTGCTTTGAGTCTGACCAATACACGATGCCTGGAAATTTATTACAAGCCTTTGGGCTCACTGGGGACCATAACATTAGAGATGCATGTGGCATGCCCAAATACGCCAATTCCTTGGGTGTACAGTAACTATATCCCTCCCCCCTCTCTATATTTTGTCACAAGTGCCAGCTCACCTTTTATTGCTGTATGTAATCAATTCAGAAGTAACATCTGTCTCTCTACTGTTGCTGCCATGTGGCTTGCCTAAGGCCAGCTAGAGATATGACAGAAGATGTAAGATTCAAAACAGGACTTACCTATTTATCACCCAGTTTCTCAGGCAGCATACCACCCAGAGAATGTGGACCAGCAATTAATCAGTGGCTACAAAAACTATGAGTAACAGCCCAGGTGTTACCCATCTGTGATGTGGATCCTTTAAAATCAGATTTTCAGTCTGGTTTAGAGCAACACAGAACTTTGATCATTCTGGTAGAGTTAGATACATTGGGAGATAAAAAGAGTACTCCTCTGTTGGTATTGACATTATCGGCCATGTTTTTCTTCTAAGTAACTTGAAGGCAACTTTTCTGATAGATCGAATTGTTTCTGAGAGGCAAAGTCTCCATAGATGCACTTTAAAGATTTGTGTGCCTCAAAGCCATCAGCCTTTGAAGTCCTACAAGGGTTCCTCTTTTTTCCTGTTATTATTCTTAGATGCAGCAATTATGTGTTTTCTGGAGAACACTGATCTTGCTACGGACATGTATAGTTTAGTTATCTTCAAGTCAGATTGTTGTAACATTCTATATAGGCAGCAACTCCAAGAGATAGAGCACAGCAACAGATTGTGAGCGGCCCATGTCAACGGATCAAATTATGATGCTTTATTGAATGCCATGCCTGTCAATTAGTTTCTAGGGCCAATTCACTGTTTTCCAAAATCTGACTAGACTAGAATCAGATTAGATGAAATTTAATTACTCATACATACCAACTTGCACAATTAGATCATCAGGAAAGAACTGTGTGAATCTCACCCTGAAGCATTCGATATTTTGGATAGCACCATAGTTTTCTAACAAATTTTTCAGCATTGCTTGGAATTGAACTAAAATCAAGTCAGTTTTAATGGTAGCTAAATGCCAAAGGAATAATTTAGGACTAGCATAAACCCAGCTGATTTTAGAAGCATTGCAATAAGCTGTGCATGCTTTCCATGGAGTAAAGCCTTTTCAATTTAGCAGGATTTACTTCTGAATAAAGTTATATAACACTAATTTCTGACTAACACTTGCTGGGTTTTTTTTAAAACATTGTTTTAGTCTGCTGATAAACGACGTATTTTAATTCTTGCTCAGCCATCGCCACATACTACTCTAATGTCACTCCACCAGACTGATTCCCCAAGTGCACTGCATGACACTAAATTAAAACTGACTTGCTTTCAAGGAATGTACTCAGGATTAAAACCATTTGAAAAGTTGCTTTCTGGACTTTTGCCCCATTTTATCCAAATGCTTGGATTTCTTTAGCAGTCTATTTCTTCAATTTTATTTTTATTGCTATTATCAAGGCCCACAATTCTGTACATAAATTGCTTCTTAAGCTAGATGGAACGTAAGTGAATGAGGTCACTACACATTTTAAAGCCATTCTTTTTAGAATTATTTAAGAAACAAGTGTGACTCCCCTCATATTAGTGTATAGCCTGACCTGGTGAGTGTTTCTTTGGACTCATTCCTGATACAACAAAATACACATGAATTGACTTTTTCCTGCAACTCTAGTTCAAACCTGCCTTGGAGTTCTAAAGTAGAATTTTGGCCATTTGTGTGACAAGAAAAAAAGATATTACAAGTTTGTGTAAAACTGCTGCTGCTTTAATATTAGACAAACAACTCCCTCCTATTATAAAGACTTGTTCAGAAGAAAAGGCCAGTTCAATAGTTTTTATTTCCTAACTATAGCTGCAAATTTATGCACCCTCTTTGGGAATGAGCTCTTGGGTGTACATCATCATACTTCCCAGCAGGGTACAACAGCACACGGACAAGTCAAAATTAAGATGCAGGCTGTTGTTTTAAAAATAATTTCACTCCAAAGTTTTATTTTTGGGTGAATTATTATTTCCAGGGAACAGGATTATAGAGGCCATCCACAGATCAGTTTGTTCTTTGCAATCTTCAATAAAACTCTCATTGGGGGTGGAAGGGGACAAAGGGGTGTCTCTATGAAAAATGTGAAATAATTTTATTTAGCTAGTTCAGATGCCCCAAAATCAGCAGGTAGACTTTTGAAAAAGAAAGAAAAGCAGTCTTTAAACTTAGCCATTTAACAAATTGCTTTTAGGAGAGTTTTAAAAAAACAACTGAAGGAAGCTGCAGCTGCAGAGGTTCATCCGTAATATAGGAATCTCCTGTCTGATTTTGCTCCTCCCCCCCCCCCAAAAAAAAATCTTGGTAAGGTGCGGACAGTGCGAAGGAGGGATGGGGGATCCACAGCTTGGGGAAGGAGTGTCAAAAGTAAACAAAACTCAAAAGAGGCCGAACCAAACAAACAGCAGGCAGGCACCTCCGCTGAACCTTATCTCCTCTCCCGGCTGGATCTCATTAAAGGCACTCTAAATCCCATCAAGGGCTAATTTACACCCGCCCCCCCTCTCTTCTCTCTTATGAAGAAAACCCCACCCATGCTATCTCTCCCATCTCTCAGAGCCTGGAAAAGCAGTTTCCCCTTCCTTCCACTCAGCTCCTACACAGGAGCAACCTGGACCTGCGCTTTACCGCTTAGTAAGTTAATTCACATCCGCATCCCAAGGAGTTGCAAGGGAGGAAAAAAAAACTCAGGAACCCCTCCGGACACTTTCAACACACCTGGAGTGGAAGGGTGTTGATACTCTCTAGTCAAAAGTCCTGCACTGGTGGGAAGGGGCGGACTTACTGAGTAAGCCCTGCCCAGACGCTGACTGCTTAGCACACTTTCCTGAACCAAAGTATTATACTGTACCCCTAACACGTTTCCAACAGGTACCCACCCACCCACGTCCCAAGGTGACACCTCTATAACAGGTAGCTAAATTGTTCTCATTGACTTATAAAGCACAACAGGGGGGCTCTGAGGTTTGTTTTGAAGGGAGAAAGCCTCGCCTTTGCCCGCAGGACTAGGTAGGTCCGGCTTTCACGCACACCTCCTGACCAACTTGTCATCTTCATCCCGCAAGCCCCGCTCAAACCCCAAAGTCCAGCTTTTGGTGGAAAAGCTTAAAACGGCTCTGCATGAAAAAAAAAAAAAACTTGCACGGGCGGATACAGCTCGGGAGGCTCCTTGACCTTAAGAGGCAGAAACAGCTGGAGGTGTGCGCGCCCTCCCTCCCACCCACCCCCCTCGGATTTCCCCAGAGGCAAAGTCCCCTTCCCAAGCCGCCCTCCCCAACTTTGGCCCAACGAACTCGGGAGGTGAGGGAGGCGGGGGGGGGGTTCCTTCTCCATCCCGCGCTGGGTGGAAATTCCGCCCGCACTTCGTTCTTCCGGGGCAAAAAAAACCCCCAACAACAACCAAACTTACTTTTCCTCGGAATTTGCAGCTGGCCGCAGCAGGATCCCGGGTCGGCTTCGCTCCAGCCAGCAGCAGGAGGAGGCAAATCAGCGCCAAGCGAAGCTCGGCGTTGTGCACCACCATCCTATTTTACTCCACGCCCGGGGCACGGATGGGTAGGTGGGTGGGTGGGAAGTAGAGACGCAGAGGAGAAGGGAGACGGGGGTGGAACTCTCCTTCACTGGGCCAAAATGCGAAAAGTTTGGAGGGGGGGCTTTGGTGGTGAGTTCGGCTTCCTTTCCCCCTCCCTGGACCAAAGCTTGTATTTTCCTCTTCTCAGGGCGTTTATAAGGCGGCTGTCCTAGCGGCCCGCTCCCTAAATTACCCCCTAGCCAAGCCTTCCAGGCGCTGCCCCCACCTCTTAAAGGGTCTCTGTCCCAGGTTGCGAGGAGGAGGAGGAGGATTCTCCATGCCGCGGGGAGGGGAGGAGGCTCCGTCCCCCGCCCGATCCCTCAGCTCAAGTCAGTCTCTCGCCTTCCCGGTTCAAAGTTGCTCCAGGAGCCGCACGGCGGAGTTTTTGGAGCAGCCCCTGGATGGAGGCAGCAAGTCACACACGCTGGAGGGGTTGGCCGCAGGAGGTGCCTAACCCTAAACTCTCCCGCCGCCGGCCGGAGAAGCCCTCCTCCTTTCCCCGCTCTGACCTCCGCCCCGGGCCCAGTTGGCCTCCTGCTGGATTTTCCGCGTAGTTGTTGCAAGACATCCATCCCACGCGGCGACAACCCAGCGCAAGAGTCCTTGCGGGGCGGTGGCAGGACTAACGCTCTGAGCACCCACACCGGGAAAACACACAGAATAGTTGCGGGTTCACACTAAGGGAACGCCATGCCGATAAGTCAACCCTTCTCCCTGTTAGATGCAACCCCCTTACAGCCAATGGATCGCTACTGAAGGCCCACAGTTGTAGCCATTAACAACTAGGCCGCCAGTTTGGGGGCAATGGGACAACTTGCCACAGCCAACTCGGTGCTACAAATTCAACTTGCCACGGGCAGCTTGGCACAGGACAACTCATTGCGGGATAATTTAACAATTCTATTTATTTAAAAAAAAATATTATAATTTTTGCCATTCACATTTCACTCTTGTTTCCTCCTTTTGCATCCTTTAATGATGCTGTTCCACCATTTCTTTGGTATTAGTGTAACTCTTGTCCCGCAGTGAGTTGTCCTGTGGTGAGATGCCATGGTGAGTTGGCTGTGGCAAATTGGCCGTGGTGAGTTGGCCGTGTGGAATTGTCATAGACCCCAGTTTGGTTTTTAATGTCAGTACAAGATGGTTTTAAGATGGCACGGTTTGGGTTTAGGCTGTTTTCTGAATGTGGTTTATGTGATAAAGAATTGTTAAACCGATTCTGGCCTATGCATCAATGTGTATCAGATCCTAGGAAGAAAGACTGTAAATTAAGGATGTAATCAACTTACAAGTTTGTGGAAGGTGGGGCAGCCTACTCATTCAGGGAATGAGTCTTGTGATAGCTTCAAGTCAGTGACCAAATCCCCCTTTCATAGAAAAACTGATAAAGCTACAAGACAAATAAGTTGCTCAAGAAAGAGGGCTCCTACTTCCCCCCTCAACAAGCCTACTTTGAAATCCCTTATTTCATTTCAGATAAGTCAAACTCTTGTGACAAATCCATTCACTGCACTGATTTCCCTCTCAACAGCAGCCTTCAGACAAAAAAAATCCAAAAAAACAAGATCAGACTGTCATTAGCTGTATTCACACTATATAACTCAATCCAGAGTAAATTGGATTGAGATAGGTGGGAATAGAAATTAAATAAATAAATACAGTTATTCCTAATATGGCTTATTTTCTGATCTGTGACTGTTAAACTTAAACACTGGTTTGTAAATCATGATTTATGTGATGTATGTATGTATATAGCCAGAAGTACCATCACTGGTACTTCATAGTTAATGAGTTAATCCTTTTAATTTAAAACCATATTAAGAAAATTACTTATACCCTCATATTTTATTGTACACCACCCTGAGTCCCTTTGTGAGAGAGATGAGCCATTTTTTGACTTACGACTACAGTTGAGCCCAACATTTTTATTGCTAAGCAAGGCAATTGTTAAGTGAGTTTTGCTCCATTTGATATCACCTTTTTGCCACGGTTGTTAAGGGAATCACTGCAGTTAAGGAAATCATGTGGTCTTTAAGCAAACCTGGCTTTCCACATTGACTTTGCTTGTCAGAAGCGTGCTGGGAAAGTTACAGCTTCGTAAATACATGCCAATTGCCAAACATCAGAATATTATGGAAGCTGGGAATGCTGGTATGATTGGATAGAATGAAAATAGAAAATATATTAGGAAATAACATTAAATGTAAATCATAATTATATATTTGCAATAAGATGTATTTGTAAATGTATCACCAATATTGATAACAAACAAGGAACCATACTGTCTGATAGTAGAACTGTTAGTTTTTTAATCATTTTCTTTTTTTATATTTCTTTCTTTTTCTGTGTGTTGTGTTTGTTTGATGTTTTGGTTTTGTAATCAATAAAGTTTGTTTTAAAAAAAATAGGGAAAACTGTAGACATGTAATCCTGAGAAAAAGGACATGGCACAATGAGGAAAGTGCTGCATCACAGTCCTTCTAGTGAATTTGTGATGTAAAAAAAAACCCAGCTAGAATAAAAATAGCTCTAATAATTAGAATAGAAAAACTAAACTTTATAGGGAAAAGAGGCTTGTACCCAGGCATATTTTCACATTATAGAAAGAAATAGAAAGAAATACTGTATTGCTGTATTAGGACAGTATCTATCTTTTCATAAAAATAATTAATCATTAAAAGCATAAGCTGAATATCTCCAATTATTTTTTTCCCAGACAGACCACATCTGTGCCATCCTTTCATATGAATCTACATTAACTCAGTAGTATGCTACATTGCACTTATCCATTATACTAAGATAGATAAATAGATAGATAGATAGATAGATAGATAGATAGATAGATAGATAGATAGATAGATAGATAGATAGATAGATATGGATTCTTGACATATTACAATTTTTTAGATTATGGTTTACTGTTTATGGTGGCTTATTCAACAAATCACAGCTTATGGTATATGAATCAATTTAAACTATGTCCTTTTAAAATAGACCTCTTTTCTTATTTTCACAAAAGGAGCCTATTTATGGCATGAAGATCCTTCTGGAATGTTGCATCCTTGTAAATACAAGCATGTAAACTTCTTTAGGCTTGCTGTGGAAGACTTTCTTAAAACTGAAGGAGTTCTACAGTTAGTATTGCTCTTATAAATAAATAAATTCTTGACGCTGCTGCAAAACTGAAATCTGATAGAGACCATGCCATATTAGTTTGTTTAATCATGACTTGCTGAATAAATAATAATTGGTCAGCTTGCACAAGACATAGCCCTAAAACATGGTTTATAAACCAGTAAGTTCACCAAGAGAGTAAGCCAAACCCAACAAACTAAATAACTTAGTACAGGTGAGAGGGAAGGCTGATTGCAAAGCAGCAACACCTGGGCTGCTGTTGCCCTGCCTTCTCCCTAGCCAGCATAGCAACTGGTAACTAGAGGTAACTAATTGTAGTGGAGTTGAGAGGGAATGTGATTTGTGTTCATTTATGGCAGGGGTCTTCAAACTTGACAGTTTTAAGACTTGTGGACTTCAACTCCCAGAATTGCTCCTCCAGTCATGTTAACTCAGGAATTCTGGGAGCTGAAGTCCACGAGTCTTAAACTCGTCAAGTTTGAAGACCCTTGATTTATGGAAATAAAGCCTGAAGCAGGTTAAGGCAAACAGAGGTACTGTTCTCCTAGTACAACTCCCAAGGAGTAGTAGTGGAGGAGCGGTAGTAGGAGCTGTAGTAGAACTGGGGAAAATGGAATGGTGAGCAGTGTAAGCATTAGCCTTTGAGTAATGTATGTATTGCTTAGAGACCTCTGGGATTGTGTTGGCTCTCTGAGGTTTTGGAGTTTTAATATTGTTACAACCTAGATCAAATTGAAAACTAATTACAGAGAGAAAAGCAAAACCATTTAGTACTGGGGGCAACTTTCCATCCTACAGAAAACTGACATAAAAACCAACCATCTGCTCAGTGATCCATGTTTATTCCATATATTTTCACTACAGGAAAGAATAGGATCCATCTTCTTCATATTCTAGAAACCATTTTCAGGGCAATCAATTTCCTCCATAATATTTCTCTGTTTACTACAGTATGTTAGAGGCTGCACCGAGGTCTATAAAAGGCAGGAAAAAGTTGTTTCCCCTTACATACTTTGTAATTAGATAGTTCAATAATGTACTTTACATCTACACCTATCTGTGGTCCTCTCAGGCTCCGCCTCCTGCCCTCACTACACTGATGCTCCGTATTCGGCGCTCCATATGGTGCTCCAGATTCATATTTTTTTTCATTTCCTCCTCAAAACCTAGGTGCATCTTATGGAGTGAAAAATTTGGTAGTTGTTCCCCTTGCTATTGCAATTCTTCCTACTAAGAATGCATAAGCTCACCCCTTATTTTTTTTTATTTCTGGTCAGGGATATATTATACCATAATTGAAAACCCAGGAGTGACACTGGTTCATCCTCAGCAGCTAACAAGGTTTTTTGTAAGGCTATTACCTCAAATTCAGACATTACTCTCACCAAATCATTGTCAACAGATTCACTCCAGCTGTCTATATTCCAGGTTACCATTTGTAAAAGTCTGTCAGAGATAAAATATTTTGGGTGAGGTGTCCAGGTAGGAGGTGAAGGTTTGAGCAGTCAGTTTGTATCTGAGACACAAACAGTAATGTCAATATTCTCCTTATTTACACAATTAAAATTCAGTTTCATTATGATGCAATTCGGTTTTCCTCTCCCTAGGTAGTAGAACTAAGGAGAAATTTCCTGACAGTAAGAACAGTTAACCAGTGAAATGGGTTGCCTTCAGAAATTGTGGGTGCCCCATCATTTGAGGTTTTTAAGAAGAGCCTGGACAGTCATTTATCTAAGGTGGGATAAGTTCTCCTGCTTGTGTAGGGAGTTGGACTAGAATGGAGGTCTCCAACCTTAGCAACTTGTGGACTTCAACTTCAGCTTTGCTGGCTGAGGAATTCTGGGAATTGAAGTCCACAAGTCTTAAAGTTGCCAAAGCTGGAGGCCCCTGGACTAGAAGATCTCCAAGGTCCCTTCTTCTTATTACTTGTGGACCACTGAGGTCAGAGTGAGAACTGTTAGGAGTATAACCCACAGCTCCTGCACTTCCAACTGGTGCATTGGAACTGCCTATGTCAGATATCCAAGTTTCCTTGCCTAGGATGGTGTAGGAAGGAAACAAATTCAATAATGGAATTCTGTGGATGCTGATCTTGCACCTCAGTGATTTGTGAGCTAAGTTTGCAACCCCAGTAACATTTTAGTTTCTTTGGCGATAAATGCTAGATGTCTATCTAAATGCCAGTTTTCAACTTGTATAGGAGACTCACTCGTATTAGTGTTGCTTTTGTAACCTTCTGCATGGGTCACAGAAACCGGATGAGTTAATGGGACAACTGTCTTATACCCTGAAGTTAAAGTTTGTGGAGCTTCTTTTAAATTCTTTAGTAAGTCCTCGGCCAGACAAGGTTCTAAAAATGTCAATTATTTCTCCCTCCAATGATTCAGCTGCAATCTGCTCTCCTCTCTCTGTCTGAGGTTGCTTATCTAAATAGGCTTCTGCCAAGGACAAGGCTGGTTTGTTATCTTGGCAGGACTGGGGGGAACAGCATCCAGTCCTTGTTTGTCAATTAAGGTAATAGTAGCCTCTTGATGTAATGAACTGGATGAGTGGGGCTCTGGACATCTGTGTCTCACAAAATATACCCTGTGGGAAATATTAGAGGCACTTTGGGCTTCATTTTGAAAAGCATACTTGGAATTATAGACTGACTGTCAGCAAAATTCACTTATGGTCCCCATTGCTAGACAGCCACTCTACTGAATGTAAGTCTGTTGCATTGTAATAATATAGAAGTAGTTGTCTTAAGGTGTAATATATTGCTTTCTTTGAACTCCATCATCTACTGTTGAGTCTATGAAGGGTAATTTGTAAATAGATCTGTTTTCAACCCTCATGTATTTCTCAGGTTTGGAGGAGAGCAGATTTATATGGAGTTTGTTCTCTTTTATCATTTCAGCTATTGGGTCTTTGTTTTGGGTTACAACAACTTGAGGAATTTTGGGGCACAAAGTTTCCTGTTTGGACAAAGAGAAAGTAAGTCAATTTATTGTAGAAAGGTTAGATAAATACATCAAGGGACTTTTTCAGCTATTCCACTTCACTTTTACTTCTGCAAAATAGTCAAGAATTGATGGTATAGTCAGTTGGCTGCCCTTAAAGAGCATTCAGAAACTTCAACAAGTGCAAAATGCAGCTCCATAGGTAATAAAGGGTACCATCTGAAGTTGTAACTGCACTGAAAAAGTGACTTATGACAGTTGTTCACATTTATGATTGCCCGGAGTCACATGGTTGAGTTGGGTGGCTATAGAAATTTAATGAATGGATGAATGAAGAAGTGAATGAATAAAATCCTAGTCAAACCTACAGTTGTGGCATTCTCTGTTATCTTTTCTCCAAGTACTAACAAGCCCTGCTTGTTTAATGATGCTTAAATATTTCCTCCTTTTTATTGGATGCTTTGCTGAGTACCGATGAAACTAAATTTATTTTACATACTGCAGAATTAAAATGTTATCCACCCACATGAAAAAGATAGCTGGAGGCTTAACAGAGTCACAGGTTTTCAAGAAATGCATTATGGCAATTACATTTTTCCTGTTTTAGTCTATGTAACCAAAACTATAAAATCCAGATTTTTAAAATAATAAGAAAAATAACTCTATAAGAACAGCACGTGTGCTTTCAGAGTAGCAAAAGATTTATCAAGTATTATGTGTTTTCCGTAAATGTTGTCTATTCATGTTTGACACTTTTCCATTGATTATCTGCCATTAGCTTGCTGTCAACTCTTAGAAACCACATAGGGGGACTTTCTGCAGGATGATCTGCCACATCCTGGTTTTTCGGGATGCTCCCGATGGTGCATCCATCCATCATGCTATACACAAGTTTTAGTCACTATTGGATTTCAAATACATCCCAACTTTGGATTTTAAAATGGGCCATAAGCTAAGTCTTTCCACATCACCTATTAGCAAGTTAGGTTGAGCTTCATTTCCACAAGCAATTTGCAAGAGGTTTGTGTGTGTGTGTGTGTGTGTGTGAAAATAAATACAACAGATACTTTGCAAGATACCCTAAGGAAATGAATAAGCTTTTCCCTTAGACTGAGGGGGAAGTGAGGCGGGGAGGGAGGAAGGAAGGGGGAGGGGGAGAAAGTCCTGGAGATTATCTGCATTTGAAAAGAAGTTTGCTTAGAAGGAGTGATGTGGATTTCAAAGAAGCAGAAGCAACAGAGGCCTATTTACTCCCTTAGATAAAAAGGGTTAGCGAACTTTGTAGTACGTTACTGTATGAAAGCATGAGGTCAGCTGGAAGGGAAATATGGGGAATATATTACAAAGTGAAGTGGTTACATGTAATTACTCAGCAGAGTCAGGCACAAGCTCAAAATAAGGAAGAAAAAGGATATTCTAAATACAATCTTAATAATCACCACCTCAAAGCAAGCTAAATAAACAAAATTTCTCAGCCACCAAAAGAATATGAGGAGACAGTACAGGAGCTAAACAGGGGTTGCTGAATTGGATTCACCCTCCTGCAGAGCTCTGTAGGAAACACACACACACACACAGAGAGAGAGAACCCCTCACCTTAATTAACCATTCTGTAGATTGAAATGTCAAGCCAGAAACAGGGCAGAAAAAATATATATTGTATGTTCCCTTTTTTTAACAGCAAAGAAGGAAAAACATATGCTTAAAGCCTAGCTAGTGGATATGAATGTTAGGCTAACATAGGAACAATTACATAGAAAAAAGGATGAAGGTAAATATTAAAAAGTAAGATGAATGAAAGGAAAGGGGCTATTTAATCCTGACTGTCCAGTAGACAGTGCTCCAGTCCAGCTCTGAAAGGACAAATGAGATCCTTTGGGGGATAAAGTTGTCACTGAACACGCCAGCATTGTGGAAGCTGGAAGCACAAGGCAATACTGGCACATTATGTAAAACTGTGTCTTAAGAAGACATTTAACTAATATTTGAAGTACCATCTCCCAGCATCCTGTGTATATCATTTAAAGTGGCTGCCTCATTCAACTTAATGGCAGAGCCAGTTCTATGCTTCCTCCTCCACCACCACTGTCCCCCAGCCACTATGAATCTTGATTTTTTTTTTTTTTAGGCATTTGGGATTTTGTAAAATAGAGATCCTCTTAAAATGGCACACTACTTTCCCACACTACAAATGTAACATTAACAGATTAACAGTGTTAGAAGGGACCTTGTAGGTTATCTAGTCCAACCCCCACCCAAGAAGGAGACCCTACACCAAAGGTATCAAACTCACGTCATCACGGCAGTGTCACATGACATATTGGAACTTTCCCCCCCTTCACTAAATCAGGCGTGGGCGTGGCCAGCATGTGACATATTCGGCCCACAGGCCAGGAGTTTGACAGCCCTGCCCCAATGGTGGTATGCTACCGTTTCAGCCCGGTTCTGCTGAGATGGTAATGGTGATGAGTAGCGGAGAGCGAACCGGTTCTCTCGGCCACTCTGCTGTTGGGCCCACCTACCTACCCGAGCTCCCATACTCACCGTTATCTTCTGCTTTTGAAGCGCAGTTGCTTTGTGTGGCACAGAAGAGTGCTGCGTGGCAGCTGCTGGAGCAACCGGGAGAGTGCAGGCTTGCAGGAGGTGAGTTGGAACACCTCTTCGCCTGCGCAAAGTGTGTGTTTGGTGTGCGCGTGCATGCAAAGTGTGTGCACACGCGCAAAGCACGCCCACTAAGCCACGCCCACCGAACCAGTGGTAAAACTGAATCCCACCACTGCCCTGCCCTACACCATTTCTGACAAACCACAGTCCAATCTCTTCTTGAAGCCTCAAGTGATGGCGCTCCCACAACTTCCATGGGCAAGCTGTTCCATTGGTTGATTGTTCTCACTGTCAGAAAGTTTCTCCTTATTTCCAGGTTGAATCTCTCCTTAATCAGTTTCCATCCATTATTCCTTGTCTGGCCTTCAGGTGCCTTGGAATATAGCCTGACCCCTTCCTCTCTGTGACAGCCTCTCAAATATTGGAACACTGCTATCATGTCTGGTCCTTCTCTTCACTAGACTAACCATGCCCAGTTCCTGTAACCATTCTTCATATGTTTTAGTCTCCAGTCCCCTAATCATTCTGGTTGCTTTTCTTTATACTTTTTCTAGAGTCTCAACATCTTTTTTTATAGTGTGGTACAGTGGTGGGATTCAAACATTTTTACTATTGGTTCTGGTGGGCGTGGCTTCATGGGCATGGCTTGGTGGGTGTGGCAGGGGAAGGATCCTGCAAAATCCCATTCCCTCCCCACCCCACTAACCTGCTTTCCAGCTCCCTTCTCCTGTGCAGGGCAACAAAAGAAGACCCAGCCGATCAGCTGAAACTTGGGAGGCAGAGAATAGATGGGGGCGGGACCAGTCAGAGGTGATATTTGCCGGTTCTCCGAACTACTCAAAATTTCCTCTGCTGGTTCTCCAGAAGTGGTCAGAACCTGCTGAATACCACCCCTGGTGTGGTGACCAAAACTAGATGCAGTATTCCAGGTGTAGTCTTTCCAATACTTTATAGACTAGTATTAGTACCTCACTTGATCTTGATTGTATCCCTCTGTTAGGATTGCATTGGCTTTTTTGGCTGCTGCCTCACACTGCTAGCTCATATTTAACTGATTGTCCACTAAGACTCCAAGATCCATATTGCACCAATATTGCCGTGTGACTCCCACGTCTATAATGTTTTATCTATTGGTGTAGTCAGCTGTACTTTGTCCTAGTAAGATTCTCATTCCCCTTTCAGTGTTGATTCTGCTACTCTATCAGTGAATAAGTCTCTGGAATACACGGCGTCTCCACTGGGGCCTGCTTATGAATTTCCATTGCTTAAAGATGGATCTTTATCTTAATCTTAAGTCAACAAAATATTTTTTGCAGCCTGTTTAAGATGACAGCAGTCCAAAGGTTTGCTTTGGCCTCTGGTTACCACTAAGTTGTATTTGAGTCATTACAAAGTCACATCTTTTTCTTCAATGATGGTTGTTTTCCTTCTGTCAATTATGTGCTTCCTTCCTATTGACAAAGATGGGTGCTTAGTGTAAGGTTGACACAAACCATATCTCTCACCATGCAATGAAGCATATCTAACTAAAGCCAACACAATTACTCATGCCCTTAAAGTTAATGTGTGCTTAAATGCTCCACTGAGCTAAGGCTCAACAACTCATTTCCTCTCCACCTCCCCAAAACTGCCTTTCCTTATACCCTGCTGCTGTTGTTTTCAGCACAAGCATGGGCAAAATTAAAAGAGGATAAAATAGGTTCACAGTTTCACCTTTAGGAATCCATTACCACAGGGAAGTGCTAAAAGGATTGGGTTAAACAGTTGCCATATAATCCTTTGGTGCCTCCAGCTTCTCTCTTTTACGGAATTTTTTTTTTCATTGACATATTAATTGATATCTCTGGAGAAAGCTGTAATATTGGAAAAGGTGGAAGGAAAGAAATGGAGAACCAATAGCAAGGTAGATAGACTTGGTTACACAACAATTTAAGCCAGTGGTGGGATTCACATTTTTTTTTACTACCGGTTCTGTGGGCGTGGCTTAGTGGGCGTGGCAGGGGAAGGATACTGCAAAATCTCCAGTCAGAGGTGGGATTTGCCATTTCTCTAAACTACTCAAAATTTCCACTACCGGTTCTCCAGAACCTGTCAGAACTGGCTGAATACCACCTCTGATCAGAGCCATTATGACATATTTGCATTTCTCTGGGTTTATCATGCCTACCAATATTTAATATAATAGTCTATGTCTACTCCCTGTGCCTGAAAAGGAAACAAAACAATTTGGTGCATTCTCTAATAGAACCTTCTTTTATTATTGGAGAGCCATTAACCTTGAAATTATGCTTCGCTTCTTCAGAACTTGAGAGTTTAATAGGAAACTTCAACTGTGTATTCAGATTAGCATTTCTTCACAGATGGATTGAAATTTGTTCATACAGAGGCAAAGATCTGAATATTTATTTAAAATGGCTCAAAGTTGCAAAAATAAATTATGTCAGCTAGGATCCCAATCTAGATAGAGAAAATATTAGAAAGAGACTCAGTCTGACTCCTTCCCAATTCCCTGGATTAAAAGTGACAGGGAAGGGAAAATGTTATCAGATTTACAAAATTCTGTTATTATAGCATTTCGCAATAAATTTTAGTTCTGGTTTTTGCACAATCTGCTTCCTGATCTGCACAGCTTCATAAAGCTGACATTTATATATGTAAGAGTCTCTTTATCATCATAATTCAGAGTAGTTATAAGTAACATGTCAGTCAAGGAATGGTAGAATTTTTTTGTTCTGATTTTGTTCAGAATCCAAAGAAATGCCTCCATCAAAGGGTTAATACAGGCCTAAATTCACATTATCCATGAAAGCAAAGTTGGTGGAATATGAACAGTTAAGTCAATTAGAACCTCCATTGTGAGACACAGGAATATATTAAATATCCTATATATGGATGCAGATATTTCTGCACACAATCATGAGTTAAAGCAAGTATAATGCCCTGTTTGACTGAGCTCATCCATATATATGAAGGGCACGATTCAACTGTTGGTTCAGGCTGAACTTGTCTGATCCTGCAAAAACTACTAATTGGTTAGCAATTGCATGGGAATTGCTATTTATTCATTTATTCAATTTCTATAGCAGGGGTGGGATTCTACCGGTTTTGTCCACTTCTGGAGAACCGGTTGCTCTGAAGAGCAGCAAACAGAGAGCATACATAGAACCGGTTCTATATCTGCTTCTGTTCTGGCCCACTCGCCCGCCCGGGCTCTTACCTGACCTTTATTTCCTGCATTTTCAACCGCAGCTGCTTTGCGTGGCACAGCTGCAGTTGAAAAAGCAGGAAAAAAGGGCTTTTCCAACCTCTGCGCACTTGCACGCAGCACTGCTCAGCTGTCCGGGCAACTCAGCAGGTCATAAATTGCACTTGCGCGAGTTGTGTGCGCAAGCAGCAGAACTGGTAGTTATACCAGTCGGATCCCATCCTTGTAATCTATAGCCAGTTCAACCGTGACTCTGGGAAACTTATAGCTCTAAAATTACAAAACAATATAAAAACATTTTTAAAAAACCACCCACAAAAGTATAAACAGCAACCTTGATGATTATAATTAATTGTAGAGCCAAATAATGGGGTCTTTAGCATATTCTCATCCTCAGGCCTGGGTACATAGCTGAGTTTTTAAAGCTTTGCAAAAAGCCAACAGGGTTAGAGCCCTTCTAATCTCTGAGGGAAGAATATTCCATAAGGCAGAGACTACAGCAGAAAAAGGCTTTCTTCTAGTTCCTGCCCAGTGATATTGTTTGGCTGATGGGATCTTCAGCCTGTCCTATCTGTCAAATTAGATTGAATGGTTAGAAATTTTTAGAAAGAGACAGTCCTTCAGGTAACCCAGTCCCAGGCCATGTCGGTGACCTTTAAAGATGACAACAAGCACCTTGAATGTCACCTGGAAACACACCGGTAGCCAATGCAGCTCACAGAGTAGTGGTGCTACATGTGCCATTTAGTTAGCACCATTTATTACCCATGCAGCCGCATTTTGCACAGTGAAGTTTCCGAATGCTCTTCTAGGGAAAGCCCCAGGTAGAGCACATTACAGTAATCTAAGCACGGTAGAGCCATCCCATCCAGAACTTTGCCTCTAGAAGGTCCTGTAGGTTTTCTTTGCCCTGCAATCTATAGAAGTACGGCAAGTTGTTTATGCCTATTAAAACACAATACAAAATCTTGTCATTTTAAAATTTATTACTAGAGGGAGCCCTGACATTAAAAAAAAAAGATTCTGGGAGGACTAACACAGATTGCAAATGATGAAGATTTGAAAGTGAAAATGAAAAAACACATTAAAACATAGTGACAGGTGCCCATTTCCTGTCCTGTTCCCATTTCCAAAAATCCCTGCAGTTTTTTTTCTCATCAGCAGGGGGAGTTTTGACATTGAAAAAAAGAATCTCAGTTCCATAGCACCCCCTACTGAGGAAAAATCTGTTGGGAAAAGGGAATAATGGTAATTTGACTATTACAAATTAAAAAGTTAAACCCTAAAGTATAAAACATAAGTAAAAAAGAAAAGAAAACATGCCCATTTTGGGACACGGCTGCCAATGTTTCGAAGGTGGCCCTCAAAATGTTGCATAAAGACTTGTGATCCTTTGTCTGCAGTAGATTCAAATCTAACTTCAATAATGTCAAGCTTTCATGTTTTCAATGTTTCTACGACTGTTCGCGTTATTCTGTACTATAGTATCTTATTCATTTCTGTCCTGTGCACATTGCTTACTTGAAAGGGAATAGTTGGATGGGTTCATAAGTACTTTGTATATCATCTAACCTCAAGCTGCTACACCTCATTTTTCTTACCAAATGTCACTTTACCACGAAGTACTTCAACTTAAAAGTTAATTGCTTTAAGGAAACATTAAAGCATTTTTTCCTTAATTGCAGTCAAACTAATTTTAAGAGATTTGTGGGAAGATTGTCTCATGCAGGGGGATTCCCAGTAAGAAAATGAGCTTAGCTGGGTTTTAGAAAATATTGTCATTTTCTTTAAGTCCCTTACATTCCAAGCAACAAGGAAACAATGGGTTTAAAATACTTGTTTGAGAACACGTTCGTTATCCCAGAAGAAAATCAAACCACAGCTTTAATTGCAGTCTTACCTAATGGCATTATCTCCAAATGCAGGCAGACTAATTACAGATACAAACAGATTTCCATAAAAATTGGCTGCCATTCATCTATGCAAACAGAGGTGAGAAACGGAACCAATGTTTAGGTTCCTATTTCTATTTTATTTTGCTTTTAGCCTGCAGTCTGATATGTGGCTGTTGGTGGTGGTGAGGAGCACCAATGAACTTCTATGCAAGATCAGGCTGCTTAAGAGCGTTGATTTCAAGTAAACCTAAGGCCAAAATAGATGTAAATTAGGAAAGCCTGACTATATAGCTAAGAAGCTCTAGGTTTAAATGGTGGAACTGGGCAAACTTCCTTCTGACAACTCTGAATCGAACCTGGCTGAAGCCATCTTTTGCTGCTTCATAGTGGCTTCATAGTTGCCACGTTGTCTGGGGAGTGGGGTTAGATAGACTGTCTGCAGATACAACAAAGAGCCTTCCTATGGGAACCAAGGTCAGCCCAACAGGTGGCAGTTGAAGGAGGAGAGGAGCCTGCTGACCATTTTAATTGGACAATGTGACTTGGGACACTTGGGGAGAGGAAGAGTTACTTATTAATTATGCTATTAACGCGGGAAACTCCAGAGTTGGTTTTCACTAGCTGTGCCAATATAATGTATCCAATAAACATGTTCTTCGAAGGACTTGCCTGCCTCGGAGTTCTGATTTCTTTGGATGCCTTACTTGGAACACTGACACCTTCTCAATGTTGCTTCCTAAATGTAAATCACATGCAGTCTAGTTTTACTACCCCAGTGTCTTGTTTAAGTAGGGTTTATTGAACAAAATACAGGATGCCAAGCTATAAGCCAAGGGTGGCCAACTATGGCCCTTTTAATGATCTGTGGACTTCAACTCCCAGAATTCCTGAGCCAGCCAGGAATTCTGGGAGTTGAAGTCCATCGGTCATAAAGGGACCATAAGTTGCCCACCCCTACTATAAACCTGAGTGCTGCAGTGAACCTTGTTTGACATTTTGAAGGCTACCTCCAAAAATGGGTGGAACTATCTCGATAGTTTTAATGTTATTTTTTATTATTCTTTTAATGTATTTTTTTTTGTTAAACTGCTTTGGTTTAAAAACCAGCCACCCTTTTGTTAATGAGTGGGGAGTGTGGGTGCCATGACACTGAAATTCTTTTTCAGCACAACTGTCCTTTGATGCTTTAAAAAAGAAAAGAAAACAAACCATGCCTGGGTCTTGGGGAAGGAGGACAGAAAAGAGGAATAATCTGTCTCTTCCCAGACAAAAACAAAAAGCTGCAGGTTTGTTTGTTTTTTGAACAGGTGGGTAAGAAGGATGATGGGCTTCCATCACACCAGGGAGGCAATAAGAAGTTGGCTTGATAAAAGAGGACAAGGAGGCAGCAAATGGTGTGGCTTGAAGACCGTGGGAGGAGTTAGGAATACATGTAGTCCTCAGTTTATGACAATTGGAACCAACAGTTTCATTGCTAAGCAACACCGTTGCTAAGTGAGTCGTGCCCGATTTTACAACCTTTTTTTGCCACAGTTGTTAAGTGAATCAGTGCAGTTTTAAAGTGAACCACATAGTCGTTAAGCAAATCCAGCTTTCTCCAGTGGCTAGTTGGAAACCGCCTCGGAAGGTTGCAAATGGTGATTGTGTGACCCTGGGACACTGCAGCTGTCGTAAAACATCATTGACCCATGACTGGGTTCCAATACCATGATTAAGACAGAAATGGTTTGGATTTTCATTGCTGTACAGATGCAGCCAGTAGAGATGTACGGCAGGAGCATCACCTGTGGAACTCTTGGGTTGCATGTAGCCTGGCTGAGCTCTCAGTGCAGACAATGATACGACAGGTAGTCCTCAGCTTTGTTTAGCAAGCATTCAAAGTTACAATGATACTGAAAGAAAGGTGTGATGACCTGTAGTGTTTCAAAAATAACACAAAAAACTAAAACATGAATAAAGGTCTTGTAATGCCTTCAACTTAGCTTCCCTGTTTTATTAGTCACAGTTTAAATTCAAAAAGTAGATAATGAAACGAAAGGAAACCAAAAACAAACCGTACTGACGAGAGATCCAAGGCAAACCAAGAGGATTAATCATACATTCCAGGAAGATAACCGGGGAGAGTCCATGGGAAGAACGCCAACAAAGATGAACCTTATCCAAGGAAAGCACTAATTTGACTCCAGCATCTGTGAACACACAGCTCCAAACTCTTATACAGAGCTCACAGCTGCAACCCATAAGGAGGATCGTGGCCTTCTCCTCCTGAGTAAACCACACTTTTCCCTGATCCTCTCCTCCCTGCGTGCCCTAGGATGGATAGGAAATGGGCCTGGGTCCTCCTCTGATTGCTCAGCCGGCCTCTGCCCTTCCCCAGCCTCCTCCACCACCTCTGGAGCCACACTTCTACTCCCTGTTGGCTGTTCCTCCTCTTCCTCAGAGTCAGTCTCCACCAGGGGCATGACAAAAGGTGACTTACAACCAACCTCACACTTAACAACTGCTGTAGATTAGATTAGTAGTCTTTATTGGCCAAATGTGATTGGACACACAAGGAATTTGTCTTGGTGCATATGCTCTCGGTGTACATAAAGGAAAATATACATTCGTCAAGAGTCAAGAATCATAAGGCACAACACTTAGTGATAGTCATAGGGTACAATCAGCAATCAAATCATACTAGGAAACAGTTAATATAAATCGTTAGGATACAAGCGACGAAGTTACAGTCATAAGTGGGAGTAGATGGGTGAAAGCAAGGATGGGAAGATTAATGGTAATAGTAACACAGACTTAGTAAATAGTGTGACAGTGTTGAGGGAATTATTTGTTTAGTAGAGTGATGGCGTTTGGGAAAAAACTGTCCTTGTGTCTAGTTGTTCTGGTGTGCAGTGCGCTAAAGTGTCGTTTTGAGGGAAGGAGTTGAAACAGTTTATGTCCGGGATGTGAGGGTCTGTAAATATTTTCACAGCCCTCTTTTTGACTCATGCAGTATACAGGTCCTAAATGTGGCATTTCCATGGTCAAGTTATTAAAATTCAGGCACTTGGCAACCAGCATGTATTTATGAGGATTACTACGTTCATCCCAGGGTCATGTGACTACCTTCCATCCCTCCGAGGTTGACAAAATGAGGACCCAGATTGTTGCAGGGAATATGCTGACTCCGTAAATTGCTTAGAGAGGGCTGGAAAGCACTGTGAAGCGGTATATAACTCTACTTGCGATTGCCATTTGCAACTTTCCCAATTGGCTTCCAATAAGTAAAGCCAATGTGGGAAGCTTAGCAACAGTTTGATTTCCTTAATAACCACCGTGATCAGGGGTGGGATGCTACTGGTTCTGCCCAGTTCTAAAGAACTGGTAGCTCTGAAGAACAGCAGACACCAAACCGGTTCTGTGTTTGTTGCTGTTTGGCCCGCCTGCCTGCCCGGGCTCTTACCTGTCCTTTATTTCCTGCTTTTTCAATCTCAGCTACTTTGCGCGTTACAGCTGAGGTTGAAAAAGCAGGAAAAAAGGGGGCTTTTCAAACGCTGTGCCCCTGCACACAATGCTTGTCAGCTGTCTGGGCGGCACAGCTTAAGGTTTTTTTACACGTGTGAGTGCGCGCGTAAAACATAGTCACCAAACCTGTAGTAACACCAGTTGAATCCCACCCCTGACCGTGATTCACTTAATTGTGGCAAAAAAAGATCATTAAATGGGGCACAACTCACTTAACTGGCTTGCTTAACAAAAACTCTAGTACCAATTGTGACCATAAATCAAAGGTGGTCTAGCTGCATAAAGTCAAGCTACCATCTCTTCAATGATGCCTGTGCACTGCACTGTTTTGTGTACATCATGCATTTGTATAGCTCAAAAACAATACATGTGATGTTGGATAAGGCACATTTAAATATGGGCGGATACATCTACAAAAATGTCTTGAAAATGGGAGGACCGATTGGGTAATTTTTAATGGATATGAAGGCACCGTTGCTTGCTCTCTCCATCCTTTTAGGAAATTTTGTAAATTTGGGAATCTACACAGGATACTCATCTGAGCTTTCCTTGGGAAGAGAAAGATAATCAGGTAATCCTTGAGTTGCGATCACAGTTGAGCCCAAAACATATGTTGCTAAGCGAAACATTTGTTAAGTGAATTTGCTCCATTTTACAACTTTTCTTGCCACTGTTGTTAAGTGAATCATTGCACTTGTTAAACCAGTAACATGGTTGTGAAGTGAATCTGGATTCCTCATTGACTTTGCTTATCAGAAGCTCACAAAAGCTGAACACATGACCCTGGGACACTACAACCATCGTAAATATGAATCACTTGCCAAGCGTCTGAATTTTGATCATGTGACCATGGGGATGCTGCAATGGTCATAAGGGTGAAAAATAATGTCACTATTTTCAATGCCTTTGTAACTTTTTACGATCACTAAATAAACTATTATAAGTCAAGGATTACATCTACTGTGTTTCCCCGAGAATAAGACCCTGTCTTAGAATTTGTTTGCCACCCAAAAAGGCACCAGGTCTTATTTTGGGGGGAATGTCATCCACTGACTAACCTCACTTGCATGCCTCACCCTTGGCCTCCTTTTCGCTGTCTGAGGCCCTCAGGAACTTCTTCCGCAGCCAGAAAGGCTTTCCTGAAGGCCTCTGCAACCGATAACAGAGCTCTGGATTGATCCGGAGCATCGTTATCAGCTACAGAGGCCTTCAAGAAAGCCTTGCCAGCCTTGCCAGCTGCGGAAGAAATGGGCTGGCAAGGCAGATGTTGGGGTGTGCGAGGCATGGCTACAACTGTCCAAAGGTAAATAGTACGGCAGCCCTACCACCCCCAGCCCCACCCTAGCTTAACTTTTACCCATGCACTCTGCAGTGGGCGGGATCTTAATTAGGGCTTATTTTGGGAGTAGGTCTTATATTGGGTGCACGTGTAAAAATCAAGCTAGGCCTTACTTTCAGGGTAGGTCGTATTTTCAGGAAACGGTATATGCTAGCGTTGTCTTTGAAGGTATAAGAATCTACTAGAAAAGAAAAGCTGGTTCTGTTTATATGTAGAAGACAAGAGGGGTTAATTTTTTTCTGCAGCAGATTCCAGTATGAATACTGAAAAAATCCTCTTAAGTGCCCTCATCCCAGCCAACCTCACTGCCTGTGCTGAACAGGATGACCGGGCTTAAGTTTAATGCTGAGACATTCTTCCTGTGCTGGCACAAAGCAAACTTCCAGACATTTCTAAAAATGGCCTGCAGGCAGAACCACTGTAACCTTAAATACAGGGAGACTATTTCAGTTCCTCACAGGACGGCAGGAAGACCTCTGCCAATGCTAAATAATATGCTCTCAGATTTAAAAAAATCAGATTGACTCCCCCACCCCTAAAAATGGGACTGCCATAGAGTAAGAGAGGGCAGTCTGAGTCAAATTGCTTATAGGCTTATTGTATAATAACATTCATTTTGATTACCATAAACACAAGAAAACTAAAATTAAAATTATTTGGGAGGAGTACTACTCAGCCATCTCTAATTACTTCTTTACCCAGAGTGTGGATTTATATATGTTACTGGCTTAATTGATTTTTGGCTTAATGCACTGTGCGAACCCAGCCAGCTACCAAAGTACTTAGTTGATAGGAGTTGTCCTTCAACGTATCTGGACACACGAGGTTTCAAGGAGACTGATTTAAAATTAGCCAATTGGTCTGAAATGCAGAAGATATTTTTGAGATGGTATAAAATTTGAATGATAAAAATAAATGTTAGAGTCCCTGCCCTGATGGAAAAAAGGGTAATTGTAACCTTCTGCATTCTCAGGATATTTATTTCTTTAGCCAAATTTTAACTAGATTTGACTAGATTCCACAGCCTTACCTATATATGTCTTCCAATGTAACACTATATTCACACTTGAAATAAAATCTTCATTTTATGCAGTTAGCAATAGCAATAGCACTTAGACGTCTGTACCGCTTCACAGTGCTTTACAGCCTTCTCTAAGTGGTTTACAGAGTCACCATATTGGAAGGCTGAGCCAACATTTTACCGAGCAAAGAAGGATGGAAGGCTGAGTCAACCTTCAGCCGGTGAGACCTGAACTGCCAAACTGCTGGCTGCTGGTGATCAGCAGAAGTAGCCTGCAGTACTGCATTCTGACCACTGCGCCACCATGGCTCTAGTTAGGTGACAGACTAAAAATGTATTGATAACACTAGGTATTGACATGATTATAACTGTGTAAAAAATATTCATCCATATTACTTTGGATATTTTTTATCTTTGCAAATCAAATCTCCTTCTCTATTTGGTCCTTGTCATGCTCCTGTCAGAATCTGATTCTTAGGCAGAGGCCGAGCAGCTGACAGGGAGTGGGAGTGTGGCTCCATTGGCTATAGAAGAAACTGGGAAAGGGCAAAGGCTGGCTGGGCAGAGCAGGGGAGAGGTAGAGCAAGGGAAAGGGAATTCGGAGGAAGACCCAAGCCCAAACCTTCTTCATTCTAGGGCACGCAGGGAGGCACGGAGAAGGGAACAACGTGAATTGTGTCGCTTACAGGGGAGGAAAGGGCCCTGATTCCCTTCATTAGCTGCAGCTGGGAACACAGTATTTAAAAAGGGAAGCTGCGTACAGAAAGTTGTTGGGAGTAAATCGTGAATTATATGGTATCTCGAGGCTTATGTGGGTTCCTGGCATCTTCCCAACTGTGTGTGTTTTGTTGGGCTTTCAAGTCTGCACTTTTTCTCCTGCCCTGTTAATTACTGTTAATTACTGCAACATTGTTTGTGCAGATTTTTATTTACAGCTTGCATGTACTTTGTTTTCGGACAGAATTTCTTCAACTTAAAGACTGTTCTTTGGAGAGCTTTTTCTCCAGCCGAAGGTAACCTGGACATTGGGGGCAAAATTGGAGGTACTTCTTGCTTATTTGACTGTGTTGCCTTTGTGCCACGCCCTGGGTCATTACAGTCCTTGACTTCCAACATGGAGAGCTTATGGAAGGCCAGTGGCAGTTAAAACAGCCACGGCCATCAGCAACGTTATTGTCCGGACAATTTGGCCAAAGAACATTTGAATACCACAAAACATAATGGATGTGTTAAGCACATGCCTAAATCACTTAAGTCACTGAGCCTTAAAAGTGTTTAATTTTGGTTGGATCATGACTGGGAAGAGAGAAGGCCTCTAGTGTAGAATTGCCTAGTGCCACCCCTATGATTTTTTCAGCAGCGAGTGAAGATCTTTTAAACAGTCTTCGTAGACTGGCTGTCTCCATTTTAAAGACAACATTTTCGTTTAGGGATTGCTGCAAAATTTTCTTCTTGTTGCTTTTGTTATAGTTTTCTTTTTAAAAATTTAAATTATTTTCATGGTGGTATAGGGATTTTTTTCAATGCCTTTTCCTATCACTTTTTCTGAGGTTTGCAAATTATAGTTCTGGGACTGCAAACTCCATTCCAAAACCACTAATAATACCAAACTTAATATTTTTCAGCATGCTACAGATTTAGTAATGATTTATTTATTTGTTTATTTACTTATTTACCCTCCATCTTACCACAGGGTAATTCTGGCGACTTACAGTTACATATAAGCTAAAACATAAAAAGTTAAAAACAAACAAATATCCTCTTATTTTTGCTCTTTTCCCATTAAACTGCTCTTCAAGTGATGAAACTTGCATCTATCCAAAATGTATCTATCCTGAGGGGAAAAAATAGCTAGAATGGCCATAGAGTTCAGTCTCTTGACTACTAATATGGCTGACACAACAGTGTCCCCTAGTGGTCTTATATCCAAATGCATCCAATCCCCTATATTTAAGACATTTAAACAGCCAACTTCCATTTCCCATTTAGAACTTAGAACAATAGAGTTGGAAGCGACCTCAGAGGTCTTCTAGTCCAACTCAAGCAGGAGACCCTTACATCATTTCAGACAAATGATTGTCCAATCTCAGTGATGGAGCACCCATATATAGACTACAGTAGATGACCACCAGTCCTAAAGTTAATGAAGCAGATGTAGAATCAGGCCGAAATCCCAGTGGTTAGGATGATTCAGCAAAGGGGAGTTTGTTTAGGGTTTTTATTCTCATACAAATGAATCAGTGCCACTGACTGCATTCCTCCTGAATTAGGAGACGCTGTTACAGTGAAGATGCTGTGCTACTTTATCCCCCAAAACTGAATGATTTGGCATTGTAGATAAGGATCCCATAGACTCACTCTCTGCTACCCCCAGTAGTTGACTAAAGTAGTTGACTAAAGTTCTAATTATTATGTGTGCGCTCACACAAAGTAATTATGGTTCTAAATTAATCACCCCGCTGCATTAATTTGTTCAGTCTTTTATCCATTAAACCACTGGCAATTTGCCCTGGTGCAATCCAAAAACAACAACAACAAAGGAAGTAATTTCCCACATATCTCTTTTAAATTATGTACAAGTTTATGGAGCCTTTTAATCAATTATCCACCCAAGATTTGTTTAGTTGGGAGGCAGAACAAAATACAATAATATTAAATAAAGTACAGCTCTACTTTCCTTCACTTTATTTGGCTTAAAAGTTTAGTTACTTAAGATCCATACAAACCTCTACCCATAAAACCACTGAAAGGCTCATTATAAAATCACCAGCATCAACATTTCCTGGGGGAACCTGTGCTTCAAAGCCACAACATTAAAAGGGACTATTAAGAATGAACTTCCTCCTGTTTGTGATAAAACAGACTTTACTAGCAGAAGTAGAGGGCTTGGTTCTGTTATACATTCCTTCATCAGCCATCTGCAGATTCTCACTAACATCTGGATTCCATAATCCATGAAATTTCAACACCGAACATAATGGTTGGTTTCACCAAACAATGCGCTGTTATCCATTTCATAACGTCTTGGCAGTTACCTGAATTCTAAGAGCTGCAGTTTCACTGAAAGGTAAAACAGATGAGAAGCTCTGAAAGGTGTATCAGTTCTGACTGCAGTGGCAGTCGTTAATTATTTGAATATTTCAACAATAGGCGTAGATCAGGGCTGTTAAACACCCGGCCTGTGGGCCAGATGCGTCACTTGCTGGCCACACCCATGCCCGGTTTAGCGAAGGGGAAAGAAAAAGTCCCGATACGTCATGTGACACCATCATGACGATGTGATCATGATGATCAAAAACAGGGATGTCCATCCTTGGCAACTTTAAGTAGACTTCAACTCCCAGAATTCATGCTGACCGGAGAATTCTGGGAGTTGAAGTCCACAAGCCTTAAAGTTGCCACAACTGGACACCCCTGATCTAAAAGTTTTTTAAGCATATCAAGATTGGAACTACTATACCAGTGTTCCAGTGGTGGGATTCAAATATTTTTACCACTGGTGGGCGTGGCTTGGTGAACACACTTTGCACACATGCACACACTTTGCATGTGTGCATATGCACCAAGCACTCTTCTGTGCCGCGCAAAGCAGCTGTGCTTCAAATTCAGAGGATAAAGGTGAGTATGGGAGCCCAGGTGGGCAGGTGGGTCCAACAGCAGAATGGTGGAGAGAACTGGTTCGGTCTCTGCTGCTGATCGCTGCTATTGATGGCAGAACCGGGCCGAACTGGTAGAATTCCACCACTGCAGTGTTCCCATCTCCAAGGTTCTAAAATTATATATTCTAAAACTATGTAGTAGAATGTGGGAATGAACTTGGCGGACAGGGGGAAGTGCCACAGTCAGAGTACTGGTCAGATAAGAGTCTGCTTAGCTTGCAGCAGGAATGTGGATGTGTCAAACATCTCAGAAGGGTTTCTTGGGTTTTTTAGGTTGTAAAGGCAAGGGAGAAATTAATTTATTTTCAGAGTTGCAAGCAGGGATGGGATTCAAAGTTTTAAACAACCGGTTCTGTGGACGTGGCTTAATTAGTGGGCATGGTTTGGTGGTCATGTGACTGGGTGGACATGGCTTGGTGGTCATGTTATTGGCTGGGTGTGGCCAACTCAATATCAGTCACTTCGAGGCACGTATCTCCTCACCTGGCCTCTCATGACTGTGGGGATGCTACAACAGTCGTAAGTGTGAAAAATGGTCATAAGTCACTTTTTTTCAGTGCCATTGTAACTTTGAATGGTCACTTCACACAAGCCAAGTACCAGCAAAGGAGGGGGGAAAAAGTCCAGAGAAGTTCCTGAGATGGGAAGTCTAGTCCTGTCAAGAATATAATAAGGGTTAACGGAGAGGCAGTTTCTGTAAGCAACACCAGAATGTTTCCTTCCTGCCTTCCTTACAGGATTAGGCCAGTAATTTCTTCTAACAACCAGTTCTCTGAAATGCTTAGAATGTTAACAACTGGTTTTGGAGAATAGGTATGAACTGGTATAATCCCATCCCTGGTTGCAAGGTTCCGTTAATGTAATATTGTAGTGAAGTAGGATTAGTTTATCTGGGTGTTTTGCTTGTCTGGACTTCCTCATAAGGCTTAATGTCTCCAAATTTAAAAATCTCATAATCTAGCAAAAATGCTGACTTCAATGATGCTCAGTTTAGGCAAATTAAACACCAGGCAGCAGGAGATTCAAATTGGGTATAGCAGTGGATCCAACGTTTCCGGCTTTGTGGGCTGGCCGGGGTGGGGAGAGAGGGGATGATTCAGTGGTAGTTGTTGTAGAGCGATGGTAAGGATGAGGCATGAGACCAGAGCGTACAAGTAACAGGCTTTATTGCAATGAATAAAGGGTTGTCGCGTCTGCTAGCTAACTCGCAGACCAGCGGGCGACAACAGGCTGGCTCTACTTGACAGCCGGCTTATATAGCCGGCTGTCAAACGGAGCCAACCAATGGGAGCTGCTGGTGCTCCCGCTTAAACAGCGGACCTGGTTGGGAACCCCAACCAGTTCCACAGACATAACACCCCTTCCCCCCAGCTGCGAACATGCATAGTCTTGTAGGTACGTGGGCTGTCTGCGCTGGCGCCCAGAGCGTCGCAGTTTGGGTGAACTGTCAGTCTGCGTCAAGTCCTGGCTCTGGGCGCGCGCCTCAGCGGTTGTGGGTACCGGGGCTTGCCCCGGTGTGGTGCCTGACGGTGCTGGTGAAACCCCCTGCTCAGGTTGGCCCGATTGAGTCTCGAGGTCCGGCTGGTCGGATGGGTCGCTCGGCGGCTGGATCGGTGACTCTGGTTGGGGACTCGGGTTCTCCATCCAGCCCTCTCGTTCGTCTGGGAAAACCTGGTTCCGCAGGGGATCTCCATTAGGCGCGGGTGAGGCGTCGTTGGAGCTGGCTGGTTGGCACGGGTTGGTATCTGTCGCGCCCATCCGTCGCCTCCTGAGTTGATCTACGTGTCTCCTCCACAGACGTCCATCCCCAAGAAGGACCCAATAGGACCTGGGGCCGGTAACCGATACGATCTGTCCTGGCAGCCACAACGGTTCCCCTACGTAGTTCCTGGAGTATACCAGGTCTTGTGGGGCGAAGTCTCTGACCAGGCTATCAGACCCTAAAGGGGTGTCTGGGCAATAGTGGGGGTGTAGCCTGTCTAGAGTGGTTCTAAGGCGTCTCCCCATTAAAAGTTCAGCCGGAGACTTGTTGGTGGTGGTGCAGGGGGTTGTGTGCTGGCTGAGTAGGAAACGAGACAACTTAGAGTGCCAGTCCTCCTGACCAAACTGCTGAGCAGTTAGATCAGCAGCTGATCTAACTGCTCTCTCTGCCATTCCGTTGCTAGCGGGATGGAATGGTGCTGTAAGGACGTGCCTGATGCCCAAGTTGGCAGTATACATGCTGAACTCACATGATGTGAACTGTGGGCCATTGTCTGAAACCAGGGTGTCCGGGAGCCCGTGGGTGACAAACAGTCGGGTTAGGGCTTTCACTATTGACTGGGTGGTGGTCGTGGGAAGTAATGCTACATCAATCCACTTGGAGTATGAATCCATGACCACCAAGAAGGTCTTGCCATGCACAGGCCCAGCTAGGTCAACGTGCAGGCGGGACCAGGGGGCATTTGCGCTCTCCCATCTGGTGGGCGTAGCAGCTGGAGGGGCGGCCCAGGTTTGTTGGCAAGGTTGGCAAGAGCTTACCCAGTTGGTGATTTGAGCGTCCATACCGGGCCACCAGACGTAGCTGCGGGCCAGGGCCTTCATTCTCACGATGCCCGGATGTCCCTCGTGAAGCATCTTCAGGATGGGCACTCGCAGTGATGTAGGGATTACCACTCTTGTTCCCCACAGAAGACAACCTTGTAATTTTGACAGTTCCTGCTGGCGGGTTTTAAAGGGGACAAAGTCAGTTGTACATTGAGTTTCCGGCCACCCCCTCCCCACCCAGTCCAGAACCTGGGCGATGATTTTATCCTTTTTCGAGTGCGCCGCGATGTCTTCGGCTGTCACTGGAAGTTTGAGTTCGTTGACCTCGAAAATGGCATGGATAGGTGCGGGGTCTTTGACTGGGACTGGCAGGGGGCAGCAGCTAAGGGCAGCGGCGTGGCTCAGGGTCTTGCCTGGACGATGCACTAACTTAAATGAGTAAGCAGCCAGAAACAAAGTCCATCTGGTCATTCTGGGTGAAAGTACCTGCGGAGTTTGCTTGTCTCCAGACAGAAGTCCTAAAAGGGGTTTGTGATCAGTCACTAACTCAAAATGGTGGCCAAACACGAATTCGTGGAACTTCTTAACTGCAGCCACTGCGGCCAGAGCCTCTTTATCGATCTGGCTATAGTTCCTCTCAGTAGGAGAAAGAGTCCTGGAAAAGAAAGCAATTGGTGCCTCGGAACCATTGGGGAGCCTGTGGCTCAGGACAGCCCCAATGCCAAAAGGGGATGCGTCAGCGGCCAGGACTAGGGGGAGATGTTGATCGAACTGAACGAGGACCGCTTCTGAAGTGAGCAAGGCTTTAACTGATTTGAATGCATGGGCCTCCTTGGGTCCCCAGTGCCAGAGTGAGTCTTTATCTAGTAGCCTATGTAATGGTTCAGCGACAGATGCCTTGTGTGGGAGGAATGAGGCGTAGAAATTCAAAAGTCCCAGAAAAGCTTGTAGTTCAGTCTTGTTGGTAGGTGTGGGTGCCTCATGGATGGCCTTCACCTTGGATTCAATGAGATGGATGCCCGAGGCGTCAATCCTATAACCCAGAAAGTCCACCTGCCTAGTGGCGATGGCACACTTCTCCCTTTTGAGTTTGAGGCCATGCTGCCTGAACCTCTCTAGCACTGTCCTGACTCTCTGAATGAGCTGGGGCCGGTTCGTGGCTGAAACTAAAATGTCATCAAAGTAGGGGACCACTCCTGGGAGACCCTGGAGAATCCTCTCCATGAGTGACTGAAAAATGCCTGGGGCTACGCTGACCCCGAATTGGAGGCGCTTACATTTGAACGCTCCCCTGTGTGTGACTATAGTTTGTAATTCCGCTGTCTGTTCATCGACAGGGAACTGTTGGTATGCCTGGGACATATCTAACTTAGCGAAAATTGTGCCGGGTTCGAAAGTATGTAAAAGATGCTGAATAACGGGCACGGGGTAGGCACTGACCTGCAGATAGCGGTTGAGCGTGGTCTTGTAATCCGCACAAATTCTCAAACTGCCATCTTTTTTGAGTGGGGTGACTATGGGGGTCTCCCATTTTGCGAAATCAGTGGGTTCTAGCACCCCTTGTTTAAGTAGTTTGTCTAGTTCTGCATCCAATTTTGGACGGATGGCAAAAGGCACCCTACGGGGTTTTAAACGAAGAGGGATTGCCTGGGGGTCTACTGAAAATGATATGGGGGTGCCCGAGTAGCAACCCAGCTCATTGCTGAATACATTGGAAAATTCTGAAAATAGGGTATCTACGTCAGAAGTTGAGACAGCATGGATCCCGGTTACGCTAAGGCCGAGAGAAGGAAACCAATCAAGTCCCAATAGACTAGGGAGGGTACCGTTAACTACCACTAGGGGCAGGTGGCCCTTAAAGGTCTGGAATTGCACAAGGAACTTGCCTTTCCCGAGGACAGGAATGTTCTTTCCCTGGTAGTCTCGTAGCGTCAGGTGGCATCTTTGTAGCTGTTTCCTTGACAGCCTGGGTTGGAGTCTCTTCAGGGTATCCCAGGAGATGACTGAGAGCGCGGATCCCATGTCCACCTCCATCTTGCAGGGCTTACCTTCTAGGAAGACAGAAATTTTAATTTTATCAGGGGTTAGGGAAGTATGGTTAGCGTGGTAGCAGGTATAGCAGTCCACCACTTGCCTTTGGGAGTTAGAAGGTGGTGGAGGTCTTTGAGGTAAGGATCGCCCTGCTTGGCAGACTCTAGCGATGTGACCCTTCTTTTGGCAGTTCAGGCAGATGGCGTTTCTGAACCTGCAGGATGCCCTAGGGTGGGAGCCTCCACAGGTTAGGCACATGGGAGGTTGCTTGGGGGTGAAGTTGTTTCTCTGCCCCGCTCCTACCTGTGAAGGCTTCTGATGAATTAGACGGTTAACGTCAGATGCGTCTGTGGGGTCATCTTCGCTGATTACCTCTTCAGAATGGACAGTTTGCGTGCTGGGTTTGGATTGATTTCCCTGGATTTCAGCTGCTGACTGAGCCGAGAGTTCAGCAGCCAGGGCTTCCTCCATGGCTATGGCTAGAGTCAGGTCTTTCTTCGCCAGTAAACGCCTTTGGAGTTTCAGATCTCTTACCCCACAGACGATCTGGTCCAGCAGCATGTCTTCCAAATATTCTTTGAATCCGCAATGCAAGGCGGCAGTTCTCAGGGCGGCCATGTATTCGTTAATCGACTCCCCCTCTGTTTGCTTCCTGACTCTGAAGGCATACCTTCTGGCTATTTGAGACGGTTTGGGCGAATAGTGATTTGAAAGTATTTCCTGTAGCTCGTCCCATGGGATGCTTCTGATGGCGCGGGGCGCGACTAATGCTGTGGCTGTGTCGAAGACGGTGGCTCCGCAGTAACTCAGAAAATAGGACTTCTTCCTATGCTCCGCAGCGTCGGCTAGACCGATGGCGTCAAGAAAATGGCTGAATCGATTTCTGTAGGAGTCCCACGTCTCCTCGTTTGGTTTGAATGGAGGGAATGCTTGATTCGCGCTCATCGTGAAGAAAGGACAGGTTCGACTGTTTCAAATTGTTATTCGAATCGCGCTCTTAAAAGAACGCGCTGCGGTTGTCTCTCTGGGCTGCTTTAGCTCTTTTTGAAAAACGCGCTCTTGGTGAGCGTGGGCGGCCTCGGCTGTTGTGCCTGTGGCTCGTTTCAGCGAATCAGCTCTCACAGTATCAGTTTTGAATTTCGCGCTCTTTGCGAGCGTGGGGCGGCTGCAGTTACAGCGCCCTTGCTTCTCTCTCTGTGACTACAGCTCTTTGTAAAAACGCGTCTGGCTAGCCTTCGACGATCCCATCCTCGTCGCCAGTGTTGTAGAGCGATGGTAAGGACGAGGCATGAGACCAGAGCGTACAAGTAACAGGCTTTATTGCAATTAATAAAGGGTTGTCGCGTCTGCTAGCTAACTCACAGACCAGCGGGCGACAACAGGCTGGCTCTGCTCGACAGCCGGCTTATATAGCCGGCTGTCAAACGGAGCCAACCAATGGGAGCTGCTGGTGCTCCCGCTTAAACAGCGGACCTGGTTGGGAACCCCAACCAGTTCCACAGACATAACAGTAGTGGTGGGTGCATATGTGTCCTCTGCTCACACAACTGGAGCTGCACATACTGTACACCTGCTGTGTGCCCAAGTGGAGCTGCGTGTGCCTGCCCACTGCTTCTATAGCCCAGTTCTGAATTGGGTGCATCCCAGCAGTGGCCCCTGACCTGGTGGTGGGATTCAAAAATTTTTACTACCAGTTCTGTGTGTGTGGCTTTGTGGGCATGGCAGGGGAAAGATACTGTAAAATCCCCATTCCCACCCCATTCCAGAAGAAGGTTAAAATCCTTATTCCTGGGGGAAGGTTACTGCAAAATCCCCATTCCCTCCCCACCCCAGTAACGTGCTTTCTAGCTCTCTCTTTCTGCTTTCTCCTGTGTAGGGCAACAAAAGAAGACCCAGCTGGGACTCAGGAGGCAGAGAATAGAAGGAGGTGGAGTCAGTCAGAGGTGGTATTTGCCGTTTCTCCAAAGTACCCAAAATTTCTGCTACTGGTTCTCCAGAACTGGTCAGAACCTGCTGAATACACCTCTGATATTCAGGTATCTTGACTTATATATGACTGTACTTGGGGCTGAAATTTTGGTCATAAGTTGTTACTGTTATAAGTCAAGACTCAAACAACTGGATTTTTTTTCTGCCATTTTTGGTGCAGTTGCTAAATAAATGCAGCGGTCATTCAACAAATTCATTTGGAGTTCCCCCCCCCCACCCCAGAAACCATGCTGAATCCTCCCCTAAGAGCTGTTTACATAAAGAAACTTTGCTTTTGCAACTTGAAAGGGCATGAAAGAATGCCACCTCTAAGAATTCCAAGTAAGTGCATTTAGCCATGTTTCCTAGAGAAGGTAAATTCAGGTATCTTGCTGTATTTCGGCTTACCACTTATTTAACATTGCAGGTGGAAGCTGCAACCTCTTAGTGGAAAGGATCTTTTGCTATGTAATTAAGATCTCTGGTATCCTGGAAGAGATGGTCATCTGACTAGGCCGGTGCCTTCTGCCACATTTTAATTTTTGTGTGTTGAGCCCATTGCAATTTCTCACCTTTTGCCCTGATAAACAGCGGGAAGAGGAAAGCTGAATGGCAGGAAGGGTTGATTTCTTTCCCACGAGGAGCATTTTCCTGTTTCAGTGAGTTGCTCTACCATTTAATTACTTGATAGTCTTTCAGCCCTCTAAACGAGACTGTTGCTGAGTTTCAAATCTCCAAGTTATCACCATCTAGCTTCCAAGCTGTGAGCTGCTGAAGAATCAGAAATGAAAGATTACAATAGTAAGTGCAGAAATCCCACAACTGGTAAAATAAGCCAGGAAAGGCAAGACAGCCAGCTCAATTTTTGGCTTATGTTTATTATTTGGAGAAACCAAAGCAAATTGCAAGAAACAAAGATCTAAGCAGCACAAGGCCATCGTTTTAATCCATAACACTAGGAATGGTCCTATCTATGGAGATAATCTTGGAGACCCTTGAATTATGGCAAGTTCTAGAAGCACAGAGGCAGAGGTGGTATCCAGAAGGAGATACTGGAGAACTGGTAGCAGAAATTTTGGGTAATTCGTGTTGAGGTAATTCCCCGTTAGGAGAATGAGCGCATACAGGGAGACGTAGTGAGAGAAGTGTTTGAATAACACACACACAGCACACAGATACACTGTACAGTTAATATAGGTTTTTACTTTCAATAAACATATAGCAGAGTTCAACAAGCAGTCCAAGTCATTCACATTTAAAGAGGTCAGTGTTCAGTCCAGGGATAATCCGAATATCAAAGTCCAGTATCAAACAACAGTTCAGTATCAGACTTACATCAAATCCAAGAATAACAGTCAATAAGGAAAAATGGAGGAACCGCAAAACTCTCCAACAGAAGGAAAAAGAGACTCACTCACTTCACTGAGACACTCTGAGACTAAACAACCCAGGTGTCTGGCTCCATCTTATGGCCATTTGCAGAACCACACCCAATTGCAGTTTTTGCATTCCCTTAAAGAGACAATATTAAAATGTCTATCCTGGTTTATATATTTCCATCCCAAATAGCTGTTAGGTGACTCACATTCCTAACAGTTTGGAGAACCGGAAAATCCCACCTCTGACTGACCCCGCCCCCATCTATTCTCTGCCTCCTGAATCACAGCTGACCAACTGAGCCTTCTTTTGTTGCTCTGCACAGGAAAATGGAGCTGGAAAGCAGGTTAGTGGGGTGGGAAGGGAATGGGATTCTGCAGTAACCTTCCCCCAGGAGTGGGGAGGGAATGGATATTTTACAGTATCCTTCCCCTGACACACCCACCAAGCCACTCCCACCAAGCCACAGCCACAGAACCAGTAGTAAAAATTTTTGAATCCCACCACAAGGGCACAAAGGCCCTCTGGAGGTAAGAAGCAAAGAATTTGGGAATTGCAAACTTGGAAAACTCAAACCTAATGTCTCTGTCCCAATATTTTAATGTATTGAAACAAGCAATAATGCTTCAATAAGACCTTATCCAAAATGCATGAATCCCTAATCAAAACAGAAATTGTCCAAACCATCTGTTTTCAACGTTAGAGAAAACCCTGTTCTACTTGCTAAAGTAAACCATACCTTAGCCCACAAAGGTCCCAGACACCAAGTTAGAGATACAGAGGGTGAAGATGGGTTTGTTTGTTTTCATTTCAGGGAGAAGATAAATGATGCAAGTGGTAAAAAATGCTAAAGGAACTGAAGCTAAACTCAAATATAAAGGTAGTCCTTGACTTACAGCAGTTCGTTTAGTGACCATTCAAAGTTACAACAGCACTAAAAAAAGGGACATGAATGTTTTTCACACTTCTGACCGTTGCAACATCCCTCTTGGTCATGGGATCAAAATTCAGATGTTTGGCAACTGACTCATATTTATGATGGTTGCAGCAGGGTCATGTGATAACCTTCTGATAAGCAAAGTCAATAGGGAAGCCAGACCATGTTACTCGCTGAACAACTGCAGCAATTCATTTAACAATTGTGGCAAGAAAGGTTATAAAATGGGGCAAAACTCACTTAACAAATGTCTCGCTTAGTAACAGAAATTTGGGGGTCAATTGTGGTCGTAATTTGAGGGCTACCTGTATTCTAGTGGTGATATTAGTGATCTGAACTCAGATTTTCTGGACAGTGGAACAACTGTCCTAAACTGTTTAAAGAGTTTTGTTGTTGTTAGTCTCCTTCCACCCCACCCCACCCAGGCTTATTGATGTTTTTTTATTGTGAGATGGGGAGGTCTGGTAAAAAAATAGAAAATGACCATGATGTAACAAGGAACTTTAAAAAAACAAAGCTTCAGATTTGGAACTTACATATATGAATACACAAACAAATTGGCATAGAAATGTTAAATATCATCCCCACACTGTTTAGAAGAGTACTCTAGCTCGGTTTCCTGAAAGAAATGAGTGTTTTATGGTAAGGTTAATAAAACTGCAGAGCATCATGCTTATTTAGTCATACAGTGAATTTCCAAATTTTAGAGCTTTACGGTAAAAGCTGGGAAAAGGTGAAATGAATTGATTGCAATTGTAAATTGATGCATTCCCATTTTCATTCTCCTCTTCTACAGTCCAAGGCAAGTATAAATGTTAACATAACACTGTAAAAATCAAATCTCAGGGCAAGTGAAACAATTGCCTCTCTACTTTAAATCTTATCAACTTTCCAAATTTTCATACTAAAATAGATATTAAATGCACATAGTGATGAAGAGACGAATGCTTTGCATGTGAAGGAGGCGCTATGCTGAACCATATATGGTTTCCAATTTACAATCAGTGATGCAGCTAGAAAGGGAAATCTAACCGAATTTGTTGGTTGCTGATTTTTTTTTTTTAATTGATGGCTCAATAACAAGGATGGAGATCTATTGTTGAAAGAAATTTTGTTAGAATCGGGAGTTTTCCATATGGATTCCCCAGTGACTTGTGAATTCTCAGATAAAAGAAAACTGCTTGATGTTGTAAAGTTAGCAGAGTAACGTAAAAGGAGAAACCGAACCCTCAGAATACAGAAAAGAAGATATGGGAGGGAATGGGGAGAAGAAGAAAAAACGAGGCTCAAAATTACAACATTGTAAACTGCGAATCACCTCTGTTCCGTGTATTTACATGGTAAATGTCCTTGAGAATCACACCTTACGGAAAGTATTAAAAGCTTTGAAAATATGGGAGATGCAATATTAAGTGCACGAGAAAATCCACAGTGCCCCCCCGCCCCCCGCCGATTCCCTTTGCGTTAAATCAAATGGAGGAAATAAGCACTTTGTCACTTTCTCCAGTTGAAGCATTTCCTTTTTGCCATTTGAATTTGAAAAGGTTCAGAAAATTCAGATGATTTGTGGCTTGTATGAACAATACATTTGGAAGATAACTGCAGATTTTAATTCTGATCCTGAAATAGCATGAATAAGTAGGTGCCTGATTATTTAACAGAAAAGACATGACAGATCAGTTCTCTGTACAGCAGAACAAAATGGATTAGCAGAAGTAAAGAATTGTTCCCCATTGGACATGTGTAGAGTTATGTTATTTGACCCCAGTCTGGATCAAAAATGGTGTGGAGAAGTAATTTCAACAGTGAAATAAGTGTCATAAATAGCACTGCTTGTGAACTATGGTTCAACAGAAAAGCCAGTTTAAATCATATTAAGATTTTTTTTTTTACCGTCTAAAGCAGTTTGCCTGTATTCCTCAAGGGGGTGGGGGAACTGAATTGGAGAATTAAAGAAAATATTATGGTTGGATATGTAATTGGCACAAGGTTGTAGATCCCGTCCATCGGAAGAATTAAAATTATTCTGGCTTATTGTAGACATCCTGAATTTGGAATTCTGGCACTTAAACATACTGGCTAGTGAGAAACCAGTGAATAATAATATGGATGGCAAATAAGATGATAGCTTTCTCCTTTTTATCTGTGTTCATCATAACCAAACAAATTCATTCGGTATTCTAAGAACGTTACAGAATCAGAACAGGGCATGTGATGAAATAAATAATTATAAAAGTTATTGATGGATGGAGGATAACAATGCTGAAAGCACAGCAGTCTCTCACACTCCATTGGCGTTACTTTCTCAGCAATATTTAGTAACTATGGATAACATATTTTGGTGATTCTGGTGAATGCTTTCAGTTCCCTCCAATTAACACATAACCAGACAGCTTTCACTATTGGTAAAAGCGTTATAAAAGGCAGCCTTCTCATTTCAATCTCACCGATAACACTCAAGAACATAAAACCAATGAGTGTGTCAGAAATAGTGTTGCCAAGGAATAGCACATATAGCTATAGAAATACAGAGATGATGGACTGTCTCTTTCTCATGGTTTCCTGCTTTAAAATAAGAGACCCCTACATTTTTATTGTCTTCCTTCCTGTCTTTTGAAAAAAATAGCTATTTACTTTTGTATCTGTGTTTGAGAACATGGTTATAATACCAAAGGAGAACAGAAGGAGACAAAGAAACTGTATACAGAGGATTAAACCTTCTCTGTTTCTTCTCCTTGATATCCCATTCAACCGAGTCAGTCAACTGGCACATCATGTGTTTTGCAGATGGATCTGCAATGCTTCAGAGCTGACATGCAGATGTTTCAAGTTGCGTTTCTTAGCTGTCCAGCAATCAGATGGAATTTTTGGCGCTGATCATTTGCAGATGTTCCTTCAAGGAAAAAAAGTGGCCCATTCACTTGGGACTAAATTTATTCCTGCTTTGATAAGCCTTGCAGTGTTATTTGTATGGAAAGCTTGATGGTTCCTTCCTGATTTGAAGGAAGAATTTTGCTACTGCCTTGATTGAGTTAGATGCTGGACGCAAAGAATCGAGAAGGAGAGGAAACAGAAAATGAGATATCTTTTTGCTGAGTCTACAACTTCCAGTTATGAGGAATACCAGAAATAAAAAACGGATTAAAGAGCAACTAATTCTGAAATCAATGATATACTAGGAACAGCATTTTTTTTAATAAGTGATGTTTATAGGGAAAAGTATGTTGTTGAACAGCTGAAGCTTAATTGTTCAGTGCCAAATCTCAGTCCTGAGAATGATTTTTCATGAGCATTTATAGGAATAGAGTAAGATATTGATGAACAGTCAAAGCTTAATTTGTTCAGTGCCAGATCTCAATCCTGGAAGTATAGAACAATAGGTCCTTAAGAGCCAATATGAGGTAATGCTTTAAAGCTCATCCTATCCGGGCCATTGAGTCAATATGCTTTGCTTATGCAGTTTTTAAGTAGCCCAACAGTCTACCAATAAAATTAGCACTTTCTCAACAGCCTATTTCGATTCTGTCTGAGACCAACAAATGGTAGCATATTGATGGTGTTAGTCGGGAGCAGGTTAAGGAAAACTACTGGTGTATTTCCTGTCACCAATCCATAATCTCTAACATGAAGCCTGGGGCAAAAGCAGAGGTGGAATTCAGCAAGTTTTGACCAGTTCTGGAGAACCAGTAGCAGAAATTTTGAGTAGTTCAGAGAACCGGCAAATACCACCCCTGACTGGAGAATTTACAGTATCCTTCCCCTGCCATGTCCACCAAGCCATGTCCACAGAACCGGTAGCAAGAAAATTTGAATCCCACCATTGGGCAAAAGAGAGGGAAGGTTTGACCAGTTTGTTTAGATATCCATGAAGACCTGGCCTATGGGATGAGTAGGAGGTCTCCCTTCTCCCATTCCCATCAATCAAGTGCCACAGAACTATGTGGAAGAGCTATGGATTATCTCTTATCATCACGCTTGCTCAGTCTTTCTCATTCATGAATCTTTCATTCCTCCTTTTGTTCTTACTCTATTGGTTATTCTATCACTCACTTTCCTGCTTTTTTGCACTCAGCTTTCTATTACCTGTTTGATAGCTACTGGTAACCAGGGGTGGGCTTTTGGCAAAGGGTTTTCTGCCCGGTTGCTGGGTGGGCGTGGCCTAGTTGGCTTCCTGCACCATGGTCTGTGTGGGGGGGTGTTTTTGCCCTCCCAAGGCTCCAGAGGCTTTCCTTGAGCCTTCGGGAGGGTGAAAATGGCCTCCCCAGGCTCTGGTGGCTCTCTGGAAGCTGGAAAACAGGCCCATTTCTGGCCTTCCTGAACTTCCGGGAGGCCTGTTTTTTGCCCTCCCCGAGCCTCTGTGCACGCCCTGCACTTACCTGCATCCAAAATGGGCCACGTGGGGACTCCTGGGAGGGAGGGTGGGGTCAGCTAGCAGTGGGATTTCGGGGTTCTCCAAATGGCACAGAATCTTAGCTAGGGGCTCTTCCAAACCCCAGCAGCCCATCCCTACCGCTAACCTTCTTCAACTTACAACAGTTCGTTTAGTGACTATTCAAAGTTACAACGGCACTGAAAAATGTAACTTCTGACCATTTTTCACACCTACGACCGTTATCCTCTTGGTCCTGTTGTCAGAATTCTGGTGCTTGACCCCTGGCATGTATTTATGATGGTTCCTGGGGTTATGTGATCACCTTTTGTGACTTTTCAACAAGAGTCAATGGGGAAGCCAGATTCACTTAACAACCGTGTTACTAACTTAAACAACTTCAATGATTCACTTAACAACTGCAGCAAGAAAGGTCGTAAAATGGGGCAAAAATAACCTAAAATCGTCTCATTTAGCAACATATATTTTGGGCACCATTGTAGTCGTAAGTTGAGGACTACCCTTACCCTGGTCCAACACCTCTTTTCACTATCTTATCCACTTTGTTACCCTCTGTCATTCCATTGCTCTCATTCTTTTGGTAGCCTGAATTTCTTCCAACCTGGGATCAGGCATGATGGAGCCCAAGGCCAACCTTATAGATTAAGTTAATATGGGAAGCCGGTATTATTATTTATTTATTTATTACGATGAATCACAGGCCAGCCTTACCGGTCTTAGCTGAACTGTAGACAAGTCTGAGTATTCATGAAGGAAGCATCCTTTCATTTTACTCCTCTCCTTTGGCAAAGTTATTTTGCCCATTTCCAGAGCTGCTTTCCAAAGAAAGCTCAACATTTTAAAATCTCCCCGGAGTTACACACAAGCCCAGCCTGTCTGTTAATGAAGCATGGCAATCGCTTCCCTTCCCTTTAGCAAAGGGAGGGTGAGGATACATAAACTGGAGGTTAGAAGGTCATAAACTTGGAAAGCCTCAGATGTGGCAGATACTTCCTGTTCCTTTGAAACAGCAAAACCAAAAACTGCAGACAAGTCTTTGTGTACTGGCTCTTTCTGCCTGGGTAATCATTCCAACCCTACCGTATCCACCACTGTAGGCCATTGCTCCCCTGGTTTGAAGCTTATACCTCTTTGTATATCCTTTGATTTCTCATTGCTTATTAATGCAACATTAATTTGCTCAACATTGTGGCCCATTAAGGTTGTTAAGCTTGGATGCATCTATGGCAGCATTATGGGGCAAACAAATCCCAGGTTACTTCCTTTGTTTTGCAATTCTACTGTTGGCATGAGGCTAAGGAAGAAAAACAGATGGCTGAAGAACACACATGAATGTCCTCCTTTGACAATTGCAATATTATTGGCCCTGGTGGAATTCATAGAATGCCACACCTATCACCAACCGTGACATCTGCAATATATATCATATTCCTTATTCTAGTTACAGACTTTTGAAAGTCCCTCTTGAGATCGCTATATGTATATTTCAGATAAAAATCAGACTTTCTTTTTTTTAAAAAGTGGTGTGCCACATTTAAAAACCAACCAAAATTTTAATTTCTTTGAAACTATTAATCAGGGAACAATAGTAACAGACTAAAGAAAGTCTGCCTCAAAGGGAAATGCATCAAGAAATGTAGAAAAAGGAATAATTTCTGTTCTTGTGTTTTAAGCGGGAACAGAGGGGAATTGTATTTTTAACAATCATACAGGTAATCCTTGTCTTACAACCATTCTTCTAGCAGGTGTTCAAAGTTACAACAGTGACATATGACAAGTCCTCACACTTAGGATAGCATCCCGACAGTGACATAATCAAAATTCAAGTGTTTGGAATGATGGTTGCAATGTCTTGGGATGATATGATTGCCATTTGTGGCCTTTCAAAGTCAATGGGCAAAGCCAGATTCACTTAACAAACCCATGATTCACTTAACAACTGCAGTGCTGCAGTGACTTGTTTTACAACAGTGACTAAAAAACGTTACAAAAGGAGCAAAACTCACTTAACAACAGTCCTGTTTAGCAATGGAAATTTAGGGCTCAACAATTGTGGTAAAACAAGATAAAGGTAAAGGAATCTCTGTGGATTTTACTCCACTAGTCGTTACCGACTATAGCGGGCAGTGCTCATCTCCATTTAGCCAGTGCTTTCTGAAGACATTTCTGCGGTCATGTGGCCAGCACAACATTATGGAGAACTGTTACCTTCCCATCAAAGTGGCACCTATTTATCTACTTGCATTTGCATGCTTTTGTTGTGGTTAGCTGGCAACAGGTGCAGATGGCTGAGGAGAGCGAGGACTCAGATGAGGGCCCAGGACCATTAGGTAGTGGACTGCTGCCTTCAGAGATTTAGGCAGCAGTGATGAGGAGGTTCCTGAGGAGCCAAGTTTGCGTTGCATGCAGGACTGCTTGAAGGAAACAGCAGTTACAACAGCGCAGGTGACTCAGGAGTAAAGCTGCAAGGTAATGGCCCCTCCTTCAAGAAGATAAACGCCAGCTGTGAACGAACGTATTTTGCAGAAGGCAAAGACGTTTTGAAACTTCAGCTTCATGGACATTCCAGTATCCTGAGCTTAGTTTTAAAGCATGGAATCTGTGAAGAGATATATGTGTATAAATTAATGGCAGAAAAGAAGGACGAAAGGATAGAAGCAAGAGATTGTTAAGAAATGTTATGGGCAAGCTTCAGTTTACATTATAGGGATGTCCAGTGCTTGGAGCAGAACCTAAAACGGTGAGTTTAGATAGGGTAGAGCATTTTTTTTTTCAAATTTAGCAACTTTTAGATGTATAGACTCCAATTCCCTGACCCCCAGGCAGCCCCCTAACTGGGGAATTCTGGGAATTAAACTCCACAGGTTTTAAAGTTGCCAAATTTGGAAAACACTGTGCCTCCTTAAAGAAGCCATTTCTTTCCCTGAGTTCATACAGTAGCTATGCATTTCCAGGAAAAGATATGCACTTGAGTTAGTGAGGCAGTGCAAGAAGTTGTTTCAGAAACATATTGTTTAACTTCTTTAAAGGAGACCAACATCTATGGCACCGGTATCTTTGCCTGCTATGTAGTATCCTTGAGTTTGAGATTTGAGATGCTGTACATGATCCAGTTCTAAATGACTACTTTATTAATGTTGTTATTCTGCATAGTGCTATCCTGCATAAAGAGTTACCTGTTGTAAGATGGGTGGCCAATAAATTGAATGAATGAATAAATGAATGAATTGAATTGAATTGAATTGAAATGAATTGAATTGAATTGAAATGAATGAAATGAATGAATGAATGAATGAGCAGGCCTCTCTCGTTTTGCACTGTAGTCACCTTTTTCTTACAGTGAAGCTATCAGTGCATGATGTGACAAGGGTTTTTATCAACTGGTTTATTTGCAGAGCCTGATGCGGATTAGAGCTGAGAAGGAGGGTCTGGCCCAAAGTGATCCAACTAGTTTCTGTGCCTATGGCAGACTAGAATCTTGATTTCCCTGCTTCCAGTGCAGAACCTTAATCGCTGCACCAACCTAGTTCTCTAAAGGAATGCATTAATATATCTATTACAAGTGCTATCCCTGCAGTACTAAATTAACAAACCAGAAGCTGGCAGCTGGGATGGCATCACCTTTCCAAACTGCTTATTTGCCACTTCAAATCTTGAGACCAGCAGATTAATCATTCAAACAAAGTATTGTGAGCATATTAGATAGAGATTTAGCGAGCACCAAGCTTTGCATTTTGAATTTGAAGAGCTCAAAGTTCCTGGGCACTACCTGACAATAATTGAATACTGTAAGACGCTTTCATAGTTTTGTATCATACAGTCTGTTCTTGTAAAAGGACAATGTCTTTAATGTTTTAAAACTCTGTGGCATTTTGCAATTGTTTGATATCTGTATGTGCTGTATATTTCAGTTGGATATCACTTCTATCAGTATGGGATTAATGGGAAAAAGGAAGCTACATATGTCACAAACCAGCCTGAAATCCAGAGGTTTAGAGAATAAGGAGACTCACAACAGAGAACAATGTGAACCACTGACTGAACATCATCAAACTCTGCAAGGGCAGTTTTTCCCTGCCAAGAGGCTTTTTCCAAATCTGCTCTAAAGAACTGTTGATGATAACTGTGAGTTGCTTGAGGAACCTAGCTGGTTTAAATGGTTCTTAATTCAATTCAACACTTGCAGAAATTCCTCCAAGTTTAATTCATGATTCCATGCCCAGAATTCTTTTCTTAATGCTTGCCATGGTCTCCTAGTAACCCCAAAAATCTGGTCACGTTGCCAACTTCAAAAGCCGATACAAAAATTTATGCCACCAGATAAAGACTGAATGCACCAATTATCACATTAAACAAGAGGAAAACCTTCTACGCACCAATTCCACCCGTGCATTTTACAATTTTGTAAACAACAAACTAAAAGACTCAAGGTTCATCCCATCCCTGAAAGGACCTAATGGTAAAGACTGCAACAATGACACCATTAAAGCCAATCTCTTTAACACATTCTTTGGCTCAGTATTTGTAAACAGCAATGGATCATGCCCGATATTTCCTAGTCGAACCACAGACAACTACAATGATCTAATACATATCGATTTTACAGAAGACAATGTTGAAATATTGAACTACATAATCTAAAATATAGATTGAACTACATAATCTAAAACCATCTCTATCTATTGGACCGGAGAGAATATGTGCCTACTTCTTAAAAAAAGCTATCCACTGCCATAGCTGAACCTCTAAGCATAATCTTTGAAAAATCTTTCAGGACCAGCTCCTTGCCAAATCTATGGTTACTCGCCACGGTCATTCCCATCTTCAAAAAGGGAGACCCCAGCCTAGTTGAAAATTACAGACCAAACTCTTTATGCTGCGTCACCTGTAAAGTCATGGAATCAATTATTAACCAAATCCATTATCCTCCACTTAGAGACAAACAACTTACTCTCTAACAAACAGTTTGGTTTCAGAAGGAAACTGTCCTGTAACCTGCAACTCTTGCACTGTAAAAACATATGGATTACACAACTTGATCAGGGCAAAGCAATTGACGCAATTTACATAGACTTCTGTAAAGCTTTTGATTCAGTGGTACACGACAAACTACTCCTAAAACTAAGGTTTTATGGTATCTCTGGATACCTGCCTAACTGGATAGAAGCATTCCTGTCAAACAGACAACAAATGGTCAGAATTCCGTGCATCCTATCAAATCCTGTACCTGTCAACAGTGGTGTCCCCCAAGGCAGTGTTCTAGGACAAACTCTCTTCATACTCTATATTAATGACCTCTGTGATTATATTAAGAGCAACTGCATTCTTTTCGCTGATGATGTAAAGCTATTCAACACCACTGACAATGCTGCTACCCTTCAAAAAGACCTCGACTATGTGTCAGAATGGTCAAACAAATGGCAACTTCAAATCTCAACAAATAAATGATCTATCTTACATATTGGCAAAAAAAAATCAAAAAATAAAATACAGGCTGAATAGTCAAGACCTTGTTGATAACAAAAACTTTGTCAAGGACCTTGGAGTACTCATCTCAAATGATCTAAGTGCTTGAGCCCATTGTAACTACATAGCCAAAAAGGCATTAAGAGTTGTTAACCTAATCCTGTGTAGCTTTTTCTCCGGTAATATCACTCTACTAACTAGAGCATATAAAACATTTGCTAGACCAATACTTGAATACAGCTCATCAGTCTGGAACCCACATTACGTATCTGATATTAGCACAGTTGAGAAAGTCCAGAAATATTTCACAAGAAGTGTTCTCTACTCCTCTACTCGTTGCAGAATACCTTATGTCACCAGACTTGAAATTCTAGACCTAGACAGCCTAGAACTACGCCGCCTTTGGTTCGATCTAAGTATAGTACATAAAATTATATATTGCAATGTCCTACCTATCAGTGAATACTTCAGCTTCAACCGAAACAATACAAAAGCATACAATAGATACAAGCTAAAGATAAACCGCACCAAACTTGATTGCAGGAAATTTGACTTCAGCTACAGAGTGATCAATGTCTGGAATACTCTACCTGACTCTGTGGTTTCTTCCCCAAACCCCAAAATCTTCAACATTAGTCTACTATTGACCTCCCCCCTTTCCTAAGAGGCCTGTAGGGGGCATGCATAAGTGCACCAATGTGCCTACTGTCCCTGTCCTATTGTTTCTTTCATTTTTCTTATATGTACCCATTTCATGTATTCATAACTATGTACATACTTATACCTATTATCTTGTAAGCGATTGACAAATCAAATCAAATCAATAAATAAATAAAGATGAACCCTTAAGGGGAGATCAGAGCTCTTTGGACCCCAAAATAACAAGTTTCCCAGTGATATTTCCTCACAACAGCAGAATTCTTTAGGGCTCTCCATGTAGTAGACTTGCTAGAACTATTGATTTGAGGGAACAGCTGATTCCAGAATGCCAGAAGCTGTGGTTTGTTTGTTTGTTTGTTTGTTTGTTTATTTCATGTCCAGATCAAACCTTAAACTGCCTAAATGGACCTACCTTTTTGACTGTATCATTAGTCAGAAACAAATCACTTTCTGTGCATTCTATTAGTAGTGATCGACAGACCAACAAATAGGCTGGACTCTGCATTCCCCACATTCACACAGGTTGCGGTGTTATCCACCACAACCCCCACTAGAGCATATTGGTCTTATTTAGGCACTATTATATCTTATTTAGGCACTGCAGCCCTCAACCTATTCACTGTTCTCCAAGTAACATAGGGGAGATCAGATCCTTCAGTCATATTCTCTTTTTGGATTATTCCTTGTTCCGCAAATTCTCTCCTCCATCTTCTAATTCAGTTTTGCACCTGTGTGCCTTCAAGAATACTTGTTCTTGCTATAAATTTTTTCCTAGATCTAAATTGATGAGTTTGGGGAATGTATCCATTCAGAGGATACCAGGTACCATTCTCTTGTTTGGTTCTCTTGGCATCTGCTGCTACAACTCTCCTGATCCTAGGTGGAACAACACAAACAAGAGGATATATTTTCTCAATTGGTGTGATTTAAGGTATCCTGGCTTGATGTGTACTGCTTCATTGACACTTGTTTCGCAGGTGTGGATGCGCACCATACTGGAATAGCATACTTCACTGCAAAAATACTCAAGGCCAAACCCAATGTCCACAGCATGGATGACTGAGTCCCTCTCTGCAAGTATAATTTGTCAATTTCCAGATAATGTTATCCCTCGCACTGACTTTAGCCTTGCTATTCAGTCAGTGTTGTTTAAATGAAAGTGTCCTATCAAGTGTCACACTGAGATACTTCAGTATAGGGCAATACTGAATTCAATTCCATGTAACGTTGAACTTGATTCCTGAATCTCAGTTTTGAATGTGAAAAGCACACACTTGTGTCTTGCTTGGATTGGGCCTCAAATGATTGATGGTATAATTGTCCTAATTTTTCAAGTGCTACTGTGAGTTTTGATAGAAATAGTGAAGCTTGATAACTTCTTCCCTTACATTCTCCTTTCTTCCTGTCAGCTCTTTTAGATAATAAAAAAACAGAAGAAGGAAACAAAAAGACCAGAACATATCCCTTTTAGCAGCCAACATTCAGATAAGCAGGGATCAATACTGACAAACAACCAGGCAGAAAACAATATTCTAATCAAGGGACCACCAAGGAGGAAGTCACCAAACCTGACAAGACAAACTATTATATACTGTATACACAAGTAGGAAACCCGATACCCACACTGACAAATTGGAGAGTGAAATTGTCTGCAAGCAAATATCCAAGCTCTGAGAGTAACAAGAACAACAGTTCAACTGTCCAACTCTGAGATACAGAAATTATCTTCTATTGAGATAAATAGCAGTCAAACAGAATTAAAATGGCCAAGCATAGTGGGGAAGCTTTAGCTTATATTTGAAGATGATTTTCCACAGTTTGATCTTTGCCGCCTTCTATATCAATAGGCTCCACAATTTAACCAAGTTAAACATTTGGTTTGAATTGGTGTATGTTTGATAGACATGATCCATGGGCTTAGTTTGGTTCCATAAAAGAAGTGTGCCAATTCTTTGGCCAAAATTAATTGTAGAAATGCTAGAAGGTATTCTGCACTTTTGGAGTAGAACAAGGAAGCAATTGCCAATAAGCTCCTTCATACATTTAGTAAAGCATGAGTAACATGGGCATTTCATTTTTTTTTAACAGAATAACAGAGTGGGAAGAGACCTTGGAGGTCTTCTAGTCCAACCCCCTGCTTAGGCAGGAAACCCTACGCCACTTCAGACAAATGGTTGTCCAACATCTTTTTAAAAACTTCCAGTGTTGGAGCATTAACAACTTCTGGAGGCCAGTTGTTCCACTGATTAATTGTTCTGTCAGGAAATGTCTCCTTAGCTCTAAGTTGCTTCAGTCCTTGATTAGTTTCCACGCATTGCTTCTTGTTCTGCCTTCAGGTGCTTTGGAGAATAGTTTGATTCCCTCTCTTCTTTGTGGCAGCCCCTAAAATATATATTTTTAATATTTTGATTGAAACACAAGCTTAAATATTTGAAGGATGTCATCTGAGCAATGTTGTGCTTCGCAATACAGTACTTAAAGTCATTTATTTTAGGGGGGAGCTGTCTTTTTGAAAAATGTCTAAACTTTGTTGATCTACTGATCTATAGTGAGCCATCATGACAGAAATGACAGTTCATTATTTTCCCACACCTATAAGGTTTTGTGATAAAATTACATTGATATATTGTGTTCTCTTGTATGTGTTTATTGGCTAACTTTGGGAGAGGATGTTCCTTCTTGATTAAATATCCATTAGTACACATATTTTATGTATATACTGAATTCTGTGGCAAAGATGCATCTTTATTTATCTCTCTTTCTTGCTCTGTCTGTTTGTAAAAGATGACCTACTTGATGCACCATTACCTCCAGATTGATATAATTTAATACTAATAGAAATGACAATCTTGTGAGCTTGTGCCAAAAGATTTCAGTAGCTTTAACCAAAACTTGATTAAAGTCTATGAAAGCAGTATGCAAAGCTCCTTCAGGTGACTGAATGTATTTTAAGACCAGATGATAAAAGCCCTGTGATGGGATCCAGAGCAGATTAGTCTGATCTAAAGCCTTCTTATGCATCTGGTAAAGTATTCTCTCCCTCAAACATAATGTTTAGAAAAGTCTAGTGTATTTTACAACCTACCTTCTCAGGGTTAACATGGCTGTTAAGTAAATCTGGCTTCCCCATTGGCTTTGCTTGTTAGAAGGTCGCAAAAGGTGATAACATGACCATGGGACAGGGCAACCGTCATAAACATGAGTCCATTGCCAAGCGCCTGAATTTTGTGACCATGGGGATGCTGCAACAGTCATACGTGTGAAGAACAATCATAACTCACTTTTTTTCAGTGATGTTATAACTTTAGTCACTAAATAAGTGTCATGCCCCTGTCAGAATCTGATTCAGAGTGGGAGGCCAAACAGCTGACAGGGAGTGGGAGTGTGGCTCCATTGGCTGTGGAAGAAACTGAATTCAGAGGAAGACTCAGGCCCACCCCCTCTTCATTCTAGGGCACGCAGGGAGGAATGGAGAAGGGAGCAATGTGAGTTGCATGGTTTACGGGGGAGGAAAGGGCCCTGATTCCCTTCATTAGCTGCAGTTGGGAACACAGTGTTTAAAAAGGGGAGCTGCACACAGCAAACTGTTGGGAGGAAATCGTGAATTTATCTGGTCTCGTCGTGGCTTATCTGTGTTCCTGGCATCTTCCCAACGGTGTGAGTTTTGCCGTGCTTTCAAGTCTGAAATTCCTTCTCCTGCCCTGTCAAGTTAATTACTGCAGCTTGGTTTGCTTAGATTTTTAGTTATGGTCTTTATGTGTCTTGTTTTAACTATTTCTCCAGTTAAAGGCTGTTCCTGGGAGAGTTTTCCTCCAACCGAAGGTAACCTGGACAATGGGGACAAAGTTGGAGATAATAAAGGGACTCTTCTTGCTTATTTGACTGTGTTGCCTTTGTGCCACACTGGGTCATCACAATAAATGTGTAAGTTGAGGACTATCTGTATTTCTTGCTCTTCTTGAAAATGGGGATAATTATAGCTAAGTCCCACTCTTTGGTTATACCAGCCAAACTATCAATATACAGTATGTAAAGGTATTGAATTATTTTGAATTAGTTTGGGAGATTCTGAATTCTTCTTTAGGACTTTCCTGGGTTCCAGCTGTTCCATTATTTTATTTATACACTTTTCTCTAACTGGTTGCCACTGCTGAAACAATGTTCCCTCAGCATATGGAGGACCCCAATCCACTGCTATTGTGAAATGCTTTAAGTTAACCCTCCTTTTACCACTAATAATGATTTATAATGCTATAACTACTAATGCCTCTTGAGAAGAATTATTTGTGAATAAGGGCACTCAATAGATCCTGCTTAAAGGACCTGTCAGTGCCAGAAAGAGCTTTCTTTGCAAACAAGCAGCCCTGATCAAGCTAATGTTTTGATCTGTGCTGGATAACCTGTTCCTGCTTCATGTTAAAAACATTGTACTTTAGCTGAACTAAATCCAGCTGTCATAGTGTCAAAGCGCTATTCATCTGGGTGCTTTGTAGTAGTTTTGGAGGAGAATTCAGAGTTCACAATCTCAATTGTGTTATCCGTGAATAAGACATATGGACAGTTTGCAAATCCATCCTAATTACTGTACATATGTATTTTGTTTACTTAAAGCCTTTATATCCTTCCTACTCTTATATCATTCTTATTCACTAAAGATCTCTGGATGGATTACAAGAATTAAATGTTAACAAGTAAAAGCATTTCTCTGAAGCACACACACACAAAATAAACAAACAAAAGAGCCTCAGAAGAAGAAGGTCGAAGCCATCACCACCGAAGTTATATAAAAGTTATGAAAGAGGGATTAATTTACATGACTGGTAAAAAATTATAAACTGAAGACCTTCCTACCAGGGTTCCTCCCTTTGAAGGGAGCTCCAGGGCTTAAGGGCAGCCAGCAGAACAATTGGCTCTTGAATCCCAACCAAGCAGAACTTGAGGATTGTTGGGAGATGAGGGCAATGAGCCCTTGGTTTACTGGCATTGATCAGTTCCACGGACAGCCTTGGTCATCTCCAGACATAATGCCTTCAAAGAGAAGCATCTGAACCATCTTGCAGATTTGCTGACACAATCATAGGAATATACAAGTACAGGTAATCTTCGACTTACAGCAGTTCATTTAGTGACAATTCAAAGTTACAACGGCACTGAAAAAAGTGACTTATGACCATTTTTCACAGTTTTTCACAGTTATGCAGGTTTGTCCGATCAAAATTCAGATGTTTCGCAACTGGTTCTTATTTATGATGGTTGCAGTGTCCTGGGGTCATGTGATTCCCCTTTTGCGACTTTCTGACAATTTTCTGATAACCTTTTGTGACCTTCGGATGAGGAAGCCAGAGTCACTTAACAACCTGGCTTCTAACTTATCAACTGCTTTGATTCATTCAACAACTGAGGCAAGAAAGGTGGTAAAATGGAGCAAAGCTCACTTAACAAATGCCTACATTTAGGGCTCAATCGTCGTTATAAATCGAGGTGTAATTGTATTAATTAGCTTATCGTTAGGAAAATGGTTAAGTTGAAAACTTTACAGGCAAATCATTTCTTCAAATAATTCCTAATTAAAGTATAATTAAAAACAAGTTAAAACAAGTTAAAAAACAATCAGGCTGTAGCCCCTAACATTTGGCTTGTACTTTCTGTATATCAGAAAAATAAAGTTTTATATCTGTGAATCCTAACTCTCAATAGCTAAACATAGCCTAATATAAAAAGAAGAGGAGTGGATTCATCCACTGAAAAAGTTGGTTTTCAGCCATCCCATAATGCTTCTCCTCTTCAGTCATTCTCTTCAGCTGTCCTCTTCAGTCATCCTTTAACAAGGACCCATGTATAGTAAGCTTCTGAACCATTATATAATTTCATCCGCAAATAATTATAATCTATAAAACCAAAAGTAGCTTGAAGCTTTGAGATATCAGAGGACCTGCCTTTTACTCACCATGGCTTGAGAACTTCTAAGAGATGCTTCTTTTGGTCCCATCAACATGTAAGAACCTTTCTGGCAGGACATGTGATGGCACAAAGGCAACACAGTCAAATAAGCAAGAAGAGTTCCTTTAATACCTCCAACTTTGCCCCCAATGTCCAGGTTATCTTCAGCTGGAGAAAAATTCTCCCAAGAACAGTCTTTAAGTGGAGGAAATCCAGTCCTAAAAAAGTACATACAAACTGTAAATAAAAATCCACACAAATCACACTGCAGCAATTAACTTGACAGGGCAGGATAAGGAATTGCAGCCTTGAAAGGCCAACAAAACACACACAGTTGGGAAAACACCAGGAACCCAATAAGCCTTGACAATAACAGATAACTCATGATTTGCTTCCATCAACTTTGCTCTGCGTAGCTTCCCTTTTTAAACAGTGTGTTCCCAGCTGCAGCTAATGAAGGGAATCAGGGCCCTTTCCTCCCCCGTAAGCCATGCAACTAACATTGCTCCCTTTTCCGATCCTCCTTGTGTGGCCTAGGATGAAGATGGGGTAGCCCCAAGTCTTCCTCTGAATTCCCTCTGCCTTGCTCTAGCTCTCCCCTGCTCTGCCCAGCTGGACTTTGCCCTTCCCCAGTTTCTTCCACAGCCAACAGAGCCAACACTCCCACTCCCTGTCAGCCGCTCAGCCTCCCCCTGGACAAGGGCATGACAGGATGTAAGAGAAAGCTTTTTCACTGGCCACCCACAACTTTTGTTATTCCCTTCCCATGCATTCAAATGCAAAGTCCATCAAGCTTGTTTGATTCATATGAACATATGTTTAACATGGCCAGGCTTTTGTATTTTGTCACAGTTTTTTTTAAAATAATGCTTTCTTACTTTTTTTTTGTTAGCAAATGTTAATAATATTAAGAGCAGTAATTTGAATTCATTCTAGAAACATTAAACCCATCAAAGCTGTATTACTTAACACTTAGCTTCTGGCATGGCATTATTAAGCCCCATAACTCAGTTAGCAAAATATCATTTTACAATTCTCAGAAGTTTGGTTTGATTTAGAAGCTAATATATGTTAAAGATTGCCTCATGAATGCCAATAATTATTTTTGGACTCAACTGAGTAGAGGAGCCATCAATTACAAAAGTCCAGATTGTATAGAATAGATACATTGATCATTGAAAGGATACACAGCAGTTGTTGTTTTTTTATGGCAAAGAAAAAATATATTAAAATCCTGCCTCTTCCTTGTTCTGGTAAAGTTGCAAAACCGCCGCTCTGTATCCGTGTAATTCAGTGAAATTCAGGCAATCCTAACAACAATCCTAACCATTCAGGAAATTCAGTTCCTAACAATGGAAGAGACTTATTCTGCTGTTTCAATAAAAACAGTCCATACATGTCTTCCCAGTCAGCCCTTCTTCTGGAACTGGAGTCAAGCCAATAGTTAATTGGTGTGGTTTCCCAAATTTCTTAGAAGTCCCCACCCCCCAAAATCAAATTGGAGGGTGCTGTTGATCCAAAATCACTAAAGCCCCAACATCTGCAAACAGCCAAAAGCTCGTTTTGTATTTTACACAAACTTGATTTCAAGCAAGGAAGGAAACAGTCGGAGGATATGTGTAACAGAAAAGATTATTAAAAATGTGGATAACAAGCAACCCACTGTTAGCTATTCTCTTAGCAACAAACCAGAGAAACCATAGGATGTTATGGGTCAGTATTCCTTGAATGCAACAGCAATGTCTCTACCTGACTTCAGCCATACCGGGTGTCAGCAACCCATGGCTCTGGAGCCACCTGTGGCTCTTTGGGCCCTTTGCTGTGGCTCCCTGTTGGATGATCCCAACACTGGCTGGCCCTGCCCCTCCCAGTCACTCCTCACCTGGCCTGAGAAGGTAAAACACAAAGAACAGAAATGAGAGGGAGGGAGGGAAGGAGAGAGAGAGAGAGAAACCCATTTCCTACAGAAAACACTGGGAGCCACAAAACCAGGGTAAGCATGGTGCACAGGTGGTATTCAGCAAGTTCTGACCAGTTCTGGAGAACCGGTACTGGAAATTTTGAGTAGATCGGAAAACCGGCAAATACCATCTCTGACTGGCCCCACCTGCATCTATTCTCTGCCTCCCAAGTCCCAGCTGATTGGCTGGATCTTCTTTTGTTGCCTTGCACAGGAGAAAGGAACTGGAAAGCAGGTTAGTGGGGTGGGGAGGGAATGGGGATTTTGTAGTATCCTTCCCCTGCCATGCCCACCAAGCCATGCCCACCAATCCACACCATGACCACTAAGCCACGCCCTCAGAACCAGTAGAAAAAAAATTTGAATCCCACCACTGGCGTGATTGGTGGTGGGGGTCATGTGACTGGGTGGGAGTGACATTGAGTTGGCCACACCCACCCAGGTTTTGAGGCTCCCAGTGTTTTCTTTTCTGTGGGAAACAGCTCCAGGTGGCTCTTTGAGTGTTTAAAGTTGCAGACCCCTGAGCTATACAGTAGTTACTATGCCAACACCAAACCATAATGCTTACTTGCTTATTTATTTAGCTCTCTTACATATGTGGAAAATTTCCTTTTGTGGAAAGATTTCATTGGATTTTTGTTTGTTCTATTACCATGGTCCACAGTACCTGTTCGCTGTTGCATGCATTCAGTACCAGATGTGCTGTATCTTGAACCATCTCTGTTTTTCCAGGAGATGGCAGCCTTTGTTTTATTCAGTGAACTTCATTCATATTTCACCCACAGTTTTGGAAGAGGTTTGCCTGGTAGAGTTCTCCATTGTCAGGAATCCAGAACAGCTTTTCCTAATTTAATATGTTTGGACTATAATCTCCAACTGTACTGTAGGGTGGTCTAATTCTACTATAGGGCTAATGAAAGGCAAGAGAACCGTCACACCTTCACCTCTCTTCAGCTATTCTTTGCAGACCAGTACACCTCACCACAGGATTTCCAATACAGGTAGTCCTTGATTTACAACACTTCATTTAGTGACTGTTCGAAGTTACAATGGCGTTGAAAAAAGTGACTTATGACTGTTTTTCACAGTTATGTCCATTGCAGCATCTCCATAGCCACGTGAACAAAATTCAGATGCTTGACAACTGACTCATATTTATGACTGTTGCAAAGTCCTGGTTTCATGAGATTACCTTTTGTGACCTTCTGACAAGCAAAGTCAATGGGGAAGCCAGATTCACTTAACAACATGTTATTAACTTAGCCGGTACAATGACTCACTTAACAACTGTGGCAAGAAGGGTTGTAAAATGGGGCAAAACTCACTTAATGTCTCGCTTAGCAACAGAAATGTTGGGCTCAATTGTGGTCGTAAGTCAAGGACTATCTGTATTTGCCTCCATTGGCACAAATATTCTTTTAAAGAGTGATCATTTCTTATAGAGCCTATTATGGGTAAAACTCTGTAAATCAGTAATCATAACCTAAGACGTCAAGGCCACCAAATCGTCATTTCCCCAGAGAGGGAACACACACACACACACAAATTTACAATAATGCAATATCACAAAGTTAATTAAATAATATACAGAAGAAAAAGGCGGGAAAAAGGGAAACTCCTTCATATTTATGGCAACCAATCATAGCGTAGATTGCCTCATGCATGAGTCAGCACTCTCTAATTAACTACAGCTATGTTTTCTGGCCTATTGTACACTTTACTGTTCTAGCTACTAAACTCAATATTCTAACAAGAGCCCATACATGCATTTGTTAACTACAGTCTCATCCTTGACACGTGGACTACGAATTAAAATATATTTCAGTCCTCAAATTGAAGGGACTTGCATATTTTCACAAAAGAAGCCTCTAAAGTTGTTATATCAATGGGATATGTGGAGCAAACGGGGAATCATTTTGTTGCTGCTAATCTTGAACAACTGGGAGTCAGAACTCTTTGCTGAGCTCTTTGGAAATCATCCAAAGATGCAAAAACACTGAAGTCCTTCCAGCTTTGAATAGGAAACCTGTCTTGGTGGCACAAACAGCTCATGTGCAACACAGTCCCACTTGCGACTGCATTTAAAATGTGTGGGCTTCAGCTTCCAGGATTCCCCAGACATCATACAACATCTTAAAGCTCAGAAACACTGTTTTACATTAAATGAGTTGTTTTCTTTGTGATTCTTTTTCTTTCTCTTCGGAATCTATGTATGTTATTTTTGTTCGCTTTAAAAAGTGGACCCCCAAATGTATTAAAATGTAGATTCTAAGCAGGAAGAATAGCCTAGAGAGCTGCTGCCACTCATGTAGATTGTTTTTTTCTCAGCTGGGAATGGATCAATGTTCAATTGGATAAAGCTTATGCAAGCTGAAATTCCACCCAGAAGGAAGAAAGTACAGAATTGGAAAAGGTTGATGCAGATAAATGTTATATTAGATTGAGCTCTGGTCTGAGGTATCAAGCACCTTCTTAAAGTCACCCAGATGCTACATTTCATATCAGAAATCAATACTTTTCTCTCAGTTTTCCTCACCTTTTAACTTACCACCATTGTCACTGCCTAAATATCTAGTTGCTGTTCTCTTTCTTGTCCCTTTCTTTGACAGCCACCTTTGTACACTGATATGGCAGCACCAATGTTTTGACATGTCTACAGGGCATGAAGCATACTTAACCCTGATTTTAATGATAACAGCAGCTGAGCTGCCTGAGCAAATGATCGGTTTGAGTGTCATCAGAGTGCTGTAAGGACACAACAGCTGATCTTAGTTAATAGATTATGGTCACTAGTCTAATCAGCCTTTTGATCCAATGTTGAAGGTTGGAAATGATATGAATCTATGAAATGGCTCATGGTGTTTTAGGTGATCTGCAGTTGCTATCTATTTGAGCTTATGCACCAACATATAACAGATAATCAGAGTTGGAAGGGACTTCGTAGGTCATCTAGTCTCCCTCTCCCCAGTGGGAGACCCTACACCATTTCTGACAGATGGCAGTCCAATCTCTTCTTGAAAGTCTCAAGTGATGGTACTCCCACAACTTCCAAGTGCAAGGTGTTCCATTGGTTGATTGTTCTTACTGTCAGAAAGTTTCTCCTTATTTCCAGGTTAAATATCTCTTTGTTCAGTTTCCATCCATTGTTCCTTGTCTGGCCTACAGGCGCTTTAGAAAATCGCTTGATCCCTTCCTCTCTGTGGCAGCCCCTCAAATATTGGAAGACTGCTATCCTGTCTTCCCTGATCCTTCTCTTTACTAGACTAGCCAAGCCCAGTTCCTGTAACTGTTCTTCATATATTTTAGTCTCCAGTCCCCTAATCATCCTGGTTGCTCTTCTCTGTTCTTTTTCTAGAGTCTCAACATCTTTTTTATAATGTGGTGACCAAAACTGGATCTAGGTGTGGTCTTACTAAGGCTTTATAGAGTGGTATTAGTACCTCCCTTGATCTTGAAGTACCTCCCTTGATCTTGAACATATTATACTGCAGACTATTTTCCCCCTAAGGGGTATAAATTTTTGCATTCATTCTGGATAAACTCATACATTCTCTATACTATAACTGCACTACCAACTGCTGTCATACACAAATGTAATCATTCTTGGTTTCTTTGACATCTGATGCCCAGACTGCTACTGACAACACTGAATTAAATATAGCATGTTGCAGCATTTCTCCACAAGGAATGCCATCATTTATTTATCCCCCCCCCCCCCACCTTAGAAATTTTTCCATTAGAATCTGTAAGTGGCATCTTACCATTCTTATAATAGTTGGATTTATGCTCACATTTTGTGTTTTTCAGCAGCAATATCCCATGTGACATCATCTATATCAGATTGCTTGCTGAATTTCCAATATAATATGCACCACTTTGTCCTTGCCAAGGGAAAAGAGACACATTTTAAACACTTAGCATGTTGTAAGCAAACAGATATGTATTTCAGTACAAATTATCTCAAAAGCTAATTAAGACCACTTAGTTGCAAAGGTTTAATACACATGACTAGACAGAGACAAAATGAGGCTATTAAGGAAAATGATGGAAAATATCTAAGGCTGTAATTTGGTTTGTCAATTGCTTACAAGATAATAGGTATAAGTAAAAACATAGTTATGAATACATGGATACATATAAGAAAAATTAAAAAAAAATAAAAGAAACAATAGGACAGGGACGGTAGGCACGTTGGTGCACTTATGCAGGCCCCCTACAGACCTCTTAGGAACGGGGTGAGGTCAATAGTAGACAGTCTAACGTTAAAATTTTGGGGGTTTGGGGAAGACACCGCAGAGTCAGGTAGAGTATTCCAGACATTGACCACCCTGTTGCTGAAGTCATATTTCATGATGATGATGATGATGAAAGAAATTGTATATACCTCTAATGCTACTAGCAGTTTAAACAGGAATGTCCTGAAATAGGATGCCATGTGTTACAAACCTATCCAAAGAGTTGTTGTACCCTCAAATAGTCAAATTAGCATGTAATAGTTTAGCCCATGGGTGTCAAACTTGCTGTGTCACATTGCCGTTACATGACGTATCGCTACATTTTTTTCCCCTTTCCAGAACTGGGGTGTGCCTGGCCTTCATGTGACGCATCTGGCCCACATGCCATCAGTTTGACACCCCTGCTTTAGACCATCCCCCAAAATTTTTGTACACTCTAGTGCACGGGGTGTCCAACCTTGGCAACATGAAGACTTGTGTATTTCAACTCCCAGAATTCCCCAGCCAACCATCTCCATTCTGGGAGTTGAAGTCCACAAGGTTGGGCACCCCTGCTCTAATGCATCCTGTGAAGAACACTTACATTGGAGTGGCATGGAGTGGCATGAAAGCCTATATATTCATGATGGCAAACCTATGCCACGTATGCCAGAAGTGGCATGCGCAACCATTTCTCCAGGCATGCCAGCCATCGCCCGTTGCTGTTCTGGGTGCATATGCATGTGCATATGCACCAGCCAGCTGGTCTTCACACACGCCGGAGCACCAGAAGCTGGAAGAGCAGCTCTTCTGGTGTCTGGTGCATGCATGTGCGCATACTCGCTCCCGTTAACCACCACTGCTATATATGATGGGTTTTCAATGCTGCAGTCACTAGAAACATGGAACAAGTTTCGATTTCATTCCAATATTGAGTTCTATTTCACGTAGCTTTCAAAGGAGAAGCAAAGCAGTTTGTAATAAGAGCCCTCAATGGTATAAAAACAACTATATTTTCCCAAAGATTCTTTCAAATAGACTAGGAAGCTGTTCTTCCACACCTGGAAGAAATTCATGCTTTCAGAAATATCAGATGATATAACCTTCTGAGACTCTACATTTCAATAACTGCAGAACTGAAAAAGATTTAAATTATACGTATGAATCCCAGAATTCTGCAGGATTTTGATTGCTTTATATCTCCTTCCACCTGCACCATTTTAATCTTAAACCAATAGCACTGTATCAGGAGTAGGCAGTCCAATATGCTTTGGAGATTTCAATTCTTATCTGCCCAAATCAATGCCTGGGGAGTTATCCAAAATATTCAGAAGGCCTCAGGATGAGTATCCCACATTGTATCGTCGAACAGTCTTTCTGATCTATCAGAACGGAGGTGTGCAGAAAGCTTAGGTTATATTTAAGACCATTGAACAAAACAAGAAAAAGAAGAAAAGAGACCAATTTCAAAATGGTAAAGGAACATGTAAGAGCCACTGATAAAGTAACAGGTTTTTCTTACTACAGTAACTCTTCTTTATGCCTTTAAGATTCTATACTAGGACAAGCAAGTGGGTTGATCATGTTATCAAAGTTCTCTATTGTAATATGGTTTTAAGGTATTTATGTATATGATTGATATGCCCCCTTTTCCTTTTCCTTCTCCTCTTTTGTCCTCTTTTGCAAAAGCCAGGAAAATATTTCATTCAGCGGATACAAAGAAATACATTTTGATTAGGAACTCCGAAGGTGCCCTGCAGGCAGTTGTTAGTAAAGCTGAAGGAACTTCCCTTCTGAAGTTTTGCAGCGAGGAAAGGAGATGCCACTGGCTTTATCTCTCCTGATGTGACTCAGCTTATCTCTCCCAAACACTTGAAAGATAAGGGAGATTTAGCTGCATGAATTGTAAAGACTATCTTAAACGGAAGGAAAACATTTTAAATCAGAATAAAATAATCTTGTAGTGGCTTCACTGTTGCCTGGGGAAAGTATCCCAGATGCTTCTGTCATTCAGTCCCTTAACATATGGACTCCATAAGCATCAGTCTGATGTGTTGAAGTTTATTCTAATAAAAGTATATGTTTCAATATGGCTGAACACAGGGTGGGATTCTATCAGTTCGCACCTATTCGCTAGAACCGTTTGTTAACATTCTAAGAAGTTCTGAGAACCAGTTATTAGAAGAAATTACTGGCCTAATCCTGTAAGGAAGGCAAAAAGGAAACATTCTGGTGTTGCTTACAGAAACTGCCTCTCCATTAACCCTTTTTACATTCTAGGCAGGACTACACTTCCTGTCTCTGGAACTTTTCTGGAATTTTTTCCCCTCCTTTGCTGGTACTTTCCTTGTGTGGAGTGACCATTCAAAGTTACAGTGGCACTGAAAAAAGTTTTTCACACTTACAACTGTTGCAGCATCCCCACAGTCATGAGAGGCCAGGCGAGGAGATGTGTGCCTCGATGTGAGTGATATTGAGTTGGCCACGCCCAGCCAATAACATGACCACCAAGCCACGCCCACCAACTAAGCCATGCTCACAGAACCAGTTGTTAAAAAATTTGAATCCCACCCCTGGTCAGGAGGGACAGGAAGTTCTTCTACATTGGTGTCCATACAACAGAAAAGTAATGAACACCTTTTCTAGAGGTTCTGGGAAGAGAAGAGAAAGAGACGTGAGCCAGTCAGAAGAGTGGGTAACAATGACTTTCTACCCTATGGCCAGTTTCTTGGCAGCTGAGATGATCTCACTTACTCTGAAAAGCCCTTCTACTGCAATCATCAAGCTAGGTGTTGGCATCTCACTGCATGAAGCTCATAGCTGACTCTTTTGGTAGTCTTTGGCCTCTGCCTTTCATGTGGGAAACTCCCTGTTCATGAACAACAGAGAAGCACAATCATTGGGGCACAAAGCACAGAGGGAACAATAGAATCCTAGAGTGGAAAGAACTCTTAGTCCAACCCCTTGCCCAAGGCATACCATCTCAGAGAAATGGTTGCCCAATCTTTTCTCTAAAATTTCCACAATGGACCACACACACGCACAACTCCAGCAGGCAAACTCTTTCACTGCTTAACAGTTCTCAGTCAATTCCTCCTTATTTTCAAGGTTGGATCTCTCTCCCATGAGCTTCTACCTGCTGTTTTGTGTCCTATCTTCAGCTTCTTTTCTCCTTCAATATTGAATCTTTAATTTCCTCCTGTGCACCATTTCTTAAATCATGAAGTCTCAAAGAGGTTTTCTTTTTCAGTCTCTCAGTCATGTCTAACTCTTTACGACCCCATGGACAGCCAGCCCACCCATCACAGCCAGCCCCCCCATCTTCCATTGTCTCCCCGAGTTTGCCTAAATTCATGTTCATTACAACCCCTTAATTGTGCCAGGGACAATTACACTAATGAGGTGAACATTACTTGGAAAGACTGCAAATATCATCACCCTTCCATTAAGGTCTTTCCAGGAATTCAAGGGGCTCTTCTTCTTGAGGTTGCCAGCTTTCCCAGGAGAGGTTTCCTCCTTATCCCCACTCTGATTTGAGGTATGACCCAGTGGTGGGATTCAAATTTTACTACTGGTTCTGTGGGTATGGCTTGGTGTGCTTGGCAGGGGAAGGCTACTGTAAAATCTCCAGTCAGAGGTGGGTTGCTGGGTTCTCTGGACTACTCAAAATTTCCGCTACCGGTTCTCCAGGACTGATCAGAACCTGCTGAATACACCTATGGCATGATCTCCCTAACAGCCATGTTGCAAAACCTTCCTTACCTCTGAGGTAAAAGATATCATTGGGAGTGGAAGAGAGGAAGGGAAAGGATGCTCCCCCTCCTGTCTTTTGCCATTGTATGCACACTGAGGAACCAATGTAGGAAGGAAGGGCCTCAGACCAGCAGCCCTGTAAACCCCGTTTGCATATTGGTCATTTTTATCAAGTTCTTGGTTAATTTTAGTGTTATAGTTCTTAATGTTGACTCTTTTGATGTTTTTACTGTTCTTGTTTTATTTTGTGTTTTTGTGCAGTTGTGTACAGTCATCCAGAGTCCCTTGATAGTGATATGGAAGGATATAAATTTGATAAATTAAATAATATATAAAGTAAATTGCTGTATTGTAAGTCAGTCCCCTTTTAAATTCATTAACTGAAGATTCCATTCCCACCCTGTTGTATATTGGTCATTTTTATCAAGTTCTTGGTTAATTTTAATGTTTTCATTCTTAATGTTGAATCTTTTTTTTGTTGAATCCTCTTCCTATGGATTCCTATTGCATTTTTATTAATTGATATAAATTATCTATTGCTCTGTTGGAAGTCATAGGCAACACCCATCCATATTCCATAAAAGGCAAAGTTAAAAAAAAAACAGAAACAAAACCCGTTTGTCTGATTCAGAGTTCTTCATTTCAGCAGTCTGACTATTTTGTGGGAGAGGATTGCCTTTGGCTGAAGGCAGGAATGAGAAATTTCTGTCAGATGTGAAAGCTTTACCTCAGCCTATGCCCCTCTGCAAAGACCCCATGACAACAAAGGCCAGGAGAACCCCAAGGAGATGAAAGAGCCTTTGGCCTTCTGCAAAGTAGTTGGCTGGGGACACTGTTGAACCCCATTTGCTACATTGGTTTCTAATGAGAGTTGGTCAGATTTGGTCAGTATTACAATGCAATCCATGGGTAGCCACCTCAGAAATTCACATCATATAAAAACCGTAAACATAAAAGAAATTGAGTAGAAGACTTCAGCTCCACCTCTCTCAAAGATTTTTCAGTGTCACATGCTTTCATTCTTGAAGTCCAGATTTACTGTCAGGATAATGTAAAACTAAAGCGATGTGCCACCTTCCTTCTCTGGAGGCTTTAGCAAAACCAAGCCATCTGTCTAGTGCCATCTGCTGTTTCTTTAGAAATAAATTGGCCAAGTCACTTGAAAGCAGGTTTCCAACACCTTGCTACTCAGCAGGAGATCCAATGCTGCTTTCACCAGGGTTACTTTTAGAACTAAGTAAAGCTGTGTTTTTCCTGGAATTCCCGCTGTCTTACCTTCGCATCCAATTGTGCCTTGGCTGAATTTTTTGTTTTGACTAACAGCTCATGTCTCTTCTTTTGTCTAGTCGTTAACTTTGCATATTTGGTGTTCCCACCACTTCTGTTTCCCAGATCTGTAAATCTGGCTTTTTAAAAATGAATTGAAAGAAACACATGGCAATGCAACATTGATCTTGTACTGCTGCAGCCATACTAGAGCGTAAATTCTGTGCATTCAAATTACCCCTCAAAGGCACAGCAAAAATGTAACGTATGACCTCAGTGCTGTAGCATTTATGTAGTAGGTTAGGTTTATGCCCTGCTTGTTCTCCAATAGTGCATTAGCTGGACAGTCTCCCTTCATTTTATTATAGCAACCTTGACGTAGGTTGAATTCAAAACAATTGGCTGAAAGTCACCCTATAAGATTTCATGGTGATGTATATTACAATTATTTTTAATGGAAGAGGAAAAAGGATAAGAAAATGCTGATAATAATACGAAAGAAGGAACCATTTTGATGAAAAAGGCACTGTATACATTTTAAATTGTAGCATAATCTGTGGTAAAGGACTTGTGACCATTCAATTGGTGCTAATGGAACAATTCCAAATTGTGAAAGAATTGCCAGCTTTTCATTTGAAGCATTGCCCAAGCCTGTGTAAATAGCAGGCTTGGGCATGGAAAGCTTAAACATAAATATGATTAAAGACATAGACTTAAACCACTCAAATTCTAAGTCCAGAAAAGAGAATGAAAATAATTGTTTCATATCATTTTCTGCTAATTGTAGAACAGGACTAACTGGAGATAAGGAGCTGTGAAAAGTCCTGCTGCTATACATCACACTGCTAAATCCTATGAATAGCTACTTGGAAACAAATCTCATCAAATACATTGGAATTAACTCTGGTGAAAGTGGGCAAAGAAAAAAAAAAATCATCATTTTTGAACAATGCCTCTGGCTTCCGAAATTTCTCCTCTGTTGAACTAGACACGTAGAAAATCAATGAGAGACTGATCATTAATCGTCTTCACTAACTGAGAGTCTCTAATGGTCCGTGGGAATGCTCTTGAATATCCTGACTGAGGAGCCAGGGCAACAGCCAGGTCCATAGAAGGAATGGGGCAGTGGTGGGATTCAATTTTTTTTACTACCATTTTGGTGGGCGTGGCTTGATGGGTGTGGCATGGCTTGGTGGGTGTGGCTTGGTGGGCATGGCAGGGGAAGGATACTGTAAAATCCCCATTCCTTCCCCACTCCTGGGGGAAGGTTACTGCAAAATCCCATTCCCTCCCCACCTCACTCATCTGCTTTCCAGCTCCGTTCTCCTGCGCAGGGCAAAAAAGAAGACCCAGCCGATCAGTTGGGACTCGGGAGGCGGAGAATAGATGGGCGCAGGGCCAGTCAGAGGTGGTATTTGCTGGTTCTCCGAACTACTCAAAATTTCCGCTACTGGTTCTCCAGAACTGGTCAGGACCTGCTGAATACCACCTCTGGTTGGATTACAAGACCTCCAAGGTCTCTTCCACTCTGTTATTCTATTCTATTTTTTACTTTTTATTTTTTGAATATTTAAACAGAAACATACCTTGTGGAAGGAAGTAAATGCAGAGTTGTACAAATCACAAGAAAACAGTACTTTTCAGAAGAATTATATTTTCCTTCTCCAATGTAATGTTCTAGGTAATACAGAAGATGATACTATCAAGAAAAAAGAGAGAGAATTTGTTGTTAAAAAAAAAGGGTGAAGCAGGATTCCAAATTACACTGAGGAGCAAAAACAAAAATTGTATGTATGTCACACAAGCAAAAAAAAAAAAATAGTTAATTGTATGGTATTTTTATGCCAGCTGGCTTTCAGGTTTTTTTTGCTGACAGACAGAATTTTTGAGCGACATACCATTTGACTTTGAAAATAGCCTATATTTACAAGTTAATTAAAGGCATAAAAATGTTACCTAAAAAGAAGTAGTGTTTGATTTTTATGCTTAATTTAATCTGAAACATCTTTCCAAAACATCCAGCAATAGGCAGCATTCTGTAACTCCATTTGGCTTTGGACTATTTTCCTATGTTTAAAAGGTCTTGGTGAAATTGTTCATCTTCTTTGTCACTGACTACACCAAGAGAATATGTTGTCAAAGAATATGTCCAAGTGAGTGTCCGAGAAATGAATTTTCAGTGATATGTTACATCTCATAGCTTGGTATGGCTTCACTCACTCACTAATGTCAGCCACCAAGAATCAAGACCTTTTGTAAGGCTCTAGCACAGAAGATTTATTTAAACCTATATATAAGAATCTAAGAATACCACAAAGAAAAATACCACATTTTAGTAACATGCAGAGAAGATTCCAGCCCTTTAATCTTGAAAAATTCAGCCTCCTTTTTAGACGAGTTGAGATCAAGCCAAGATTGATTGATTGATTGATTGACTTATTTATTTATTTAGTCAAATAATTATTAGATAACAGGTATAAGTATAAACATGGTTATACATACATGAAATGGATATGAATAAGAAAAAAAAGAAACAATAGGACAGGGACGTCCTATTGTTTCTTTTTTTTCTTATTCGTTTTGGTGCACTTATGCACTACAGACTTCTTAGGAAAGGGGTGAGGTCAATAGTAGACAGTCTTAAATAGTAGACAGTCTAAGGTTAAAGATTTTGGGGTTTGGGGAAGAAACCACAGAGTCAGGTAGAGTATTCCAGACATTGATCACTCTGTTGCTGAAGTCAAATTTCCTGCAATCAAGTTTGGTGCGGTTTATCTTTAGTTTGTATCTATTGTATGCTTTTGTATTGTTTCGGTTGAAGCTAACGTATTCATTGATAGGTAGGACATTGCAATATATAATTTTATGTACTATACTTAGATCGAACCAAAGGCGGCGTAGTTCTAGGCTGTCTAGGTCTAGAATTTCAAGTCTGGTGACATAAGGTATTCTGCAACGAGTAGAGGAGTGGAGAACTCTTCTTGTGAAATATTTCTGGACTTTCTCAACTGTGCTAATATCAGATATGTAATGTGGGTTCCAGACTGATGAGCTGTATTCAAGTATTGGTCTAGCACATGTTTTATATGCTCTAGTTAGTAGAGTGATATTACCGGAGAAAAAGCTATGCAGGATTAGGTTAACAACTCTTAATGCCTTTTTGGCTATGTAGTTACAATGGGCTCAAGCACTTAGATCATTTGAGATGAGTACTCCAAGGTTCTTGACAAAGTTTTTGTTATCAACAAGGTCTTGACTATTCAGCTTGTATTTTATTTTTTGATTTTTTTTGCCAATCTGTAAGTTAGATCATTTCTTTGTTGAGATTTGAAGTTGCTATTTGTTTGACCATTCTGACACATAGTCGAGGTCTTTTTGAAGGGTAGCAGGATTGTCAGTGGTGTTGAATAGCTTTACATCATCAGCGAAAAGAATGCAGTTGCTCTTAATATAATCACAGAGGTCATTAATATAGAGTATGAAGAGAGTTTGTCCTAGAACACTGCCTTGGGGGACACCACTGTTGACAGGTACAGGATTTGATAGGATGCGCCCACTTCTGACCATTTGTTGTCTGTTTGACAGGAATGCTTCTATCCAGTTATGCAGGTGTCCAGAGATACCATAAAACCTTAGTTTTAGGAGTAGTTTGTCGTGTACCACTGAATCAAAAGCTTTACAGAAGTCTATGTAAATTGCGTCAATTGCTTTGCCCTGATCAAGTTGTGTAATCCATATGTTTTTACAGTGCAAGAGTTGCAGGTTACAGGACAGTTTCCTTCTGAAACCAAACTGTTTGTTAGAGAGTAAGTTGTTTGTCTCTAAGTGGAGGATAATGGATTGGTTAATAATTGATTCCATGACTTTACAGGTGACGCAGCATAAAGAGTTTGGTCTGTAATTTTCAACTAGGCTGGGGTCTCCCTTTTTGAAGATGGGAATGACCGTGGCGAGTAACCATAGATTTGGCAAGGAGCTGGTCCTGAAAGATTTTTCAAAGATTATGCTTAGAGGTTCAGCTATGGCAGTGGATAGCTTTTTTTAAGAAGTAGGCACATATTCTCTCCGGTCCAATAGATAGGGATGGTTTTAGATTATGTAGTGCTTTTTCAACATTGTCTTCTGTAAAATCAATATGTATTAGATCATTGTAGTTGTCTGTGGTTCGACTAGGAAATATTGGGCATGATCCATTGCTGTTTACAAATACTGAGCCAAAGAATGTGTTAAAGAGGTTGGCTTTAATGGTGTCATCATTGCAGTCTTTACCATTTGGTTCTTTTAGGGGTGGGATGGACCTTGAGTCTTTTAGTTTGTTGTTTACAAAATTGTAGAGAGCGTGGGTGGAATTGGTGTGTAGAAGGTTTTCCTCTTGTTTAGTGTGATAATTGGTACAAGTCTTTATCTGGGGGCATAAATTTTTGTATTTTTGTATAAATTTTTTAAAGTTGGCAACGTGGCCAGATTTGTTTTTCCCCCAAAGGGATTTCTTTTTGGATTGAAGCTTCCTTATTGTTTTGGGTAATTTGTTTTTTCTGGTTTTGGGAGTTGTTATTGGTACATATAGTTTGATGACTCTTTTGACTTCAAGTAAAAATATGTTGTAATGGTCTTCAACAGTATTGCATCCAGTGAATAGAATTTTCCAATCAAGAGATGAGAGATTGTTGTCAATAAGATCATAGTTCTTTTTTGAAGTTATAATTGGGGATCCTGTCATTATGGTGATTTTTGTGAGGACATATGTTGAGACAAAAGTTAGTCATGCTGTGGTCACTGTTGGAAAAGGGTTCATTAATTTGTATTCCATAAATTGAATTCAAACTGTTGCAGAAGATCAGATCAAGGCAGTTGTTAAGTCTAGTATTGCTGGTTACTAGTTGTTGCAGTCCTAGTGTGGTAACGGCATTGTACAGGGTTGTATGAATGGGTTCAGATGTACATTCATTTAGTGTCCAATTTATAAGAGGTAAGTTGAGGTCACCAAGAAAAAGAAGAGGGTATGGGAAGGAGGCAGCCCATGTCAGTAGTGAAGTTAGCTTGTTTGCATGAATTGTATCATAGTCAGGGGCACGATTGCAAAGTAAGAAGCGGATTGAGATGTTTAAGGACAGTTCACAGATGATGGTCTTGGGAAGAGCAAGCTCTTGTATAATTTGGATCTTTTTTAGCTTTAGAGACTTTTTATAGAATATAGCGACTCTACTACCTCTATGGATTTCGCGATCTGACTGAAAAACTTGATATTCTCTTGTAGTGGTAATGGAGTCTGGGAAAGATGCATTTAACCATGTCTCACAGACAAATATAATGTCAAATGTGGCTGAGCTTAGAAGGATGAGGAATTCATGCATTTTATTTGCGAGGCTTCTTGCATTAAGTAGTTTGCATTTAAGATATGAAGTAGTGGGTCTGGAGGAAGTAAGGGGCGTGCATCCCTAACGTTGGATGTTTGGGTGATGGATATTGTGACGTGGGTTCATTCAAAGATCATTCAGATCCTTTTTGATCAACAAATATAGCTCATTTGAAAAGCAAATAACTTGAAATGTTGCGTTAGGATGGTACATAAGCACTACTGTCATCTTCACCATCAGATTCATTGTCACTAAACATCACATTCTTTGGAAATTTTGGTATAGGCAATACTTCACTATGTGTTACTGGCCTCATTGCAGATAGTAAATCAGTGTATTTCGATATGCTTCCTTCTTGAGATGATCCCTGTTGTGCTTATTAAGCAAGGATAACAATTGGTTGTATGGTCTTTCAGCTCCCTCCAAATCATAGAAATTGCTAACCATGCTATGGTGTGAACTCTTTAACCATCCTGTTAAAAGTCTAAAAGATCACACACTAAACATGAAGAGCCTAATACATACTGTAGACATCAAACTTACAATCAAAATAAACTCATATTCTATGTTGACAAGAAGGATGATGTTTTCTTTCTGAGATTTAAAAATCAACCCACCACACATACAGCAGAAAATATCAGGATGATTTATACACTTTTGTTTCATAATAACATGTCTATATGACTACAACATTATTGCAATCAAGCTGATATTTAACTTGAATACAGAAGACATACAGTATATACTTAAACTGTTTACATTGTGAGCTCTTTTTTATTTCAATTTTTTTTATTTTTTAAATGTATGTAAGTATTAAATACATGAACAGTGTGGTTTCTAGGTGTTAATTTTGATACCAAATAATAATAATAAAATTGACAGCTTTGATCACCTTGCATTAATCATACTCACATCTTTCTAGCGACATTATACACAATACAACCACCTTCCGACTTCTTATCCTTTCGTCTACTTGCTGATTTTAACATGTTATATAACAATATGTATTGTAGTATTTCTCTCTTTCTAATTTCTATCTCTATTTCATATCTTGATAACACCAATCCTATGTTAGTAGGTATCCTCTTTGTATCTTTCATTTCTTATCCATATTAATTGTATTAATTACATTAGCCATATTCATATAATTATCAAAACATAAATTGTGAGCTCTGGCAGTGGCAAGGAACTGTTCTCCAGGCAGATGCTGATCTTCTGCCTCGATGTGTGTCCAAACATGACTCAACTTGTACAAGGGGCTTTTCTGTGCTAGCTGTCACATCTTTTCCTTTCCTCTTGAGGTTGGTTTTGTTAGAGAACAATAATAACAACAGCTAGATTTTGCTTAACGATTGTTACAAAGATGGTACTATAGTTAAAACATAGTACCACAGTGTAATTAATTGAACACAATAATGATGATGGAGTCACAAGAAAACTAAACCTGATAGGGAGGCTGAATTCATTTTTTTAAATTCAGCATGAAAAAGACTGCTTAGAACACTCGTTATAATCTATGTAACAAAACTGATGACGGGTGTTATTCTAAATCACAAAAGAGGCTATAGAGAAATACTTCATGCATCAACGGAAATAGTTATAAAAGGCTGAAACGCAATGAACGAAATGTGCACAGGGAAATTAGGTTCACAAAGCACAAAGAAATAAACATCAAAATTGAAATTAATGGGATTTTTTTTCCAGCTTTGGTCTATCAATGTCTGCCTTATTTTTAAAAGCACAGTTTTTCTATCTTCAGAACAGAGAACAGGGACATATTTTTCTGTATATTTATATATAGAGAATTAATATACTTTAATATAGAATTTGTGTGTGTGTGTAATTCTGCTTGCATATTTACAGGCTTTCGAACTGCTAGGTTGGCAGAAGCTGGGACAAGTAATGGGAGCTCACTCCATTACGCGGTGCTAGGGATTTTTTTTTTTGAAAATTTTATTTGGGTTTTCACAAAAACAAAATACAAATAAAACATCTTTTTTGAAAATAGCATGGTCCCAGGTTATCACTTCTTCATACAGACACAAAACTCAATTTCATGCTCATTTTTATATTCTATTCCATATCTTATTACCATTTTATATTTTCTACATAGTTTTTCCCCTCTTCTAATTTTCTCAACTTTGTTTTAATTATCTCAATTCAAATCATTATATTTATACATTTGTCTTTCCTGTTACAATTTCACATTATCTTTTCTTATTAAGCAAATATTTCCCTGTAGTTACCAATTAGAGTATGACACCTTTATATCCTTTAATTTTATCCATTCAAGCTCTTATTTAAGCTTCAATGTATAACTTTAAGATTATAGCATTCAATATAATACATAACTTCCAATCGAATTCTGCTTGGTACATTCTTAAAATAGACACTATATTCTTAAAAAGAAAAAATTATATAAAAATGTAAATAAAACACATTCCATTCCAATTCAATTCTATCATTAATATGCATTAAAATCTTAACATCTTTAACATTTCTTTTCAATTGAATATCATACTTCCTTGGGAACACTTATAAACTTTCCATAGTTAATACTTTTTTTTCCATATTTCTCACTTATATTTTTATAAATCATTACTAATAATTAAAAATGTTCCCTTTTAATTCTCTCAATCATTTTAATTCATTTATTTATTAACAAACATCCCACTGCATTACAATAAATATTTTATCCATCATCATATTTTCTAAAGTTATTTCTATTTGTAATATAACAAAGCTATCTTATGTACCTTTGCAGAATACCTTTTACAATTAAATTTTCACCCATTATCTCTAAACAAACTTATGGTTACAATCCTTATATCTTTTCCCTGTTTCTCCATTTCTTGTTTCTGTCTTTTACAACTTCTTTTCCTTGCCTTCTTCCCCCTCTTCTTCTCCCTCCCCTTTTTACCCCCTCGTCTTTCTACTTCTAACTGTCTCATCTGTAATCCCCTCTTCTGTTGCTTTCTAATATTATACTTATCTTTCAAATTGTTCTTCTTTTTGGTTGTTTTTTCTAATCTTAAACCTTTCACTCTCTTTCCCCCTTTTCTTCCCCCCCCACACTTAAAATTATTTGATCATTAAAGATGGCTTCTTCTTTGTCCCAATCTTCTTGTTCTGCAAGCATTTCTTGTTGCTTCTCATAGTTTCAGATCTTCATTTCTAAGAATTGAAACACGAAGCCAAAAGAACTTCTCCCTTCTTGTGCGTCTTCTTTCCATTTTTAAAGTTCCGTTTTCAGTTCTTCTAAGAGTGATACCATTTTAAAAACTTTTAAACAACCACCCAGTTAATTTTAGTCATCTAGATGCAAAAACCAAAAATCACCAAGTAATCCAAATAATCCAAGGCTGTTTCTACTTGCTTCTTTTTTCTACTTTCTCTTCCTGGGGTTCTATTATTTTGTTAACAAGTTTCCATTAAAATGTATCTTTGAGGAATCTTGTTAAAATTTCACTGTAAGTTCCTTTTAATTACAGTTCCATTCCTTAGTTCTAGGCAGTCTCCTCCATTTTTCCAGATCCTGCCCTTCTATTCTTTTTTTTTTCCTCCTTTCCTGCTTTTAAAAACTTTTAAATATCCAGAAATCTTTATTATCCCTTTGACTTTTATTTTCAGCTTAGATGCCTATTAATGTCAAAGTGGATTTTTTTTTCAGTTTCTTGCTTAAGTCTCTTTGCTGTCAGTATAAGGAAGGGAAGAAAAAAAACCTAATCCTTTCCCTTCTCTCTCTCCTTCGCAGCTTCAAAATCTCCTTTGGGAACAATGTTGTTAAGTTTAAATTCCAGGGTACCTTATTTGTTGCTTTTGCTGTTTGACCCGGTCAACCAAAACTTTCTCTTCTTATCTTCCTCCTGCACATTCTTTTCTGGTCGAGTTCTTCTTGGTGGTGGCCATTTCTGACCACCGCTACAACCGCCTTCAGGAAAGGAGTAATGGCTAGCTGGGGAGGAGAAATGCGGCTCTCTTCAACCCTGCAGGCAGTCTGCCCCCTCTTCACCACCTCTACGGGGTGGCTTAGCCCCGAAACCAGGTGGCTCAGGGCGCTCCAGCGGTGAGCACGGATCGAAGCCTTGGAGAGACGAGGTTTCGGTCTGTCGCCGAAGAAGCTCAAACCAGAAGAGCCTCAGTGCTAGGGATTTGAACCACTGAACCACACGACCTTTCTGATCGACAAGCTCAGCATCTTAGCCACTGAGCCACCGCATCACACACACACACACACACACACACACACACACACATTTATACATATTTGCATACATACACACATATATGATCAAGTTTGGCAACAGGTATATTAATAATAAAGTATATTAATTCTTTTCCAAAAGTAAATTGTGGGTCATTCTCTGAGGGCATATTTTTCTATGATTTCTTACATTTTCTGATCATAGTATTAATCTGTACTTCACCAAGGTTACTTGCCTCAACAAACTAAACCATTTAATTTTTACTTTCTCTGAGAGTCAAGAGAAATAAAGTATTAAGGCTCCTTTTGCTATTTGTCACTATATTCTTAAACACTGTACACAACTCCAGGTGAATTCTTTTTTTTTTTTGAAAAATTTATTGATTTTTAAAAACAAACATAAACAAACAAAACATAAAACATAAAAACATAAAACATCTTTTTTAAAAGCAGCTTGATCCGGGTTACATCTCTTCGTACAGATACAAATTCAAGTTCATGCTCATTTTTATATACCATTCCATATCTTATTACCATTCTACATTTTCTATATAGCTTCTCCCCTCTTTTAACTTTCTTAATTTTATTTTATTTATTTCATCTCAATTCAGATCATTATACTTATATTCTTTGTCTGTCCTGTTTCAGCTGTCTATTATCTTTTTTCATTAAACAAAATTTCTCCTGTAATCACTGATTGGAGTATGACGCCTTTATATCTTTCCCCTAAAATTATAACACTTAATATAATACATAACTTCCATTCGGATTCTGCTTGGTACATTCTAAAACTACACACTGTATTTTTTTTTTAAAAAAAATTATGAATATATAATATAATTAAAAAAACAATCCATACCAATTCAATTCTATCATTAATATTAATATTCATTTAAATCTTAAACATTTTACACATTCCTTTTCAAATAGATATCATACTTCTATGGGAACACTTATCAACTTTCCATAATTACTTCCCCCCCATTTCACTTATATTTTATAAAACATTGAGTAGTTAAAATGTTCCCATTCCTTCCTAATTCAATTCTCTCATTTATTTCATTTCATTTATTTTGTTCACAAAAGTTTCACTGAATTACACTGACTATTTTATCCCATTTTTTAATCATATGTTGTTTCCAATTTTCTAACATTATTTCTAATACAAATATAACAATACAATCTTATGTACCTTTACAGAATCCCTTTTCAGTTAAATTTTCACCCATTATCTCTGAATAAGTCCTGTTTCTTTACATCTTGCTCCAAACCTTTGTAACTTCTCTTCCCTTCCTTCTTCCCTTTCTTCTCTCTCCCCTTTTTACCCCCTTGTCTCTCCACCTCCATTTCCTGCTTCTGTATTCCCCTTTTCTGTTGCTTTCCAACATTATATCACTTTTCACATTATTTTTCCCTCTTTTGGCTGTTTTTTTAAGTCTTAAATTCTCCATTCTCTTTCCCCTCTTTCCCCTTTCTTCCCCAGATAAAGTTACTTGTTCATTAAAGATGGCTTCTTTTTTGTCCCAATCTTCTTGTTGTGCAGTCTTTTCTTGTAGTTTCTCGTAGGTACAGATCGCCATTTCTAAGAATTGAAAAACAGAGCCAAGAGAGCCCTTCCCTTCTTGTGCCTCTTCTTTATATTTTTCAAATTCCATTTTCAGTTCATGCCATTGTAGAATTTTTTTTAAACAACCACCCAACTGTTTTTAGTCATTCAAATATAATTTCTAGAAGTCCCAAAGTCACCAAGCAATCCAAATATACACAAGCTGTTTCTTTTAACACTTTCTTCTTTTTTTACTTTCTCTTCCTGGGGTTACTATTTAGTTGCAAAGTTCCAGTTAAAATGTATCTTTTAGAAGTCTTATTAAGATTTAACTTTAGATTCTTTTGAATTCCAGGCAGTCTCCTCCTTCCAAATCCTGCCCTTATTCTTTTCCTCTCCCTTCCCACTTATAGCAAAAAAAAGAGTATTTTTTAGTCTTCAGAAATCTTTATTGTCCCCTTGGCATTTAATTATATTTCCAGTTTAATTACCTATTGGTGCCAAAGCGGATTTTCCCAATTTCTCATTCAGCCCTCTGTCAACGTAAAGAAGGAGAGTGAGAAAAAAAATCTTTCCCTTTTCACTTTCATTCGCTGCTTCCGAATCTTCTTTGGGAGCGATGTATCTTTTGTAAAATTTAAATTCCAGGATACCTTAGTTGTTGCTTCTTGTCCCGGTCAACCAAAACTTTCACTTCTTAACTTCCTCCTGCACTTTCTTTTCCGGTTGAGTGCTTCTTTGAGGCAGCCATTTCTGACCGCTGCTCTTACCACCTTCAGGAAAGGGAATTTGGCCAGCTGAGGAGGAGAGATGTGGCTCCCCTCGACCCTGCTAGCGCCCCCGTCTTCACCACCTCTACGGGGTGGCTTAGCCCCAAAGCCAGCTGGCTTGGGGTGCTCCAGTGGTGAGCCCAGGCAGAAACTGTGCACGATCGCAGATTCCTGCCTGCCGCCGAAGCCCTGCAAACTGCTCAACTCCAGGTGAATTCTTGAGTGGACATTCTTACCTGATCAGAACATGAAGTTTCACCCTCATTTTAGGCATGATTGTGTTTCCTGGCTTGAGACATGAAGATCATAATGTTTCATCTTAGAGCTTTTGGGGATCCTTACTTTATCTCCCTTGAACAGAATTTCATATTGTTTAATTGTACGTGTATCTGTGGAGCTGAAGAGGTAGAAGATCTGACTCATATATTATTTGATTGCTGTTTGTATAAGGGGCTGAAAGCAGAGGGGGGATTCAAATTTCTTAACAACCAGTTCTGTGGGCATGGCCTAATTTGTGGGTGTGGCTTGGTGGTCACATGACTGGGTGGGTGTGGCTTGCTGACTGGGGGGGTGACTTGGTGGTCATGTGACTGGGTGGGTGTGGCTTGTATGTAAATATTGTAAATATTTATGAAAATATTGAATATATATATATATATATATATAGCAACTGTTACCCCAAATCAGGCAAATCAGATTGAGTTGCTTGCAGAATCACAGATTCACTCACAGATCTACTTTCAGCAATCTGCTGCCTGAGTTTGCACTGAAAAATAGAAGCTTCAGTCCTAAGGAAGGTTCAGCTCTCAGGCCATTTCTCCCCCGAATACCACCCCTGACTGGGTGTCAGGAAAGCCACCTGGGTGAAGGCAAAGCAATACAACAGCTATTTAGATTAGCTAGAAAGCAGAAATCCGACAGGAGGGGAGGGGAGGGGCCAGCCAGTGGCACAATTTGCCTGTTCTCCGAACTGCACAGAATCATAACAACTGGTTCTATAGAACTGGTCTGAACTGGTAGAATCCCACCCCTGGGTGAGAGAGAAAGTACCTTGATCCACATATTAAATGTATAGCCCAGTGGGAGGCCAATATTAAAACAACATACCTCATGTGTGGCCAGAAACTGAAAATATTTAATACAGCACAATTTCTGACTAAAATGGTGCAACTGAGATCCGCATATGTGGGACTGATTGGGGTAGATTGAGGGGTGATAAAGAAATATCATTTTATTTCATTTTATTTCATTTTACATATTTATGTATTAAATTATTGTATTTTATCCTTATAACTATTGTATTTTACCCTATCTCACTTTAAATTGTTTGTTTAGAATTTTATTCATTCCTCTCTGGATAGCAGGGAACAATTTCTGCTGTAAGGTACATCTGATGCTTCAGCCATTCTCCCACCCCCCCAAATAGTTTAATTTTTTATATCTTGGACTCTTTTGTGAATCTGTCTTGGGAAGTACAGAGTTCTTAAATCTTATCAATGGAGTCTGTCTCTTGTTCTACAGACGAAACTGTAGTTATATCCAGATGGTGAGTTTCTTTAATAATCTGCCACTTACCTGGGTAGGACTTTATATTCACATCACAAAACAGAAGTCTCAGCATGCACTTTCATGTACTGAAATCTCTTAGGTACACTGAGCAAGGTTTTCTTCATTATAATCTCCAATAGTTTGTTCCACTCCAAATCACTAGTAATTCCTTTCACATCTGTGCATTTCAACCTCTTGGTTTCAGTCATTGCTCTACTATCAAAAGTTATTGGCTGTTGGTTCTGTTTCAGTATTTTCCCAAGATTTCCCACCCAAAAGCATTGCTCTGTAATATTAGTTATTCTGTTAATAGTAACACTTCCATGTTGGGACCTAATAGATGAATTTTTACATAGGTCTTCTTGTCTTCTTTTGGTTTGTACTCATCCCCAAGCTACACAATTATACATTAGCAATCTGAATGGCTGCCTAACATTTGACAGTATATATATAACATTTGAACACCCAATTCATTATCTCAAAGTGTTGGACTCCTGTTATCCTTTGGCCTCTGCAAGAGCTGTCAACTGGTAGAGACCTTGCCATAATCCTTTCAAGGTTAAAAAATATTTGGCACAGAGTACTTCTGTATTTTTCATCTCTGTTTTATCCTTATTATCCCCTTTCCTATAATAATACTATAATCGGTCATCCACCATCATATACTAAAGCCTATACTTGACGTCAAACAAATCAGGAAAGAAGGAAAGAAGTATATCTTCAATTGCTGCTGTGAGTAGGTGCCTTGATTAATTTTGGATTACTGCAAATTCTCTTTTTTTTCTGAATAATTTCTCTTTTAAGAGATGATTCAATCCCTATGATGAATTCAATGCATTTAACACATTCCTATGCTAAATTCCACTTAGGAGGAGCAGTGGACACTTCATATTGACAAGTTCATATTGACAATATGTCAAGTCATATTGACAATACCGCTGAAAAATATTGTTATGCTATGTACAGAATAACCCTTGAGTAACAAGGATATGCACATGGAAATGTTTAAGAGAGTAGTTATGAATAATTATTCAGCCACACACAGCTACACTGAATTGAGTTAAAGTTTACCGTAAGAAATAGCACAGTCCAATAAACGGTCCGGGTCATATACGTTTAACAATCCAAAGAATATCCAATTACAAAATCTTCTTACTGGTTGCCTTTGTCATTTACAGTAAACAAAGATATCGAAGTATAAGCACAGCATAAATACAACAGAGAACCTTAGCAACAGAATGTCAGAGAGACAGAATGCCAGAGAGAGCAAGCTATGATCTAAAGCTCCCTCTTATGGTAATTTGCAATATAATCAACCAATTGGAATATAGTATAAATCAATACAGTGATTTGGTCTTGAAGCTACAAACATACATTGTTGGTTTATATATTGCCAACCCAATTAATTGGTGTACAGATTCCTAACACCATCCATGAATTCAACCATAGGTATTTTCAACATAGAGCTTTCTTCTGCACGGGGTCCCTTCCATATGAGCTGATCCCACAGATTATTGAACAGGGCTTTAGCCAGTTTTTCCTTCCAATGTTGTGATTGTGTCTTTCTCTCTCTGAAGGTTTGGCAACTCTCTTTTCACAAGAGCTAGCAGAGCTAGCAAATTCTCATGCTTAGCATAATGTTGGTTGGAATTGTTGGTGTACTTCTAACTCCTAATTACATCTCCATATTTTGACAAGAAATTGGATAGGGAATCTAATGATCATTCTTGCTCCTCTGTAATCAGGAGGCTGGCTTCCAGCTGCACAGCAATAAATTTGTGTCTGCCCTGTCAATTACCATAAATTCCAAGTAGTGCAGTGTTTTCTTTCATTGATTTACCCCTCCCCAGTTCAAATGATCCCAGAGTTGCTTCTACTGCATTAACAGCATTTCTTGACATTTTTCATCCTGATGCTGCTACTGAATAGAGTCATGGGTGGAATATTACAAGTGGCTCTACAATCTACATCAAAGTTTACAATTATTTGCTCCTGTCATTTAGGTGAGATTGGCGATGTGCAAATCTAATGAATAAATAAACTTTTGTATAAATAGAGCTTGTTTTCTGGGCTGTCTGATGAGGCTGTAAATCTGCTAAATTTACAAAGATCTTTCCTTCACCTGTAATCTAATGAATGGTGTTCATTGTAACAAATCAATCAATAATCAACCAACCACCCAACCAACCAGTCAATCTGATTTCTATAAATGCTCACACTTTGGACACTTTATAAGGATTAAACTGTTTAAGTAAATTTAATAAAACACATTTTGATTTAATTTAAATATATACATTTAACATTGTATTTATTTAACGAAGCAACATTGTCATTCCGTATGTTGCAGCATATCAGAAAAGCTCAGGAGGATCATCAGCCAATATAACATACGTGCACACCTCAAACCCAAGAACACTAAGGCAGAAGCTTTTCCAACCCAAAGATAAAACACCCAGACATAAACTGTGCAATGTAGTTTATGCAGTACAATGCAGTGAGCCACATATAGATCTGTACATTGGGGAAACAAAACAACCACTTCATAAATGTATGGCACAACATAGCAGAACAAATTACATCAGGGCTAGATTCAGCAGTCCATCTGCACTTAAAAGACAAAGGCCACTCTTTTGAAGGCAGCAAAGTCCACATTTTGGACAGAAAGGATTGCTGGTTTGAAAAAGGGGCCAAAGAGGCCATCTATGTCAAAACTGAACAGCCCTGTCTCAACAGAGGGAGAGGGATATGACATAATCAATTTCCAAACTACAACACAATTCTTTCAACAGTTCCAAGAAGGCTCACGCCCATTTGCACCACTCAGATGACCCTGATGACACAGATAAACCTCCAGGTGACCTTAATGACCCACTAAAAGAATGCAAATGACCAGCAAGGATATAAATCTTTCCATTGCTCACCATCCAGTCAGAGCTGAAGAAGCTTCTTGGATGAGAAGTGAAACGTCGTCAAAGAAAAAAACAGAAAGTCCAGTTGCCTCTTGAAAAAGCACCTCTGGGAAATACATTTAACCCACCAACAACATTTAAAACAAAAATAGAGATAGCAATGGCAGGAGAAAACACCCATATGATTAATAAGAATTCTGAGACAACAATGAGCTCATATATCACTGTGGCCCAAGGTTTATGGAAGTCACCAAGTATTTTGAAAGACAGCAAGGCTGGAACTATGTGGCTCTCAGCGAATGTTGTCCCAGAAGTCAGATGACCAGCATGCCGCCTTCTCCAGTGCATGTGCTAAATCACAACTGTTTGCAGATGGCTTATCCAGCTCCCACTTAGAGTTTTCTTTACTGAGCCAATAAATCTTTTCCCTGTAAATCACTCTTCATATAATGTTTATTCTTTATTAGAGAATACCACAGCTATGATGATTTGATGGATGTTTTTCCAGGGCAACATCTACTACTCTTCCTAGCCTGTGCCTCAAGGGCAAGTCCCATATGTCATACAAACCTTCTCCCTAATTGGGAAATCTTTTATGTCTTAAGAACCAAATGAAGACTGATACCTCAATGCTGCAATACTTCTTTCCCTTCCTCTTGAAATCATCTGAAAATCTGGTATTTTTCTAAGCTAACAGCCTGTAGCAAACACTTATGTTAGCTGCTATAATGTGTCAGGGTCCCTGACATCAATACCATCCTGAATACCTGGCCCCTTTCCTTCATAAGAGACAGTAAAGCCCATTTATCTTCATTATCCGCATTGCCAGGCACAATTGGATCCATATACTCTCTTCATGCTGACTAAATTCTTGTTTTCACTGTTGTAATCCTTTATATGATTCTGGTTGTTCCTTATATAACTACAACATTTTCTCAGTGTTGATGCCTGAAAAATAGACGCAGGGTCTAATGCTCTCTCCTGGCCTTTCTAACGAACCATTTCCTGTTTTTCCTTCCCTTCTTGATGCTGTTAGGTTAAAGGCCGAGCTTCCTTACTTGCACCATGAACAAATAAACTGAAATAAGCCTTTGAAATCATAAAACTGGGAGCTCATAATGCGCTAAACCAGCTTTGATGGAGGAAACAACATCCAAATTGCATGAAAATATTTGTGATTCAAGTGCGTATAGTCAAGGAAAGTAGCATTAAATCAAATAAACAAAGGTCTTATAATGCAAGAAAAGCTCTAGGCGAGAGATTAACAATTAACTTGATTACTTTGCCTGGCATCTTGTGGTACAGAGCCCACGAATCCAGAGCAAGGAATAATCATAAAAAGTAGAACATCGAAGATACTAATTCATTGTAAGATTCTTAGATAGCATTATCTAGAGAATTGTTGTTAAAGAAAAAAAAAACCAAAGCAATCTGGTTTACTCTATTAGGGAAAAGTATAATTGGAACAAATGGCCATAAAGAATTCAGATTAGACTAGACAACCCATGTCCTTAACTATACAGAGAAATAGAAGGAGCATGAATGTGCAAAAAACAAAAATAAAAGCCAGTGGAAGTGAGAATAACTTCTGGCTTCCTCTTCCCACTGAAGAGGAAGCCCACTGAATTTCCCTGTGGAGGGGAAAAGGGTCTGAGGGTATGATTTGACCATTAATCTATCTCAATATATGGATTCACAAAAATTGTGACCAAAGTATATTGTAAAGTTTGGGAAAGAAAATAGCATTATTTCAGATTATCTACACTCAACTATCTGTCAGGCAGGGGGCATGAAATATTAAGCAACTAATTCGTTTATGAAAACAAGTATTAAATGAATACAAAAGACATTTTCAATTGTCAAAAAAACATGGGTTCATTTCCCATTGGTCTGGTCTATATAAATCTGGTAAACTTTTATGTGAGGCTTGATGTAAAAATGTACTAGAGATCCCATTAGGTTATAACATGCTAATGTACGTCACACCAAGAAAACAGTATCAATAACCTTGATACTAGCTGAGCTGATGTTTTAATAAAAAAGAGGTGCAGTCTGAGAGAATCATTCAAACATAAAACACCATGATTCTAAAACAGACCATTGTCCTAAATAAATTTGATTATGTACTTCAGTAACTTGAAATGGCTTAGCTAAGACTGAATGATTTTAGGAGATTTTTGGACACAGGTCTATAAATCACACTGGAAGTTTTTTCTTATAGTACTGTTTTCCTTCTGCTCTGTGTGGTTTGCTATGTTCATCTGTCTTGTTTTTTTTGCCATTTTCCTCTTCTACTTTTAACAAGAAACAAATGAAAGGACCTGTTCCACAGTTTTAACAAGATATATAAAGATGTTGGGCAATAAAAGAATGATCTGAAAGCTGAAAGAGCAAGTCATAATTAACTTGAATTGAACATGAAAAAAAAAGCTAAGAAGTGCTTGATGAAGATTTGTAAAGCAGTACCTTCACAAGGAGAAAGCATAGGGTGCTAAAATCTGATTTACTCTACCGGGGAAAAATATAATTGGAACAAATGCCCATAAAGAATTCAGATTAGACTAGACAACCCATGTCCTTAACTATACAGAGAAATAGAGTGAGCATGAATGAGCAAAAAAACAAAAACAAAAGCCAGTGGAAGTGAGAATAACTTTTGGCTTCCTTTTGGCTACCTCACTGAATTTCTCTGTGAGAAGCTGATAAAAATCTCAAAAACTTTCCTTCCTTCCTTCCTTCCTTCCTTCCTTCCTTCCTTCCTTCCTTCCTTCCTTCCTTCCTTCCTTCCTTCCTTCCTTCCCTCCCAACCTGCACAGAGCATGTGGCAGGGCAAGGAGGGTGTGTGGTGGAGTGGCACAGGTCAAGAAGGTTGAGTGAAGTTTTCTGAGAGATGTGAGAGGAACTGCATGTGTTGGGTCGGAAGTGAAGGGTGCAGTTCAGGTCAGGAGGGTGTTTTGGGGGTTGCAGGATTGAGTGTGAGATTCTGCATGGGTTGAAGAGAGCGTGTAAGGAGGTGTGGATAGGGAAGGATGCCTGGGGGTGTTTAGGAGTGTGTGAGAGATGCTGTGCAATGATGTTGTGTGTTGTGCGGGAGGGGGGGCAGGATGTAGGAAAGGATGCATGGGGATAGTGCACAACTTGTGACTTGCAGGTCAGGGAAGGCACATGGGTGTGTGTGACACAGAAGAGGTAGGGTGTGTAGAGCTGCGCACAAGGTGCCATTAACCTCTATAACGATCTCATTTGGTACAGCAGTCAAAGAGGAAAGGTACAGACTTCAAAAAAACAACGATTACAGCCAGGCTCCCTTATATTGAGGACGTATATCCACATGAGCCAGAAGGAGGCTCATGTAAATATATCTACAGAATCCTCAAATCCTGGACATAAACTGTTTCAACTTCTCCTCTCGGGACGGCACTATAGGGCTTTGGATGCCAAAACAACTAGACACAGAGGCGGTCCTTCCCCTCTCCATGCCATCACTCTGCTAATTATCTAACACCCACAGCACTCTTATGCCTAAGGATATTTACACATGTAGTAGGCTGTATTGCTATTGTCCTTGTCGCCTTCTCATCTTTTTTACCTTCTCATCTTTCCTACTACCTTCTCCTATCTTATGATTTATCACTTGTTGTTCACACCTTGTAATTATGATTGCATCTTATGCTTTATGACCTATAACTTATCACTTTGTTGTCTGTATGTACATTGAGAGCTTATGCACTGGAGACACACACCTTCTGTGTCCAATCATACTTGGCAATAAAGAATTCTATTATTTTTAAAAATGTAAGTTGAGGAAGCTATACAGGGGTAGCACAGATTGGAGGTGTATGCAGGGTGACAGCATGAACCAGGAAAGGTACTCTAGGCAGGCGCATGGTGGCTGCTGGATATGGGAGGGAACGAGGAATTGTTAGACTTGCTGGAAACTATCATGGACCATTGAAAATGAAGATCACATGACTGCAACAACAGTCCAGAAGCACAACAGCATCCAGTACCGCTGAAGCAACCATAACCTCCTCAAATTTCAGTTCCATGGGAGTCATGGGCCTCGGATTTTGGATAAATTCTGAAAATTAGCCCATTTAAGTTACCTTGGTTCAAAAAACGTTGCCCTATTGATGCACTGTTTTGCTCAGTTAAAGGTCATGACAATGAGAGTTTTAGCAGCACAGCATATATAGATATGCGACACTTGTCTTTCCTTTTTTATGAGAAAATGATTTAAGTATTGGGAGGGACTGCTAAAGAGGATGAGTTTCCATAGCTTTTAGTCAGTAACCCTGATGTTGAAATAAATGTCTTACTTGCTACATAATTTAAGAAAATTGAGGTAGAAATTCAAGAAGCCTTCCTACTGTTTTTATGTTACGAATGACAGCAGCACATTGTCTGTTCTCCCTATTTTTTATCCTCTTCTTGGTGATTATTGTTTTTATTGCTCTTGTATGGATTATAGTGTAACTATAGATGTTTTAATTTGTTTCTGTTTATATCCTATGTAAGCCACCACGAGTCATTTCAATTGTGGTGGAATAGAAACAGAGAATAAATAAATAGCTGCATGCTAATTTCACGATAAAGTGGGACATTATATTTTAAAATTGCTTTTAAACATTTGCCTACCTTGGGTGATTTAAAACACCAACATGAACTTCATATCAACAGGTGGCATAGTGTTAGGGTCAAACTCAATTTCATCGAGTGCCAATCAGGGTTGTGTTTGACCTCAGGAGCCGGGGTGGGCATAGTCATCTTGAGGTCAACTCATGTCAGAGGTGCCTGAGGTGGGCCTAGTGCTCTGCCAGCAAAAACTGCCTCCTGAGCTCCATTTTCAGTCATGACAGCCTCCTGCAGCCCTCTGTCAGTGAAAACGGAACTTGGGGGGGGGGTATGTGCAGCCTCCCCAAGCTCAATTCCTTTGCTATTTCAGGGCAGGCCCTTGGGCCAGATTTAAGCACCCCAAAAGCTGGATCCGGCTCAAGGCCTTAAGTTGGACACCCTTGTCCTAGACCATCCCTTCAGTTGCTCTACCATGCTGGTTCTATTTTAACACTTCTGGGCTCCTATATATCAGTTCCGGACCCCAATCACTACTGCAAGAATATTAAAGAGGGGTGGGCTGATAGGCATGCACACCTCCTCTGAGGACCCACTGCTCTTCACCTGTATTGCCTCTACCTGTAATTAGATTTCAGACTTGGGCATTTTACAAAGACTATATGAGGCATTCAGGGATTCATTAGTATCACTGAATTGCACAGTTCACCGATTCAGGTCTTCTTTTTAAGCTAAACTTGCCTTTTTGATGTATTTATATCTTACAGTCTCCTTAGTGAAAGTAAAAATCTCTACTGTGAAAAGGGGGCAGGGGCAGAACTCAATCATGAAGTACCAACTTTGCATATCAAAGAATGCAGATTCTATGTATGGAGTTATTGTCAATCGTGGATCTGAGTTCACTAATTTTTAGTTAACAGATAACAGATAACAAATAATCAGAGTTGGAAGGGACCTTGTAGGACATCTAGCCCAACCCCCCGCCCAAGCAGGAGACCCTATGCCATTTCTGACAAATGGCAGTCCAATCTCTTCTTGAAAGTCTCAAGTGATGGCACTCCCACAACTTCCGAGGGCAAGCTGTTCCATTGGTTGATTATTCTCACTGTCAGAAAGTTTCTCCTTATTTCCAGGTTAAATCTCTCCTTGTTCAGTTTCCATCCATTATTCCTTGTCTGGCCTACAGGTGCTTTAGAAAATAGCTTGACCCCTTCCTCCCTGTGGCAGCCCCTCAAACATTGGAAGACTGCTATCATGTCTCCCCTGGTCCTTCTCTTCACCAGGCTAGTCAAGCCCAGTTCCTACAATCGTTCATTGTATGTTTTAGCCTCCAGTCCCCTAATCATCCTGATTGCTCTTCTCTGTACTTTTTCTAGAGTCTCAACATCTTTTTTATAATGTGGTGAACAAAACTGGATGCAGTACTCTAGGTGTGGTCTTACTAAGGCTTTATAGAGTGTATTAGTACTTCCCTTGATCTTGATTGTATCCCTCTGTTAATACATAGTTAATTTTTAGGGACTAACTATAACTCTCTTAAGGGGGTCAGGAAACATGGCCGGGTTGTCTCCTTGTTGTAATTGCTAGAGAAGGCAAGAGAGGAGGCTCTGCACCCCACAAGCCCAAGCTGTAATCCAGGCCACCCCCTTGTCAGGCCAACCACCTTGTAAGGGGCAAACTTCTGATTATGTCAAAAGAGAAGAAAAAGAATCACGGTCCCTCTGGATCCCAAGACCTCTGCAGTAAAGACAAGAATGCAAAAGGCCTAAATGTTCCCTCAGGCAGTTCATCCAGTTCCAGTCAGTTACTGTGGGCTCCAGTTTCCATTGTAGTGGAGCCTCAGTATGTATCGGTTCTACTGATGCTCAATGCCGAGCTTGTAGTTGCTGTTCCATCTAAAGGTCCTACTAGTTCCTTTGAAGATGACATCATGCTGACCATCTTTGGAAGACCAGGATAGTGAGGAAGGAGCTTTATATACTACTGGCTCACAATTTCCCAGTGGTTCATCAAAGTCCATGAAGAAACATCTATAATTCATCAAATGACCCTCTCTATTTTCAGCCCCTCTATCTTTGGATCCTCCTCCACAACCTTCATCTTTTGTTCATCCACTATCTCCAGCAGCATCGGTTCCTGATCTGGATCCCACTTCTGACCCTGCAGCTCCATGGAGACTCACTTTATTAGACTTTACCATGTGACATCTTCAAGAACCAAAAATGGGAGCTGACACCTTGAACTTGATCACCTGTGTCCTTCCATCTGGAGAGCTCCGCCTGCATTGATGTGCAGACCTCCTGCAAGAACATGTCCAGGGATGACCCAAATGTGCTTTTTCAAGAGGCAGCTGGACTTTCTGGTTGTTCTTTGAAGATGTTTCGCTTCTCATCCAAGAAGCTTCTTGGATGAGAAGCGAAACGTCTTCAAAGAAAAACCAGAAAGTCCAATTGCCTCTTGAAAAAGCACCTTTGAGACAGCCATGACCTGGATGACTGAGAACCTGCATCGTCATGTCCAATAATGGTTCCCCCCCAAATGGAAGCCATCCACTGTTTGATCCAAGACTGTCACCTGACAGTGGAGCAACAAATCCTTCCACAGAGTGAATTTTGCCACCATCCAAAGCTGGTATAAGCTCCAGAGGAAAGATGGTGTTTCTATTGTGGTGTCCAGGACCTTGCAGAATACCTATCGTGGTCCCACTCCTCTTCCACCAGAGATGAATAAATACTAGTCATTAGTGTTCAAGACTCCTGGTGCAATCAACAATTCCTCAGCTGTGGGTCCTTGAGGTCTCCATGGTTTGCAGCTACAGACTGAAAGATCCTGGGACTTCAAAATCATGAAGTATGGTCATCTATTGTGTTGAATATCTTCTTTGCTAGACCGATTCTCCTGCTCCAATGCACCACTTGCCCATCATCATCTCTAACTGGGGACTGCTGTGTGATCCATCAGGTAGTGGACACTGCGCATTGGGTTTGAGCTGCAGACATTAGCAATAGCACTTAGACCTATATACTGCTTCACAGTGCTTTACACTGTGTGGTTTACAGGGTCAGCTTATTTCCCCCAACAATCTGGGTCCTCATTTTATTGACCTTGGAAGGATGGGAAGCTGAGTCAACCTTGAGCCGTTGAGATCCAACCTGTCAAACTGCTGGCAGCCAGCGATCAGCAGAAGTAGCCTGCAGTACTGCATTCTAACCACTGCACCACTGCAGCTCATTGTGGACCTTTGACTACTAACTGTAATTGGTTCTCTCAATAGCTATGATCTGTATACTTATGGCACCAAGGCTGGCTGTTCCTGAACTGTCCAAAGCATTTATGACTTATGACACGCCTGGTGGTGACTACTCTTGCCTGACTGTCTGCTAGCAATTTAATTGCCTTAGAGGGTTTACTTGCGGGAAGAGGAATAATTTGTTTGGTAACTGCCATTTCTTTACCTTTAACATTGACTCTGTAGCTATGAGAAGAGGGCAGGGGCAGAACTCAATCAGAAAGTACCAACCTTGGATATCAAGGAATTCAGATTCTATTTATAGTTTATCTATTTATTTGTCAATTGTGAATTTGGATTGACTAATTTTTATTCATTAGCTGGGAAGTTTGGAAAAGGACCTGGATGCATTTAGCAATGGAAAAATAAATGCTTTTGAGTAGTGCAATGCAAGGATTTGCACACCCCTAACAGACACATTACTTCCAATATCGAGGCAATATATGGCTGTCAGAATCAGTGATCGGGGAAACAAGGCAGAAAGGGCTTTTGTGCTCATCTGTGTGGGCAATGAGGGAAATGAGATACTGAAATAGATAAACAATTGTGGTTGCATCCGGCAGGACTCTTTTCATGTTTAAAGATGAGTTTGAGCTTTGCAAGCATTTTGGAGAGCTGAGTGTCTTTCTTTCTGTAGAGCTGATGTGTATGCAGCATTACCCTTAATCTATCTGTTTGGATATTTATACGGTCTGTATGTTCAAACTGTATATTTATCCATTTTTGTTAATGGTCAGTAAGCCTCTAATAATTTCCAGTTAGAGGTATAAAATCTACGGAACATCACCTTCTCAAGCAGGGTGAACAAATATATTGATAATTCTTCTTGGTACTATTGTAAGTCTTGGTCTATGGAGATTCTCAGTCATCCAGGTCAATCATGGTTGTTCCAAAAGTGCTTTTTTCAAGAGGTAACTGGACTTTTTTCTTTGAATACATCTCGCTTCTCATTAGCCAACAGCAAGAGAAGAAAAATGTCTTCAAAGACAGAGCTGAAGAAGCTTCTTGGATGAGAAATGAAATGTCTTCAAAGAAAAAACAGAAAGTCCAGTTGCCTCTTGGAATAGCACCTTTGGAACAGCCATGGCCTGGATGACTGAGAATCTCCAAAGACATTTAGCTATATTATAAAGGAGGTTTATAGTTTTTATTGCTTTTGTTTAGAATTCTACTTCCATTCTACTTCCATGTGGGCCTGTCATGCCCCTGTCAGAATCTGATTTGGAGGGGGAGGCCAAGCAGCTGACAGGAAATGGGAGTATGGCTCCGTTGGCTGTGGAAAAAACTGGGAAAAGGCAAAGGCTGACTGAGCAGAGTGGGGAGAGGTAGAGCAAGGGAGAGGGAATTTGGAGGAAGACCCAGACCCACCACCTCTTCATCCTAGGGCATGCAGGGAGAAACGGAGAAGGGAGCAACGTGAGTTGCATGGCTTACAGGGGGAGAAAGGGCCCTGATTCCCTTTATTAGCTGCAGCTGGGAACACAAAGGGAAGCTGCGCACAGCAAAGTTGTTGGGAGCAAATCATGAATTATCTGTTATTGTCGAGGCTTATCTGGGTTCCTGGTGTCTTCCCAACTGTGTGTTTTGTTGGGCTTTCAAGTCTGCAATTCCTTCTCCTTCTCCTGCCCTGTCGAGTTAATTGCTGCAGCATGGTTTGTGTGGATTTTTATTTACAGTTTGTATGTACTTTGTTTTCAGACTGAATTTCCTCCACTTAAAAAATGTTCTTGGGTGAGTTTTTTCTCCAGCCGAAAGTAACCTGAACATTGGAGGAAAAGTTGGAGGTTCTAAAGGGAAACTTCTTGTTTATTTGACTGTGTTGCCTTTGTGCCATGCCCTGGGTCGTCACAGGGCCTATAGTAAGCAACATAATTTGGAAAAATCATAGATGAGGCAGCATAAATGGTTTTGAAAATGGTTTGGAAAAATCACAGATGATGCAGCACAAGTGGTTTGGGCTTCAAAATGGGATTCAAATTTTTTTGCTACAGGTTCTGTGAGCATGGCTTGGTGGGCATGGCTTGTTGAGCATGTGACTGGGTGGGTGTGGCTTGTTGGTCATGTGATTGGGTGGGTGTGACCAAGTCAATATCTCACAGCAACACAGCACTCAGCCACAAATTTCAACCCTAACTCAGTGGTTCCCAAACTTCTTCAATCCACCGCCCCCTTGGTGTTACAAACTCATCTTCAATGCCCCCCCCGGGGCGGGATTCAAATTTCTGTGGGCGTGACCTAATTTGAGGGTGTGGTTTGCTGGTCATGTGACTGGTGGCATGGCTTGCTGGTTACGTGACTGGGTGGGTGTGGTTTGATGACTGGCAAACCAAATACAAGTGGTCCTCACTTAATGGCCGGTTGCTTAGCAAGTGTTCTAATTTATGACTGGCCTCCCCAGAACTACTTGACCCGTTTTGGAGTTTTGACAACAATGTACACACATGCTCCCTTCCAACCCTGCTGGAGCTGGTCATTGGACTAGAATCAGCAAAGCATCTCTGATTAGATTCTAGTAGTGAATAAAATCTAATCAGAGATGCTTTGCCGATTCTTGTTGATTTGTTTTATTTGTATTTCTTTATTTTATGTTGCTGAATTGCATTCACATGTGTGTCCCTTCTTGTGCACAACCCAGAAGCTTTCGTGATTCTTTGCAGCAAAAATTACTGAACTCTGGCTTTGCTCTACTTTTCAAACGTGCCGGCACTGCCGCGTTTTAGGTGCCGGCCCCGCAGGTCCACCCCATTGAGTCTGCTGCACTGGAGGGACCTGCCCAAGCAAGTCCGAGCAGAGCTGTGCACCAAATCAATGAGGTAAGCCTGGGAGAGGAAAAGAGAAAGAAAGAAAAGAAAGAGAGAAAGAGAGAAGGAAAGAAAGAAAGAAAAAGGGAAAGAAAGAAAAAGGGACAAAGAAGGGGGGGCATGGAGGGATGGAGAGGGAGAGAGAGAGAGAGAGAGAGACCTGATGCATCAGATTGAAATGAGGCCTAGTTTAGAGGCGCTTTTCCACATTGAAACATCTTTGCCAGCATCTTTGCCGGCACATTGAAACATGTTTGGCTTCTATTAATTAAAGGTTTTGTGGACAAAACATGGCCAAGACTATCAGAAAGCTCTCACATTTTGTTGAGCCTTTAAACAGGACCCATTGGACCAGATCTCCACTCTAAAATTACTTTTCCCCAATGTATTACAGTGTCAATTCTAAAGAAGGCAAAACCAAAATTTATTGGTAAATTACAAGGAGAACACACACACACACACACACACTCCCTTCTAACCCTGCTGGAGCAGGTGATTGGACTAGAATAGATATCTCATTATCTTTCTCCTCCCTCTCTCCCTCCTTTTTTATTTCTTTTTCTTTCTTTCCCTTCCTTCCACCCCCTCTCTTTCTTTGTCCTTTTTTCTTTCTTTCCCTTTTCTCTTTCCCTTCTTCCTTCTCTGTTTCTCTCTATCTCTCTTCCTTTCTCTTTCCCTCTCTCAGGCTCACCCCATTGACTTTGTGCACCGCTCCGTTCACTTGCTTGGGCAGGTGCCTCTGGTGCAAGGGGCTCAATGGGATCGACCTGCAGGGCCTCGCCCCGAATGAGGCGATGGGATGTTTGAAAAGGAGAGCAAAACCACTCTGCCTTTGCTCTCCTTTCCCAATGCTGCATTCGGGGTGAGGCCCCGCAGGATCACCCCATTGAGCTCCTTGCACTAGAGCATGCAAGTCAATGGAGTGATCCTGCGGGGCCTCGCCTCAAACGCGGTGGCAGAGGGATTTTTTCTCATCCCTGAATTGTGCCCTGCTGCTCACCTCCAGCGCCCCCCGCCACCTCTTAGCACCCCCCTGCTGGCCCCCTTGCCTCTCAGCACCTCCCTAAGGCATCCTCCCCAGGGGGCGGTACTGCCCACTTTGGGAACCACTGCTCTAACTCATAACCTTAACCCTGTAAGAATGAGATGTAAAGACTGGCTGCTATCTGTACAATTAGTTAATAATTGACAAATAAACACTTAAAATAGAACAACAGTTACCAAACCAAGGGAGTTTGTTACTTTGTACCAGTATTGCCATAAAAACTTTCCTAGCTAACCCTACCTTAAATTAGCCCAGGGATTACCTGGACCAACAATCTCTAATGGAATGAGAACTATAGCAGAGAGAGGGGAAGCCATGTTTAGTCACCTATACTTTTTAGACTTTTCATCTTAAAAATATATTGAAGCTTTTTTCAGCATTTCAGCCAGGTGGCACTGTTCTATGGGAACTTTGAAGGACTGTACCAGAAACCTCACAGCATCAGAAACCTCAGAAAACAGTGCCAAGAAACTTAAGCTAGCCCTTCCCCCTTTAGGAAAACCAAGAATCACCAGCTGAAAGAGAAAACTCAGAGCAGACAGAGCTGACAATAGAAACAGTTAAGTGGAGCCATGATAGATTCAGGCTAAAAAAACTCAATTAACCCATTAAGGCAGGAAGACATGATCCAGGGCAATCACTTTAACCAGAGGCACACAAATAAACCCATCAAGCTTCAGGAGCCTCAAAGGGGAATTAACAATTAAGTCTGTTTTTTAGGAATAAAGGATAATGCATAATTAAAAAAAAAGATTCTGCAAAGTACATATGATAGTATTGTAGTATTTGTATTAGAAATAGAAAATTAGAATTTTATAAGATCTAATAAAAGATTAAAATATTAAAATGTTTAATAATGATAGATTCTAAGATTTAATAAAATATTAAAGGAAATGTTTAAAATATTTAGTTTAATTATAGAGTTTAATGGGCTATTGTGTTGATGTTATTATAGATTTATTATTGCAGCATTTGTTTTTGAAATAGACAATTGGAATGTTATAAGATTTAATAAATTAAAATATTAAAATGTTTAAGATTTAATGATAGATTTTAATATTTAATTATGTACTTAACTATTTTATAGATTATTCTTTTTTTTCCTTAAAATTTAGCAGGTAGAGTGTACTAAGCAGAATCAGACTGGGATCTAGGTGTTATTTGTTATTATTTTAAATGTTAATCTAGGGGAACGATAGTAAGGCATCATACTCTGATTAGTGATTTCAGGAGAAATTTTCTTTTTTTTATTATTGAGAATGAGATAAATGGTTAATTGGAAAAGAATGGACAAAAGTATATTGATTTAAAGTAAGATGAAATAAATAAAACATAATTAAGAAGATTGAAAAGCGGGGAGGAGTTATATAGAAGATATAGAATGGTAAATAAGATAGGTAAAGGTATATAAGATGAGCATGAATTTAATTGAAGTCCATACAAAGAGAGGTAATCTGGGGCCAAGCCACTTTCTAAAAAGAAGTTTTGTGTTTTTGTGTTTTGTGTGTTTATGTTTCACTGAGAATTAATAAAACCTTGGAGGAATGTCAGATGAGAACAATTGTAAACAAGTCAGAGGGAAATATAAATATGATGACTATATAACAGATAAATATAGAAAAATGTAATTGAATAAGAGTAAAGAGAAATAATGAGAAATTTGTTAAAAGATATTTATGTGTCCATATGGAAATGGGGTAAATTAGAATTATGCGGTATAAAATAATGTTTTATCTGCCTTGTAAAAATTTATAATGGAAAGAGGTTTTATGTTTTTAATGTTTAATGATGTCTTGTTTGTCTTTAAAATTAATAAAATTTGTTTTAAAAAAAACCAATTAAGTCTAAAAGGGCCAGATTCACACTTCCAATCTGCTTGCAACCAAAAACCCAGCTGTGTCACACCAGCTTTTTGCTTTCCTTCATTAAAGAATCCCACTGGTGTGGTAAATTTTTAAGAGAGCCAGGGACAAACACACACAAAATCTCACTTATTTCAAAATATAAAAGCAACATTATAAAATTTTGCTTGGAAGCAAAGCAAACCCACAAAATTACACAACACCATCAAGGTATGAAAACAATCATAGAATGTACATCTGCCACAAATTTCAAAATATAAAAGCATAATGTCACACAAAATTTGCATGCAAGCAAACTCTTAACATAAAATTTGCTTGCAAGCAAACTCACAAAATTAACTCACAACACACCATGTATATAAATATTAATTTTTTTATTGAAAAAAAGAGCAACTTTTACTCAAAATCAGGCTCAGCAGGCAGGGAGATTGAGTTGCTCACAGAATCACAGATCTACCTTTCTGCAATCTGCTGCCTGAGTCTGTCACATAAAATTTGCTTGCAAGCAAACTCAACATAAAATTTTCTAGCAATCAGCAAACTCACAAAATTAACTCACAATATACCATGTATGTAAACATTGAATTTTTTTTATTAAAAAAAGAGCAACTTTTACTCAAAATCAGGCGAAGCAGGCAGGAAGATTGAGTTGCTTGCAGAATCACAGAGTCAGTCACAGATCTACCTTTCTGCAATCTGCTGCCTGAGTCTGCACTGAAAAACAGAAGTTTCAGTCGTTGGCTTTGGTAAGGAAGGCAACATTCCAGCCATTCAGCTTTGCTCTCAGGCCACTTGTCCTTCTTGTAGCATTGAGCTGAGCTCCTTGGCTTTTGAAATCCAGCACTGAGCACTCAGAGGCTAGCTTAGCTGAGGCCTAGTTCAGAGAACAGGTAGGGACTGAGGTGAAAGATAAGAGCAGGGAGGGTGGATGGGGCTAGTCAAAATTTTCCCTACCGGTTCTCCAAACCAGTCAAAATTTTCCCTAGAGGTTCTCCTGAACACCCCGCCAATCCCCCTGAATATTCCTTCTCCCTAGAATTTTTTTTATTTTTTTATTTTATTTATTTTATTTGGTTTGTCAATTGCTTACAAGATAATAGGTATAAGTAAAAACATAGTTATGAATACATGGATAAATATAAGAAGAAAAAAGAAACAATAGGACAGGGATGGCAGGCATGTTGGTGCGCTTATGCACGCCCCCTATAGACCTCTTAGGAAAGGGGTGAGGTCAATAGTAGACAGTCTAAGGTTAAAGTTTTTGGGGTTTGGGGAAAAAAAACCCACAGAGTCAGGTAGAGTATTCCAGACGTTGACCACTCGGTTGCTGAAGTCGTAATTCCTGCAATCAAGTTTGGTGCGATTAACTTTGAATTTGTATCTATTGTTTGCTCTTGTGTTGTTATGGTTGAAGCTGAAGTATTCATTGACAGGTAGGACATTGCAATGTGTGATTTTATATACTATACTTAGATCGGACCGAAGGCAGCGTAGTTCTAGGTTTTCTAGGTCTAGAATTTCGAGTCTGGTGGCATAAGGTATTCTGCAACGAGTAGAGGAGTGGAGAACTCTTCTTGTGAAATATTTCTGGACTTTCTCAACTGTGTTAATATCAGATACGTGATGTGGGTTCCAGACTGATGAGCTGTATTTGTAAATTTTGGCCTTGTTGCTTGCAGACTCACTGAGGCTGCCAGGCAGATCGGGGCTGCTCAGCTGGGCCAAACCTGTGGGATGCAAGCCAGGGAGCCAGACGGAAAGCAGCAGCAGCTATGATGGGCGAGGGGACAAGATGAGGAATGACTGGGTGAGGCAGGGGTGGGTGAGGCCAGCCAGAATTATCGCTACTAATTCGCTATATTTAGAGCTGTATTAACTTTGACAAAATTTTGACAAAAGGCTGCTTTAACGAATAGCAGGAAAGTTGCTCTCACAGAAGGCCTGATGTTGAAAGAAACAAGTTATTTTTGATGCATGCACAATTCAAACGAATATAATTCCTAACCTCAGATAAAAATGTAATTACAGGCAGTCCTCGACTTACAACAGCTTGCTTAGTGACCGTTCAAGCTTCCAACATGCTGAAAAAAGTGACATGATAATTTTTTAAATAAAGTTTTTTTAGTTTTTATATACAATAAATCCATTCCATTTCAAAAGTGTGTTGATTAGGTACATATTTCGCGTGCTTACAGTTTATCATTAATACTCTCCTTATCAATGTAACAATATAACAATCATCACATTTTCATATAGGTAATATCCAATATGCCTATTTTTAACAATCTTCTCTTATTGCTTTATATATTCATTTTAATCCAGGGGTCTCGAACCTTGCCAACTTTAAGCCTGGTGGACTTCAACTTTCAGAATTTCCCAGCCAGCTTTGCTGGTTTGTATGCTGGTTGTAAGCAGGTTGTAAGCTGTAAACTGTAAGCTGGCTGGGGAATTCTGGGAGTTGAAGTCCGCCAGGCTTAAAGTTGTCAAGTTTGGAGACTCCTGATCTAATCCATTTTACTTTGTTTTGTTTTCTAACAAAAATAGATGTAGTATTCAGATTCTTCTTTTCCTTTGATTTCCAATATTAATCTATTCATTTCTGCACATTCAAATATTTTCTCAATTACTTTTTCCTCTCTCAGTAAACTTATGATCATTTTTCATATTTAATGACCATTGCAGCATCCTCGTGGTCACATAATTTACATTCAGATGCTTGACAACTGGTTCATATTTATGATTTTTGCAGTGTCCTGGGGGTAGGTGGTCATATTTTGTGCTCTTCTGACAAGCAAAGTCAATGGGGAAGTCAGATTTACTTAACAACCATGTTATTAATTTAACAATTCCAATGATTAACATAACAAATGTGGCAAAAAAGGTTGTAAAACTCTGTTAACAAACATCTCACTTAGCAACATAAATTCTGGGCTCAATTGCAGTTGTAAGTTGAGGACTACCTGTAACTCAATGTACAGCATTCACCATCATGCACATGTTATGGGATTGTAAACCATACTGCAGTCATTTAATCTTGATTTGACCTTGGAGTTCCACATTCACACCTTACATTGAAGTCATCTTACCTCCTTGCCTGGCTACTCTGCCCCTTTCAAATCTATTTTATAAAACATTTCAAGAAGGTTCCTGCCCCCTGTTGTGTGCTCTCACAAGGCAATATCACTCACTGCGAACAGTTGTCTATTCCCTCCTTTTGTGAGTGCCAAATCTTTAAAGTCAGCCATGAACGTTGCGGCTTGGCCAAGGGAATTAAAGAAAAGAAATTTAAATACCTTTATTTTATTGCTCTCTTCCTCTGATGATTGTTCTGTCATCTTCAGATAAACAACCACAAAATGGGACGTGTGTGTGTGTGTGTGTGTGTGTGTGTGTGTGTGTGTGCAGACGCTGAACAGAATAAAAGGTTGTGGTTTTTTATTTTCTCTAGACGTCTCTTGACAGAATTCATTTCCATCTCTACTGAGACCCAACTTAGAATTGTTAATTCCACATTGAATCATGGAACAAAGTTGCATTTCTGTGATGTAGTCAAGCAAAACAGCATGCTAAGTCAGGAAAGTTAGAGAAAGTGAGCTTCAACAGCATAACTGTGTCTTTCATCTAAATATTATATGGGCAACCATATCTATAAACCATGTTTACATCTCCAAACCATGTCAGAACCTTGTTCAAGTTTCAGGCATTTAGAAACTAAGGTCATACAGATCTGCAGCAAGGACTTCTCTCTGTGTTTCACTTGTGCTGTCCTCTCGAAAAATACATACACTAACGATACGCTAATAATATAAAATAGAAGTCTATACATTCAGTGCAATCTATTCAGAATTTTAGATACTTTAATGAAATGGTTCTTCTCCAATCCTTAATGCATTGAAGTAATTGTATAGGCTTCAGTCTGTACAAGTATTTACATGGGCATAGATACTGTGTTTTCCCCAAAATAAGACCTTATATATTAAAAATAAGGTCTTCTATTATTTTTTGCTCTAAAAGGTGCATTAGGGATTATTTTCCATTAGGTCTTATTTTGGGGGAAATATGGTACTAAATGCATCCATCTGGCTGACAATATTAACTGGAGCTTATTTTTGGGGTAGGGCTTATATTATGAGCATCCTGAAAAAAAATCATGCTGGGGCTTATTTTCTGGTTGGGTCTTATTTTCAGAGAAACGGGTATGTATGACTGTACAGGTAGTCTTCAGTTAATACTGCTCTGTTTATGACTGGTCCTCGAACCTATGATGGGGGTAGTATCCCTCATAATCGCATGATAACAATTCAAGTGCTTGGCAATTGGCATAGACTTACAAAAGTCACAGCATCCCAGAGTCACATGATGTTGTGGTTAGCTGGCAGCAGATGTGGATGGCTGAGAACAAGTGAAGACTCAGATGAGGGACCAGGATCATTAGGGAGTGGACTGCTGCCTTCAGAGACTGTGGGGGCTGGCAGCAGTGACGAGGAGGTTCCTGAGGAGCCTGTGCCAAGTGCGCATGCGTGCAGGGTTGCTCGCAGGAAAGAGCAGCTGCAGCAGCATGGGCAACTTGGGACTAAGTCTGTAAGGTAATGGCCCCTCCTTCAAGAAGATAAAAGCCAGCTGTGAAGAGAACATTCTTTGCAGGAAGCAAAGACATTTTGAAACTCAGCCTCGTGGACATTGCAGTATCTTAAGTTGGTATTTGAAGACTCTTGTGAAATATTTCTAATCTGTTATACTTGGCAGTCTTGCACACTTTTGGCGAGGCTTGTGCTTATCAAAGTTAATAGTTTGCAGCAGCTTTTCAACTGGGGATTCGTAAGAATTATTAAAAGGTTTCTGTTCCCTTTGGTTCATGTTTGTTTTATTGGAAAAGGGTTTGGGTCAGAACACATGATTGCCATTTGCAATCTTCACAGCTGCTTTATGACAAACAAAGTCAAACAGAAAGCTAGCATTAAGTCATATGTTGTGATTAAATGACATTATTAACTACCACTGGTGATTCACTTAATGACCGCAATGGACCTGATATCATAAGTTCAGTGTGATGAAAGACTGTTTCACTTAATGACCACATAAGTCAATGATGGAGTCAGCAGACCCAACTGTGCTCATTAAGTGAGGATGACCTATATATAATTATGTTTGTGATCAGGAGTATAAAGGAATTCAGACAGTGTTCAGGTAAATTTTCAATGATAGAACTGTGATTTAACCTAGAGGAAGTGACTGTCTCTTTACTCTGAGCTTTTTGATTTGATAATGATACAGAATGTGTGAGCTAACGCTTGTTACAACCATGGCAACATAGATAATATGAACAATTCAGCTACTGCAGCTAAGAACAAGTAGTCTTAGACTTACAACATTCATTTTGTGACCATTCAAAGTCACAACGGCACTGAAAAAAGTGACTTATGGTCACTTTTCACACTTATGATAGTTGCAGTATCCCCATGGTCATGTAATCAGAATTCAGACCCTTGGCAACTAGTTCATATTTTTGACTGTTTAGTGTCCCAGGGTCATATGATCCCCTTTTGTGACCTGACTAGTAAAATCCATGGGGAAACCAGATTCACTTAACAATCACAACTTACTTAACAACTGCAATGATTCAAATAACAACTGTGGCAAGAAAAGTCATAAAATGGGACAAAACTCACTTAACAAATGTTTCACTTAGCAGTGTCAAGCTTGGGCTCAATTGTGTTCATAAGTCGAGGACTACCTATATCATGTATTTAGATATATTGAGCATTCTGTAATGAGGCAGTTTGTCCCACTGATTGTTTTAACTGTCAGGAAATTTCTCCTTAAGTCTAAGTTGCTTCTCTCCTTGTTTAGTTTCCACCCATTGCTTCTTGTCCTGCCCTCAGGGGCTTTGGAGAATAGCTTGACTCCCTCTTCTTTGTGGCAGCCCCAGAGATATTGGAACACTGCTATCATGTCTCCCCTAGTCCTTCTTTTCATCAAACTAGACATTCCCAATTCCAGCAACTATTCTTTATATGTTTTAGCCTCCAGTCCCCTAATCATCTTTGTTGCTCTTCTCTGCACTCTTTCTAGAATCTCAACATCTTTTTTACACTGTGGTGACCAAAACTGGATGCAGTATTCCAAGTGGCCTTACCAAGGCCTAATAAAGGTGTTACAGTAACACTTCACGTGATCTTGATTCTATCGCTCTGTTAATGCAGTCTAGAACTGTGTTGGCTTTTTTGACAGCTGCAGCACACTGCTGGCTAATGTTTAAATGATTCTCCACTAGGACTCTTAAGATCCATCTCAAATTACTACTATTGTACAATGTACCACATATACTGTACCTGTTCATTTTGTTTTTCTTGCCTAAATGTAGAACCTTACTTCTTTCACCACTGAATTTCATTTTGTTAGATAGCACCCAACGTTCAAATCTGTCAAAACACTTCTGTATCTTAAGTCTATCTTCTGGAGTCTATCTTCCTGCTAGCTTGGTGTCATCTGCAGATTTGATGAGTTTCCCATCTATCCACTTGTCCAAATCATTGATGAAGATATTGAAGAGTACTGGGCCTAAAACAAAGCCTTGGGGCACCCCACTGCATACTTCCCTGTATGTAGATACAGTTCCATTGAGCACTATATGTCAGCCAGTTACAAATCCATCTGGTGGTGATGCTGTCTAACCCACATTTTTCTGTCTTATCAAGTAGTAGGTTATGGTCTACTTTATCAAATGCTTTACTGAAGTCCAAGTAAATTATATCAACAGCATTCCTCTGGTCCACTAATTTTTTCAGTTTGTCAAAGAATGCAATAAGATTTGTCTGGCCTGATCTGTTTTTGACAAACCCATGTTGGCTTTTGGTTATTACTTTGTTTGCTTCTAGGTGTTCGCTGATTTATTGCTTGATTATCTTTTCCAGAATCTTCCCTGGTATTGAGGTCAGGCTGATAGATCTGTGGTTTGCTGGATCTATTTTTGTGTTTTTGTTTTTTTGAAAATGGGAACTACATCAGCTCTTTTCTAGTCCTCTGGCATTTCCCCAGTGCTCCAGGATCTTTGAAAGATATAGTTCAGTGGTTCTGAGATCTTGTCTTCCAGTTCCTTCAGAACCTTGGGGTGTAATCCAATTTGATGGCAATCTATGTTAAAATATATTTGCCAAAGACATATAGGTCTTATACTTACATGCAAGTGCTATCAAGAAGTAGGATGGACCTATCCATTCACCGACTGTGCCCCAAACAGATAAATGACCTCATTCACAGAAACACAAGCGTGATTCATTTTTCAGGGCTCGACACACCATAAGTAATATTCTCTTGCCTTTAAGCTTTTCGACCCATAGGATTCTGCTCAGCCCAGTTGTTTTTTATGCATAGTTCTTGGCAATGCTGAATTCAGTTAACAGTAACCTTTCAGAGCTCCCACTGAGCATTATAGGGAAAAAAAACTCAAGCAGCTGACAGCTATTATAGAGAGAGAGTGAATTATCCAACCTAACTGGCACCTTACAATGTTTTTCTTTTATAATAGCAGTTGCAGAGTTTCTCAGGTCATATTTGAAGGGTCCTTCATGTCAAACATACCATCGTGTTTCTTCAGATAAAAAAAATACTTGCGACATTTCTCACCTTTAATTATGATATTGTGAAATTAGTCAGACATATAAGAACATTACAATTCCTCAGATAACTTGACTGCTATGACATATTAAACTCTTCACTTCTTTTTTGAAAAGAAGGCTAGTCGGAAATATATTTCTTCCGTTTCATTCCCAAGGTGCAATATAAGCCCAAGACGAAAAAATAAATCTAGTTTTAAAATGCAATATTTATTTTGTGAAATTGCCCTTGAATTTAAGACCATTTGCCCCTGCCCCCCCACCCCCGTCAAGATAAGAAAAAAACTACAACCATTTAACATGAATTGAATGATTAGCAATGAATTTAATTGATTCCCTATCAAATTAGCCACTCCATTTGTAAGATTATCTGATTTCCCTATTTGTATCTGTATGCATAAATCTCTTTGATGTCCAAAAGACAGGCAGCAGGGCTTAGGAAGCCCAAAATTTATGTGTGTTTTAGAAAAATGCTAAAAAATGTGAAATAAGAAGGATGATGTACAACCATAGCCATAATAGATGTTTTTGATCCGGCTGGCAGGGTGCTTAGATATGGCCCACAGGGCTGCCCTGGATACCGTGAAGGACTGGCCTGTGTTGTCTCTGCCAGTAAAAATGGAGTTCATGAGAGCCGCACACGGCCTTTCCAAGCTCTGTTTTCTTTGGCAGAGGGCTGCAGGAGGCCATTGGAGCCAAAAATGGAGTGCCCCCGACAGGCACCCCCAACATGAGTGACCTTGAGCTGGCCATTCCCACCCCAGCCACCCCAGCCACACCCACCCACCCCTGAGGTCAAACACAACCCTGATGTGGCCCTCAATGAAATAGACTTTGACACCCCTGTACTAGATTAATCATGCAACCAACCATAAAACACCCTGACAATTTATCAGGTGATATGAAGAAAAAGCTATGATTTTTGTTAATCTAGATCAGGGGTCCCCTAACTCCTGGACTGGCGTCAAGTCACAGCATGCGAAAAACCAGGCCACACAAAAAAGTGAAGCTCCATCTGCAGGAGGCAGGCAGCATGTGAAACTATGCTCCCTCTGGTCTGTAGGAAACTTGAACTGGTCCCTTGGATTAGGGACCACTGATCTAAATCAATCAAAAATAGAATACTAACCAAAGTTGAGCATGCTAAAATAAACTGGAAAAAAAAAAAACCTAATGCATTTTCAAAATTTGAAAGTTGAATATTAAAACCTGACATCAAATTCTGTATCCAAAAATCAGATTATTTAAGTTATTCACAGAAACCAAAAGTGCACATTAACTGTCACATATAAAATATTGAACTATATTTCCAAACCTATGACTAGCAGGGATAAGATATGAAAAATGGTCATAACTCAACTTTTTTCAATGCCGTTGTAACTGAATAGTCACTGAACCAACTGTTGTGAGTCAAGGACTACCTGTTTTATAATCAAAACTGTAAGCCCATTTTATAATACATTCTTTCACTTACTGCTCTTCTGTTTCAAATTTCAATAAAAGTTTATATGTTCATTATTTGTTTACAATTCTATTTCACACTCAGTCTTCAAACCATATTTTTGTCTGCTAGAAATCTTTTTAATATTTTTAAATACGAGACCACTGACAGCTACTCTAAGTTCCTTTGCCAACAATAATTAATTTTATTTTACACTCCCTTGACAAAATTCTAACATCTCACAATAAGTTAGTTCTTTACACTTGCCTCATCTATAAAATACTTCTGTCAGAATGTTTGCAGCATGACTACTATTATGAGACAACCCAAGAGCAAAACACAGCACACAAAGACTTAGACATTTAACATTAGTTTATATCAGTGGTGGGATTCAAAAAATTTTACTACCAGTTCTGTGGGCAAGGCTTGATGGGCAGGGGAGGGATACTGTAAAATCTCCAGTCAGAGGTGTATTTGCCGGTTCTCCGAACCACTCAAAATTTCCGCTACTGGTTCTCCAGAATTGGTCAGAACCTGCTGTATACCACCTCTGGTTTATATACAAGATATATACAGAAATATAAATGTTAGGCAAATACCTGAAAAACAATCAATCTTCTTAACTCTACACAGAAAATTTTGTCAGGACACAAGGAGAGAGAAGCACACCCTCTAATGGCTGCCTTATATAAACACCTCTTAAAGAGGTAAAGACTTCTGTGGACCCATACATAGACTTAAAAAGGCAATACCAATGCTGATTCATCCTCATTGCATCAGCTTTACATTGCATCAACCGGTCAGCTCTTAAATCCCAATACTTTAACAATGTCTTGTGCCAAGAGCCACAAAGATACTATCGGGCACACCTTGTGTTTGTATCTATCCAATATTCTTAATATAGCACATATAACAATGATTATAAAAATCCACATACACTTCGATGTTATCACATCCCAAGTACCCATGACACTGAAATCTCAGGTCATGCCCTTCTCGTTCCAAAAGCCTTTTATTTCCAAGCATAGTTTTTTCCCCCCATTCAAACCAAACCAAACAGCAAAATACAATTTCAAACCAGGTAAATCAATCCTCGTTTTTCTTTTGTATCTTGTAACTTTTTTTCTCCACCACACAAATTTAGATATATCCTTCTGACACTGTTTAAACAATGTGTCAGTTGTCAAAACAGGTATTGTCTGAAGTGAAAACATTGTTCTAGGCGAGACATTCATTTTTATCACGGAGATTCTCCCTAGCAATGATAGTTGCAGTTTCTCCCATCTTAACATGTCTCTTTCAACTTTATTCCATGCCTTAACACAATTATTTTGAAATAACATTTGTCAAAATGATACTCAGCTATTTTACCTTCTTCTCAATCTTAAACCCATTTTATTCATCAATTTATTTGAGCTTTTATTTTCATATTTGTGTTAACATCTTCACGTCCTGTTTATTAACCTTGAAACCAAATTATTTTAATTTTTCCATTAATATTTCAATTCTCTTTAAGAGATTTTCCAATACCAACCCAAGTCTTCTGCAAAAGCCATTAATTCATAAGTTTCTTTTTTTAATCTTACTCCAACGATTCTTGTCTTATATCTGTACTCGGTATTTCAAGAAGCAAAATAACCAAGAGAGGAGACCTGTTTTCGCATTTTGTTCTTTTTTATATCTCACAGGATTTTGTTAGATCTCCATTAACGTTTTTTTGGTATTTTCTACACAGTGTAAATTGATCTTATTTATAAAGTTCTCTCCAAAATTTGTATCTTCCAAAACTGTGGACAAAAAAAGCCCACTTCAAATTGTCAAAGATTTTCTCTGCATCTAAAAAATCAATGTAACTTGTTTTTCATTATGCTCCAAGCATTCCAAAAAGTCCAACACAATTCTAACGCTATCTTTTAACAGCTTTATTAGCTCAAAAAAAAAAAAAACATTGATCCTCATGAATAAATTCTGGCAAAATTATTTTGAGTCTACTGGCTAGAATTGTTGTTCAATCAGAATAGAGCTGGAAGGGACCTTACAGGTCTTCTAGTCCAACCTAGTCCAACCCTTCTATGTTTTTGTCTCCAGGCCTTTAATCATCTTAGTTGCTCTTCTTTCAACATTTTTTTTGTAATGTGGTCACCAAAACTGGACGCAGTATTCCAGGTGTGGCCTTATTAATACTTTATAAAGCGGTAATAATACTTCGCATGATTTTGATTCTATGCCTCTGTTGGAAGAAATATCCATCTGGTTCAGTTCCAAGTGGGAGAAAGACACTGGAAACATGTAGGCTGATTGGAAAGATAGTTTATTGGTGAACAGGACCACATGGGTTTTAGGTCCTGGGCAGCTGACCACATGGAGTGGAGATTGAGTGTTATTTATACCTTATACCCTATAACTCTAACCCTTGAGCTTCCTATTCCTGTGGCAAGAGCATGTATTCTACTGGCTGTAGTCAGACTCCCATGGGGCCATGGGGAGTCATGTTTGTCTGAATCAAGTTTGGTTGAATCTTGGACTGATGCAATGTAGGAGCTGAGGGCTAATCCTATCTTTGTTCAGATCTTGCTGCTGGGAGTAATGGATTATCAAATCTGCATTTCTAAAGGCTGGCCTCAGCTTAGTATCTGCTTGGGGGCAGGGAGCTGAGTTTCTGCCTTTAGAAATATGTTTCTACTTTTCTTATCCAGGGAAATATAGTATTATTCTGCCTTTTTAACATTTCCTAAAATACTTCATTCTTCTAGGAGGGGTGGATGCTAACTTTCTACAACCAAGGATTGTATTTGCTGTTTTGGCTGCTGCCACACAATGGCTGGCTCATGTTTAAGTGATTGTCCAGTAAAACTCAAAGATCCCTCTCACAGTTACTGTTTGTGGGCCAGGTTTTACCTACTCTGTACTCGTGCCTTTGTCTTTTCCTGCCTAGGTAATATTGGTCTAGAGTAGAAGTGGGCAATTAATTTTCCCAAAGGACCACATGAAAAATTGGAACTGTTATGGAGGGTTAGGGTTGGCCCTGCTACCGCCCTCCGCGCTATAGTTCTCTGGCTGCCACTGCCCCCACTCACACTTCTGCAAGCCGGACAGGGACAATAAAAAGCTGGAAGTGGCCCATGGGCCATAATATGTCCATGTCTAGCCTATAGTTTCTTGTTAAAGTTAAAACTTGTCGCTTTTTAGGTATTAATGCTATATTGGCCTTTTCTAAATCTCTGGAATCTTTCTCTCTGTAGGATTAGAATTCATTGTGTTTTGTAGAAGTTATAAAGTTCATCTTTAAAATTTTTTTAATAAGAATCTGATAATTCATTTGGTCCAGACACCTTGCTTATTTTAATCTTTTTTATAGCTACTGAATTTTATTATTATAGGTCCATTCATAATCTAGCTCTGTTCCTCTGTAGTCTTGGGTAAATTTTGCTTCTTTAGATATTCCATCTATTCTCTATTCTCCATGGAGATGTCTCTTCCTTTATACAGATTGGAATAATATTGATGAAATGCTCTTTGTATAGCCTCATTGTCTATTAATACAATATCTGCCACTCATTTTTTCTTAATTTATATGCTACAGTAGCTACTTCCTTGGTTTATTTGAAAATTCATATTTTTGCTTTATGTAATTCATTTTTATTTCCATTTCTCTTATTGTTAGTATAGATAATTGTCATTTTAAAAGCTTAATTTTTGGAGAAATACTTATCTTTTCTGGAAATTCTTTTTTTTCCTTTATTTTTTCCAAAACAGTTTATTTTTTCTCATAACTCTTCTTTTTAAGTTCACTTTTATGCTGTATAAAATAGCCTCTAATAAAAGTTTTACTTGCATCCCAAGCTATTTTCAGTGCCTTTATCCTAAATTATTTTCAAACATTTCTTTAAATATCTTTTTACAGTCCTACTGCTTCTTTCTGTGGCAACAATTCATTTAGTCTCCATGACTTGAGATGATGCAAAGCAGAGCCTCTCCCACTATATATCAAGCGAACTGACACCCAACATGAAGATGTGGCACGACCATGAACACGAAGCCAAACAACAGGATCACAGCTCACCAGCTCAAATCCCCCGACAACTAAGACTAACCTGAACACAGCCAAGCCCACACCTGAACAGAACACACCCCCAGCCAATCAGAACACAGCCAAGCCCCCACCCAGTCAAGTCGCACTCCCACTGCCAGTTAAAATAAAAAACAGCTGCAAGCTCACATTACTCCAAGAAGCACAAAGCCGAAGACACAAGCCTGAAGATGACGAATTTTACACGGGAGAAAACCCGAATAACCAAAGATCCAATACAAATACCCGTGAAAACCTCAGAAAACAAATATATGTATATGTGTGTATATATATATATATATATATATATATATATATATATATATATATGTGTGTGTGTGTGTGTGTGTGTGTGTGTGTGTGTGTGTGTGTGTGTGTATATGTAAATGTATATGTATATGTATGTGTATATGTGGGGTGCCTCTGTCAGCAAAAATGGAGCTCAGGGTGGCTGCGGGCATCCCTCCCGAGCTCCTTTTTCTCTGGCAGAGGGTTGCAGGAGGCCGTTGCAGACAAAAATGGAGCTTGGGAGCCCGTTTTTGCAGACAGAGTGATAGGCGCCTGTTGTGGAGCGATGGTAAGGCAGAGGCATGAGACCAGAGCATACAAGTAACAGACTTTATTGCAGTGAATAAAGGGTTGTCGCGTCTGCTCGCTAACTCGCAGACCAGCGGGCGACAATGGGCTGGCTCTGCCCGACAGCTGGCTTATATAGCCGGTTGTCAAACGGAGCCAACCAATGGGAGCTGCTGGTGCTCCCACCTAAACAGCGGACCTGGTTGGGAACCCCAACCAATTCCATGGACATAACACCCCTTCCCCCCAGCTGAGAACATGCATAGTCTTGGAGGTACGTGGGTTGTCTTCGCCGGCGCCCCGAGCGTCGCAGTTCAGGTGAACTGTCAGTCTGCGTCGAACCTTGGGTCTCGGATTGCGCCTCAGCGGTTGTTGGCACCAGGGCTGGCGTGGTGTCTGATGGTGCTGGTGAGGCCCCCTGCTCGGCTTGGCCCGATTGAGCCTCGAGGTCTGGCTGGTCGGCTGGGTCACTCGGTGGTTGGATCGGTGACTCTGGCTGGAAGCTCGGGCTCTCCACCCAGTCCTCTCGCTCGTCTGGGAAAACCTGGTTCCGCAGGGGATCTCCATCAGGTGCAGGCGAGGTGTTGTTGGAGTTGGCCGGTTGGCACGGGTTGGTATCCGTCGCGCCCATCCTTCACCTTCTGAGTTGATCCACGTGTCTCCGCCACAGACGTCCATCCCCAAGAAGGACTCGATAGGATCTGGGGCCGGTAACTGATACGATCTGTCCTGGCACCCACAATGGTTCCCCTGCGTAGTTCCTGGCGTATACCAGGTCCTGTGGGGCGAAGTCTCTGACCAGGCTATCGGATCCTAAAGGGGTGTCTGGGCAATAGTGGGGGTGTAGCCTGTCTAGAGTGGTTCTAAGGCGTCTCCCCATTAAAAGTTCAGCCGGAGACTTGTTGGTGGTGGTGCAGGGGGTTGTGTGCTGGCTGAGAAGGAACCGAGACAATTTAGAGTGCCAGTCCTCCTGACCGAACCTGGCAAGTGCTTCCTTGGCTGATCTAACTGCTCTCTCTGCCATCCCGTTGCTAGCGGGATGGAATGGTGCTGTAAGGACGTGCCTGATGCCCAAGTTTGCGGTATACATGCTGAACTCACATGACGTGAACTGTGGGCCATTGTCTGAAACCAGGGTGTCTGGGAGCCCGTGGGTGACAAACAGTCGGGTCAGGGCTTTCACTATTGATTGGGTGGTGGTCGTGGGAAGTAAGGCTACATCAATCCACTTGGAGTATGAGTCCACGACCACCAAGAAGGTCCTGCCATGCACCGGCCCAGCCAGGTCAACGTGCAGGCGAGACCAGGGGGCGTTTGCGCTCTCCCATCTGGTGGGCGTAGCAGCTGGAGGGGCGGCCCGGGTTTGTTGGCAAGGTTGGCAAGAGCTTACCCAGTCGGCGATTTGAGCGTCCATACCGGGCCACCATACGTAGCTGCGGGCCAGGGCCTTCATTCTTACGATGCCCGGATGTCCTTCGTGAAGTACCTTCAAGATGGGCACTCGCAGTGATGTAGGGATGACCACTCTTGTTCCCCACAGGAGGCAACCTTGTAATTTGGACAGTTCCTGCTGGCGGGTTTTAAAGGGGATAAAGTCAGTTGAACATTGAGTTTCCGGCCACCCCCTCCGCACCCAGTCCAGAACCTGTGCGATAATTTTGTCTTTTTTCGAGTGCGCCGTGATGTCTTCGGCTGTCACAGGAAGTTTGAGTTCGTTGACCTCGAAAATGGCATGGATAGGTGCTGGATCCTCGACTGGGACTGGCAGGGGGCAGCGGCTGAGGGCATCAGCGTGGCTCAGGGTCTTGCCTGGACGATGCACTAACTTAAATGAGTAAGCAGCCAAAAACAAAGTCCATCTGGTCATTCTGGGTGAAAGTACCTGCGGAGTTTGCTTGTCTCCAGACAGAAGTCCTAAAAGGGGTTTGTGATCAGTCACTAACTCAAAGTGATGGCCAAACAGGAATTCGTGGAACTTCTTAACAGCAGCCACTGCAGCCAGGGCCTCTTTATCGATCTGGCTGTAGTTCTTCTCGGTGGGAGAAAGAGTCCTGGAAAAGAAAGCAATTGGTGCCTCGGAACCGTTGGGGAGTCTGTGGCTCAGGACAGCGCCAATGCCAAAAGGGGATGCGTCAGCGGCCAGGACTAGGGGGAGGAGTTGGTCGAACTGAACCAGGACCGCTTCAGAAGTGAGCAACGATTTGACTGATTTGAATCCATAGGCCTCTTTGGGTCCCCAGTGCCAGGGAGAGTCTTTGTCAAGTAACCTATGTAATGGTTCAGCGACCGATGCCTTGTGTGGAAGGAAAGAGGCGGAGAAATTCAAAAGTCCCAGAAAAGCTTGTAGTTCAGTCTTGTTGGTAGGCGTGGGTGCCTCATGGATGGCCTTGACCTTGGATTCAATAGGATGGATGCCCGATGCGTCAATCCTATAACCCAGAAAGTCCACCTGCCTAGTGGCGATGGCACACTTCTCTCTTTTGAGTTTGAGGCCATGCTGCCTGAACCTCTCTAGCACTGACCTGACTCTCTGAATGAGCTGGGGCCGGTTCGTGGCTGAGACTAAAATGTCATCGAAGTAGGGGACCACTCTTGGGAGACCCTGGAGAATCCTCTCCATGAGTGACTGAAAAATGCCTGGGGCCACGCTGACCCCGAATTGGAGGTGCTTACATTTGAAGGCTCCCCTGTGTGTGACTATTGTTTGAAGTTCCGCTGTCTGTTCATCGACAGGGAACTGTTGGTATGCCTGGGACATATCTAACTTCGCGAAAATGGTGCCGGGTTCGAAAGTATGCAAAAGGTGCTGAATGACGGGCACAGGGTAGGCACTAACTTGCAGATAGTGGTTGAGCGTGGTTTTGTAATCAGCACAAATTCTCAAACTGCCATCTTTTTTGAGTGGGCTGACTATGGGGGTCTCCCATTTAGCGAAATCAGTGGGTTCTAGCACCCCTTGTTTGAGTAGTTTATCTAGTTCTGCATCCAATTTTGGACGGATGGCAAAAGGCACCCTACGGTGTTTTAAACGAAGAGGAACTGCCTGGGGGTCTACTGAAAATGATATGGGGGTCCCCAAGTAGCAACCCAGCTCATTGCTGAATACATCAGAAAATTCTGAAAAGAGGGAATCTACATCAGAAGTTGAGACAGCATGGATCCCGGTTACGCTAAGGCCGAGAGAAGGAAACCAATCAAGTCCCAATAGACTAGGGAGAGTACCGTTAACTACCACTAGGGGCAGGCATCCCTTAAAGGTTTGGAATTGCACCAGGAACTTGCCTTTCCCAAGGACAGGAATGTTCTTTCCCTGGTAGTCTCGCAGCGTCAGGTTGCATCTTTGTAGCTGCTTCCTGGACAGCCTGGGCTGGAGTCTCTTCAGGGTATCCCAGGAGATGATTGAGAGTGCAGATCCCGTGTCCACCTCCATCCTGCAAGGCTTACCTTCTAAGAAGACAGAAAATTTAATTTTATCAGGGGTTAGGGAAGTATGGTTAGCGTGGTAGCAGGTATAGCAGTCCACCACTTGCCTTTGGGAGTTAGAGGGTAGTAGAGGTCTTTGTGGTAAGGGTCGCCCTGCTTGGCAGACTCTAGCGATGTGGCCCTTCTTTTGGCAGTTCAAGCAGATGGCGTTTCTGAGCCTGCAGGATGCCCTAGGGTGGGAGCCTCCACAGGTTAGGCACATAGGAGGTTGCTTGGGGGTGAAGTTATTTCTCTGCCCCGCTCCTACCTGTGAAGGCTTCTGGTGGATTAGACGGTTAATGTCAGAGGTGTCTGTGGAGTCATCTTCACTGATTACCTCTTCGGAATGGACAGCTTGCGTGCTGGATTTGGGTTGACTTCCCTGAATTTCAGCTGCTGACTGAGCCGATAGTTCAGCAGCCAGGGCTTCCTCCATGGCTATGGCTAGAGTCAGGTCTTTCTTTGCTAGTAAACGCCTCTGGAGTTTCAGATCTCTTACCCCACAGACGATCTGGTCCAGCAGCATGTCTTCTAAATATTCTTTAAATCCGCAATGCAAGGCGGCAGCCATGTATTCGTTGATCGACTCCCCCTCTGCTTGTTTCCTGACCCTGAAGGCATACCTTCTGGCGATTTGCGACGGTTTGGGCGAGTAGTGGTTTGAAAGTATTTCCTGTCGTTCGTCCCATGGGACGCTTCTGATGGCGCGGGGCACGACTAATGCTGTAGCTGTGTTGAAGACGGAGGCTCCGCAGTAACTCAAGAAATAGGACTTCTTCCTATGCTCTGCAGCGTCGGCTAGACCGATGGCGTCCAGGAAATGGCTGAATTGGTTTTTATAGGAGTCCCACGTCTCCTCGTTCGGTTTGAATAGAGGGAATGTCTGATTCGCGCTCATCGTGGAGAAAGGAGCAGGTTCCTCTTGCTTCAAATTGTTGTTTGAATTTGCGCTCTTAAAAGAACGCGCTGCGATTGTCTCTCTGGGCTGCTTAGCTCTTTTTTTGAAAAACGCGCTCTTGGTGAGCGTGGGCGGCCTCGGCTGCTGTGCCTGTGGCTCGTTTCAGCAAATCAGCTCTTACAATATCAATTTGAATTACGTGCTCTTTGTGAGCATGGGGCGGCTGCCCTTGCTAACTCTCTCTGTGACCACAGCTCTTCGTGAAAACGCGTCTGGCTAGCCTTCGACCATCCCACCTTCATCGCCAGTGTTGTGGAGTGATGGTAAGGCAGAGGCATGAGACCAGAGCGTACAAGTAACAGACTTTATTGCAGTGAATAAAGGGTTGTCGCGTCTGCTCGCTAACTCGCAGACCAGCGGGCGACAACGGGCTGGCTCTGCCCGACAGCTGGCTTATATAGCTGGTTGTCAAACGGAGCCAACCAATGGGAGCTGCTGGTGCTCCCACCTAAACAGCGGACCTGGTTGGGAACCCCAACCAGTTCCACGGACATAACAGCGCCCATGACAAGAGGGATGTCGAGCTGCTCACACTGCCTCCCCCCCGAGGTCAAACACAGCCCTGATGCGCAATGGTGGGATTCAAATTTTTTTACTACCAGTTCAGTGGGTGTGGCTTGATGGGCATGGTTTGGTGGGCGTGGCAGGGGAAGGATACTGTAAAATCTCCATTCCTTCCCCATTCCCAGGGGAAGATTACTGCAAAATCCCATTCCCTCCCCACCCCACTAACCTGCTTTCCAGCTATGTTCTCTGTGCAAGGCAATGAAAGAAGACCCAGCCAATCAGGTGGGACTCGGAAGGCAGAGAATAGATGGGCGCAGGGCCAGTCAGAGGTGGTATTTGCTGGTTCTCTGAACTACTCAAAATTTCCGCTTCCGGTTCTCCACCTCTGCTGATGCGGCCCTCGATGAAATTGAGTTTGACACCCTTGGTTTAATTTTAGTTTTTAAATTTTAAACTGTGGAAGTAACATGTTAAGGTGGAACAGAGTAAGATGTTTGGCTAAGCTGTAGGCCATCTTCAACCATAGAAGCTCACTGGGTGACTTTGGGCCAGTCCTTCTATCTCAGTCTCACTGGATTGCCAATATGGGGATAGAGATTCCTGTGGAAGCCTTGCTGAGTTTCCAGAGAAAAGATAAGACAAAAAATAAAACAGCCAAGGATACCCATCAAGCTTCATCTGCAGCTACAGATATTTCCAAAAATATCTGTATTTTTGGAATATCTGGAGATCTGAACCACAGCAGACACATCCCTGGATTGATGGTTCAAAGTACAGTGGCAGTCACAAAAAAGCCTATCCATTTTGTGTGTACACTAAAACAGAGCTTTAATTACACCACTGCAACTACAAGCCTGATTTTTTTTAAATATCTTTCCCCATGCCTCTGAACAAAAGTCTTCTCAGTTCTAGACTGTACTGACACCGATTCTCATTATAGACAACCCCCAAAGTTCAGATTCACCCATTACAGGACAGATTGAAATTTCTATCTGTTTTTGACAAAGGGAAGTTGTTGACGTAAAATCAGCTTTTCTATTTTGTTTTTCAAGGATGCAGATAATCAGGGTTCCTGTCAAACAAAGAAAGAAAAAAAAACCCTCTTGAGGGAATAGGTAGGCAAAAGGCCCCCTTTTCAAAAGGCAGCACTTCAATTTTTATAATAAAGCCCTTTTCTCTGAGTTATAATGACATAATGTGGCAAATATTCCATTATGCTTGCTCGGTGTATTAATTTTGTCAGCATCTCCTTTGACAGTAAAACAGCTTTCTTGAAAGGAAAACAAAGGCTCACCATACCCCTTCCTAAGTTCTTTGTTCCTGAGATTTTTTTTTAAAAAAGTAATTATTTTGTTCTCACTGTTTGGACTCCAATCTGCTGTTCTCTGCCGCATTCTTACCTAGGCAATTACTCTCTCTCTCCCTCTCCCTCCCTCTCCCTCCCTCCCTCCCTCTCTCCGTCCCTCCCCCTCTCTTCCTCCCTCTCTCTCCCTCCCCACTCTCTCCCTCCCTCCTTCTCCCTCTCCCTCTCTCCCTCCCCCTCCCTCCCCTCTCCCTCTCTTCCTCCCTCTCTCCCTCCCTCCCTCCCCACTCTCCCTCCCTCCCTCTCCCTCTCTCACTCCCTCCCTCCCTCTCTCTCCCTCTCTCCCTCTCCTCCCCCATCTCTCCCTCCCTCTCTCCCTCCCTCTCCCTCTCTCTCCCTCCCTCCCTCCCTCTCTCTCTTTGTGTGTGTTAATTCAGAACCATCCTTTAGTTCAATGGAGCTCATTCCTAAGCCAGTATGGATAGGGCTTTTGCCTTAGCTTTTGTCTTCAAAAAGTAGATGAGCAAAATGAGGGGTTTTTGGGGTGGTGGGGAGAGGGGGCTTGAGATTTTTAAAAAGTCCACAAAGACTTTTCTTGAGAAAGGGAAGAAGTACATAACTCAGGAAAACCTTGTCCCAACATGTGGCAGGAATCCTATTCCTGTTAGTGTGATCCATAATTAGCACAGCAAGAAAAAGTTACATAATTCATTGCTTGGAGAACACCAATCCTGTTTTGATTTAGGGTCCTAAGCAGGCCAAGTGCTGCTGGGAAGTTTTCATGTCTGCAGGCTCTGTCTGAAATGTGCAAGGAGGCCAGACCATGGGGTTGGTTTAAAAGTCAGCATAAGAGGATTCTCAGTTATTCCAAGCTGACAAGAGCCAAAAGAGTCAACCGTATGTGGTGCTAACCAACAGAATCTTCAAGTACAGAAGAACTGATGTTGCAAAGGGACCTCCAGCTGATAATAAATGATATAAAAACCCACCTCAGAACACATGTGGTGTTTTTTTTTTAGAGGTTATTTACTCCCAATGGAAGAGATGATGATCAGAGCAAATTGGTGACACAGGTGTAGCCTATGTACAAATGACAATACACAGATTGTTCTTAATGCATGTTTCTTAAGGCCATAATTTTCTTTCCAGGGTTGCTCAGATGAATCTGATAAAATGTTACTTCTGTGGGAGAGGTCTGAAAGCTGGTATATGTAAGTAAATAGCATAGTGGCTACTATAGAGGGCTTCTACTGTGTTTTGATTTCTAAAATTACTTTACAGCCTATAGAACTCCCTCTGAGAATCAGAGATCTGGAGTTGCTCAAAGATAAAGGAATCTTTTGGTTTCCATGGAAACATGTTAGCTGTCTGCTAACATTGCGTCCTTGCCACTACACAATATGGGTGTCCTGGATTGTACTCCTTTTTGCCATCCCACTGCTCCCAGAGATACGGACAGCTGTCTCTATTTATTGTGCAGGCATCTTCCTTATAAAGGGCTCAGGAGGGGCATTCATGGTTACCTCTCTTCAGTTTCCATGGCAACATGGATCTACCAAAGCACCAGAGGAACCCACTTACCCAAAAAGATACTTTTTAAAAAAAAACTGGAAAAAGTTTGGGAAATTAAAGAATCATGTCAAAGGGGAAAGAAGTGTATAAGGACAATGGAAAATGATGCAGGCTTTAGCTGTCTTATTCTAAAATTCAGTTTGTTTAAGGTATATATAAAGTCACTGTCCCAATTTGGAATATTTAAATAATCACAGGTAAATACTTCAAATCCAAGCAAATTTTTATGTCTAGAATCTGAGCAATATGTTAACATCTTTTCAATAAAAAGAAAGGAAGGAAGGGGCTGTCACTATTCACTTGTATATATTATATCATCTACAATAGCAAACATTGTGCACATTTTTGGTGAACAACTTAAGCTGATATGGTTTTTAAAAGAGTGCAGGGAGGTACTCCCTTGTGAGTAGAGGATGGGTAAGGACAGGAGCTCAACTAACTGGAAAGCTGGGAGCAAAGTCAAGCTTTCAATGACTTTTGGAAGTCAATTCAATTGCTTTGATATACAGCCAGATATAATCTCAAATGGAAGGCTCTGGATTTTTTTTTTTTAATTATCTGTCTTGGCCACTCCAAAGAGCCTGACTGAAGAGTTACCCTGCTTCCTAGAATTATGCAGGAATCTCTTCGCCCCCCCACCGCCACCAATAAATAGCTCTGACAAAAACCTGTTATCCTTTTGAGTGTCTGAGGATCCCAGACATTTTCAGTAATATTTGCACTTGTGTTCATCTTCAAATATTTGAAGACCTTTTGAAATTCCTGAAAGATATTTCCTCGCTAATACTATCCATTATTGTATGGTTATTTAAATTTCATAAACAAGTTCAAAAAGCCAAGCAAGGCATTGCCACTTATATTACAGAGCCATCTAATTTATCTCAAGATATTTTTTTTTGCTTCTTTACATTTCTTATGATCAAGAACTCCCAAAAGGAGGAGGAGGAGGAGGAGGAGGAGGAGGAGGAGGAGGAGGAAGAAGAAGAAGAAGAAGAAGAAGAAGAAGAAGAAGAAGAAGAAGAAGAAGAAGAAGAAGAAGAAGAAGAGGAGGAGGAGGAGGAGGAGGAGGAGGAGGAGGAGGAGGAGGAGGAGGAGGAGGAGGAGGAGGAGGAGGAGGAGGAGGGAGGAGGAGAGGAAGAAGAAGAAGAAGAAGAAGAAGAAGAAGAAGAAGAAGAAGAAGAAGAAGAAGAAGAGGAGGAGGAGGAGGAGGAGGAGGAGGAGGAGGAGGAGGAGGAGGAGGAGGAGGAGGAGGAAAAGAAGGAGAAGGAGAAGGAGAAGGAGAAGGAGAAGGAGAAGGAGAAGGAGAAGGAGACACCTTAACCCAAACTGACATTTGCTGTGTTTCCAGAAAGGACTTGAGCCAGGGAAATTGCATTACAATATGTCACAGGAATCAAGTGATGTAAGTACAGGTAGTCCTTGACTTATGACCACAAGTTTGAGCCAAAAGTTTCTGTTGTTAAGTGAGATGTTTGTTAAGAGTTTTTGCTCCATTTTAGAACCTTTCTTGCCACTGTTAAGTAAATCACCACAGTTATTAAATTAGTAATAACATTATTAAATGAATCTGGCTTCCCCATTCACTTTGCTTGTCAGAAGGTTGCAAAAGCTGACCAAGCATCTGAATCAGAGGTAGTATTCAGCAGGTTCTGACCAGTTCTAGAGAACTGGTAGCGGAAATTTTAAGTAGTTTGGAGAACCAGTGGTAACCTTCCCCCAGGGGTGGGGAGGGAATAGAGATTTTACAGTATCCTTCTCCTGCCACGCCCACCAAGCCATGCCCACACCCACCAAGCCACACCCATAGAACCAGTAGTAAAAAAATTTGAATCCCACCTGATTCAGTTTTGATCACATGACCATACTTACACTTGTAAGTATGAAAAACAATCATAAGTCACTTTTTTTCAGTGCCGTTGTAACTTTGTACGGTCACTAAATGAACTGTTTTAAGTCATGGATTACCTGTATTGTGCATACCTAGAAGACTACAAATATGGGACAAGAACAGCCAAAAACAGAAAAAGTACCCTCCACAATGTCTTCAGATAAAGCCAGATATACCCATCGATATATGGAATGTGGCGAGCTACATCAGCACTCTACATTTAGATTCAAGGATGTGGAATACAGATTGTGTACAGGAGACATCAAAAAAGTATGTAGTTCAAGGTCCTTTAGTGAAAAGCCAAGGATTGTACTAAGGACTCAAATTACTTAGTTTTACATGTAAGTGATTTTTCACATGATAATGAAGGCTGGCAATTGTATTGTGTTCAGAATGTTTCTAACAATGTTAACAGAAGGTAAGAATAGGAGCTGTTGACTCTAACTCTTGTTGACTCTCAACAAGAATAATATAGAGCAAATCTTGTCAAAAATGCAAGAATGGTTAACAAAACATCAACTTAACCTTGAGAAGGAAAGAGGGGTAATAAAGAAATTAGAGATAACCTCACAATGATTTTTTTTTCATAAAACAGGAGTAGAGGTTAACACCCAGGTTTTCAAGATTTTGTTTTCCTACACAATAGAGTTACAGTTGCCCTAGTGTTTATTTTTTGATCTGGCTTATCTCAATGCCAGAAGAACACTTTGTATTGCATATTTTCACAGGAGCTTCCTGTGAAACAAGTTCCCTGATTGTTAAGGCCATGGTGTTTTCTCTGTGGTTAGAAAGAAAAAGGGAGCTGGAAGCTGTAACAGGTACATCCAGAAATGGCTGTTTTCAAGAGAAACTTCCAATCAATTTTACAGCAAGAGAAGTAAATATTTAAGGAAGGGACTGGTTCTTGCCAATAGAAGACATGTCCAAGTGGTGGGTAGGGTTACATTTGGTCAAGTATCAGAAGTAATTGATAAATTTCCAAAGTGTTTTCTGAGAAACTAGGAGTCTTGATAGGGAAGACATTAGTATTCCATTTGGATATATCTGTTGCATCGATCTTCATAAAAGCCAGAAACCTGTCTTTTGCCTCACATGGAAAAAGAGAAGCGCTTGAAAATCTAATGCAACAAGTTCTTGAATCAGATACAGAGAACCAGTAGGCTATATGTATCGTATCAGTATTAATATTTAATAAAGAGTATCTAGTGATAAGCGCACTGAAAATTAAGCAGTATACATAATCAGGGGCCACTGGTCAAATCAGTTCCTTGCCTGTTCTTGCTTTGGGGAAAGTCTTTGCAAAACTTGATCTAGCTACAGTGCACTACCAACTGGTTGATGATGCTACCACAGACATCCAAACTATCATCTATTTCAAGGCATTCTGAGTTAAGTGTCTACATTTCATGGAAACTCATGTTTCTGGAATCTTGGGAGTTGTGCCAATTTTTGCCAATGTTCTGATTATGGGATCTATGGTGAGGGAATGTACTGCTAGATTTTAGATAAGTTTTATTGTTTTGACCAAATTTGGTATTTATGCAATACAAGAAATGTGGAATCAGAACATTTAATGTCATATTTTTAGGTTTCCGTGTCTGTTTTTCAGATATCATTCAACTCAGGGTAAAATATAAGGAGGTAGATAACATCTACTTCAATAACAAAACAGAACTTCAAACCTTTCTTCATTCTTCAATTCTTACTGTATCCTCAAAAGGGAACTCTGGCTAAACAATTTTTCCTCCCAATTACTGGGCACAGGAGTTCAATAGTGCTGGGCTAAATGCATTTCCAGAAAATTAACGATAATGTGTTTATGCATTATGATGAAATAAATCTCCTCATTGCTGAAGTTTATCCTCAGCACCTCACCTTTATGGTGTTGGAGCTATGATTACTTACAGATTGCTGGATGGCACAGAGGCACATTGGACAGATGATTTCAGTTCACCGCTTTTGGCCTTCAGCAGTTGCCACAGGAAATTCCCCTGGACCTTCAACACCTACCAGCAAAAGTCAGTTTGATCATAAATAATAGTTGTGTTTGTATGTTTGTTTTGTTTTGAGACATGGGGGCATACAGGGCCAAATTAATTCAAGACTATCTATCAGTATTCACTTGTGAACTTTGATAGATCAGATTTTGGTATCTAGTATAACAGACAGAAAGTTATTTTAGCTCAGGGCAGGCAGACAAAACAAAATTTACAGTGTCTTTTACTAGAATTCAGAAGTCCATTAGGTGAGATTAATTCAAAAAAGTGGATTTGGGACATGTATATATTTTTTAAAAAATGAACCTGCTTAATCCAGGAGTCGGTGTCCCTACCATTTAAAAGTTAAGCCAACAATAAGTGTCTCAACACATCCTCTAAAAGTAGAAGCAATTGGTACCAGCCAGAGGCACAACTGTGCAATGCTTGTATGTGTTTCGATTGTATTTTAATGGATAATATATTGCCATTTTAATTCAATTCAATGGCAGAATTGGTTCACTGTTTTTCACTTTGCTTGCAGGCAGACATGAAGGAGGGTGATCGGAAAGAAGACATAGGAATCTTTTAATTAAATTTAATATACACACCCGTTTGTTGTAAAAGCTAAAGTGCCAGCTTAGAAACCAGGAGAGTATGAATTCCAGTCCCATCTTAGGCAAGAAAGCCAGTCCCAGGTGACTTTGGGCTAGTCACTCTCTCACCTCACAGGGTTGTTGCTGTTGTGGGGAAAATAGGAGAAGGAAGGAATATTAGGTATGTTTATTGCCTTTTGCATGACTTGGAATTCCTTCAACCATCTGCAGGGAATCTGTATATATATATATATTTTCTTAAGTTTTTGTGGGTACTTACATGTATGGTGTTCAGCTTTGTTCGGGTATTTTCCCACGTCATTGTAGTTGTGCTTTTAAAGTTGTAGCAACGTTTCGGCAGAATCTCATCTGCCATCATCAGGCTTCTGTATTGTGTTCGTCTGTGAGTCAGACTTTTACAATGGTTTCAGATTTAAATTTGGGGCAGCCTATTGCTGTGCCAGAATGGTTTTTTTCTTCATCCTGATTGGTTGGGAGTCTTGGTCTGCATTTATTGGTCTTGGAGTTTGCTGTGTTCTGCTTGATTGGCGTTTCTAATATCTTCTGTCTGTTTTGTAGCTCTTTTTGTATCTTGATTGGCTGGCAACATTGTGTTCCTTTATTGGAGGCCTTTAGTGTAGCTTGGCTCTGGGTAAATGGACAGCTATCATTTATTAGGAAGCTAGGTTTCATCTGGGTGCCTGGTTGGGGTGTGTTTGAGCTGGAGGTATCAGGGGGATCTGTTTGTGCCCAGGTGCTTGTCTGGCTAGTGGTGTGGAGATTTTTTTGTTTGTGAGTGCAGGCTTCCAAATGATTGACAGTCTGGTGGAATCATCTCTTCTATTCATGCTTTCTGGTCTTTTTTCAATCTCTGTGGTTTCTCTGATGATTCTGTGGCTGGGGTTTTCTATAGTGGCTAGGGTTTTGGTGCCATTGAAGTCGATGCTATGACCTGTGGCTTCCAGGTGTTGGACTAGTGAGTAAGTGTGTTCCAGCTTTTTTACAGCATTTTTGTGTTCATCCAGGCAAGTACTTATTCTTCTATTGGTCTGTCCAATGTATGTGGCTGGGCATGATGCACAGGGGACTTTGTATATGCCTTGGTTTTCTAGGTCAATTTTATCTTTAGGGTTTCTAAGGATGGCTGCTATTTTTCTGTCTGTTTTGAAGGCAGTCTTGATGTGATGTCTGCGTAGTATCTTACTGATTTTGTCTGTAGTACCTCTTATGTAGGGCAGGACAGCTGTTCCATAGGTCTGTTCATCTTCTGGGTCTCCATTATGTCTCAGTGTGTTTTTGTGGATCAAGCCGGTGATTTTGCTTTTGTGGAAGCCGTTGGCTGTCAGTACTTTAACATAGTTCAGGCTTTATGTGTGTCTTGTCTGCCAGGCATTTGGTTCTAGCAATTAGTGTTTTAGCCACGGAGTTTATCTGTGCTGGGTGGTGGTGGGATTGGGCATTGAGGTAGCGGTTAGTGTGTGTTTTCTTCTGGTATACGGTGTGTCCTAGTGTGCCATCTGTTTTTTTGTAGATTAGTAGATCTAGGAATGGTAGTTGTTTGTTTGTTTCCGTTTCCATGGTGAACTTGATTTTGGGGTGTGTGCTGTTTAGGTGTGTTAGGAAATTGTTTAGGTTTTCTTTTCCATGGGGCCAAATCACGAATGTGTCATCGATGTATCTTAACCATAGTTTGGGTTTGTGGATGGCATTGGCCAGGGCTCTGGATTCAAATTCTTCCATGAACAGGTTTGCAATGACGGGTGACAGTGGTGATCCCATAGGGGCTCCTTCAATTTGTTTGTATCTTTGTCCTTTGTATATGAAATATGTGTTGGTTAAGCAGTGTTCTGTTAGTTCCATGAGGTATTTAGCTGGTTGGTATTTATTTTTGATGATTTCAAGGGTCTCTTTTATCGGGACTTGAGTGAATAGTGAAACCATGTCGAAACTTACAAGCAGATCTTCTTGTCCATGTGTAGATCTTTGATCATTTCCAAGAAGTGGTATGAGTTTTGTACATGTGAAGCTGCTGTTTCAGCATGGGGATGTAGCTGTAGAAGAAGCTGTAGGCTGTAGAAATATATATATATATTTCTTAAGTTTTCGCAGATACTTACATGTATGGTATTCAGCTTTGTTTGGGTATTTTCCCATGTCATTGTAGTTGTGCTTTTAAAGTTGTAGCAACGTTTTGGCAGAATCTCATCTGCCATCATCAGGCTTCTATATTGTGTATCTCACAGATGAACACAACATAGAAGCCTGATGATGGCAGATGAGATTCTGCCGAAACGTTGCTACAACTTTAAAAGCACAACTACAATGATGTGGGAAAATACCCGAACAAGGTTGAATACCATATATATATATATTTATTTACAGGACCAGCAAAGCACTCAGTATATTGAGTACTGGTTGATGTAATGATTTTCTTTTAGGCTTTCTCCATTATTTAGACTCCTAAAACTTCCTATCTGTTTATATTAGAGTAGTCTGAAGTGATACCAGATTAATATATATTGTGCAGCCTGTGTCATTTATCAAAATAAGCACTCCAGCATGCCAGAAATTACCCTAAATGTTGCTTTCTAACAATAGTTATAAATTCTGAAAGGAAGAGACAAAATAAAACAAAAAGTCTTATTTTCTCTCCACTGAATCTTCAGAAAGCATAAGGCTTCTAATTTAATTTCAATCGATCCTGTTCTTATTAAACAGATTCTGCTGTCATTTCTTCTCCAAGGAGAAGCTTCATTTTAAAGATTTGTTTTTTTATGATGAAAGTAGGGCCACATCTATACGAATATAACATGAAAAAATTACTTTTAGAACATGAGTAAAACATGAGTAAAAATATTTTGATATAATTTACTTTTACATGAAAACTTTTGATCATAAGTAATTTTTACTGGTCAGTGAAAGCTAATAAGGTAATTGTGCAATGTTCCAAATATTCCAACTCAGCTAAAGTCAAAGTAATCAAAATTATTTTGAATTAATTAGCACCTTTCGCATGTTAATTTTTACAGACATAATTTGTGAGGACGGTCTTTTCCTCAGCTAAATTCTATGTTGTAGAGGGGAAGAAGATTGGATTGCATGAATTTTCCTCAACCCTGAGTAACTTTTGCAATCAGACCACCATTAGTCACTCAAAGCATTGAGGATGAAGGACAAGATGATGAGATGTGTGTAATGGGGGCAGAGAGTTGTTCATCAGACCCTGATAAACAACAGTGCCAACTGAAGAGAGCAAGGAAGGTGAGGATAAAGTCTCTCTTCAATCAAACTGTGAAGGTTAAAGATTAATGGTAATTTTGGAGATGTTTTGCAGTGGTGGGTTTCCAAAATTTTTCCTACCAGTTCTATCATGAGTGTGTACTTTGCACGCAAACGCAGCACTCAAAAACCACCCTCTAATGAGGTGAACTGTTTTTTAGCTCAGCTGAGGCGTGGCAATCCGCTCTGCCATGCGAATCAGTGAACTAAAAAAACAAGGGAATATAGAAGAGGTAAAGGTGCGGGTGGGTGGGCCTAGCCAGAGATGGTATTTGCTGGTTTTCTGAACTAGTCATAATTTCCACTACCGGTATGCCAGAACCGTTCCAAACTGGCTGAATACCACCTCTGATGCATTGGAAATAATCTAAGAGTGCAGTTTCTAAAAGAGTGGTTCCCAAACTTTTTCAGTCCGCCGCCCCCTTGGTGCTATAAACTCATCCTAAATGCCCCCCACCCAGGGCCGGGAGTAAAATTTCTGTCACCCTAATTTGAGGGTGTGGTTTGCTGGTCACGTGCTTGGGTGGGTGTGGTTTGATGACTGGCAAACCAAATACAAGTGGTCCTCACTTAATGGCCGGTTGCTTAGCAAGTGTTCTAATTTATGGCTGGCCTCCCCAGAACTACTTGACCTGTTTTGGAGTTTTGACAGCCATGCATACACATATGTACATACTCCCTTCCAACCCTGCTGGAGCTGGTCATTGGACTAGAATCGGCAAAGCATCTCTGATTAGATTCTAGTAGTGAATAAAATCTTAGCAGAGATGCTTTGCCAATTCTTGTTGATTTGTTTTATTTGTATTATTTTATTTTATGTTGCTGAATTGCATTGACATGTGTGTCCCTTCTTGTGCACAACCCAGAAGCTTTCGTGATTCTTTGCAGCAAAAATTACCGACCTCTGTCTTTGTTTGACTTTTCAAACGTGCCGGCACTGCCGCGTTCTAGGTGCCAGCCCCGCAGGTCCACCCCATTGAGCCCGCTGCACTGGGGGGACCTGCCCAAGTAAGTCCGAGTGGAATGGTGCACCAAATCAATGGGGTGAGCCTGGGAGAAGGAAAGAGAGAGAGAGAGAAAGAAGAGAGAAAGAAGAAAAGAAAGAGAAAAGGGAAAGAAAAAAAGGGACAAAGAAGGGGGGGCATGTAGGGATGGGGGGGAAGGGGGAAAGAGAGAGAGAGAGAGAGAGAGAGAGAGAGACCTGATGCATCAGATTGAAATGAGGCCTAGGTTTAGAGGCCCTTTTCCACATTGAAACATCTTTGCCAGCATCTTTGCCAGCACATTGAAACATCTTTGGCTTCTATTAATTAAAGGTGGCCAAGACTATCAGGAAGCTCTCACATTTTGTTGAGGCTTTAAACAGGATCCATTGGACCAGATCTCCACCCTAAAAAATTACTTTTCCCCAATGTGCCAATTCTGAAGAAGGCAAAACCAAAATGTACTGGTAAATTACAAGGAAAACACACACACACACACACTCCCTTCTAACACTGCAGGAGCAGGTGATTGAACTAGAACAGATATCTCATTATCTTTCTCCTCCCTCCCTCCTTTTTTTCTTTTTCTTTCTGTCCCTTCCTTCCATCCCCCCTTTCTTTGAACCCTTTTCTTTCTTTCCCTTTTCTCTTTCTCTTCTTCCTATTCTCTCTCTCTCTCTCTTTCCCTCTCTCAGGCTCATCCCATTGACTTCGTGCACCGCTCCGTTTGGACGTGCTTGGGCAGGTGCCTCCAGTGCAAGGGGCTCAATGGAGTAGAACACGGCAGTGGCAGGATGTTTGAAAAGGAGAGCAAAGCCACTCTGGCTTTGCTCTCCTTTCCCAATGTTGTGTTCAGGGCACCGCCCTGCCACCCCGAACACGGCAGTGGGATGTTTGAAAAGGCTTTGCTCTCCTATTCCCAGTGCTGCATTCAGGGCGCCGCCTTGCCACCCTGAACACGGCGGCGGGATATTTGAAAAGGAGAGCAAAGCCACTCTGGCTTTGCTCTCCTTTCCCAATGCTGCATTCCGGGGCGGAGCTCCTTGCACCAGAGCGTGCAAGTCAATGGGATGATCCTGCGGGGCCTTGCCTCGAATGTGGTGGCAGTGGCATTTTTCTCACCCCTGAATTGTGCCCTGCTGCTCACCTCCACCGCCCCCTGCTGCCTCTTAACGCCCCCCTGCCAGCCCCATTGCCTCTCGGTGCCCCCCTAGGGCATCCCACCCCCCCAGGGTGCTGTACCACCCAGTTTGGGAACCACTGTTCTAAAATCAGGAGGTGAAAAGAACAAGAACAACAACCCAAAAAACCCCAGGTTAGGTGCAAATTCTGTCCAGCTTGGCAAGAATTGAGGTAGCTGGCCTGGATAGAGTCAGGATACATCCCTTCCTTTTATATTTTTTTAAAAATTAAAGTTTAAAAATATAAAGATAAAAAACTAATACGAAGTAAGAAAAATACCTCCAAAAAAGTGCAGAGAAAAAGAAAAATAAGAAATGGGGAAAAAAAGACTTCTCTCTTCCTCAAGAAAAGTCTAAGCAATTTCAGTTACTTATCGCATTTAACATTTCATCAAACGACCTTTTCTTCCCATATCTCATCTCTTATCTATAAACTAACGATAAAGCCTCATCATTCAGTCCTAATGAACAGTTATACAGTACATATTTATCCTAATCAAATACACCAGTTTCATATTCTTCTACTTTTAGCACAGTAACTTATCATTTTCACTAAAAATACAACAATAACTTAGACTGAGAACAACCTTATTGTCACTTTGAATGTACATTAACTGGCATAAATTAAAATGAAATTTCATTGTCTACAGCTTTCAAAGGGTCATCACCTCCAATATACACTACGTAAACATGACAAATAAATACAAAATTATGTACATACCCACATATAATATATAACACAGAGAAACAACCCAGTCTACTTTGGGTTGTGAGTTTACCTGATGGATGGCTTAGAAAACAAAACTGTTACAGAATCTGGTAGTCCTACAAGAAATAGTTCAAAACTTCCTCCCAGAGGGGAGCAACAGGTCTCTGACAATGATTTGAGCTCTAAGCACATAGTGCTTATAAACAGTTTCCTGAATAACAGGAAGTAAGCTTCCTATACTCTTCTTGGCTGTCCTCACCATTCTCTGTAGGGACTTTCTATCTGAGGCACTGCTACAACCAAACCAAACTGTGATACAGTTTGTTAAAACACTCTCAATTGTGCCTCTGTAAAAAATGGCCAGGACAGAAGGAGAAATATGTGCTCTCCTCATCCAACGCAGGGAATGCAGACACTGGTTTGCATGCTTCACTAAGGATAATGTGTGGAGAGACCTGTTTTGATTGTTAGTTATCTGTACCCCCAGATAATTAAATATTAACATCTCCTTTCAATATCTACCAACCAATCTTTAAAGCCTTGTCAAGAAAAACTAATCAAGAGCTATCAGAAGCAACAATGATCTAGATCTTTAGTCTCTTCAAATAGCATCCAACAAATTTATTTTGTATCACTTTGTCTTCTCTCAGAAACTCCTACACATACCAAAAATAATAAAATCTACAGTATACCAGAAGTAATAACATTTAACAAAATATTAATGAAATAAGACTTTTTTTTTGTAATGCTTTATTTTACACTGTAGTTTATCACTTTCTCTGAAAGTATATAATTCCTCCCATACCTTATCTATAAACCAATCTTTAAAGCCTTATTATTTGGTCTCATTGAGAAAAAACCCATTAAGAGCTACTAGAAATCATACATATTTTAATGATCAAATAAGCAGAAGTTATATTAATTCTTTTGCTTCTTGATGTTCATTCCCTGTGAACAATTTCCCAAAAGCATATTTGTCTTCATTTTCCTTTTGTCTCTCCTCAGGAACTCATTAAGGAGTTTAATATATCTCTTTGGTAAGTCCAAGATAAGAATGTTGCCCAAGTCACTCTTCTGATTTATCATTTTTGTGTTCCTTTTAATTATTAAGACATCAGACCATTTCATTTGTAAATCCAGTATAATATCTTTTTCCATTCCATTGTCAGGAGTGAAGAATCAAGACCACATAATAAGTTCTACTTAAGTTGATTTATTCTTCATGCCTAAACACAAGAATCTAGTCCAGTGGTGTCAAACTCAAAGCCTGTGGGCCGGATCGGCCTGCGGAGTGCTTAGATCTCGTCCACAGGTGCACCCTGGAAACAACAAAGGACCAGCAGTGCCTCTGTCAGTGAAAATGGAGCTGAGGAGCGTCACACACATCCCTCCCAGGCTCCGTTTTCAACTGTGATGCCTTCCTGCAGCCTCCTGCCAGCAAAAACTGCCTCTCTGCACACAGCCTCTCCGAGCTGTTTTCTCTGAAAGAGAGCTGCAGGAGGCCATCGTGGCCAAAAATGGAGCCTCATTGAGTGACATCAAGCTAGCCACACCCACCCTGGCTGTACACCCTATGAGGTTAAACATAACTCTGATGTCGCCTCCAATGAAATCAAGTTTGACACCCCTGATCTAGTCAACTAACAGTCATCACTAAATTGGCACTAGGTAAGAGTTAACGGAATTCAGGAAGTGTTGGACTTGGATTGTTTGTGGTAACATAACGACTCTAGGATGATTCCTCTTTTGACTCTGACACCAGGCTCTGCCTCGCCTTCTTCCACAATCATTCTTGTAACTTGTCATTTTTAAATTTAAATACAAAATAGCATGATTCACAATTGTATCATATTCTATCACCTCTTTTAAACCACTTTTTATGGTAGCAGATAATCTTAATAGAAATTTCTGAGTCCATTGTTCCCAAATGTCATCAAATGTTTCCATAGTTGGATTACTTTTCTCCATTCTGTATTAATGGCTCTGTTCTCCTTTAGTATAATCTCGGGGGGTTCTGGTTGTCTCTGATGTCCAGCCTTCAAACTCCTCTTTTCATGTTTTTCTGTAATCTACAATATTTTCCCAAAGGTAGATTTCTTATACTAAAGATTCAAAATCTTTATATATATATTTTAATAGAATTTTAAACAATTCACAGGAGGGATTCTTATAATTAATTTCAAAATCTTATTTTCCGTCCATCTGGCCCTTTATACTATTTATAGCTTTTCAAAAATGTTCTAATCAACTTTTTGCTCTTTATTTCAGAATATTTTTTTTTAAAATTATTAAACAAAACTTCTTTCATGGAGGGTTGAAGGAGAATCTTTCAGTGTGATGAAATTTGTTGGTCTGAAGATTCTTAATATCCAAAAAGCAGTTAACAAGCAATTTCCAAAAGAAACGAAGTGGGCAATCCCTATGTTTCTTTAATAGTTTATTTGGGTTTAAGCCCTAAAATGCGCAATGAATCACTGTTTTATGGTCTTTTCACAGGTGACCTTTGTATGGAGTGCTTGAAGATTATCCTATGTCCTCCCATTTATCCACAGATAAATGGTATTTTGAGGTATTTATCTGTTCACTGGCTCCTCATTTTGCCAATCTGCCATGGTCATCAGCTTTACTGAAAGCAGAGTTCTCTTCAGTCCATCACTATTTCCCAGGAAGTACATTACACCCTTCCCTTTGGATGGTCAGGATCATAAATCACCTCTCAGCAGTGGTGAGATTTAATTTTTTTTACTACCGGTTCTGTGGGTGTGGCTTGGTGTGGTATGGCTTGGTGGGCACGGCAGGGGAAGGATACTGCAAAACCTCCATTCCCTCCCCAACCCACTAACCTGCTTTCCAGCTCCATTCTCCTGTGTGCAGGGCAACAAAAGAAGACCCAGCCAATCAGCTAGGACTCGGGAGGCAGAGAATAGATGGGGGTGGGGCTAGTCAGAGGTGGTATTTGCCGGTTCTCCATACTACTCAAAAGTTTCACTACCGGTTCTCCAGAACTGGTCAGAACCTGCTGAATACCCACCTCTGACTCTCAGCTAGGTTTTTAGCGTTTGTCTGGAATACACACAAACTTTATAGAGAGTACTTCTAGAAGCCTTGTACTCAGAAGATGCTAAAAAGAGACTAGTCCACAATCTTTTCCAACCTTACATATCCAGGGGCATGTTACAATTAGTGGTTGATTCTCAACTAGTGAAAAGAAAAGCTAATATATAGCAATGGTGGGCTGAGGTTTATTTTTTAAAAAAAATCCAATGAAGTGATGCTCCCTGTGATAATGAAACTCCATTTTTCCAAATCATACTCTCAATTAATGAATTCAGTTGCTGCAGATTGCTCTCAAATTGGTTTGGGAAAATTTCCAAAGCTTGAGATCAGCCCTTAAAGCAGGTCTGGTGACTCTAACTGTAGATTGAGTGAAAGATGAAAGAATGCCAAGAAAGCCTCCTGCCTCTTCCACTATCAGAACAAAAAGAAGGAAGCTGTATTACATTTTTGGATATGTGGATGGGGACAGTTTTTGTCTTTTAATCCAGACAACCCAATATCCTCGGCCAGACATGTGTCCCAAACATGGTATTCACAAATGTACTAGTTCTACACAGGATGATTCTTTAGTTAACAGAATTCATAACCCTTCCATTATTTTCTCCCTGCCTCTTTATTTATTTAACGCAGCTTGTGTGGCTGTACAATGGAAATAGGGTTGGCACATTTGAAAAGCAACTCAGTGGTGAAGTTCTTTGAAGTGTATATTGTTTGCAAAATGAAAACTCATTAGTGAAGCATCATATTCATGCAGACAATTGGGGAGATATGAATTGCAGGCCTGCTCAACACAGGATAAATTATTTTCCTTTTTCTCTCTCAGGTGCTTGGAGGGGTAGTTGCTCTATAATGGTAGTCAAATGTAAAATCAAGCAGCTCAAGGACCTCTGGACATTTTTCTTTGCTGGGGGTGAAATTATGTTATGCATAATTTACCTCATGCAAGGATCTTTTTGAGCATAATTGTTCATTTAAACTGATTAGATAATTTATGTTTCCATAATTAAGGTCTCCAAAGCAAAAGGACAAGGTAGACAATAATGAGATAAAAGGGTAGCTTTGGGGGCCTGGAGAATTTAATTTTCCTCACCCCATTGTCCTTTCCCCATCTCTGTTATCCATGGGTTAAGGAAATCCACCCAACAGCCAAACTGGGCAATTGGTCATATGTACATTATGACATTATCATCCCAAACATGAAACTTTCATGTTTGCAGAGATCATGATCCTACCACAAAACTGCATCATTTGTCCAAGGATGTCATGTTGCACAGATCCTTTGAAATCACCATGGCTCACAAGGATTCATTGTGATGCCTGTCTTCTCTTCCTCACATCAACTCCAGGGTTCATGGCAGCTTCTGAGGCTGGCCCTGTTGGGGAACACGATAAGCGAAGAAAGGGTTAATCCTACAACACATAGAGGTTGTCATGCCCCTGGTGGAGACTGACTCTGAGGAAGAGGAGGAACAGCCAACAGAGAGTGGAAGGGTGGCTCCAGAGGTGGTGGAGGAGGCTGGGGAAGGGCAGAGGCCAGCTGGGCAGTCAGAGGAGGACCCAGGCCCATCCCCTCTCCATCCTAGCGAACACAAGGATGAGAGGATAAGGGAGAGATCTGGTCTACTTGGGAGGAGAGGGCCTTGATCCTCTTCATGAGCTGCAGCTGTGACAACTGAATGAGAGGACGGACATGCGTACGGGAGAGTGCTGGAAACAAAGCATGGAAATATCTCTAGTTTATTGTTCCTCTCTGAATTTGGCATCCTTCCCAGTGTGTGTTCTGTTATCTGTGGACATCCTCCAGCCTTTATCTTGCCTGGTTTGTGTTGTTTTTACTCTTTATAATTTAAACAGCATTTCCTCCTTCTGGTAACTGCTCGTGTGGGAGTTTTTTTGTCTCCAGTCAAGGATATTTGGAGCTTGGAAGCAAAGTGAAGGAATAAAAGGGGCTTCACCTGTTTTTTGTGACTGTGTTTATTTTGTATCCCACCCTGGGTCATCACAGAGGTCCTATTTCATCAGGGCTTTCTCCAAATGCATTAAACATTTAACACCAGAGGTGGTATTCAGCCAGTTATGACAGGTTCTGGAGAATTGGTGGTGGAAATTTTGAGTAGTTTGGAGAACCAGCAAATACCACCTCTGTCTGGCCCTACCTGCATTTATTTGCCATCTCCCAAGTTCCAGCTGATTGGAGTACCCTGCACAGGAGAACGGAATTGGAAAGCAAGTTAGTGGGGTGAGGAGGGAATGGGGATTTTACAGTATTCTTCCCCTGGAGTGGGGTGGAAATGGAGATTTTGCAGTATATCCTCCCCCTGCCATGGCCACCAAGCCACGCCCTCAGAACCAGTAGTAAAAAAAATTGAATACCACCACTGATATACACATGTGCTTTTCATTAGAACAGAATTCTTTATTGGCCAAGTGTGATTAGACACTCAAGGAATTTGTTTCCAGTGCGTAAGCTCTCAACGTACATACAACAATAGTGGTAGATCATTAACATAGTCGTTGTAAAATACATTCATCATAAAACATTAAAAACAACATTATTTTTAGAAAACGATCCTGCGTAAGATACACTCTCCTCCTCAAATCCTCTCAAAAATTACGCAGAGCATTTTCATGACTTGTGCAAACTCAGCCCCTCTTTGGATTGAGTTTGCACAAATTAAGTCAATCTATACAACACACTGTTCCAAACCATTTCACTCCATGTGGTTATTTGTGTTACAGCTTTTCAGAGCAAGTTTGGAAGTTCTCATTGCTTGACCAGGTCTAATCTGCTCACATACTGTAATTTTCTCCCTCCCCTCACCATTTTTTGAGGAAATTCCTCTTGAAAATGAGCAGTTCTAAAATCAAACATTTAGTGGCAGCAGCATGCTGTAATTCTCATGGAATTAAAAGATCTTCAAAGCAGGAAGGCTTCCTTCTAATTAAATATAGCATTGTTTGCCTTATTTGAAAACAATTAAAGACACTCACACTAGCAGGTTTCTTGGGATAATTATCAAAAGGCTGCTTTTGTGGGAGGGTGACAAAGAAAAAGGAAGGCTTTGTGAAATTAATTTTGCAAAAGTTAATTTATTATTTCCCCCGCGCTTATCCTTTTTTCCTACCTCTGAAACTAATCTCAAGCTACTTTTGGTGTAGCCCAAATAGTAGGCAATCAGTTGCGGGGGGAAAAAACCCAATTTTATATATATATACTAGTCTGAGTTTTCATGTAATCCTGACCCTAAAGCAGGGGTCCCCAACCACCAGGCCCCAGACCGGTACTGGTCCATGGATCATTTTGTACCGGGCCGCAAAGAATGAAAGATGAAAGTAGGGCCTACTTTGCTTGGGCGCCGCCATCTTGTTTCGACGGCGCTTGAGAAAGTGCTTCCGGGTGAGCTTGTCGGTCATCGGTTGGAAAGCGGTGTTTGGGTGCTGAAGGAATCCTCATGCCTTAGTTTCGTCGAAAGGGGGGGGCGGCTTTGAACGAAGAGCCGTCCCGATGGTGGTGGAGTCTCGCATTACTCAGGAGGAGATTAAGAAAGAGCCCGAAAAGCCCATCGACTGCAAGAAGGTACAAAGGAGGAGTTGAAGGTGGCGGGGAGAAGCAGGAGACGACTGGCTGGCCGGTCGCTTGGCTCACCTTGCCTTGGTCGTGCGTGCAGATGCCGGTACCGGTCTGTGGATCATTCTGTACCAGGCCGCAAAGAATGAATAATCATGAAACTGGTCCCTGGTACAAAAATGGTTGGGGACCACTCCCTAAAGTGTAAATATAATCTTGTTGATTGAGCTTGAAGTCAACGTTTCTCACAGAAGGCATAACTAAATATATTTTCCTACTTTCACCTAGCCATGGCATAAACATACCAGGGTTACATCAACAGAATATATCAATAGTTCTTTCCTCTTGTGCGCCGTCTATGCCCAAGGCAGGTGTTTGTCATCTATACCATTGTGTTTGTCAGCTATACCATTGTCAAAGTGGCCATTTTGTCATTTTTCACTATTCAAAGATAATCTCAAAGCATGTCAAATGCAGGTAGTCCTCAACTTACAACCCTTTATTTAGTGACTGTTCAAGGTTACACCAGCACTGACTTATGACCATTTTTCACACTTACAACATCCCCGTGGTTAGTGTCCATGGAAATTCTCAGTCATCCAGGTCATGGTTGTCTCAAAGATGCTTTGTCAAAAGGCAACTGGACTTTCTTTGTTTTTCCTTGATGATGTTTCACTTCTCATTCTTCTTGGAAAAACAATTTTGATCATGGAATCAAAATTCAGACTCTTGGCAACTGGCTCATATTTATGACGGTCGCAGCGTCCTGGAGTCATGGGATCAAGTTTTGTGACCTCCTGTCAAGCAAAGTCAATGGGGAAGCCAGATTCACTTAACAATTATGTTACTAATTTAACAATTGCAGTGATTCACTGAACAACTGTGAGATTTAAAAACGTTCCAAAATTTATATAATTCGACAGACGACTCTGACGTACAAACAAAGAAAGTTTATTGAAAATGCATTTGCAAAGGCAGACCTTCACGTCCCTTACCAAAATGGATTGAGATCATGAAGTGCAAAATCCCATATTCAAGCAATACATTTATACTCCCTACACAATGCACACCATTCTTAAGAAGCCCTCCCAACTCCCCCTTATTATCTTAAACTATACAATAAGTTAAACTATAAGTGAAAGGGTTGGCATGACATTTTCTTCTATGCAACAGATATCTTACCTTGTTTTGCTTCTGGATTTCGCCTTGGGTGGATGTCCCTGTCTTGTTTACTTGTTGCCTGGCCCTGGGCAGATGTTCCTGTTTCCCAAGAAAATTGTAACAAGTCACCACATACTTTTAACTGAATGCACTTTGGGGTTTTAGGTTGGGGATTTTAATACGTAACAGAAGGGATATTCTAGCTTAACAATACATAAAACACTGTCATAAAAGAGTAACTTATTATACTTTTCCTTCACAACTATGGCAAAACAAGGTTGTCAAATGGGGCAAAACTCACCTAATCAATGTCTCACTTAGCAGCAAAAATCTTGGTCTCAATTGTGGTTGGAAGTCAAGGACTAACTGCATTCTTTTCATCTTGTCCCCAGTCTATGCCTACACATGAGACATGTGTAAATCGTGTTTAGCTGTACCCTTGGTAAAGTAGCAATTCCACATCAGTCAAAGATAGGCTCAAAGCACATAAATATATTAGCTGTGGTTACCCTTGTGAGCAGACAGATGACTAGGAACAAAGGCAATAGAGGCAAGACGAGGCTTAGAAAAAGAGAGAATAGACGCAACACGGGTATATTCTGTCTTGAGGATGAGCAGAGGGCGTTTCACTTCAGAATTAGGATGAGTTGTAAAGTGGCTCTATCTTATTTCTAATTCTTGAGTTCTAGGATGCTAATGAGCCTCTTTCCATCTGAATCCCCTGTAGAACATCAATGGTGGCAGCTGAAAGATAGGATTCTCCTTCTCTTAATTCCCCCAGCACTTGTGTGAACTTCAGGAAGATGCCAAAGGGAGTCGAAAAGGATTTTCTTCTTTAAAAAACTTTTCACTACAAAGTGACAGATCTCCCAAGAATAGATCTGTAGCTAATCCTTGAAGGTGAGAACTCCCAGCAGGATCAATAAATAGACTTTTTTCCCCTCAGACACGCCGACTTCTCATGAGTGGGTATTTATTTCCCAACTGAAGCTGGAAGTGGCACAATCTAGGAAGGAATAATTTATAATACAGGCAGTCCTTAACTTACAACCACAATTGAGCCTCCAATTTCTGTTGCTAAGTGAGATAATTAAGTTAATTTTGTCCCATTTTACGACCTTTTTTGCCGCAGTTGTTAACTGAATCAATGAAGTTGTTATGTTAGTAACGTGGTTATTAAGGGAATCTGACTCTGCCATTGATTTTGCTTGTTGGAAGGTTGCAATAAATATATGCCAGTGGCCAAGCGACAAGAATTCTGATCATGTGACCATGGGGGTCGTTAAGTGTGAAAAACGGTCATAAGTCACTTTTTTTAATGCTGTTGTAATTTTGAATGGTCACTAAATGAACTTTTGTAAGTTGAGGACTGTTATATTTGATGCATCTGTCAGAAATGGTGTAGGGCAGTGGGGGCTAACCTTTTTGGGCTCCTGTGCTGATAATTGCGCACGCGCTTCTCTGCTCATGCTTGCATGCCATCACCCAGAAGGCAATGTGTGCGGGGGGCCCCCATGCCTTCTGCACATGCGTGTGCGACCCACGCGACCCATACTGCGTGCTTCTGTGCATGCGTGCGTGAGCCCCCACGCACCACATGCTTCTGCGCATGCACGAGTGTCTCTTGTGCGCCTCCATGCATGCATGCTAGATACCCAACAATCAGCTGTCGAGCAGCACGCACACATGTGCAGTTGACCTTTTCTGGGTGAGGGCTTGCATGCCGGCAGTAGTGGCTCTGCGTGCCACTTCCAGCACACGTCATAGGTTCGCCACCACGGGTGTAGGGTCTCCTGCTTGGGCAGGGGATGGGACTAGATGACCTACAAGGACCCTTCCAACTCTGATTATTTGTTATCTGCATTCATCAAGCCGGATATCCCAAGACCATTAAAAGGGAAAAGTGTGAAATGAATTTAATTGTCTCGTAGGTTAATACTGAGCAGAATTCAGTTTTAGGGCTCTAACATTCTTTTAATAATACATTAAGCTCCTCAGCTGGAATTTAGATAAAGATATAGCTTAGAATTAAAGATTTTGTTTTGTGTGTGATTGTGTGACTGAATATTACCATAGTCCTAACCTAATCCTATCTATAACGTATGTGCATAAACTACTGTATCTAATTACATTTGGCAGATGCCAGGCAGAGACACATACTTGGTAGGTCCCAAGTGGCCTTCAATGCTATGCTGCCTGCTTTATGAAACATTCTTCCCCTTCCAAAATTAGGTTTGGCCTATCCCTCCTGAAGTCCTGAAAGTTCCTCCAGATTTGATTAGGTCACCAGATCTATAGTTCCCAGGACGATGTATTTTGATGGCTCCACTATTGAAATGGATATACACATTCTCTCTCTGGCTGGGATTTATATATTGCTAATTTTAATTAAATTCTGATTTTCTTAAAATCAACTTGTTAATATTTTAAATGTTTGTTTTTATAAATAGATTGCTTTTTATTTAATTATTGTGCACCATCTGGAATCATTTTCCAAGATATGGATGGCAACATACATTTGATTAATAAATAAAGGGTAAATTATGTGTCTTGAATTACCCCACATAAAGCTGTTTCTTAATATGGGTAGTAAAAATAAGATGAAAAATTGGGGAAGACTTCAACAACAACAACAAAATCAAACAACACACCTTTTATTGGGAATACCTTTCTGAAGGAATATCTACTTTTGTCACACCAGTATGGTTGAATTAAATTAATCCTAGCCTGCCAAAATCACAGGAACACAGAGAAATTCAAATTCCATGCCATTTTAAAAAAAAAGCCGAATGGATTTAATTCTTTGATTTTTCTATATGGAACAGTTATTAGGCTTTAGAGCAGGAAGAAGCAGCTGAAAGCCAGCTGGGTAACTCAGGGCCAGATGCTTTCTCTTAGCCCAGTGGTGGGATTCAAAACATTTTACTACTGGTTCTGTGGGCGTGGCTTGGTGGGTGTGGCTTGGTAGACGTGGCAGGGGAAGCATACTGTAAAATTCCCATTCTCTCCCCACTCCTGGGGGAAGGATACTGCAAAATCCACATCCCCTCCCCACCCCACTAACCTACTTTCCAGTTCTGTTCTTCTGTGCAGGGCAACAAAAGAAGACCCAGCCAGTCAGCTGGGACTCAGGAGGCAGAGAAGAGATGGGGGCGGGGGCCAGTGAGAGGTGGTATTTGCCGATTTTCCAAACTACTCAAAATTTCCACTATCAGTTCTCCAGAACTGGTCAGAATCTGATGAATACTACGTTAGAAGAACCATGCCGTGCTCAGAGCATTGTCCTCCAGGAAAAAAATAAACCAGTAACCTGCTCTTACCAAATTAACTTTAAGTGCCAATTTAATTGACTTTCAGGTGTTAATGATCAGAAGCCCCCAAATTCTTTAGAGGGCCTTGCAGGATTATTCTCCCACCCTATCCTAATTTTCAACGTTATATTTTCCATTAGAGCATGTTGCAGTAAGTAATCCTGCAATTCAGATGCAGATCTTTCAGCTTGAAAGTGGTGCTTCTGGAATTTTTTTTCCGGGGGGTTGGGGGAAGAGACACCCAAACCCATTCTCACTCTTATGAGTTGCAGGTGCTGCAGCAGTTTTCATTTCAACAACTTCTCCAGCTTTATTGCTCCACCGATGATAACAGAAAGAGATGGAAAAATCTTGCGGTTTCCAAATTGGCATTCCCGTGCCCATGGTTGTCCAAGGGAGAGGCAAGGAGGCAAATGACATCACATGCATCATTTTCTCATTGTCCAAATGATCCAAAAATATTATTTGTCTATGACATCGCTGTGATTTTGGTCAGATGTCTGTGCCAATTTGGCACATGCAGAGATACCTGGAAACAAAAGAGACCAATGCCTATGAGTGGGATTCCTGCAAAGGCAATTTTAAAGCATTTTGCCTCTGCTCTCCAGAGATCTCTGTTGTATTAGCATTGCAGAGAAAGGAGCATAATTACATTTTCTGCAGGAAAGATAAAGTCCAATCATTCATTAAATGTTTCTAGAATGCTTCCTTTTTAAAATTTCCTGGTCCAATACTATGTAAGACTTTGCAGTACCAACCCTTTGAAGAAACCGATATTGCACAATCTATAATAAGAGAATTTTAAATCCTGACAAAATATTGTTTGCCTTTCCTCTTATACCTATGAGAGTGAAAATGGGCCAAATTTGAATGTCTTCCTCATGTCTTCCTTCCAGCTCAGTTGATTGTTTTGTAATGGCTGACATATCTTTTCTTCAAACCTACTTCAATAATCCTCTACCCATAAACAGTTTCCTTGTGTTCATGCATTTAAAAGCATTTCTATTATTCATATGCATATTATGAGTAATTATTTTCTACCTCAGAATCCTTCTTTGTTCTTATATTATCTCAAGACATTTCTTTTTTGCTTCCAGGATTGTAGGTGTTGTTTGTTTCGGTGTTTTTGTTCACATACTCCGGATTCAGGGGAAATTTCTTTTTTTCCTACTGTTTATTAAGTATGACGATGAAATCTTTCCCACTGCTTATTAACCATGATGATGAGATCTTGATTTCTAAAGAGCCTTTTGTCATCTATTGTATATACATCATTATAACTGAGCTCTGCTTCCAGCCCAGGCAAAATAAATACAACAAATAGACACTTTTGAGAATTATTTTGCTTTAAATGATAGCATATTGCCTATCCAGTTAATTTACATAGAAATGTATTCATCCACTTGATTAAATAGTACAATACCTAAGACTCAAAATACCAAAAGGCTACCAAGTGAATGATTCTTAGGAAATGCTTTAATTTGCACTGAAAAAGTTAAACACATTTCTTGTTAAGGGAATCCACTAGCACAAAATAAAAAGTACAATACTCTCTATGAACCTTAAGTCAAACATTGCTCATGTTCTAGGCCAGGAGAGAAGCCAGGACCGACAGTTGGCTGTTCTGGACATCTCGACACCCAATGGATAGCTTACAGTGAGGGGGTATGTCACTGAAAAGCTGTGAGCAATTTTGAACCTGGAAGGTCAAGGAAGCATATGGAACTGAGTAGGCATAGGAGCTATATGCCTCTGGGAGTGTTACTGTTCCCATTTCCCTCTGAAACCACCACATTAGTCTAAAATTATGCCTCTGAAAAGGGTTGAAATGGAAGTGCCTTCTAGGGGCCTCCTGCTCACGTTTAAGGAGGACAAGGCCTTATTTTCATCCTCCATCCAGCAGGCATAGCCTTAAAATCAAATATTGTCAGACTTGTGAGTGTCTTGGGTTTTTGGTTGGGAGGGCTATTTTCACCACGGTAGTCATCCAAATGTTCATGTATTGTGTCCTTGTGAATTGTCTGCAGAGTTAACAGCCTAGATATATGTATTGAATTTATTTCTTGATTCCAGCGATCAACTTCAATCCAGCCCCATCAAACTGTAATCACTGTAGTCTGTAAATCACATGTTTTCTCTGGTGAAATTTGGAAAGTGGTTGTGGTTGATTCTATAATCTATGCCAGGGCTGCCAAACCCCCAGCCTGGGGGCCAGATGCATCATGCGCTGGTCATGCCTACGCCTGGTTTAGCAAACGGGAAAAAAGTCCCGATACGTCATATAATGTCGCCATGACGATGTGAGTTTGAGACCCCTGATCTATGCTGTTCTCCTTCCACCTTTTTGAGTGAAGAAGTATGGCTGTTCTCTTCATGGCTTTTAGATTGGAAGAAACGTGCTCAGATTTGATGTATTGGTTCTTTCTGGCTCAAGAATTGGCAGTTCCTGCTCATCCACTTCATTCTTCATACTAGCATTTTAACCTGAAACTCTCTTTTAGTGAACTGCCGAGCACCCTTTTCAAGTGACACCGGCAGATTTTGGTGACACCGTGCCTCAAATTGGCAATGCGGACCAAACTACTTTGCGTTGGCTATTTCCTAATATTGCCATGCCTACTGAGGACTCTGGACCTCTCAAGAAAAGGAAATGCAATTCTGGTTACTAAAGAAATTTCTACTTCTGTCCCAATCATTTTTCTTATAAGTCTGCTAAAATAAGAGCTCTTTAAAAGTCAAAAGGAAGCCAGCCAGGTAAAGTTGTCCTAGAGCAGACTTCCAAGCACATTCCAGATAAAACAGGTGCCAACAAGTTATCTGACATTTGCAGAAGTCAACATTTACTTGGCCTTTGACAAAGCTCAAGGAAATCCATCAGTTTTCTACCATGCTGTCAAAAAAGAAAAAGAAAAAGAAAACCATCAAGCAAATTCCAAGTTAAACTTCTTTTTTGTTTTTAAGCTACACATGCTAAGAGACTGATCTGAAATCCATATTAATTTGATTATTAAAGTGATGCAGAATTTAAAATGAATATTCAGTCAGTGCTAACTTGCCCTTGGGCTAACAGTGACTGTCAAACATAATGGCCTTTGGGAGGATAAACTTAGCTCATATATTAATAACAGATGAACAGGTGATCAAACACTAGCAGAACAAAAAACATCCACTGTTATATAAGAAGAAAAAGCAAGACTCTGAATTCATCATCACAATCCAGCTATGCTGATTTAAGTCTAGAAATTGCTTTCTGTTTGTGTTAATTAAATTCTTGGTCCCATTCAGCAGAATACTTTCAAATAACATTTTGCTTTCACTTCCTTACATTTTACAGTGCAGTTATGGGAATATTTGTGAAAATTTCATTGATCTAAGCAGTTCATCTGATGGCTAACACAAACCTTAGGGCCAACACGACAATAATAGGTCAATTTTTAAAAATATGTGCAAGTACCCTTCAAATTATTTTAAAGTATGATATTTGCTAGAGCCTGCAGAGATTTTTTTAAAGGAAAGAATTGCAACAAGTAAAAGAAAGCAGGCAGAAGGCTAGTGGAGCATATCCATGGGCACCAATTAGCAGTTGAAAGACATGCTGAAAACTCCTTAATTGCACACAACACATGGACAGACTTAACCCTAACTTCAACTGGGAAACCATGAGCATCCATGATTAAGCTAAGTCCATAAAACACTAGAGAATTTGTGGAAGCCTGGCACTCGGACTCATCAGCCATCAACAAGCACAAAGAGATAAACAACATCTACATGCCATTCAAAAAAGGCAACCAAAAAGCTAAAAATGAGACAAAGACTAAGTCAACTCCTTGCCAGCAATCACCACCCACATAAGCAGAGGTTGATACCAGGATTAATATCAGACCAACAATCAAGCAATAAACCATATCCCAACTAAGGAACTATTAACTCAGGCAAAAAATAAATCAAACAGTAAGCAACAGCTTAATCAAGAAACCACCAGGAACACTCCCATCAACACTGACAGAACTCTTCACTTGTATATAAAGAGAGGGCATCTCTCATTCCCTTCTAGCACTGATAATGTTACCTAGTTAGGTATGAAATGTCGGCAAGAAAACAACCAAGCTCAAGGAGCACTAAGAACTCTACAGTTCATGGGTGCAAAGGATCCATATTGATCCCAAATCCATGTTTCAGTGGAGTCCACTACTGGCAGTTCATTTTGAAAAGGATTAATTTTTAGCCCACATTTCTGATGATTTTCAATAGATGTTGAAATAAGAGATGGAGCATTTTGAGCATTTATAGCTAGTGTAACTAGTTGCAATGTTCTTGCTACCGTGACAATCGAGACAGGTACTCTTATTTTTCCTAAGAAAGATTCATTTCATTCCCGTTAAATTTATTGAAGGTTGTATATATTGTAAAATTCATAGGATAATATATGTTTCAAAATGCCATTAAAAAAAAAACCCTTATCATTCAGTAAAGGACTGAAAATCACTGCTTTTTCCAACCTCATGGTTGGAAGCAAAGCAATTCAGTATTCAGCAGCACATTCTTGGCAGACTGAGAGTGCTAATCCAGTCCTGCCTTTCTTCAATGTGCTTGAAAATATTTTTTTTAAGACAAAGAAAGAAAAGGTTGCCTTTTAGAGTTAAAATGTGTTCAGTAAATTGTACTTCTTTTAATACTGTTGAGTGTCATCTCCTGGAGTGTGTCAATGTCAAAAAAGAAAAAGAAAATAGTCCTCTGTGTGTTTCCAGTTGTGAACATTTGTTGATTACACTGCAGTTATTTTCAAACTGAGTGCTTTGCAGAACTTAATTTTAAATCTCCTAGGAGCTACAAGTATCAATTTCTCAGGTTAGCTAGGCTAATGTAATAAAGTCTCTAAGCACCCAAGATGGTTGCTAGATCATCCTGAAAGAAAAATGGAACGTTTTCAACTTCACATTCTCTTCAGCTTTGTTCTTCATCCAGACCTGTCCTTTTTCACGATTAGGTTTTCCAATGGAGGTTCTTTGTCAGGGTTCCAAGTCATAGATCCATTTCAAGCAAACTCCAAGGCAGGGAGATTCCTCAAAGAATAGCGTTATTGGAAATATCATATTGGCACAAATCTAGTGAAAGCTGACTCTGAAAACTTCCGCGGTTTTCACTTAATTAAAAGTAAATGTTTTCCTACTTTCTCAAAACAATTGGTCACATGGTCCAATCATGGTGTGGACTGGCTGTGGGGTGACATCACTCCACCTTCCTCCAACCTGGTGTGAGAATGTCCTTGGTTCCCAAGAGAAATTATTTTGTTTTGGCTACAGAATTTCAACTACCTCAAATCTCTCCCCCACTTTTCCTCAGCTCCAGTTGGCAACACTGAAGCTGTCAAGAATGGCATCGGTCAGGTCAGCTTCAGGGTTGACATCCTGGCTCCCATTTCGTGGCTCTAAGGCCCAATCTTTTGGGCATCAGGGACCAATTCTGTGGAGAAAGTTTTTTTCTGTGGACTGGAGGAGGCATTATTCTGTGTGCTGTTTGCATTCCGTAGATGGGCCTTCACTTGTTTGTATGGCCTGGTTTCTGGCATGTTGTGGACCGGTGCTGGTTCATGAACCAGTGATTGGGACCCCTGCTCCAAGGTGCTGCCTATACCGTAATTCAAACTTATGTAAGAGCTCAACAAATTTACTTGGACCTTGTTTTAACTATGTTACTGTGCTTCCATTTGATTGGACATGACCCCGTTCACCTTTCCCAATTTGTATCATGCCATTCTGAAACTATTTTCTAAGCCAGTTGTGGAAGTGTTGGGAGCTACATTATAGTATTATATACAAAACCACTGCTGTGTATTTCAAGGATTCAAACTGTATAATTTACATAATTTTAGTAACTATCCTAGCAATCTTTATAAGCGAAAGGGAACCTAGGATTTCATAACTGTGATAACTTGGATAGTATAAAAATCAGTCATGTGGGGGAAGGAAAGAGATTTGAGATGGGAAGTTATCCCAATCCTCGTGAGAGAGAAAGATTTGTATCAGGAACATAGCATAAGTAAGAATTAGGTAATAGGGTCCCTACAATATGATAATAAAGTGCACATTGCCTTAAAATTGTACTTCTGAGGTGGAGATGTTTTACTGTAGACCATTCAAGAAACTTTGGCTATTGGCATAGTTTTTTTTAAATAATAAATAAACAAACAAATAAAGTAAAAAAAATCACAAAATCATTAATTTTGTAGGATTTTCACTTGCTAGCTCTTAAAATATGCTCATACTATTCACAAGAAATATAGCGTAAAAACCCTTTTCAAATCAAACTTGAATGGAAACTACTATCATATATGTAGTTTCCTTGACTGCAACAAAGAAATGATTTGCCAATACTAACTTCCAAAAGATAGTTTTCTTTTAAATTTCACAGTACAGCATCTAGGCCTTGGATTTTCTGGGATAGGTCTAACATTGCTTAGCTTCCAAACCTAAACAGTCTGACCACCTGAATATGGTTTTGCACAATTGCTTTCCAAATGGATTGTTTGATTGTTTTTGCACATAGTTTTAGTAGGAACTTTTCATCTTGTGTTCCATCTATCAGGTCTTAATATAGGTAGTCCTCAGCCTACGACCATAATTGAACCCAAAATTTATGTAGTTAAGTGAGAAATTTGTTAACAGTTTTGTCCCATTTTTATGGCTTTTTACTTGCCACATTTGTTAAGTGAATCACTGCAGTTCTTAAATTAGTAACACGGTTGTTAAGTGGATCTGATTTCCCCATTGAGTTTGCTTATCAGAAGGTGGCAAAAGGGGATCAAATGATTCTGGGAATATGGCAATTATAATAAATGTGAGTCAGTTATCAAGCATCCGAGAGTAAATCACATGGGGATTCTGCAATTGTCATAAGTGTGAAAAATAGTCATAAGTCACTTTTTAAAATCACTTCATTCTGTCACTAAATGACCTGTTGTAAGCCGAGGACTACCTATATGACTGTAGTCAGTCAGATAATAAAAAACCTTCCTAATATATTGGCTGGCTACGATGCAAAAACAGATTAACAAGATCTAACAAGGAGGTCAAATGAGAGGTTCTATTGATTATACAGTATTACTATTCAGCATGAATGACAAGGATTTGTGACTAAGAAAAATTATTCATTTGTAACTCTTTGAACAGATATCATCCAAGCTTAGCACTGAATTATTTCTTCATCATTACATGAAATCCGCATCCTCTAACCTCCTCTTAACATCTCAGATAGTTTACAGTGGGTGACATTATTATTGTTTGTTCTCATACTTTATATATTGCTGCTGTATTCTTCAAGCAAGGACTCTTAGCAACTAACAATGATATCAAAAACTAGAATTAGATTGAGTCCATGAAAGACATTACAATAAAATAAACATGGGTGATGGGGGTGGTTAGGATCTATCATGAAGTTTAGTTTAGTTTAGTTTACTTTATTGTCATTGCACCTCATACAACAAAATTCAAATACCATCTTCAGTGTACATTATGACTATGAAAATAAACACAAACCCACATCCTTCACATTCTATACATTGAATTGAAAACCCCTGACATTGCATTTCATTTCATGAAAGTCATGAAATGTAGACAAAAAGTAGTAGACAAAAAATTGGAATTGTGTCATGCAATGTCTTGTAAACCAGCAACCAATCCAGTATGACATTGGTTGCAGAATTACAATTGCTGGATTAGAGATTAGCAATGGGAAGCCTCAGGTATTAAATGTCCCTTTCTAATGAATACCAATTGACTTTTTCCATATTTCTACCTAGAAACTAGGAAGGGAGAAGAAAAAAAATCATTATTGCAGTAGGAGAATGATGCTATCTCCTGCCTTGTCAACCTCCTTTAAAGTAGCTCTCCATAAAACTGATGGGAGATCAATATCCAATGGGCTACCATAACAATTTATATCAGGGGTGTCAAGCTCACGGCCCCGATACATCATGTTCTGGCCATGCCCACTCCTGTTTTAGCAAAGGGGAGAAAAGTTGTGATATACGTCAAGTGACAAAAATGTGACAACACGAGTTTGGCACCCCTGATTTACATCTTCATTGTCTTCTTTCAGAAAGTTTTCTGGTCAAGAAGAAGAAGAAAAAAAAGATAAGCAAAGATAATTTTTCACTTTAAACCTAATCTTAGAGCTCTCTTAACCTGCTGCACTTTCCATTCCACAGAGCTGCAGTAACTTCAGAATGAGGAAAGTGGGTAGAAACAGAGGAGAAAGCAAACAAACTGCCTTAAGGTGTAATCCTATCTTTCCATGTTTCCTCCATTCTGATGTTGCAGGAGGAGCTCAGGATGAAGCGAGGTATTTTCTTTATTGAATTTCTTTCCTGCAACAAAGCACCATGTTGCCCAAGGCAAGCCTGCTGTGCAGTGGTGTGCACATGGGAAAAAAACTTGATCTTAAAGAGACAGAGATAGAGTGGAACCAAATGATAGCCCAGATCCCTCCAAGCCAAAACCACTGAATGCAGTGTAAAATTGTCACAATCTCTATGGGTAAAATGGAGACAGTGCATAGCACTCCAGCTGTTTGCTTCAAAGCAGACTAATCTCTGTTATAATGAGTCTTTTCTTGTCCGGATTCTGCAAGATGCAGAAAAGAAGTTGCAGTACACAAAAGTGAAAGTTCTTTTTAAAATAACACAAGACGACAAAACACAATCCTTTCTCAAATATAAATGAGAGGCTTATCTGTTGCCAATTGTCCAACAGACAGAGGAGATTTAATCAATAGAGTGACTTAGATGAACCCTGAGATCTTACACTTAGAAGCAATTACCAACCAAGTCTATCTTCCTTATAAAAAATGTATGACCCATATTAGAGATTCATTTGGAGCTGAACAAAACACCCAGATTCCATGTAGTATCCTCAAGGGTGTTCGATTATGCATCTGTTAAACTAAACCTAACCTCAAAATGTAACTGAGGAAATGAAAAACAAATGCTGTGCAGCCTGAAGGATAAAGGCAATGATCTTCTTTTCTTTCCAATCACTAATATGGATGTATTTATAACAGTATCAAAAGAAAGAAGCTAACGAATGCATGCTGGCAAAGAAAATAAAGTCAAAATTGAAGTGTTTTTTTTTTATAAAAACTAATGTTGAAAACATACAGAGGGTTTCCAGAGTATGTAAGGCACTGACTTACAAAAACTCAACTTTATGCAAATGCTTCCCTAAAAAATGTCTAAAATTTACAAGGTGGGTAAAAATGTGTTTTGCTCATTGGACATAAAGGAGGTTGGTGTGTGGATGATACTGCTGAGCAAGACCAAAAGGAAGGTGGCATATCTTCTTCATTTTCTAGAGCAGCAAATGAAAATAGTGAAGAAAAATGAAGGAGGCCATTGCCTGCTTTCCATTGTGTGTAAACTTCAGTTGGTCCCATAATAACCTCTCAAGAATTATTTCATCATCATCATCATCATCATCATCATCATCATCATCATCATCCTCATCATCCTCGTTATTGTTTACCTACTGTAGGATGAAGGCCTCTTCCGCATGTTTCAACCAATACAGTCTTGAGCTTTCTTTTGCCAATTGGCCCCATAATATTTACTGATGTTATCAATCCATCTTATTTTAGGTCTCTTTCATGGATGCTTTCTATCAAGTAGAATCCATTCTAAACTTCCTTAGTCCACCTGCCATCAGTTCTTCTATATGACTGGTCCATTTCCATTTCAATTCTTTTTACTCTCTTGATGACATTGTATACTTCTATTTTATTATTATTTATTATTATTATTATAATGCATGATATAAATAATAATAATTAATATTAATAATATACCTTATTTAATTATTGGTTATTATTATTATTATTATTATTTCTTTGCTTCTTTATAATATAAATTCTGCTTAAATAAACCATGAATTAGCATGAGGGGTGAAACCAGACAGTATGGTTGTTAGCAAAATTATTTTTAGAAGCCCGATTTTCAGTAGTATTTAGTACTATTGTTCTGAGCCCAGAGCATTTGCTGCTCTGGTAGGACAGGGTTAATTTCTTTCTGTTTAGCTAACTTATAGGTAAATTTTAGCAACCCTGACCATATTGGCTAAAATAGGTGCAGCATGTTCCCTTCATAAGGAAGTGTTCAGGGATTATTCAATTCTTCCCTTCCCTGCGTCATTTCTCCTTACAAGCATTGATGGGAAAGAGAAGGGAAGTGAGGCCACTCCAGCCTCCATCTTCCACTCAGAGAACTCACTCATGGTTCTTCAGGTGCAATCTCGACTCATCGCAGAGGAGCAGTGTATCCTTTGACACCTTTAGGGGGTTAAGGTCCTGTGGGGCATGGAGGCAGTTATGTTTTTTTAGTCTAGACCAGGGATATCAAACTCAAGGCCTGGGGGCCACATCCGGCCCATGGGGTGTTTAGATCTGTCCTGCGGAGCTGCCCTAGTAATAACAAAGGACTGGCCCATGGTGCCTGTGGCCCTCCCGAGCTCCATTTTTGCTGGCAGAGAGTTTCAGGAGGCTGTCGCAGCTGAAAACGGAGCTCGGGAGCCCAGTTTCACTGGCAGAGTGCTGGGGTCACCACGGATGCCCCGACACAAGTGATGTCGAGCTGACCATGCCCCCCCCCAAGGTCAAACACAACCCTGATGCGGCCCTCAATGAAATTGAGTTTGACACCCCTGGTCTAGACAGTAAGTAAGCTATGTTATAGCTAGGAATACATGTTTTCTTTTTTAATGGAGCATGGCTGCTAGTTGTTATTCATGTTGTGATTGTATTTATTTTTTTATACTTTTACCAGAACTTGCAGCATTTAATAAAGTTTAGATGGTGAAATACTATCTCCTTTGTTGAACGACAAGAAAGGCTAACTGCTTGGATAGCTTTCCATGGGGCCACAGGGATACAGATTACCAAGTCCAGGACAACTACATAGCGGAAGAATTTAGTAAATCTATGGGATGCTGTAATCTCCAATTGTAAAATTACAGAAATATTATCATTCGTTTATTTTGGTATCTGAAGAAACCAGCAAGCCATGATTACTCAAAATGAGCAATACACACATGATGATATCATGATGCATATCCCACCCATATACATTTGCATCCTGATATCTGAAAGGCACATAATGTGCAATATTTGTGCCATGACATGTTTTACATTTGTCCCCACACAGAGATGCCAATGTATAAATAAGCATACTGAGATATGAGAAATGGAAAAGTGCTGTGCCCATGAAATATGCATGTGAACTGCGGCCTCCTGCAGGGTAGGACACAAGCAGAGACCACTTGTGGATCTTTGTTGAGTGGGCATGAGTCAGCAAGTTGTCAAATAAGATATTACACCATTTATGAACTAATCAAAATGTGACTAGCGGCTGAGAGCAAGGCCTCTCCTGTCTACCTCAAAATGTAAACAATCAATGTCTTCTCTCTTTTGTAAGTGTGCCAATGCATGTGTTTCACACTGTTTAGAGGTCCTCTTTCCTGAGAGGCAATCCCTTTAGTGCTCCACAACAATAAAAGAACCTGCTCTAAGAAGATTTCTAGTGTCTGGTGATTCATTTGGTTGGTCCTCCCTGGTCTAAAAACTAATGACTCTTTTGGGTCAAACAATACTTCAGCAAAGAGAAAAAAAAGTAATTACACTGGTTTCTAGTAGACTTCAACTCCTACCCTAAAAGCGATACTATAGAGCACTGCACACCAGAACAACCAAACACAAGAACATGTTTTCCCTGAATGCCATCACTCTGCTAAACAAATAATTCCCTCAGCACTGTCAAACTATTTACTAAATCTGCATTACTATTACTATTAAACTTCCTATCCTTCCTTTCACCCATCTCCTCTCACTTATGACTGTATGACTGTAACTTTGTTGCTGTATCCCTACAATTTTTATTGACTGATATGATATGATTTGATTGCTTATTGTATCCTATGGCTATTATTAAGTGCTGTACCTTATGACTGTTGACGAATGAATCTTTTCTTTTATGTACACTGAGAGCATTTGCACCAAGACAAATTCCTTGTGTGGCCAATCGCATTGGGCCAATAAAAGAATTCTATTCTATTCTATTCTATTCTATTCTATTCTATTCTATTCTATTCTATTCTATTTCTGGGACCAGTTCACCATTCAGGTTGCTTTTAAAACCCTACGTGACATAGCACTGGGATACCTCAAGCATGGCTTTGCCAAATACATCAAGCATGGTTTTTCCAAAATTCAGTTGTCCCATATGAAGTGAACATCTAAACGATCTGTCAAAGGTCTTCTTGAAAAGCAATACTATAATCATTCTTACAAACTATCTATGGTGGAAGGAATGGGCCGTTTCCCAAAATCCCAGAATGCAAATTGGCAAGGTTGCTCCTTACCAGCTCTTCTCATTGTCAGAATTATCACTAAAACTAGAATGTATCTTTTAGCTTTGGAGCAAGGAGATACAGTTAAATAAACAAACACGGGATTATACAGTTCTTAGTCTCGCTTATTTTCTAAAAATATCTAGGTGAGGCCCAGAAATGTTTCTGTAAAGAAAGCTGATAAAAGAAATGAGTGCTCGGCAGCGTATCAGCTTCCCATTTACTTTTGGTATCTCATGCAGTAAATGTAAACTTAAAATGAAAGTCAGGTGGGACAATAGACAAAGATGGTATCTGCAGGCCTTTCCATTACTTGCTTCCATCAGAGCCCGAAACAACTTAGTTCAGAGACTCTCAATCCGATTGGAATTGTTTATACTGAATTGAATTGTACAGCACCAATGGCTGTACAAAGAGAGCAGTGGAGAGGAACAGTTTAATTGAACTCTGGGGATTGCCCCATAATCCACTGGCCAAGAATAGAGGTTGTGACCTTGGCCAACATACGAGAAAAGAACTAAAAGGCAAGGCAGCTTTTGGATGGAACAACAATCTTTTCAGATTACAGCTATCCAGAACCAATCCGCAGACAAAACAAAATCAAATATTAATGATTAAATCATTAGCAGTGCTAATAGGAAGTATAAAAATAGTAAGTTAATAACAAGCGTTGAGACCTTTGGATCAATTAGCATGCAGGTAAAATTATAATGCAGCAATTTAACTAATGGAAAAGTAATGAGGAGTATTTCTCTCCTTTCATCAAATTAACAAAAGAAAAAAAAACCGTCTTCCAATTTTAGATATTTTGGGCTTAAAGATTTTTACTGTCTCAGATTTAGAAAGTAAGACAACAACAAAACCCCTTTTAAATTTCTTGTTGAAAATTAAAACCATACAGGCAAAATAGATGTTGCGCAGTTCTTTTTTTTTAATCCTTCCTTTATATTTGTGCTCCAAAAGATGATGGCTCTGTTTATGAAATAAACAGTATAAAAAGCATACAGTCTCATATTTTGTCCAAATAAACTGAAGTTTTGTCAGCACTTGGGTACGCTTCCAAAACTAGCTGCTGGGATATTTCAAAGCAGTCCCACTGGAATTATCTTGCAGATGTATAGCTTTATAAACTATATTGAATTTCAGTTTGATTCAAATTCTATGGCATAGATTCTGAGTGGTTGAACCTGCTTCCTAAATAGGAAGCATTAATACTCTAGGAATTATTCAGTGTGGCTCTTTCGCTCCCAAACCTGCTGGAAGTAGAGAGATTTGCTTGGAATAAATTGGAATAAGGTACACTATAGTGGTTCTAAGGGATTCTTCTGGTTCCAAGGATTCCAGAAACTAGGAGCCAGAAACAGGAAACTAGGATCTTTCCTTTCCCTAAGGTCAAAGGATGGGAAAGTTCTAAATTACTTTACAGATAGATAACTGATGCAAGAGAATCATCCTACTGCTATAAAATCCTACAATGGGACAACTTAGTTGGGTGTGAACAAACCATTAAGAGGCTACTTGCAGAAAAGTTTACACAGTCTGAGAAAGAAGCTCAAAACACCTGCCCCCTTCCCTATAGGAGCGGCAGAACCTCAGGTCAGAGTTAAAAGAGGGATCAGCCTGGAGTCCCTACAAAGCCATAAAGTCCAACCCCCTTGATTTCTATTGGCCTTATCTAACTTCAATCAGAAGTTAATTATTACCCTGTTTTCCCAAAAATATGACCTACCCCAAAAGTAAGTCCTAGCTTGATTTTTACACATGTACCCAAAATAAGCCCAACCCCCCAAATAAGCCCTAATTAAGACCCTACCCACACCAGAGTGTACAGGTAAAAATTAAGCTAGAGTGGGGATAGGGGATGGTAGAGCAGCCCTACTATTTACCTTCAGATAGTTACACCCAGGCCTCACAAACCCCGACACCTCTGCCTTGCCAACCCATTTCTTCTGCAGCCGGCAAGGCTGGCAAGGCTTTCCTGAAGGCCTCTGTAGCTGATAACAAAGCTCCGGATTTATCCAGAGCTCTGTTATCGGCTGCAGATGCCTTCAGGAAAGCCTTACTGGCCACAGAAGAAGTTCTTGAAGGCTTCTGACAGTGAAAAGGAGGTCAGGAGTGACACAAGTGAGGTTAGTCAGTGGATGACATCACCCCCAAATAAGACCTGGTGTCTTTTTTGGTGGCAAAAAATTTAAGACAGGGTCTTATTTTCAGGGAAACACGGTCGTTAAGAAGATTCCTAGATTATGCAAGAATAAATCAGTTTAATTAGACTGCGGACCTGATCTTTTGCCTCTGACATTGCCTTTGATTTGGTTTAGTGTAAAGATGGAACAGAAGAAAGCTGGTTAGGCTTTCAAGAGTCTGTTACCAATAAAGAGAGCATTCCTATAAACCTGCCATACTTTTTCTGATCTGGTCTGCTTCAAAGATTTGATATTAACAAAATCAAGGCAAGAATTCTTTGAGGGTTTTTTTTCCAGGATTGTGTAACATTTCCTGCAAGTCTGCCCTTAATGGTGGATTCCTTCCTGATTAAAACACTTTTGAGTTGAACCTGATAGAGAATCTGAGATGTGTAGTTAGAATTCTCTTTCTCCTGTTCGCTGAAGAGACAAAGCATCTTTTCTTGATCAGCATTGGTGAAAGGATAAAACTTTCCCTCAGTGGACTATGGCCATTCTAATATTTTCTCCCTTAGGACTCCATTTTTCCTCCAGATTAAATAGAGATGTTGATACTAAGCAATCCAGCTGATTTATCCAAATGGAGACCATGTTCCTTTTGAAATAATTGCCGATTTTTGCCTTATTAGCAGCTGATATCTAAATGACAAATGTCTTCTGTCATATTTCCTACAATGCCACTTCCAATATATTCCCATTTTGATAATCATTATCCATGACTCCCTTAATATATTTTGTTTTAGGCATGCACTTTTTGTAGGTCATTCTCTGAAAAACGTTTAAACATTAAATTGGTTGCCAACAAGACATCTGAGAGGTTAATGCAATCATACACTATTCTAAATATATATGTGTGTGTGTGCAACCAATACAAGTACGTACAAAAGAAAAGGTTTTGTCATGACCCTTCTTTAGAAAGGTCACTAGATCTACTCAAACAACTTTGAAGGTCACCTACATCAGAATCTCATCGTGGAAAAATTCAACTTTCTTTTTTTAGATTCCTGCCATTTTACTTCTCTAAAATTAGGCATCAACCTCAACAGTTTGACCAGTTGGCTCTCTTCACCTTGAAAGTTGCAACCTCTTTGTTTTTGCCACCTTATTGCACAACTGCGTGAAATTGATTTTTCCGCACTTTATAATTCAACGTGGCAAATTACATATTCATGAGAAAAACCCTGCAATTTTGCTGTCAGTGAAGCACAGCAAATTGCGTAAAGTAGCATCAGTTCTTATGCATCATTTGAATTGTCAGTTTGGTGCAATTCTGAAGACTGCATAGAAATGAGAGCTTTTGGGTTGCTTGGGTTTTCTGCATCATCAATCAAGAGTCTCCTTGCTGTAAGTGAACATAACTTACAGTAAAGTTGTAAAAAGAAATTTTCACATCAAAAATGGTTTCAGGAAAAGCATATTTTTTAAAATTTATGTTTGGGCTTAAATCTTGCTAGACATAGTAGATACATTTCTATGTTACATACAGTGGACAAGGAGTAGTTTCTTTTTCCTAATTTGCTTCTAAAAGATGTTTTAAGTTTTTCTGACATCTAAGGTCCCTTTCACATGTCAGCCCTTTTGGGTATACATCTAAAAGAAACACCAAAAACTATAAATAATTCCTTCATCTTCTTCTGTGAGGCTGCCCTAAGGCATTGGCTGTTCACTTTTCATAAAACTCCACAACAAAATATTTAATCATTGTTGTTTTCCAACAACAATCTGTTAAAGCAGATTCACAGAATCACTCCGTCAAGGTTATTGCTTCCTTTTCTTTCATAAGGCCATTGATCATATAATCTGTGAAACATGTACTCAATTTAGTAATCTTGATGGTAAATAAATAGTGTTAAGATGATAGAGCCTCTGATGATATACTTGTAGCACTATGAGTATTATAGACTGAAATGCTTCCTATTTCTACTGATACCATACTAGAGGCTCTCAGATTAGGTACCCTCTTGAACCTGAGGGATACTGGTAACCGATAAAAGCAGAATCTGGGAATGTTATGGGATTGCTTCCTGTTCAACAATCTGCAGCAAGTTAAGCATTATTGGATTTTTGGTGCAGGAGGTGTAATAAGAATTGGATTGGCATTGGATAAGTGGCTTACAGGCATCCTTTAACATGCCAGAAAACCAGATTATATTTACTTATTTTGAAGAGGCTACAATTGCAAGTTAGCTAGTATTGTCTCATTGACATAGAAAGTGATTTATAAATAAATGAGATAAATACTCTGGTTATTCTACTGACAGCCATGATATATAGCCTGTATTTATTTATCCCTTATAAACAACATTTACCATCTATTTGAATAACATATTGCTTATATTAGGAGTTCAGGCAAAAGTTAATCTTCCACGTGATACATTTACTGTGAACATAGTCTTCCAGTGGAAGATTCATAGAAAAAAGGATTGTTTTATTTAGCTGTTGTGTTGTATATTTTAAGTTTATTCCACCCAATCAGAAATATTTTCTGTGTGAAGTACATTATAAAACATCTCTCTCCCAATGAAATACAGAACGAACACAATAAACTCCAGCAATATAGCTCTAAAACAAGCTGTGCAGAATGCATTAGTATTTCATTCTGGCCATTAGATTGTCTAATTTTTCATATGTTGCCATGTTACTAGTTGTGTTTGAGGGCACATTGATATAGGAAAAAAAGCTTCCAAAAATGTCTTAAAGGTACAAGCTGCATGTTTGATCTTGGCTTGAGAAATAGATAAACTTTGGCTGGATACCTTAGAAAACATTTTCACATGAGACTTTTTGTTCAGTATGGGCCAAACTATTTCTACCTAAAGAGACATTACCATTTATTCAATATTAACTACTGTACACTTATTTGGAACATGCCAACTTTCCCTCTTAGCAATTTTGGAAAAGATGGCACAATTAAAAAAAAAACTACGAATCAGCTGGGTCAGAAGCAGAGGTAGTATTCATCAGGTTCTGACCAGTTCTAAAGAACCGGTAGCGAAAATTTTGAGTGTTTCAGAGAACCCGCAAATATCGCCTCTGACTGGAGATTTTACAGTATCCTTCCCCTGCCACTCCCACCAAGCCATGCACACAGAACCAATAGTAAAAAATTTTGGAATCCTACCACTGGTCAGAAGGCATTCAATTCATAAACTCCCAAAACATGGCATTTTTCATCTTTGAACTTTCAGATTTAAAATTACACAAGAGGCAATAATGGAAGGGGGGAAAAATCCAATCAGGATAGAAGCTCTTTTTAACTCACATCTAGCTCTCCCCAAAGAAGGACACACACACATTTGCAAGGTTCTTAGCCTGCCAGATTAAACAGCAGACTCTGGATGTGTAGCTTATTAGTAATGGTGGCCTTGGCCAGTAATGAATTCCTTGAGCACAAGATATTAAACATTATAAATGCATTTTCTGAGCACCTGTGGGATAGTCTCTAAGGAGGGCCAAATGCTACGCTACTTCAGAGTTGGCAGACCTTTAACATTAGAGAGCTATTGCTATTCTCTGGTGACCTATTTAATTTTAAGATCAATGGCCATATTACAGACAAGAGACATCCACTGTTTCATGGAAGAAGAGGCTTTGGCGCATAATAAGATTTTGCTAGTCCTTTACCATAACTGCAATCAGCTTATTAAATTAAAACATATTTACTTTCAAACTTTTTTAAAGGTCTTTTTATTAGGCAATGAGCACTGATATAGATACCTTTGGGGAAATGCCTTGCTTGGTATGCATTTTCAGTAGTCACAGACAGAAGCGCTGTGTGAATTTAATTAATTTAGAAGAGTGGCAAAAGGCTGATGAGAGAATTGGGAAGCGCAAAACTTTGGCCGTCATTTCCATAGGTAGTTCCCCCCCATGCCAGAATGCAAATTGCTAATTCTGAAAAACTGACATTTTATACTGATGTGTATAATTGGGACAGAGTTCTTGGAATGGCTACTTCAGATTATTTATTTTTAAATTTTCTTTTAGATTTAGGCAGTGCCAAAATTATTCTGGGTGGCTCTAGCATGCAGCCTAGGTATGGCATGCAGTGCGAGGATTCTACTTTTTTCTGTTCTCCAACAAAAGGCTGAGATGCTTGCTACTCCTTGTGCAAAACTGCAGGAGATATACATATGACTAAAAATGATATGATGGTATTTGACTGATAATTCTGATATATTATCAGAATTCTTCATTTCTCTCATTCTCTAAATACTTCAGTCACCTGCAGCAATGATTCCCAGGCTTTTTTCAATGTAAAAACACCTAGTTGATGGGGTTCTAGATTCACTCTGTAACCCTTCCTGATCCACTGCTTGTAATAGATCTACCATTCAACATCGTAACAGGCTAACCTTGATGTTAAGATTTGGCCCATAGTTATACTGTAGTCCCTTGGAATACACTTTAAAAACCTGCATTTATGCCCCCTGATTACAGATAGTCTTTTGCAAAGGGACACATTCTAATACAGGTTCAGAAGACATGTGGTATTTCTTCCAAATATCAGGTTATATTGCATCCAAATATCAACTGTTTTTCTCACTATACTAGCTTGATACCCGTGCTTCGCTATGAAATTATGTGGCCGGGCTTAGTTTTTGGGGAGGAAAATAAGGGGGAAAAATTGTGCCTCTGCCTACCAACATCCATCAGTATTCATCTGGCTAGGGTCCTATCAGTATATGAAAGAGTTGAGGGCTGTTTGGAAACTGAAACAGTATTTGCTGTGTAAGCAAGGTGGAGGCAGCAAGGAGCCTGGGTGTGGCTTAGCTCAACTGTTCTCTACTAAAGTTGGTTGCTGCTGTGAAACTAAAACTGAAACTCCTCTCCTCTGCTTCTGTTTTGCATTTGGAACAGATCATATTTCTTTTCAGGTGGGAAGGGAGAGTAGAACTCCTTAGCATCAGAGCATGTTAATAATAATATACGAAATACTAATGCTCTGATGGTCAGTTTGAAAAATCCTTTCCTAGAAGACAAGAGGAACATAGATGCCAAATTTCAAGTTCCGGTATTTTCCCACGTCATTATAGTTGTGCTTTTAAAGTTGTAGCAACGTTTCGGCAGAATCTCATCTGCCATCATCAGGCTTCTGAAGATAAAACAACTTACAACTTGGAGAGCTGAAACTGAAACCACTTACAAAAATGACAAACTCTTGAAGAAACTAAAGAAATTAGAACATGACAAGAAAGCCCCCAACAACTCACAACAACACCTGAAACAATTAGTATACAACGTTTCCAACAGAGAACTCACCAAAACAGAAATAGATGTCCTAACCAAAGGATTCAATTATGCTATAGCACCCCCAAAAATCCCCACAGAATCCATCATATGTGGAGAAGAATCCAGCCTAACTAAATTAAATACAGATGAAGCTGATAGAATTAGACACCAAGTTACTAACATCCTATGCACAAGCAAACTACCCAAAAGCAACTTGCAGAAAAAGGAACTAAAAGCTCTGCAAGCCCTAAGGAACGACAGCAGCATAATCATACTTCCAGCAGATAAAGGTAATACCACAGTAGTAATGGATAGAAAAGGCTATGAAACAAAATTGACAGACCTACTCCAAGACTCCACATACAAACCCATAAACATGGACCCAACCCCATATCTGGAAAAAATAACCAGGAAGAAAATTATAACCAGCCACATGAGCAAAGAGATCCAACAGACGATCATCCCAAGAGAAAAATCTTCCAGATGCCCCAAACTATATGGCTTCCCCAAAATACACAAAGAAGGCATACCTCTCAGACCCATAGTCAGCTCCAGAGGAGCACCACTACAAAACCTAGTTAAACACTTAGCAAAGCAGCTCCAGCCCCCGCTGAAGCAGCAGCTTCACATGTACAAAATACCACCTCTTGGAAATGATCAAAGATCTACATGTGGAACAAGAAGATCTACTTGTAAGTTTCGACATGGTTTCACTATTCACTCAAGTCCCAATAAAAGAAACTCTTGAAATCATCAAAAATAAATACCAAACAGCTAAACACCTCATGGAACTAACAGAACACTGCTTAACCAACACATATTTCATATACAAAAGACAAAGATACAAGCAAATTGAAGGAGCCCCTATGGGATCACCACTGTCACCCGTCATTGCAAACCTGTTCATGGAAGAATTTGAATCCAGAGCCCTAGCCAATGCCACCCACAAACCCAAACTATAGTTAAGACACATCGATGACACATTTGTTATTTGGACCCATGGAAAAGAAAACCTAAACAATTTCCTAACACACCTAAACAGCACACACCCCAAAATCAAGTTCACCATGGAAACAGAAACAAACAAATACCATTCCTAGATGTACTAATCTACAAAAAAACACAAAAAATAGATGACACACTAGGACACACCATATATCAGAAGAAAGCACACACCAACCTCAACGCCCAATCCCACCACCACCCAGCACAGATAAACTCTGTGGCCAAAACACTAATTGCCAGAACCAAATGTCTGGCAGACAAGACACACATAAAGACTGAACTATGCACCCTGACTAAAGTACTGACAGCTAACAGCTTCCACAAAAGCAAAATCACTGGCTTGATCCACAAAAATACACTGAGAAATAATGGAGACCTAGAAGATGAACAGACCTATGGAACAGCTGTCCTGCCCTACATAAGAGGTACTACAGACTAAATCAGTAAGATACTACACAGGCATCACATCAAGACTGCCTTCAAAACAGACAGAAAAATAGCAGCCATCCTAAGAAACCCCAAAGATAAAATTGACCTGGAAAACCAAGGCATATACGAAGTCCCCTGTGCATCATGCCCTGCCACATACATTGGACAGACCAATAGAAGAATAAGTACCCGCCTGGATGAACACAAATATGCAGTAAAAAAGCTGGAACACACTTCCTCACTATCAAACACATGAAAGCCACAGGTCATAGCATCAACTTCAATGGCACCAAAACCCTAGCCACTATAGAAAACCCCAGCTACAGAATTATCAGAGAAGCCATAGAGATTAAAAAAAGACCTGAAAGCATGAATAGAAGAGGTGACTCCACCAGACTGTCAATTATCTGGAAGCCTGCACTCTCAAACAAAAAAATCTCCACACCACAAGCCAAGCAAACACCTGGGCACAAACAGATCACCTCTGATACCTCCAGCTCAAACACACTCCATCCAGTCACCCAGATGAAACCTAGCTTCCTAATAAATGATAGCTGTCCATTTACTCGGAGCCAAGCCGCACTAAAAGCCTCCAATATAGTACACTGTATACAGTACAATACAGTACAATACACAATGTTGCCAGCCAATCAAGACAAAAAAAGCCACAAAACAGACAGAAGATATTAGAAACACCAATCAAGCAAAACATAGCAAACTCCAAGACCAATAAACACAGACCAAGACTCCCAACCAATCAGGATGAAGAAAAAACCATTCTGGCACAGCCATAGGCTAGCACCAAATTTAAAATAGAAACGGCTGTGAAAGTCTGACTCACAGACGAACACAATACAGAAGCCTGATGATGGCAGATGAGATGCTGCCAAAACCTTGCTACAACTTTAAAAGCACAACTGTAATGACGTGGGAAAATACCCGAACAAAGCTGAATACCATACATATAAGTACCCGCGAAAACTTAAGAAAATAGATAGATAGATAGATAGATAGATAGATAGATAGATAGATAGATAGATAGATAGATAGATAGATGGATGGAGATATAGATATAGATATATAGATATAGATATAGATGTAGATATAGATATAGATATAGATATAGATATAGATATAGATATAGATATAGATAGATATCTTCTGGAGAGAGAAGGTATTAGATGTTTTTTGTTATTCTCAAAATTAAAACAAATTATCCTTTTAAAAACAGAAAGTGCTGCCCTACCTTTTCAGAAAAACTGCTCACTACTGTACATCTTTCAATATTGATTCAATTTTCTCTAACTTAGGCTAACGTATTTGAAATTTATCTCTCTCTCTCCTTCTCCCTTCCTCCCTCTCCCTCCTCTTTTCATTTCCATTTCACCATGGCTTTCAGGCTTGGGTTTAGTAATAAGATTGTCTTGGTTATTTATTCTTGTAAATCAGTCAGCCTTTACAACTTTGTGGACTGGTGGTGGCGACAGCAGCGACAGTATGCAGGGGGAGAAGCAGGGGTGGGATTCAATTTTTTAAACAAACTGGTTCTGTGGGCGTGGCTTGGTGGCTTGGTGGTCATGTGACTGGCTGGGCATGGCCAACTCAACATCACTCACATCAAGGCACGCATCTCCTCGCCTGGCCTCTTGTGACTGTGGGGATGCTGCAATAGTCATAAGTGTGAAAAATGGTTATAAGTCACTTTTTTCAGTGCCATTGTAATTTTGAATGGTCACTCCACACAAGCAAAGTACCAGCAAAGGAGGAAAAAAAAAACTCCAGAGAAGTTCCTGAGACAGCAAGTGTAGTCCTGCCAAGAATGTAATAAGGGTTAATGGAGAGGCAGTTTCTGTAAGCAACACCAGAATGTTTCCTTCCTGCCTTCCTTACAGGATTAGGCCAGTAATTTCTTCTAACAGCCAGTTCTCTGAACTGCTTAGAATGTTAACATCTGGTTCTAGCAAATAGGTGAGAACCTGTAGAATCCCACCTCTGGGGAGAAGGGATGGTTTTGCACAAGCTGTGGGCACGCACGTTGCACATGTAGTTCACATAAGTGGAGCTTGCATGACCCACTCGCAGCCTGGTAATATTGCCCACATGTTTGACTAGACTGACTAGAGTCTTTCTATGTATCCATGTATTGCTTCATTTTCCGCAACAATTATTCTCTTATATACAGGTAGTCCTCAATTTACCACAATTGAGCCCAACGTCTCTGTTGTTAAGTGAGACATTTGCTAAGTGAGTTTTGCCCCATTTTATGACCTTTCTTGCCACAGTGGTTAAGTGAATTTGTTAAAATACTAATGTGATTATTAAGTGAATCAGGTTTCCTCATTGCCTTTGCTTGACAGAAGTTCACAAAAGATGATCACATGACTCTAGAACGCAACAACGGTCATATATATGAATCAGTTGCCAATCATCTGAATTTTTCTCATGTGACCATGGGAAAGCTGCAACGGTTCTAAGTGTGAAAAACAGTCATAAGTCCCTTTTTTTACTGCTGTTGTAACTTTGAACAGTCACTCAATAAACTATTGTAAGTAGAGGACTACCTTCAGAGCAATCTTTCCCAAACAGAAGCTCTCCATATTCATTGGGACTGCAACCAAAACAGGTTTGGCTGATAATTCTGAAGAAGAGCATCAAGTTAGGGAAACCTATTTTAAATTTGCCTCCCTTCCAATTTTGAAACAAAATTATTTTATCCACCATTTTGCAACTTCAGGCATTCCCCAATGCTTTCAGCATATATGCTTCTCCTTTTAGAAATATTAGTTTGAATTCACAACACATCAGTATGTTCAAGTAGTTCTGATTGTTCCATTCATTGTAGTCTGCCAATTTACCATGCACTTATCTAAATTGAATTTCATCTACTATTGTGTTGAGTGGTAATCAGCCTGGTTCCTACGTTTTCCATATTCAATCTTGAAAAGCATAACAAATACTAGGCACACATTTTATCCATGCACTGTCACCTAGCAATCCTCTTTATTTGGAAGCCCATGAGGAAGCAGTGACATGGGTTGGGGTTCCTGGTTGTGAACCTTTCTCCCTGTTGACAATGTCTATCTCATTGCTTCCTTATCTCTGAGCCATCTTAAATCCACAACAGAACTTAATTTCTAAATGTATTTTAGCCATTGTGAGCTTAATAAGCCTTTTTAAAGATTTTAATCAAGGACCCTTTAGAATTCTAAATAAAATAGTTAATGGGTACTTTTCTACATCCCTTATTTGGTGAATATGTTCAAAGAATAAAAAGAAGCTGTAGTTATTTACTTATATTCTCTACTAATCATGCTGTTTAATTAGTCTGACTTTAATGCTTTTCTCACATTTTTTCCCCAGTCTAAACAGTGAAATATCTGCTTTGCATGCATGCATGAATACACACACACACACACACACACACACACACACACACTCACAGTATGTATGTATGTATGTATGTATGCAAAGCAGACATTTCACTATTTAGACTGGGGAAAAAAATGCGAGAAAAGCATTAAAGTCAGACAGATCAAACAAATATATATATTAAGATATATATCCATATTGTATGTGAACAGAGTTGGTTCTGGGTATCATTCATATTAATCCAATTCATGGTAACAATGTTGGTAATCTCTATCACATTTGTCAAATTTAAATAATCCTCCTTATATTGTTTAAACACACATAAAAGAAAAAAAGAAATACTTAACATCTGTAAACTTCTAATCTTCCAAATTTAAGTAATTCTCATTATATTATTTAAACATACATAAAAGAAAAAAATGCCTAACACCTGCAAACTTCTAATCTTCCTATTATTTTTATTTATTCTATAAAAATCTATATTCTAATATTTCCCCTATCTAATTTTATTTCTGCTTACTTCAGCTTACAATCAAGCTACAGTACTTTAAAGGACAATTCTTTCTATCCATCATCTCTTATTCTCTTTAGTGCTTCAATTCTTATCCATTTTTTATTTCGCCTCCCTCACTCCTCATCTTTATCTCTATCTTCATCTCTATCTTTCTTGTTCAATCTAAACATTTCTCCCAGTAGAATCTTATGCTGCCAATTCTCCCAGATGTCTGCCCATGTCCAAATCTCCTTATCAAAGGTATCTTCCTGTCTCTCCAATTGTCGATTTCTCTGTTTTATTTTCTTCGGTCTTTCTTCCTTTATCAGCTGGTTGTCAGTCCTATTTTTTGCTCCAGTCCTTGATTTATTTGTTGATGTGGCCAATTCATCTATTCTCTCAGCTCCTTTTGCTTGCCATGTGTCTGGTCTTCCTCTTTGTTGAGATTGTTGCTTCATTTGCTGATTTTTCTGATCCATATTTTTCCCTGTTCATATTCCATATGCTGGCTTAAGTAATCCATTTCATTAAATCTTTCTGTTGCTTCCACCAATTCATGGGTAGTTTGATCTTTATTCATTGTTCTTTGCAAAATGTTTTCCATTTTCTCATCTATACCATCAATTGAATCCTTAATATTTTGGAACAACAAAGTCATCTAATTAAAAAATCCTCTCATTTCCACAGCTGTTCCTTCAACTCTAGTCATAATAGCGATATAAGTGGAATAAACAATAACATCTCAATCCAATACAAAAGGTGTCCAAAGTTATAGGAGTATAATTTATTCTCCAATCATTAGTAGATGGTACTCTCCTCTCAAGTTTCCATGCTGCCTTTTTTCCAGCAGGTATTAATTTCAATCAAAAACCATTTCTTTCAAAACAAAGTCAATTATTTAGATGAGCCAGTTCCAGCATTTACTCAATGCTCTGATAATCCAAGGTATTTTCCAACTTCTTTAAATTTGCTCTGTAGTTTTAGTCTTTTATTTTGGCTTCCCAGAGTCTCTTTTATATAATGTCTTTCTTATTTCCACCTCTGGTAAGTATAAGGCAATGAACAGTTAAAAGTCATGGTCACCAGATATCAAATATTCCTTTCCTTCTCTGTAAATTTTGGGGAGTCTAGGAGTCACCTTTCCTTTCGTCAGCAAATAGTACTCTCGACTTACTTTTGGGCATAAATCTCTGTCAAATGTTTTCTTTCACTAGTTAAACATTTATATTTTTAGAATCTCTTCTCTATGATTTTTTTTTGTTTTCCTTGGAGTAATTTTTAAGTAAAAGAAGAATTTATGTTCACCATTCTCTTCACTCCTGCACTATCTTAGGTATTCTGGTTGTCTCTGGTTTCATGGCCCCCATGTTGACTGCCACTGCTCCTCGTCTTTGGATGAAGGGGATTTTCCAAGTCAGGGAGGAGAGATACAGCTCTCCTCAACCTGCAAGGCACCTCCCTTTGCTTCACCACCCCTACAGGGTGGCCATGTTTTCTATTTTTTTTTTAAGCAAATTTTATTAATTTTAACAACAAACAAACAAAACAGAACATCATTAGACATTAAAAACATAAAATCTCTTTCCATTATAAATCTTTACACGGCAGTTAACACATTATTTTATATCACATTCTTCTAATTTATCCCATTTCCATGTAGACACATAAATTCCCTTTAACAAATTTCACATTATCTCTCTTTACTCTTATTCAATCACATTTCTTTTCTAATTTATCTGCTATTCAATCATCACATTTATATTTTCCTCTGGCTTGTTTACAATTGTTCTCATCTGGCCTTCCTCTGAGATTTTATTAATTCTCAATTAAACACACACGCATAAAACACAAAAAACATAAAACTTCCTTTTAGAAAGTAACTTAGCCCCAGATTACCTCTTTTTGTATGGACTTCAATTAAATTCATGCTCTTCTTATATAGCATTACCTATCTTGTTTACCATTCTATATCTTCTATATAACTCCTCCCCACTTATATATTTCATCTTGCTTTAAGACAATATTTTTATATCTTTTGTCCATTTTTCCATTTACATCTATCTCATTCCCAATATATAAAAAAAGAATAATTTCTCCTGAACTCACTAATTAGAGTATAATGCCTTTCTATCATTCCCCTAAATTGAAATTTGAAATAACACCTGTCCCAATCTTTCTGCTTAGTACATTCTACTATTTCAAAAACAAATACTACAGTAATAAATCTATAATAATCAACACATTAGCCCCTTAAACTCTATAATTAAACTAATATTTTAAACATTTCCTTTAATGTTTAATTAAAACTTAAAATCATTCATTATTAAACATTTTAACATTGTACCTTAATATTTTAATCTTTTATTAAATCTTATAAAATTCTAATTTTCTATTTTTAATACAAATACAACTGCTACAATACTATCATGTGTACTATGCAGAATCCCCTTTTTTATTAAAAGAAGCATACATTACCCTTTATCCCTAAAAATTTTTTTCTTTTTCCCATCTTGTTTTATACCTTTATAACTTTCCCCCCCCTTTTCCCTTTCTTGCTTGGCCCACCTAGACTTTTTACCCACTCCTCTCCAAACCTCTGCCTTCTTGGCTTCCCCTTTCTGTTGCATTCTTCTTTCCTTTACTTTCTGGCATTATATTGTTTTTGCATCTAATTTTTCTCTTTCATAGATTTTTTTATGTCTTAAGTCCTTCCTTTCTCCTCTCTTTCTCCTTTCTTTCTTAATCACGCTATTTAATTCATTAAATGTCTTAAGTCCTTCCTTTCCATCCCTTGCCTCTTCTCTTTCTCCTTTCTTTCCTCTTCTTGTTAATCAAACTTAAACTCCCAAAGTCATTTAATTCATTAAAAAACCCAATGGCTTCTTCTTCCTCCAAGGCATCTTCTTCCAGCTGTTGTTTAATTTGCTGACACATAGTTAAAGCAGCCATATCTATTTGTTAACAAAGGGCTTCTCCCATAGCGTCCATGAAAACCTCCATTAGAGACATTGTAGCATCCAAAAAAAATAGTAATTTTCCAGGTATTAAATATATCCTTAAAGTCCCGGTTCAGCCAAGAAAACTTTCATTTTAAATCTTCCTTCTTCTTCCTCCTGCACATTCTTAATCCAGTTGCCGGCTTCTTCATGGTGGCCATTAAGACCGCTGCTCCACTGCCTTGAGAAAAGGGGGTTATTGCCAGCTGGGGAGGGGGTCTGCGATACCCCTCAACCCCTGTCCGGATCCCCCCTCTCTTCAGCTACCCCAACGGGGCAGCCTTATCCTCCAGATCTGTCAGGATCGGAGGCACCAAGACAGCTAGCACAGCAGGGATCGTGGAGAAACGCGAATCCCTGCTGTCACCGAAGCCGGCAAACCGGAAGTTTTCGGGGTGGCCATGTTTTCTTTTGGAGCCCTCCGACAGGGAGAGCTCAGAGCACGGAGCTCATGGTCCTTGGTTCTGATGCCACCAGAAGTACAGCTGGACACCTACTTTGCATACATTTATATGCTGAGAAAAAGTCCATCTGGCTGTTGCTTTTTCCACTCCATCACTGATTTTTTAAAAACATTTATGGAAATTAATGGAAATAGTGAATATTGGATTTGTTATGGACAGCTGAAGGATAGTAGTATTGCACAGATCAAATGTTTATCTGTAGTCTCCAGAAAGTAGATTAATAGAAAGACAAAAGTGATAAAAGAAAAAGTGACTATTTATACTGTAGAGTGATGGGATTATTTGCATGGGTTTTTCTTCTTTTTTCAAAAAGGCACTCTCTGTAACTACTCTGATAAAGCTCTTGGTTCAGTCTCACTCAACCAAGAAGTGTTTTGTTTTGTTTTTTCTGATAAATGAACCACAATACATCACTCTTCATAATTGCAGGAGGATCTGTTTTATCTTACATCCAATAGAAATTTTTCTCTGCGTAGTGTATTCATAATTTTATAATGTAGGTTGCACTTCATGCTTGGAACAGCAACTTTTTAAAGATTTTCCCCCGCTTCATGAAGTTTATTTGCAACAACTTTGGCTAAAGTCAGTACTCCAGAAATGAAGTGAAATTCAACCCCGTTTAAGTATATATTCAGCTTATAGAACTTAAATACTAATGCAGGGTTGAAAGAAAATGAATATTTAAATCATTCCTTTGCCAAACCTTAAGCTGTGTCATTATGGATATAGGTCAGGGGTCTTCAAACTTGAAAGCTTTAAGACTTGTGGACTTCAATTCCCAGAGTTCCTCCTCCAGTCATGTTAGCTCAGGAATTCTGGGAGTTGAAGTCCACAAGTCTTAAGGGGCATGCATAAACGCACCAACATATGCACTGTCCCTGTCCTAATGTCCCCTTTTATTTGTACCCATTTCATGTAATCATAATCATGTTCTAATTACATCTGTTATCTAATACAGGGGTCCCCAATCTCCAGGCCCCGAACCAGTATCGGTCCGTGGATCATTTTCTACCGGGTTGCTGTTTTGCTGGGCACCACCATCTTGTTTCCACAGAAAGTGCTTTCGGATGAGCTTTTCCGGTTGGAAAGCGGTGTTTGGGTCCTGAAGGAATCCTCGCGCCTTAGTTTCATCAAAGGGCGGGCAGCTTCGAATGAAGAGCTGTCCCGGTGGCAGAGGAGATCAAAAAAGCACAAAAAAGGTACAAAGGAGGTGTTGAAGGTGGCGGGGAGAAGTGGGGGATGGGTGGCTGGCTGGTCGCTCAGCTTGCCTTGCCTTGTCATGCGTGCTGATGCCAGTACCGGGCAGCGGATCATTTTGTGATCCCGGTACTGGGCCGTGGCACAAAAAAGGTTGGGGGCCACTGATTTAATACATGCTTGACAAATAAATAAATAAATAAAAACTTGCCAAGTTTAAAGACCCTTGATATAGGCCAGTGGTTCCCAAAGTGGGCAGTACCACCCCCTGGAGGGCAGTGGGATACCTTAGGGGGGTGCTAAGAGGCAGCAGGGGGGTGCTAGAGGTGAGTGGCAGGGCACAGTTCAGGAGTGAGAAAAAACGCTGCTGCCACCGCATTCGAGGCAAGGCCCCACAGGATCATCCCATTAACTTGCAAGCTCTGGTGCAAGGAACTCCACCCACGAACGCAGTGTTGGGAAAGGAGAGCAAAGCTGCTATGTTCTGGGCAGTGGGGCGACACCCTGAACGCAGCACTGGGAATAGGAGAGCAAAGCCTTTTCAAATATCTCACTGGTATGTTCGGGGCGGCAGGGTGGCATCCCGAACACAGTGTTGGGAAAGGAGAGCAAAGCCAGAGTGGCTTTGCTCTCCTTTTCAAATATCCTGCCACCTCTGTGTTCGGGGCGGCGGGGCAGCGCCCCAAATGCAGCATTGGGAATAGGAGAGCAAAGCCTTTTCAAACATCCCACTGCTGTGTTCGGGGCGGCAGGGCGGCCTTTTCAAACAACCTCCCTCCACCATGTTCCACCCCATTAAGTCCCTTGCACCGGTGGCACCTGCCCAAGCAAGTCCGAACGGAGCGGTGCACGAAATCAATGGGGTGAGCCTGACAGAGGGAAAGAGAGAGGAAAGAGAGAGAGAGAGAGAAAGAGAGAAGGAAGAAGAGAAAGAGAAAAGGGAAAGAAAGAAAAAGGGACAAAGAAAGAGGGGGGATGGAAGGAAGGGACAGAAAGAAAAAGAAATAAAGAAGGAGGGAGGAAGGGAGGAGGAAGATAATGAGATATCTATTCTAGTCCAATCACCTACTCCAGCAGGGTTAGAAGGGAGTGTGTGTGTGTGTGTGTGTGTGTGTTTTCCTTGTAATTTACCAGTACATTTTGATTTTGCCTTCTTCAGAATTGGCACTTTAATACATTGGGGGAAAGTATCTTTTTAGGGTAGAGATCTGGTCCAATGGATCCTGTTTAAAGCTTCAGCAAAATGTGAGAGCTTTCTGACAGTCTTGGCCACATTTTATCCACAAAACCTTTATTTAATAGAAGCCAAAGATGTTTCAATGTGCTGGCAAAGATGCTGGCAAAGATGTTTCAGTGTGGAAAAGGGCCTCTAAACCTAGGCCTCATTTCAATCTGATGCATCAGGTCTCTCTCTCTCTCCCCCCTCCCCCCTCCATGCCCCCCCTTCTTTGTCCCTTTTTTTTCCTTTCCCTTTTCTTTTCCTTTTCTTCCTTCCCTCTTCTTTCGCTCACTCTCTTTCCCTCTCCCAGGCTTACCTCATTGATTTGGTGCACAGCTCTGCTCGGACTTGCTTGGGCAGGTCCCTCCAGTGCAGCAGACTCAATGGGGTGGACCTGTGGGGCCGGCACCTAAAACGCGGCAGTGCCGGCACGTTTGAATGGTAGAGCAAAGCCAGAGTTCAGTGATTTTTGCTGCAAAGAATCACAAAAGCTTCTGGGTTGTGCACAAGAAGGGACACACATGTGAATGCAATTCAGCAACATAAAATAAAGAAATACAAATAAAACAAATCAACAAGAATCGGCAAAGCATCTCTGATTAGATTTTATTCACTACTAGAATCTAATCTTTGCTGATTCTAGTCCAATGACCAGCTCCAGCAGGGTTGGAAGGGAATATGCGTATATGTGTATGCGTAGCTGTCAAAACTTCAAAAACAGGTCAAGTAGTTCTGGGGAGGCCAGTCATAAATTAGAACACTTGCTAAGCAACTGGCCATTAAGTCAGGACCACTTGTATTTGGTTTGCCAGTCACCAAACCACACTCATCCAGTCACATAACCAGCAAGCCACACCACCAGTCATGTGACCAGCAAGCCACACCCACCCAATCACATGACCAGCAAACCACACCCTCAAATTAGGCCATGCCCACAGAAATTTGAATCCCACCCCTGGGTGGGGGGCATTGAGGATGAGTTTGTAGCACCAAGGGGGTGGTGGACTGAAAAAGTTTGGGAACCACTGATATAGGCCATCAAGTGAGAAAATTTCAATTCTTTTAATAAAGAATTAAACATAGAAAACATCTTTTGGGGAATGGCTCTTAGACAAATACACAGGGAGAGAAGATTTTTCTTCTTTAAAAAGACAATGGTGGAATTGGAGGAAAAGACTACCAACTGAGCATCCAAAACCATGGGACCAAGATCTTTCCATATAGCCTCAGATTAGAATTAGGTTTGAGAAGATTAAAAGACAATGTTCTTCGAAAATTCCAGTCTGGTTATCGACTATTGAAGCATTTTCTTATCCTATAATATACAAAAAGGAACAAACAGTTAGATACGGTGAAATTTTGAATGAAAAGGGTGAACTTAAATCTATGCAAAAGCTAGAGGAACAAGGTATAAAGATGAATTGGTTTTCCTATGCGCAAATACATTCAAGGTATGATAAAGATTCTAAAACAGAAGGTTTCTATGATAAACTGACTGACTTAGATAAGATTTTGACAGGTACTGATGAAAAGGTGATTTAAAAATTGTATGGCTATTTATTAGAAATTAAACTAGAAGAACAAGTTAAAGAAACTATGATTGCTTGGGGGAAGAATTTTGGATATGGGATCAATTTAGAGAAATGGCAAAAATTGTGGTCTCAAAATTATAAAATGACAATGTCAACAGAAAATTTGTATAAGATGTTTTACAGGTGGCATTTCCCCCCAACAAGAATAGCAAGAATGTTCAAGAATAAATCCAAAAATTGTTGGAAATGTCATCAGACACCTGGCTCATATTACCATATGTGGTGGACTTGTGCAGATGCTAAAAAATACTGGACTAAAATCCACATGTGGTTGGAAAAAATGACAAAAAAACATACAGACTTGAAACCAGAGATATTTTTATTGGGAGTTTTGCCTGAAATATATAGTAGAGACTTGAAATACCTGATTGTAAATGTATTGAGAGTGGCTAGGATTGTATTTGCTAAAAAACTTGAAAGATGAGAAAATACCATCACAGGAGGAAATCATTAAGAAAATATTGGAATGTGCTGAAATGAGTAGATTGACATTTGAAATTAGAGAACAAGAGGATAAGCAATTTTATAAAATTTGGGATCTTTTCTATCAATGGTTGGACAATAAAATACAGTAATGAAATACGTAGACTTTTAGAAAATAATAAATATATTAAGATGTACTTTTTTCTTATTATATCTACAAAATGATTTTAGGATAGATTTGGGGTGATAATATGAACTGTTATAAAATAAACTAAGTAAACTATGATTATCCTGTAAAACATGAATGAATAAAAGTATAGTCAAATGATTGATTAATAATGATACTAAGGTATTTAATTTTTGATTGACAATATGAGATCATATGCAATGTAATTGTAATTGAAGACTATGAAATGGAAGCACAAAACAATTTGTAAACCAACCGGAAAACTGTATGTACACCTATGGAAGATAGCTTGATGTTTTTATGTTTTGTTTGTTTATGTTTGTTTTTAAAAACCAATAAAATTTATTAAAAAGAAAAAGAATTTAGGTTTGCCAGCAAACTTGGCAGGGGGGGCGTGTCCAAAGGATTGAATTTTTCTTCTATAACCTCTTCAACATTTTAATTTTTTAATGATTTATCCTTTACTCTTTTATTATTTTGCTGTTCATGTTTGTTTACACACACATGCACACACACACACACACACACATATACACACAAAAACATTAAATTGTACAAATCTGATATTGTTTATTTTAAGCATGATTAGGAACTTTCGTGTTTCATGTGTGACCTTAGCTTTGAATGTCACTTTTAGGTGGAGCAAGAACATAATGATTTTATTTAGACTCTTCCGCTAGGCTGTGTAATCTTAATTTTCAACTTCTCACAAGGAAAAAGTGGTAAATTTATAATAGCCTAGCATTATTTTTTAGACTGCTTGGAACACTATATTATTTTGTAATTTTCAGAGCTTTTCTTTAAAAAAAAAACACCTTGGCTTCTTTTTAAAAATAAAATTTGATTTTGTTTATCCCTGGCTTTTCTCCCAAAGGCACCTATGTGCCTTTATGCTATGCAACAAAAAGAAAGCATGACTGAGTTCTATTTTACTTTTGGACCTTTTAATAACCAAAAAGACAATAGAGATTATGAAAACCTATTTCTCTCACACAACACAGAGGTAAGGGGATGAATGTGATGACCTGGCATATTCCACAAATATAACAAAAACCAATATGTAAATAAAGGTCCTTTAATGCCTTCAACTTGGCTTCACTGTTCAATTGTTCACAGTTGGAGATTAAACTATTTTCAAAATAACATTCCAAACGAAAGAAATACAGTTCAAACTCAAATAGCAGATAACGAAGCAAAAACCAAAAAAACAAACCGCACTGAAGAAAGTTCCACGGCAGACCAGGATAATTAATTACAAACTTCAAGAACATAACCAGGTACAGTCCGTTGGAAGAACGCCAACCAAGATAAACCTCATCCAGGAAAAAAAACTCTTTGTCTCCAGCGTTTGCTAGCACGCAGGTCCGAACTCTTATGTAGATCTCACACCTGCAACCCAGGAAGAGGATCATGGCCCTCTTCTCCCAAGTAGACCACGTTTTTCCCTGATCCTCTCCTCCCTGCATGCCTTAGGATGGATAGGGGATGGGCCTGGGTCCTCCTCTGACTGCTCAGCCGGCCTCTGCCCTTCCCCAGCCTCCTCCACAATCTCTGGAGCCACACTTCCACTTCCTGTTGGCTGTTCCTCCTACCCCTCAAAGTCAGTCTCCACCAGGGGCATGACAATGAACTCCGAGTGAAGTGCCACCTGGAAGATAAATAGTGGCAAGCAGAAATGACACCTCACTGGCTCACCGTCAGAATGCTAGGATACAACTTTCCATTGCACAGGCTCAGCCATTTCTGCAACACACAAGAAAATCTGCCACAGTTTGGTGTGATCAGAGAATCTGGTGTGCAAAAAGAAAAGAATTCAAATCCCTGTTTAATTGTGAAGCTCAAGAAACAAACTTTTCCCTCTCCTGGTAAACTTCATAGGATTACTGTACAAAAGCAAGACTATCCACATCTCCTTAGAGGAAAGAGATTAATATAATAAATATATAAAGAAAGAAACATTCCGTTTGGTAGATGCAGCTTCAAATACTTTCCTAAATAGGCTGCCTCTTGTCATGCTGAGGAAAGCATGATTGCATCCTTGCTTCCATAACACTTAAAATTAACAGAGCCATTTGTACAAATAATTACCTAATTAATTCTATCTAAAAAAAAAGCCAGATTGGAAAAATCACACTCTGTCTACCCATATCCTTCTCCTTCCTTTCTATCCTCCTTACAAAGTAGCTATTCATATAAAATGTTGAATATACTTGTAGCAACGTTTCAGCAGAATCTCATCTGCCATCATCAGGCTTCTGTATAGTGTTTGTCTGTGAGTCAAGCTTTCACAGCCATTTTTGTTTTAACTTTGCTGCTAGCCTACGCTGTGCCAGAATGGTTTTTTCTTCATCCTGATTGGTTGGGAGTCTTGGTCTGTGTTTATTGGTCTTGGGGTTTGCTGTGTTCTGCTTGATTGGTGTTTCTAATATCTTCTGTCTGTTTTGTAGCGTTTTTTTTTTTTTTTTTTGTCTTGTCTTGTCAATCTTACACAAGAAAAGACCTGTATATATCCATGTAACATTGAGAGTATCTTGGTGACGTTTTGATGAGGTCTCACTTGCCATCTTCAGGCTGGTGCTTTCAGCTTCGTGCTTGTGCAAGCAAAGCGTGATCAGAGCTGCCATCTCTGTATAAATACTGGTGGGGAGGTATGGTGTGCTGGCTCTGTTGTAAGCAGGTTGGTTGGCTGTGTTGTTATTTCTTGATTGGTTGATGTATATATATCCCTTTACTATCTTTATGAATGACAAATGATAGTGAACATACCTAATACCTCTTCCTGTTCCTATTTCCCCACAAGAACAGGTGAGGTGAGTTCGGCTGAGAGACAATGACTGGCCTAAAGTCACCCAGCTAGCTTTCATATTAAAGCAGGACTAGAACTCACAGAATTCTGGTTTCTAGCCTGGTGCCTTAACCACCAGACCAAGCTGCCTCTCCCAGTCATCCTCTATCTCAGGACTTCTCACCCCTTTCAATCATACCTACCAATCTAAAACTGAATTGTGAGATTTTTTTTCCCCCTCATGTGAGAAACCATAAAATGAATAATTCAAAGCACAAAGGTTGTAAACCTATAATGAGGAGGAATTGGCAAGCAATAGCCTTTAGTCTGTCTATGATTTCAATCCACTTTTGTCAATATTTCCTCTAATGTGCATTTAAAACCAAGGCTTTTTGTTTTGGCTTTTGTTTGTCAGATAATAATCTGGGTTTCTCTGCATTACCGTGCTAATGATTTATTTCTGGATTGGAATGACATGAAGAATAATGCTGGGAAAAGTGAAAAGAAAGAGAAGTTGGCTAGTATCAAGAAGGGTGCACTTGATTATAACGGTGATGGATTGGGAATAGATCAGCTTAGAGGAAGTCTATGTGACTGCTACGAATGAATACCAGCTTGGTGAAACACAGTCAATAAATCACATATATATGTAAATGTGTCTGCATCTCTCTCTCTCTCTCTCTCTCTCTGCATACATATACACAAACACCTACACACCCACAAGATATTAATAAAGAAAGGAAAATATTTCCCTGTTCCAATTTAAAACAGAAAATCAACTTGAAACTGTTACTTACATTTGGTCTTTGACTTTCCCCTTTCTTGTGGTCCTATCAGGATTCTGCCCCATTTTCTTATTTCCATCGTACTATTATTTTGTACATATGGTACCAAGACCATACAAAACTCTTCCATTTGGTTGAAAAGGAAGAGTCCGCTATCCTTCATCACATCAGTTTCTCATTCTATTCCCTAAAAATCAGCTGCATGCTCATCTGTTCATTAAATGGATCAGTGTAATGATGGGCTAGTAAAACCTGTGGATGTAATTATTTCTTTAACTTCACTCGTTCTTTAAAAAAAAAGCAAAGATAATTTATCCTAATTCATATATTTTCTTATTATGAAGTGCAAAGATAGGGGAATTCTTTCTTCCCCAGCTTCCTCTAAAGGATGCCATGCTTCTCTCTTCTCCTACAAAAGCTGTCGTTTTACATTTCCTTCTTTTTGGTAGAATATTAGGAAAAGTTTTCAAATATTTATTTCAGCTGAACTCTTTAGATTTCCCTATAGGGTCTAAAACTAATTTCTTGTCCCTTCCTTCTATACCTGCTGAAAGGATAGTTCTAACAGATTCCCCTCTGCCCCCCCCAAATCATTTAGACTAGGCCTATATTAAACGTAGACGTATTCTCTCTTTGTCACCCTTTCTCTCAAAGAAAATTGAATTTTGTAACATGTAGGTTGCTAAAAATTCCACATCAAACATGCCTTTTCCTCTCTCTTGCTCAGTGAACTATACTTCCTAAAATCCTCAAGGGAAAAGGGCTGTTAAGCCAATTTATATCTATAAAGTAGGTACATCTGGAGTAATTTTAACTCAGCAGTCCTCTAAAACCAATTGATAAGAAGAAATCTACCCACAGTAAAAGATTTCAGTGCTAAAACTGACCATTGTGAAGCAGAGTGCATAGCTTTCAATGTACTTGGAACTATCACAAAGCAAATCAGCTTACTGCCAGCTTGAAGGTATTGTCTGTTCCTTTATCTAGAAGCTTATGAGCTTTATAGATTTATGTGGCACGAAGGGGGCAAATTATTTATAACAGTGTGGACAATGTACAATCCAAGGGGGTTTCCAGGCCTCATCTTAAAGTTTTCCAGCCTTATTTCAAAGCTGCTTGTGAGAAAAGTGGGTTTGTTTTTTCTAAGTCAACCCTGAGGAATACGTCACTTGATGGACAAACCAAACAAGGTCACTCACGTCTGATTTGCATGATTATTTTTTTTTCAGAATTAGGCCATTAGCAGTAATTTGGAAAGAACCAAGACTCAGGAGTGAACTGCTTGGGGTTCGCAGGGGTTCTGCACAGTTCAGAGAACCCTCAAATCCCACTCCTGGCTGGTCCCACCCATCCTTCCCTTTCTCTTCCAGGAGTCCGCACACACCCTGTTTTGGATACAGGTAAGTGCAGGGCGCACACGGACACTCAGGGAGGGCGAAAAATGGGCCTCCTGGAAGTTTGGGAAGGCCAGTTTCCATTTCTGGCTTCCAGAGAGCCTCCGGAGCCCAGGGAGGCCATTCCCCACCCCGCCATGGTGCAGGAGGCCAACTGGGCCATGGCCACCATGGCCATGCACACCCAGCAACTGGGCAGAGAACCTGTTGCTAAATTTTTTGAAGCCCACCCCTGCCAAGACTCCAGATAAAAAAAGCATTATCTCTGCTGATTGTGCTCTAAAATGGTAAGGTGACCAACCATCCTCCTTTAGGGAGGACAGTCTTCCTTTTGTCCTCTCTCGAAAAGTGTCCTCCTACGTGTCCTCCTTTTTGATATTTGAAGACTAATCTGCAAATCTCCATATTTGATCGATGTCGATCCGATCTGTTGTGTGTGATGTGACGTATTTGTATTTGATATGACGATTCATCAAGGCTCGGTACAGTGCGGTGAGACGCGATTATGAGATGCATGCGCTCTACACAGGAGAATTGTTTTGAGAGAGTGCACTGGGCGCAAGTGATTTTGTTTTTTTTTCTTCAATTTATTGAAGTCCTCCTTTTCATTGTAAAAAAGTTGGTCACCTTAAAAATGGATCAGGAACTATTACAACAATACTAGATAGGCTTCATATCTGCCCAAGGAGCAAACTCAGCTTCTCCTCTACATGTAGTTAAGAAATCACTTGTTTTCCCCCCAACACATATCACCATTATGCAATGGCGTAAATCACAGTGATGGGATCATTTGATCGGCAAGGGCTCATTTCATGTCCTGCATAGATTTGCCAGCATGTTCAGGCCAGTCTGACAGCTCGGTTAGCAAGATATATTGCCAGAGACCACTCTAAATCCCCAAGTATTGAAGTAAAACTTCAGTTTTGGAATTGTCTTTGGGAGCAGCCTCACATGCAACAGACATTGCAGGATCTTGAAAATTACCAGAGCGTGGATAACTTTTTATTTGATAAGAATAGTTCCCTGTTAAAAGATGAGATTGTTGATTTATTTACTCCCAGTCTTTTTTAAATGCCCCAACATATCCCCAAGAGGCTTCTAGTAGTTTGCAATATCATATAACATTAATAAAACCAGTACTTAATCAGAACACGGTAAATCATAAAACTATTAATCCACTCAAAGGTGCATTATCGAGCAACTAATCCTACAATTATAATTAAAGATTAAAAGCTCCAAGAAAAACATTTTGCCTTCATCAGTTTTCTAACTCTTCTCAGGGAGAAGGCCAACTAGATGTCTCAAGGCAAACTGTGCCGTCAAAGACAAGACTAGAACTCATGATCAACCATTTCTAGTGTAGTGCCTTAATCATTACATCAGACTGGCTCTCTCATGGCAGGAATAAAGATATCACAGAAGTATTGCCTTCTTATATATAAAGGCAAGGAGAGATTTGTTTTTGCTACTCATTCATTCAATATTAACCAAGTATGACTCAGTCTTCTTTTTTAGAATCAGCAAGGGTCAGCTAGATATGAAGAATGAGAAATCGTATGTTCCATTTTTCCCCCACTGCAGTTTTAAATAAATGATTAAGCATTGATTATTCAAAATCCACTTAATGTATACCTTTAAAAATTATAGAACCATTTTTTCTTGAGTGGGTTTATCAAATATTTTAATATAGAACTTTCTAGGAATCAGCAGTATCACATAGTCTTACAAAATACCTCTATTGCAAGTGGTATATTATCCATATTTATCTATTTTCAATTTTCTGAGCAGAATTTACATCTTTATAAATTTGAAAAATGGTAGGAGACTGCATCCTATCTGGGATGCTATTTGTTTTAAAACATACCTCTTTCAAAAACAAGCCTCATAATTGTTCACCTTACTTTCAAAATCTGTCTATTGCTTTGTTTTTTGTTTTTCAGATGTGGGGAGGAAGTACACAATTGATTTCAAAAGCTTAAATCAGATTTTTAAAAACCTATTTTATCAGGGTTCTCTTAAAACAAAAGGAAATGGGAAAAAATAAGCTGAAATTTTTTTTGTTTATAATATAGGTCACCATACTACATCTGACTGTATAGTACTGTAAACCTCTACTGGCTACCTCAAAATAAATCCACTAAATTCAATGTTTCTTTCAAGCATGTAAGATTATGCTGTTAAAGCTTTTTAAAATGGTATCCATCTAATCCTAACCTTTGGAACATCACAGCTCCCAAGGTGAGATCCACAATGCCCCTCCTGACCTCCCGTAAGGGTCTGAAACCTTGCCTCTGCCAATTAGCCTGGGGCCCCAGTAGATGTGCAACTTTCTGGAGGTGGCTAGCCCTCACCTCTCCCCATGTATTTTGTGCTCCCCATTTTTAACTGTGCTTACTTTATTATTGTTTTTATTGTGTTATCATTTTAATGTCTACAGGTTTTAACATCTGTAAGCTGCCCAGAATCCCTTTTAGAAGAGATAGGTGGCACATAAATAAAATAAATAAATCCAAAAAATACATAAATAAATATATAACTTTAAAAATGCTTTTCTAATACATGAATGTTCTGTCTCACCTGTATCCACAGGTGAGAATCCAAAGTTCCAAAGTTCCAATATTCAAGCAAACAAAACCAGACCCAAAAGAGTTAACCGCTTCTGTTTTCACAGTCCTTGGCAGTCTTCTTGGAATCTGTCTGGCAAGTCTGCACTGTCCATAAATCACGACACCACAGCCAAAAGAGTCATACGCAATCCTTTCACACCCAAATACACTTTGCTTCCAACAAGGATTACGAGCTAGTACGCTTCCTTATATCCCCTGAGGGGGCATGTCAGTCTCACTAATTAATCACTGGCTTGACGCTTCTTTTCAAATTGTGATTGACGTTTCAATCTTCTTCTAGTCCTAGCATCAAGCCAATATCCATCAGTATCATCATCGCTTGAAACCTCTGGCACGTTCTCCTGATTGTCTGTTAACAGCTGAGGTGTAATCAGGGAGGGAGATTCAGGGGAGGGAGAGGACTCCGAAACCTCCAGTAAAGCAGGCTCATCTCTCAGAGCCAACTCCTCCCCCTCTTCCTGACTCCCCTCCAAGTCACTTAATAATGCAGGCTCGAATCTCAATGCCAGATCTTCTTCATCACTCGAGCCTACATCTGCTGACTGACCAGGTTCAAGTCTCGGAGTCACAACACATGAACATCTGTTTTTTCAAATTAAAATGTCATGAGAAAGAAATGCCTTACTTTTGAAGTCAGGCACTAGCTACTTACAGTATGTAGACATAGGATTAATATATGTTACATGAAGACACTTACATTCAACTATTGATAAATCAAAGCAGTTCCTTAACAAAGCAGATTAAAACTATAAAAGGTGTCCTCCAGGGCTGTATATTGCTACCCTTCCTTTTTAATTTTTAAATAAACAACATTGTGGAAGTGGTTAATAATCCTTTTTATGCCCTACCAGTTGGAAGTAGAAATTCCTATTGTTGTAGGAAGTCAACACAGTATTCTCAATATTAATTGGAAAAAGAAGAATCCTGGCAGAATTTAGAACTTACTCTAGGAAGGAATAGTTACAGATTAATTATTCCAAAATCAAGGTAGTAGTATTTGCTAAAAAAAAAAAAAACAACAACAAAGAAATAGATGTAAGGAGATAGAACAAGTGAGGTCATTTAAGTATTCAAGTTTTCTGAGACAATATCACGGAAAACACACATCAGCATCAACAAGAACTACAGCCATTAAATCAAAGAGAGCCATTTGCTCCTTCTACTTAAAAGTAGGATGGTTAGTACAGCCTGTACTTAAGCTGTTTCTGGGAAAAACAATATCACACTTGATATGGGGCCCAAACTTGAGGCTTTGGTAAATTAGAATATTAGAAGTGATCCAGAATAAATCCATTTAAATGTGCTTTCCTAAGTGAAATTTGCCATTGATCAAAACACCGGAAATAAAAAAGAGACACAACTCTAGAATATGCTTCATTGATGGCTATGGCAAATATAATGAAAACTATTTTCAAAATTGGAAAGCTAAAAACACCTGTTTGCTTACTTAAACTAAAAGAGCCCATATCTTGAAAAAAAATCACCTGACAGAATGAATGTTCTTGCTCTTATGATAGCAAGATGATCTTAAGGAATGTCACTGGGTAGAAATATAAAAGCTAAAAAAAATGGGGAAGATTCCTGAAATGGTTCTCATGTACCATTTCTAGCTTTTTATTCTGGCTAAGTTATAGTATGGAATCTAAGAATTGGAAGGGACCCAAAAGGTCGTGAAGTCCAATGCTTTTTTTAAAGTAGAAATCCAATCTGAAGTGTACAATTTCTGCTTGAACAAATTCAATGATGAGAACCCTCATCATCTCTCGAGGAAATTGCTGCTCTTACGTCAGGAAGTTTTTCTTAATAACAGACACAATTTGTTTTCCTGTAACTTAAGATCAGTATTTCAAATCTTTCTGTCTCAGGAGAATAAAGAACGGGTCCTGACCTTTTTCTATTTAATATCCTTTGTGTATTTGGAGGGCGGTGTTATATTCTTCCTCTTCTCAAGTCTTCAACCATTTTCTCAATCTCTCATCAGTTTTAAATCAAAGACTCTTGTGGCTCTATAGAGAGCAATAAATCTAAGGTGCCACAAAAGTCTTTGTTGTTTTTTGCTGTGCTTTTTGCATCCCACTTCTCTACAGAAACAAGCATTAAGATAGCTAAAGTGGCTAAAGTAGAAAAATAGGGAAAAAAATCAGTAACATCAGTTAAATAAAGTCTAAAATTAATCTGGAATTAAAAACCCAGCAAACAAAATGTAACTTGACATCTTTTCCAAATGTGGAGTGGAGGCTAATTTCCACGCCTATAAAAAGACTGCCATTCTGGAAACTGTTTATAAGATTTAACTTCCCAATTCTCTAAAAATCTTGTTGCTATGTTTGTTTAACAATCTTTCTTAAAATATGGAGTCCTGTGTTCAATGTATTGTGCAACAGGTAATGGGATCAACTTAGACTACAGCAGAATTACTATTTTCTGTGTTTTGAATAGTTTTATAAATATGGCCTAAATTGCTTTTGTAGTTATATTATATACAATACAATACAATATATATATATACAATATACAATACAAATACAATATATATATAATATCTCTACATAAATATAGTAATATCTCTACATAAATAATAGCTATCTCATACTACAGACTTATATTCAGTTTGTGGTCAACCGTAATTCCAAAACCCCTTCTATAAATACTGCTGCCAAGCCTGGTATGTCCTAATCTCCCTCTGTGCCTGAGTTTCATTTTCTTAAATAAAGAAATGTACATTTCCCACTATAAAATGTGATGTTATACTCTTCAGTCCATTCCCTCGATCCCTCAGGATGATTTTCAATAATGCTTCTGTCTTCAAAATTTGGTGGGTATTATAGTTTTTGCACCACATGCTGTGTTATCTCCTAATCTGATAAGAGTGTTGTCATCATCTCATTCAAGAAAATTATGGAAACCCTGTAGCAGAAATAGCAGAGCCTATTACTCCTCATACAACTGGAACCTTCCCTTGATTCTGGATTCACAACTATGATACATCATGCATCAAGATTCAGAAGGCACTTTGAGATGAAGTCACTGGAATATTCAATTAACTTTTATACCTCTTCAATTGGAGAGTTGAAAGCAACATCTGGACTTTCCAATTGATGGCAGTAACTCTAGATGGTCTTCAACAACTTTGTTCTGTACAGACATTTGCATACTCGAAATCCGCAGCCCGGATTGGCCAAAGCACACGGCCACCGGATTGGCTGAGTGCGCGGCACTGATTGGTCGCTCGAATCGACCGCGATTGGCTGAGCCGATCGCGGGTGATTCAAACGACCCGATTAACTCGACACGTAGCGCCGGGCGCAAAATGCTTTAAGCCGCGCTCTTTCCCACTGACCCGACTTGTGTTTTTTCCCGAATAAATGAGCTGAACCAAGTCACTGCCTCGCGTCCTTTGTTCGTATGAGAGATACGACACTGGCGACAAAGGTGGGATCTTAAAACAAGTCCCACGCCGCACGTGGCCCACGGAACCGCAACCGGCAGCATGGCCAGCGGCAACGTGCCACCCGCTCCCTTCAACCAAGCTACGGAGGACTGGGAATCATACATAGAGAGATTCCTCATGTTCTTGGAGAGTAGCAACCTCAAGGACGCGAATGGGCAGAGAAAACGAGCCGTCTTCCTCACGCACTGGGCCCACAGTGTTTAAAATGGCAAAGCCCTCGGCAAGCCTCTCGACGTGAAGGCCATGGACTGGGCCGATCTCGAACCGCTGCTGAGGAGCCACTACGCGCCTGCCGTGCCCACCCTCATCCGCCGGCACGAGTTCTACCGCCGTGACCAGAAGCAAGGCGAGAGTGTCAGCAACTTTGTGGCTGACCTCAGGGACCTCGGGGGCCTGTGCGGGTTCACCGATCTCGATGAAGCCCTGCGGGACCGCGTCATCCTCGGCCTCAGGGACCCCGTCCTACAGAGTCGGATCATGGCAAAGGGCGACATCTCCTCGCCGACGCTCTTGCCGAAGCCACCGCAGCAGAGGTGACCCGGAAATCAGCGGCCCAATTGCGGCAAGCCAGCACCGTGGAGCGGCCCGCCACGGCCGAGACGACTGCGACCCCGAGAATCGGCCGAAATCAACCACCGGCGGCCGCATCCACGCACCACGGCGACCTCCGAGTCCCGTCCGAATCGGAAGACGACGAGGAAGACGTCCACCGGCTGCAGACGGGGCGCGACCGGCGCGAACCACGGAACCGAAAATCAAAGTTCCAGTGCGCCGGCTGCGGCGGCGAGCACCAGCGGTCGGAATGCCGGTTCTTCGATGCGATATGCCGGCATTGCGACAAGCGGGCCACATCGCCAAGGTCTGCCGTTTCAAATGAAACCACAGCCCCGACACCGAGACGGCAGCCCGAGGAGACGCGACAACACCAGACGCGACAACACCCCCAAGGAAACGCGACCGAGATCTCGAGAGCCGGTGGAGCCGGAAGCAAGGAGCCGCCGTTTCAGCAAAACCGCCAGCGTGAGGAAACGCACCAGGCGATCGTCGTCGGCCATTCCTCCAACTGGACTGGCCGAAAAGTCCACGTGGAGGTCGCCATCAAGACCGCCCATGCAAGATGGAAGTGGACTCCGGGTCCTACTCTATCCATGGTCGCGTGGCGGGAGATTAAGCGGCTAGTACCCTCCATGAAACGGCACGAGCTGGAGAGCCAGAAGCTCATCCTCAAGGACTACCAGGGGAACCGCATCCCGTGGTAGGGACCGGGCATTTCAAGGTCGCATTTAAGGGGCGCACCGAAATACTTCCCCTGACCATCGTCGAACAAGACCGCCCCAGCCTCCTGGGACTCCAATGGTTCGCACCGCTGGGAATAGAAGTGACCAGCACCAACCACGTCGCCGAGGCAGACTGGGAGGAGCAGCTCGGCGCTGAGTTCCAAGAGGTCTTCGACAGAAACCTAGGCAAGTACCGAGGGCCCCCAATAACTTTCAGCCTTGACCCCACCATTGCTCCCATCCGCCTCAAACCCCAGTGAGTGCCTTTTGCCCTCTGTCCCAAAATCGATGAGCAATTAAATAAGCTCATCGAGCAGGGAGTCCTTGAGCCAACGGACCATGCCCGGTGGGAGACCCATATAGTCACCCCAATAAAACCAGATGGGTGGGTGAGAATCTGCGGGACTATAAGGCCACCCTGAACTGCGCGCTCCAACAAAGCGCCACCCCATCCCAGTAGTGCAGCACCTCCTACACTCACTGGGGGGGCAGGGTTTTCGCCAAACTCGACCTGGCCCAAGCCTACCAGCAACTGCCGGTCGACGAGGCAACCGCAGAAGCACAGACCATAGTCACACACCGAGGGGCATTCCGCTGCAAGAGACTCCAGTTCGGAGTCAGCGTAGCCCCGAGGGTGTTTCAAAGCCTAATGGAGAGGCTACTCTGGGGCATAAGAGGGTAGTACCCTATTTTGATGACGTGCTGGTAGCCGCGACCGACCAGAAACAATTGGAAGGCCGCCTAAGGGAGGTACTGCAAAGATTCCAAAGTGCAGGGCTAAAAGTTAAGAGGGAGAAATGCCAACTGCACACGGCACGAGTTGAATTCCTAGGATACCTCCTAGACCAGCATGGAATCCACCCCACCGAGGGCAAAATCAAAGCTGTCAAGGAAGCCCGAGACCCAGAAACAAAACTGAGTTACAAGCGTTCCTGGGGTTGATTAATTTCTATAATGTTTTCCTGCCCCAAAAGGCAACCGTGGCGGAACCGTTGCATAGGCTGCTCGACAAGGCAGCCACCTGGACATGGGGAAGACGAGAAGAGGATGCGTTCAACAAAACCAAGGACCTTCTCACATCGGACGCTGTCCTCATCCAGTACAGCGAGACACTCCCCATCACGGTAACTTGCGACACATCACCTTTCGGCGTAGGAGCCGTCCTCAGCCACACCCTCACCGACGGAAAAGAAGCCCCCATCGCCTTTTTCTCAAGGACTCTCTCAAAACCCGAAAGAAACTACAGCCAATTGGACAAAGAGGCTCTAGCAATCGTCGCAGCCGTAAAGAAATTCCACGAATACCTTTACGGCAGGGCTTTCTCCATAATCACGGATCACAAACCGTTGCTGGGAATACTGGCGGGGACCGGGCCACCCCAATCATCCTCTCCCCAAGGATGACAAGGTGGTCCGAATTCCTCGCCGCCTACAATTACCGGGCTAGTCCACCGACCCGTAAGTCAATTCCACACGCGGACGCTCTAAGCCGCACGCCATTACCGACCCTGGACGCTGACCCAGCACCCACCACATCCACCCTTAGCATCGAGACTTTACCCAACCTACCCCTAACCGCGTCAGACATTGCCCTAGCAACCAATAAAGACAGACGCCTGGCGCAGGTTCTAAGATGGGTGGGAAAAGGGTGGCCGGAAAAGGACGTGGACGACGAATTCAGAGCTTTCCGGAGTCGACAAACAGAACTATCCACGCAAAAAGGCTGTTTACTGTGGGGGACAGAGTCATAATTCCAGAGAGACTGCAGAAAAAGTCCTGAGCATGCTGCACGAAGGGCACCCTGGCATCGTTAGGACAAAAGCCCTGGCCAGAAGTCACGCCTGGTGGCCAGGGATGGACAAAGAGATCAAGCCTGGGTGGCCTCCTGCAGGCAGTGCCAAGAATCAAGACCAAACCCTCCCGCCGCCCCGGTCCTAGAATGGGAAACCCCCAGGGGCCATGGTCCCGGATCCACATAGATTTCGCGGGACCAACCAGAGGACACACTTTCCTGGTAACCGTGACGCTTACTCCAACTGGCTGGAGGTAAGCAACATGAAGACAACCACCACAGACGCCGTCATCAGAGAACTCAGTAAGCTTTTCGCAACCCACGGCCTTCCCGATGTCATCGCTCTCAGACAACGGCCCCCAGTTCACCGCGTGCCCTTGAAAAATTCTTGGCGGAACGAGGGATCCGGCACATGTTAACGGCGCCAGCGCACCCGGCGGCGAACGGAAGGGCAGAGAAAATGGTCCAATTCACGAAGAAGACCATTCAAAAGATTGAAACCGGGGACATACAAGACAAGATAAACCGGATGCTGCTGATACAGCACATAACCCCGAACACGACAACAAACAGGAGCCCAGCGGAGCTACTGATGGGGAGGAAACTGCGATCACCGCTCGACCGCCTGCACCCCACATACAACCCAGAGAAGCCCCCTGACTCCACCAGCAAACGCAGAACATTCGCACCAGGAGACAGGGTCTACGCAAAAAACCTTACCGGGACCTCCTCTGGGTGCCGGCAACAATAACCAAAGCAACGGGCCCACACTCGTACGCGCTTCAAACAACCGACGGACGAGCGTGGAAACGTCACATCGACCAACTGAGATCAAAGAACCACCGCGGGAAATACAACTGACACGCAAACATCAGACACAGAGGAGAACCGGCAAGACACCAACCAAGAGGGGAGGGAAGGCCCCAAAGAACAAGAAGGACAAACCCACCCAAAAAGAAACCAGCAGTACTCACCATCTGAAGAACCGGAGAGCGACCCACTCAAGCCTCACCTGGAAGGAGCAGCCGAGCCAGCTCAACCGGCCCGGGAAGCCCGAGCGGAGCAGCCTGACAGCTCAACCAGCCCGGGAAGTCCGAGCGGGAGCAGCGAAGCCAGCGGCTCGACCAACCCGGGAGACCAGGAGGGAGCCGCGGCGAGAGGCCTGACTCACCCTTCCAGGCGGTTCCATCAACGAGGCGGAGAGCGACAGGAATCCCAACCGAACCGGCCGACAGCCAGGAAACAACTGACCTGCGCAGGTACAGTCGGAAAGTACGGAGCCCGCCTACTTACGGGACTATGTCATGAGGACCAAACCAAGAGGGAGGGGTGTTCTGTACAGACATTTGCATACTCGAACCGGCAGCCCGGATTGGCCAAAGCGCACGGCCACCGGATTGGCTGAGTGCGCGGCACTGATTGGTCATTCGAATCGACCGCGATTGGCTGAGCCGATGCAGGTGATTCAAACGACTTCGATTACGCAGCGCTCGGCGCAAAATGCTTTTAAGCCGCGCTTCTTCCCCACTGACCCGACTTGTGTTTTTTCCCGAATAAATGAGCTGAACCAAGTCACTGCCTCGCGTCCTTTGTTCGTATGAGAGATACGACAAACTTCCTCAAGTAAGTCAATCCACAGATTTAGGATTAGAGAAAGATAGGTGTTACTTGTAGATGGCAAAGTGCTTTAATCCTCACAGCAATTGTACTCTAAAGAGGATCTTTGGTCCCCCAGCAAGCTTTGTCTTCCTGCCTACCTACAATGGGAATGTCCCTCACCAAAGAGCTCTCCCATTATAACCAATGCAGTTCAGAATTGCTTGATGGTGGCTGCATCACATTTGGATTTTCAATTTTGTTGACAAATTATGTCTGTGCCTTATCTAGGAGCTGTGGTGGTGCACTGGTTAGAAGGCGGTATTGCACTCAAACTCAGCCCACAGACTGGAGTTAGATCCTGACTGGGCTACAGGTTGATTCAGCCTTTCATCTTTTTGAGGTTGGTAAAATGAAGACCCAGATTGTTTAGAGCACTGTGCTGACATTGTAAACTGCCCAAACAGAGCTGTGAAGCACTATGGAGCTGTATACAAGACAAAGTGATATTGTTGTTGCTATTATAGAAAATAAGCTTTTAAGTAAAACAAGCTTATCGTTGATTAATTGAACATTAACACAGGTGCAAAGTTTAAACCTCCTCCAACAACACAACTTGTTCTTTTTCTGGCCCTTCTACTGGAAAAAAGTGGAAGTTTGGCAGTGAATTTGATTTGAAGACTTAAAGCAGGATTTTATAATCCCAAATCTCCTGCCTTTATAGAATGGCTGCTACAGCAAGCACAACCTATCTTTTATCTAATTCCAGAAGATCACAGGGGCAGGGGAGGGAAGTAGAATAAAAGCTGATTCTGGTATCTCAATTACCCCTTTCATCCCCTGGCTTCCTTTCCTTCATAGAAGATTGGTATTTTTGCAATCCTTTAGAAGTCCAAATCCAAATATCAAGACAGAAAGCCAATATTTCAAGAGCCAACACTTTGGGTATGTGCATCATCCAGCACTTAAACAACCTGCAGTTTTTGAAGCTTAACGACCAGCATAGTATATTTATTAGATTGAGTGGAAAAGCAAAGATGAACATCAATGTTTAATGAAGACACTGATTGAAACCACACCCTAAATGCTGATTGCTCTTTTCTGCTCAGGAAGTACAAAACTGCCTTCATCTTCTGTGCTTTGAGATGGTAGCCAATGAGCTAATCAATAGGATTTATTGCATTTCTCAGCAAAGAATAGCTGTGTTTAAGCAAAGTAAAAATATCGAATGCATTTGTCTTTCCATAGTGGATTTGCCATTTCAATCACTATTGTGCTTTGTGGTGAGATAATTTTGCTGTACCTCAGGTCAGTTAAGCAAGAAGAATTTAGCTGAAGTCAAGGGGCTATAAGCTAGCCCAGCTACATGTTTAATTATTTTATTTAAAATATTCTATCTATCCCGTTGTTCTATTTTGAAAAGATTCAAGTTGGCAAAGGATGCATATTGTTCCAAACCAAGGGTTAATAAAGTTAAACTTTCAAGTGCCTAAATTTTAGCTGGGGTTGGATGCAACATATCAACCATTAATCAATCATAATGTTTGGATGCACATCATTATGCCTGGCCCAGAAGTCAGCAAGCTTACATTTGGATCAATGTATGAACCCAACTAAATACGATTCAGAAGTTGTTTTTGAACAGTACCTGAAAGAATGAAAGAAAAGTTTGTCTGTCCGATAATAGGTTTGTATGTTTCATATTATATCCAATCAGTTGGACGTAGTCCATATATTATGTTAGTTTAAGGGCAATTCATACTTATTCTATGAAAATCATCATGTGCTGAGCATTATTAATCTGTTTTTAATGAGGAAGGATCAGACAAGGTTACTAGCACCTGCATCTCTGATGAATAGTTGAAAAATTCAAGTTTATCTTATTATTTTACAAATCAAAGGATATGAACTCCTGAGACACCCTGATTGAATGACTCCAGGAGGTAAACTGAAGTCTTCTCAGGGCCTCAACCATCAATCCAGCAACATAATCCAGCAGTTCATGTAGGAAAGGTGTTGCACCGCAGTCAGGGCACCACAACAGCAACATTCCCATCTGTTTCCTACAACCCAAATCTGATACCCAAGAGAATGGTCATGGGGCTACCTTGACTTTTTTTTTTCCACTCCCTTCTCCAGGCTAAACTTTATTCAGCAGCTGTTGTATACCCTCTTCAATATCTTCTCTGTCCCTTTGTTTAAATAAGTATGAAACAGCAATCTTATTTTATAAAGCTGGCTTATGGCTTTGTAAAATTATTGCGTATTCAACAAATTATTCATGGCAGCGGTGCAAAAGGGGAAGAAAATGGAAATATTCAGAGAAGTGATTTATTCTTTCCATCAACCCATAATCAGGAAAGGAAAGGATGGATGGATGGATGGATGGAAGGAAGGAAGGAAGGAAGGAAGGAAGGAAGGAAGGAAGGAAGGAAAAAGAAAGAGAAAAGGAAGAGAAAGAAAGAAAGAAAGAAAGAAAGAAAGAAAGAAAGAAAGAAAGAAAGAAAGAAAGAAAGAAAGAAAGAAAGAAAGAAAGAAAGAAATGTACCCAAGGTTATACTACTGGTTATACTACAGGTTATACTACTGAGTCTCCATGGAGCAACTACTGTTTGTAAAGGCTCATGTTTTAAACGTTCACCTATTTATCTCTGCTGGCATCCATTTAAAGAGGTGCAAAGCACTTCAAGGAATTCCAGCTAGGTAGATCCATCCAAGTGCATTGCTACATATTATTAAAGTAAAACTAAGAGGATTTTACTGCAGTTTATGGCCAGTCTGCTGACAGTAAACTTCCCACTGTTCGGAGGCAACTGTGAATTATATTATAGCACTTTTCTGTACTTGGCAGAAACACCCACAGCAAAATTTCTATATCTTGTAGCAACCATAGCCTACACTAAGTGCTATTTTATGTGACTACAGGGTTGCATTAGGAATGCTTTTACCATACGGATCACTGATGGAGAGGACAATAATTCATGATAAGAAGATTACTAAAAATCAAAAGGCTGCACTAATATGGAATTTAGGTATTTTATTTAGAGCACTGTTAACAGCACAATTCAGTAAAATATTGGACACTTCTCTAAATATCAAAGTTGCTTAATCTTTTGGGAAATGCTGGTTAGCATCCTGGTTCACCCATTTACAAAAAACTATGACAAGTTCAACCATGGATAAACATGGTTGAATTAAAGTTTTTATCATGTCTTCTGACTGCTGGTTGTTATTCAAGCCTTTCAAAACATCATAAGTAAACTAAAAGACCCAGCAGCCTCAAAAAAAGAAGTGATCTACAATATATAGTGTAATGTCTGCAATAGTCACTGTGTAGGACAAACAGACAGAAAAGTGGTATAACACATTCCTGAACATCAACAAGCAAGAAAAAGACTTTAATTTAATAAAATACTTTAAAGAAAACTTTAATTTCACCATATATGGACAGACTTAACTCTAGTTTCAATTGGGAAACTTTGACCGTCCTAGACCAATCCAAAAGTGCTGGGATATTTGTAAAAGCCTGACTTTGACAAATCAGCTATCAACAGACACAGGGACATAACCTATATCTATATACAACACAAAAGATGCAATCAGCAAACCAAAAGGGGATCAAAAGACCAAAACACCTCCCCAACAATGATCACCACCCAAATTAGCATAGGTTAATTCCAAGATTAACACCAGACCAATACTCCAATCCAGGAACGGCCAAACAAGTCAAGAGTATATAGCCCAGCCACAGAACCTCTAAGATCATCCCCACCAAAATTGACAGGGCAAGTCACTAGAATATAAACGGAGAGCAAATCTCATTCCTTACTAGCATTGATGAGGTTATTTAATTTGGGTAACAAAATGTCTGCAAGAAAACAACCAAGCTCAGAGAGTACCAAAGGCCCAGAGATGGTATTCATCAGGTTCTGACCAGTTCTGAAGAAACAGTAGTGGAAATTTTGAGTAGTTTGGAGAACTGGCAAATACCACCTCAGACTGGGCCCACCCCCATCTATTCTCTGCCTCCCAAGTCCCAGCTGATTGGCTGGGTCTTCTTTTGTTGCCCTGCACAGGAGAATGGAGCTGGAAAGCAGGTTAGTGGGGTACAGGGGGAATGGGATTTTGCAGTAACCTCCCTCTGGAGTGGGGAGAGAATGGGGATTTTACAGTATGCTTCCCCTGCCACGTCTACCAAGCCATGCTTACAGATCCGGTAGTAAAAAAAATTGAATCCCACCACTGCAAGGGCCCCTCATATTTTGTCGCCTGCTGCCATTCCCCTCCTTCTGCGATTGCCCAGGACAGAGGGTACCACAGGAGCAGAGAGTTTTGTCAAAATGCTAAAAGTGGTGCTCTGCCATTGTGACACAGGCTCCATCTCTTTTCATGCATGCATGCAAAGTCTATATACATGCAAAGGATGCAGAGATTGAATTGCAGCAGTGTGACAATTCTACTTCAATCATTTAACATGCAAAATACACACTGCAGATGCTATACTCGATATCAAGCGGTTTTGAATGGGTTGAAGAATAGAAACAGCAATGTGGAAGCTGCCCGATTCCTGTCTAATCTCTAGGAACCTCTCCACCTCCCTTGACATTTTTATAAAAATGTCCACATTTCACATAATGTTTGTGATTAACAGGGATTTTGCAATTATCTTAGCATATTACATCACTTTCCAAAAGAACTGATAATAATATTTGTGAGAGATGTTTCTGGTTTCAAATTTTCTGAGAAATGATCACCCAACTTTAAAACCATCTACCCTTGGTGCATTACAGCTTTGCAGTTTAAACATTAATTTTTCTACGTGGACATAACTATATAAATTCAACAGTGGAAGCCCAGTGATGTAAAATGACTAAAACATTCATTCCCCAAGATCCTTTCATCTTCTGGAACTATGGTGGAGAGGATCTCCCACCTTGTCCTATGTCCATCAAATAGACCAGTGCTCCTACTGCCATCTCTTGCCCTCTCCTTCCCCCCCACCCCTCACCCCAAATGAATTGGTTTACTTTTCCCCTGTTCACATTCCTGATAATAAAAAAAGCAAATCAGCAAGAGAAGAACAAGGCCACAGTGGAGTTCTTGCCTGGTTCCCATTATCTGGTTCCTCTTGTTGGTGAACTAAGGATAGCAGTCACTGCTTAATGGGAAGAAAGTATAAGAATAGTTGTTTATGAAACCATGGTGATCTTGAGGGACAAGCCAGTGGGGGTGTGAAAACAACTACTGAAGTCAGTAGTTCTTAAGCATGGTGGTGACAGTGCTGTGCAGCTGAAAACTGGTTGTTGTTTCTTTCCATGGGACTCCTTCAGTTTGAGCTTGGAAAAAACGGTTTTGTGGAAGAATTATTCCTTCAGAGCATGAATATTCCTATTTTGTGTCCATAATTTCATACATTTCTTACCAGTATTGTATTAACTGAGCTTATAAAACCACTTGGCTTCTTTTCTCAAATAGTTATGAAAGCCTGCTTTAGAATTCCTCCTGTTCAATCCAGTTGATTCATTATTTGGTTGTATGCTTATATAACCCCTACTTCACATCTGACAGATTTGAGGGCGATGTCATTTTTGTTATGTTTGGAGTAATACCCAGATTACACCAGAATATAGGAAAAGGTGAATTCCTATATTTATCTTTCTGGATAACAGAGATCATAAAACATTTTAGAAAGTGGATGCTGTTTATTGGATTGTTCTATTTCAGATCTGGAAAAAAGGAGATAATGTGTTCAGCACATATCAGACAACAAAATGCATTGAATTGGCTCTTGCAAAGTTTTGACACCAACTCTGTCCAGAGACAGTCTATGCTGGCTCATATTCCAAAAAATAACTACAAACAAATTAAAGGCACCCTTGCTTTAACGCTACTGGGAATCCTGGGAGATGTCCTAATCTCATGTACTACCATTTCAATTCCATCAAAACAGACAAGTGAGCTCTACCCTCCTCCCCCACTCCCCCCAAATAAGGTAGAGCTAGCTTGGTCTGCTATTTTCAGTTTTACAGCAGGAATACTTCAACAGCAAAAGAAATGGGCACTAGGCACTGGAGAAGATCCTTATCTAAATTCCATACTGACAATGTTCTCAATCTTGTCCTCAATTAGCAATACCACGATGTCTCTAAGTTCAAGTTGTACTGTATACCAGTTTGCCCAAGCTGATTCCTACCAAATGTATTCAACCTTCAAGTCTCAAAATTCCCAACCAATTTGATAAAGTCCATGCTTGATATGAATTCTGGGAATTCGGTTCCAGACCTTTAAGTCCAGGAAAGTTGAGGCATGTTATAAGCATTTGTAGAATGAAAGACAAAATTAACAAAACAGAGCTCAAGGAAATAATAGTTCTGCTTCGTAATGTCACCCAGAGCTGTAGCCTCCCATTCAATTATGCCAACCATAGTTCTTATTCTTACATGAGAATTTCAGAGAGAGAACAATAGGAAGTAATACAAGATAATGGGAAAATCCATCATGAAATTGAAATGTAGGGAAGTCATGAATGGAAAAGATTTGGCAACTCCACAGCCCAAAACAACCTTTTGAATTGCTCAAAATAAAAGGAATACTAATTCATATTCTCCCTCTGTAGTTTCACAAATATGAACTGGGGTTTGAATATTAATGCAAACCCTATTGTCAATACCCACTCTGTGTGTAATCCTGACATTTGAGAATCACATTATTATTAAAGATTTCACAATTAATTAACAGCTTGTCTGATGCCAGAGAAGAATCTTGAATACACATACAGCTTCTGTGAGTTTGAGTTGAATAGTAGTTCTCACAGTGCATTCTAAGATGAAGTCTATTGCAGACAAGGAAAAAAATATATAATAAAAAGTTTTTTCTACCTTTATGTCTGTGATCCATGCTGACCCATGCAGGAGAATTAGAGGCACTTTAGTTTTGTATGGGAGTCAGCATTAGTTTTTTTAGCTTTTGTGCCTTTTATTTCTTTTATAACCATGTCATTTTGTAGACATTATTCTACTTTCTTACAATGTCTATTGGTAGCAGAATATCCATCATATCTCAAAAAATATTTATCCTTCCCATCTGTGGAGATTCTTAGTCGTCCAGCTCATGAATGCCCCCAAAAAGAAAAAGCACAATTAGGATATCTTCCTCCCCCACTAATTAAACTAATTAAAATAATATAGCAATTATTTTTGTTAAAAAAAAAAACGTTGATAGTGCATAAGAGAAGCTCATCCTGTTGCCCAACTAAATATCCTTAAGTGAAAGGATATTTTATACAATTTTATAAGAGAACTTTCTATAAATAAGGTTGTGTCCCTGTTCTATCATTCTAGCTATTACACAATTTGATTTCCGCTAACGTTTTTACTTAAAGTGAATCTTCAATTCTATTGACTTTCTAAGTAGTAATTATTTCTAAAGCAAACTGAAATAACAGGAGAAATATACTTGAACATCTTAAGATACTAACAATATCAAATTACCAGATCTCAATTGTATACCTCCTCTTAATTTTTTTTTTTAAATGAGAACTTGCTGACTTGCTAGCAAAAATATGTAACTTGTGTATAATATTAGAATGTTTGCCAGAGGTCTGGAAATTTAGTGTTAACACCATTTTTTTTAAAAAAAGGCACCTGGAGAGAGGCAGGAAATTGTACTCCATGTCGGTTTCAGGCAACTTGGTAAAAACAGTAATCAATAAAAAATAATAACTGTGCAATACAAGAAACCTTGCAGAAGAAAAATTCTGCTGGACCTTTTTTAAGTTGTTAAACAGGCACATAGAGTCATTCAGTTGATAGTGAAAAGTTGGACTTTCAAAAAGGCTTTGACAAAGCTGGTCATCAAAGGTTCTTGAGTAACCTTAGCAATCAAGGAATACAAGGGGATATCCTTTAAAAAAAATGCTACCTGGTTAAAAACCTAAAAACAAAAAGTGGAAATAAATAAGCAAATTTCTTAATGGAGAGAAATAAGAATCCCTAAGGATATGTGCTGGGACCAGTGCTTTCCAATTTGTTCATAAATGAATCTAATATGGGTGGCCACATTTGTGGAAGGTGCCAAATTATTCAGGATGCTTACAAACAAATACATTTGAAAAGACCTCCAGAAAGATGTCTTTAAGGGAATGGCCAAATAAATGTCAAAGTAGGCTCATTTAAGTAATATAAAATGATACATGCTGGGACGAATAATCCTAACGTCACATATGCACTGAGGAGGTACAATACAAACTGTCCATAACGAACCAAGGAGAAGATCTTGAGGTCATAGTGGACAGCTCAATAAAAGTATCAACTCAGTGTGTGGAAGCTGTGTAAACAGTAAACTTCCTGATGGTTCTCATTTAAGGAAAAGGATTGAAAATAAAACTGCTAACATCAACACAATGTAATCACCTGGATTGCAGCACAGAGTTCTGGTTGCCACATTTGGAAAGAAAGAAGGTTGAAGAACATTCAGAAGAGTCCAGCCAAATGGTCAGTCAGTTCAAACACCTTCCAAACATTTCAGACCTTTTAGCTCAGAAGAAAGACAATGAGGGGGAATATGATCAAGAGGTATAAAATCATGTGCAGCATGGCAAAAAAGGGGCAGGTATCCTGTCTCAAAACATTAGGACTGAGAGGTCATCCAACGAAGCTGATTAGAATAATATTTAGAAGAAAGAAACGCTTTCTCACGAAGCACTTAATTAACCTGGGGAATTCATAACCATAAGATATGTTAATGGCACTTACCTGGGTGGCTTTAAATAGAATCTAATAAAATAGCATTATGGAGGATAGCATTATCAAGCTCTATTGGCCTTGAAGTCTCAATGTTACAAATTGGGAGCAGATCCTACGAATACCAGTTGTAAGAGAATAATGGCAGGAGAGAGTTATGTCTCTGTCTTCTGTTTGTGGTCACCCTAATGCAGAAGTCCCCAAACCCCTGACGATAGACAGGTACTGATCCATGGTCTGTTAGGGACCGGGCTGAGCAAGCAGCAGACAAGAAAGTGAAGCATCATCCCAAAACCAGAGGTGGGTATTCAGCAAGTTCTGACCAGTATTGGAGAACCGGTAGCGGAAATTTTGAGTAGTTCGGAGAACCAGCAAATACTGCCTCTGACTAGAGATTTTACAGTATCCTTCCCCTGCCACACTCACCGAGCCACACCCACAGAACTGGCAGTAAAAAAATTTGAATCCCACCACTGATCCACACATGTGCGGGATCTAGATTGCATATAAAATCATCCTTCCTCCCCCTGCCCCGGCCGTGGAAGATGATTTTTCTTCTGTAACTGGTTCCTGGTGCCAGAGAGGTTGGGTACCCACTGTGCCTAGTGGATCACCACTGTAAAAATTAAGGTACGCTTGCTATGATTTAGCAAGGTTATGATTGCACGATGCTCTACTTCTGCTCTAGCCAAGCCAATTGCCTTTGACCAGATCTAAGGTGCCGTGAATCTTTGTTTTTCCAGAACTGACAGAAAAGAGCCACCCATTACTCTTAAATCCCAGAATGTGCAATGTAATCTAACATTTGCAACATCTGTCAGTGATTACTGCCATTTTTCCCAACATGGTGGACTTTAGATGCTTTGATATCTTTCAAAGTTTCTGTTAAGTTTGGATAATGAGAGGCTTGACCAGGGCATTGGTGCAACAAAATACTTTATTTAAAAATAAAGGACTGATTGTGCTCGCCCAGCCTGGAACGGGCTCGCAACAACCAGCGACTAACCGAACCCCGCAGCCTGCTTATATAGCCGGCTGCTGGGGATGGTCAGCCAATGGGGAAGCAGCAAACGCCCCCGCAGCGTGAGCGGACCTGAGTGGGAACTGTGGAGAGTTCCAGGGACATAACACCCCTTCCCCCCAGATGCGAACACGCATAATCGTTCAAATAAGCTGGAGGTCTGTGTTGGCGCCCTGAGCGACGTAACTCTGGTAAGTTGACCACTGGCCCAGAGTCCGAAGTGGATGGTTGAACTGGTGTGGGAACGCGAGCTTGCCCAGCAGTCTGCGTTGGCCCGGGAGTCGAACAGCTGACCGGTAACAGTGCGTCCTCGTTCGTTGGCTCGGGTGACATACCCGTCTGGTGGTCTCTGTCTGTGCCCACGCTTCCCGTCTCCCATGGTGGTGGTGAGGGATCTCTGGGACTGAAGTCGAAGGAAGTCTGGTGTGGTGTCTGTGTGCTGGACTGTGCCCATGACCCTGCGCTGGTAAAAGTGTCTTGGCGCTTACGTAGCTGGTCCAGGTGCCTTTTCCAGATGCGGCCGTCCTCTAGCTGGACTCTGTATGACCTGGGACCGGTGATGGCTACGACCACTCCAGGGATCCACAGGGGGTCTCCAGCATAGTTCCTAGCGAAGACACGTTCCTGCAAAACAAAACCTCTGACCCCCGATGATGAAGCAAGGGGCGAGTCAGGGCAGTAATTTGGGTGAAGCCTATCTAACACAGTTCTTAGGCGTCTACCCATCAGTAGTTCGGCTGGGGATTTATTAGTGACCGTGCACGGGGTTGAGTGCTGACTCAGCAAGAAACGGGACAGCTTATGGTGCCAGTCTTCTTTGCTGAATCTGGCCAATGCTTCCTTCGTGGTTCTAACGGCTCTCTCCGCCAATCCGTTGCTGGCAGGGTGAAAGGGAGCCGTGAAGATGTGACGGATGCCAAGGGTTGCGGTGAAATGACTGAATTCAGCTGAGGCGAACTGGGGGCCATTATCAGAAACTATAGAGTCAGGAAGCCCGTGTGTCACGAATAGGCAGGTCAACTCCTTGGTGACGGCTTGTGTGGTGGTCGTGGATAGTTGGGCCACGTCAATCCACTTAGAGTATGAGTCTACAACCACCAAGAACATTTTGCCGTGGATTGGACCCGCTAAGTCAATGTGTAGTCTGGCCCAGGGTGCATTGGCGCTTTCCCACTTTGTGGGGGTGGTGACTGGAGGGGATGGTCTGGACTCTTGGCAGGGCTGGCAAGAGCTTACCCATTTGATGATGTCGTCGTCGAGACCTGGCCACCACACGTAGCTTCGTGCCAACGCCTTCATCCTGACGATGCCAGGGTGGCCCTCGTGTAGTGCCTCCAAGACTCGGGTGCGCAGTTGGGTCGGAATGACCACTCTGGTGCCCCACAGCAGACAACCCTGCAAACTAGATAATTCTTGTTGGCGGGTTTTAAAGGGTGTGAATTCGCTAGCGATACTAGTGCCCGGCCACCCCCTCCTCACCCAGTCCAGTACCTGGGCGACCGTTTTGTCCGTTTTGGATTTGGTGGCGATGTCGAGAGCAGTGATTGGGAGGTCGAGCTGGGTGACCTCGAAGATAGCATGGACCGGGCCGGATCCTCAGCTGGAGCAGGCAGGGGCAGCGGCTGAGGCGTCTGCGTGGCTTAAGGTTTTTCCTGGGCGGTGTATGAGTTTATACGAGTAGGCTGCCAGGAATAGGGCCCACCTCGTCATTCTTGGAGACAACACTTGTGGAGTCTGTTTGTCTCTGGCTAGAAGACCCAGGAGAGGCTTATGATCCGTGACTAGCTCGAAGGAGTGGCCAAAAAGGAATTCATGAAATTTCTTTACTGCTGCCACGGCAGCTAAAGCCTCCTTGTCTATCTGGCTATAGTTTCGCTCTGTTGATGAGAGAGTTCTGGAAAAGAAGGCGATTGGTGCCTCGGAGCCATTAGGTAGTCTGTGGCTTAAAACAGCTCCAATCCCAAAAGGGGATGCGTCAGCTGCCAACACTAATGGAAGATGGGGGTCAAACTGAATAAGGACTGCGTCTGAAGTGAGTAACGATTTGACTGCGCGAAAAGCAGTGTCTTCCCTGTGACCCCAGTGTCAAGGAGAGTTTTTATCTAAGAGCCTATGTAGAGGCTCTGCCACTGAAGCCTTGTGGGGCAGGAATGATGCATAAAAGTTCAATAATCCCAAGAAGGCTTGTAACTCTGCTTTGGTGGATAGTGTGGGTGCTTCATGTATTGCCTTAACCTTGGACTCCAGGGGGTGAATGCCTGAGGTGTCAATTTTATAACCCAGAAAGTCCACCTGTCTAGTGGCAATGGCACATTTCTCCCTTTTTAATTTGAGCCCATGCTGTCTGAACCTATCTAACACAGCTCTAACTCTCTGGAAGAGTTGGGGTCTGTCCCTGGCCGAGACTAAAATGTTGTCGAAGTAGGGTACTACGCCAGGGAGGCCCTGAAGTATGCGCTCCATGAGGGATTGGAAGATACCCGGGGCAACACTCACGCCAAACTGGAGACGCTTGCACCGGAAGGCACCCCTGTGGGTGACGATAGTTTGAAGTTTGGCTGTTTGATTGTCAACAGGGAACTGTTGATACGCTTGAGACATGTCCAATTTGGCGAAAATGTTGCCGGGTTCAAAAGTGTGCAATAGATGCTGAATGACAGGGACTGGGTATGCGCTAACTTGTAAAACCGGTTAATTGTGGTTTTATAGTCCGAACAAATTCTCAGACTGCCATCCTTCTTAAGGGGGTGACGATTGGTGTCTCCCATTTGGCGAAGTCTGTTGGCTCAATGACCCCTTGCTTTAATAACTTGTCCAGCTCCGCATCCAGTTTAGGCCGGATGGCGAATGGGACTCTACGGGGTTTCAACCTGATTGGAACTGCCTGGGGTCGACTGAGAATGAGATGTGGGTACCGTTATAACACCCCAGCTCATTGCTGAATACGTCTGAGTAGTCAGCTAATAAGGAGTCAGTGTCAGAAGCTGAGACAGCATGGACTCCTGTTAAACCTAGGCCGAGATGGGGAAACCAATCAAGCCCCAATAGAGAAGGGAGATTGCCGTTACCTACCACTAGAGGCAGGTAACCTTTGAAAGCTTTAAAATTAACATGGAACTTGCCTTTGCCAAGTACCGGAATGTCCTTCCCTGGTAGTCCCTCAAGGAGAGCTGGCACTTTTGGAGTTGGTTTCTGGATAGCTTGGGCTGTAGCTTCTTGAGGGTGTTCCAAGAAATAATTGAGAGCGCTGACCCCGTGTCAACCTCCATACGACAAGGTTTACCTTCTAATAAAACGGAGAGTGAGATTTTACTAATGGCATGGCAGGTATGTTTAGCAAAGTAGCAAGTGCGACAGTTTAGTACTTGCCTTTGTGGACCAGATTGTGAAAAGGAGGGGCCCCCATGCGTTGAACTGTGCGCGGCCTGGCAGACCCTGGCGATGTGCACCTTTTTGTGGCAATTGTTGCAGGTGGCTCCCTTGAACTTGCAGGTGGCCCTCGGATGAGATCCGCCACAGGACAGGCACAGGGTGATGTGCTTAGGTGGATGGCTGCTTTCTTGCCTGGCTCCTACCTGTGGTTGTCTGGCATGAGCAAGGCGGTGGATGTCAGCCTGGTCGCTGGAATCCTCTGCGTTGACCACCTCTTCTGAATGGATGGTGGCAGCGGGTTGTTTGTGCACGGGGCCTTGGATTTCAGTGGCTGATTGTGTAGCCAACTCTGCTGCCAAGGCTTCCTCGATGGCTTGGGCAAGGTTGAGGTCCTTCTTGGCCAATAGACGTCTTTGGAGATGGAGGTCTTTGACCCCACAGACGAGCTGATCGAGGAGCATGTCATCTAGGTAGCTCCCGAACCCACAGTGGAGCGCTGCAGTCCTCAAGGCAGCCATGTATTGGTTGATAGTCTTTTTCTGTTTGCTTCCTCATGCGGAAGGTGAATCTCCTGTCAATCTGTGAGGGTCTAGGAGAATAATGGTTAGTAAGGATTTCTAACAGTTCAGTCCAGGGAACGTTTTTTAACTCAGGTGGAGCTACCAGTGCTGTGGCGGTGTCGAAGACGATGGCCCCGCAATAGCTCAGGAAGAATGATTTTTTCCGGTGCTCCCCTGCATCAGCCAGCCCTATGGCGTCGATGTAGTGGTTAAAACGATTCTTGTATGACTCCCACTTCTCCTCATCTGGCTTGAACGATGGGAAAGCTGGGTTGGAGTTCATGATGAGAATCTCGTTGGATAATCTGTTGAGAGAATCTCTCTGGGGCAGCAACAGGAAGGTTTTTTGTGCCTATGGCAGGCAAGTGACTTCAGCTCTGGAGAGGTTTTCACAACTCTCTCTCCCTCTCTCTGGGTTTACACGAGGTTAGGCTGCAACGGCCGTTGGCAGCGTTTTGAATTTCGCGCCTGCGTGGGTGTCAGTGACTTCGAAATACAGCACCGCACTGTATTCTTGAGCGGAAATTCAAATGACAGCCGTTTGAATTTCGCGCCCTTGAAAACGAGCGGCTGCGGCTCGCAGCGCTACACTTCCCCTGTAGCGGGCTAACTAGCGGCTACAGACGCTTTCTCACTCTCACTTGTTCGCTGACCGCTCTCTCTGGCTGCGGATCAGCGTTCGCTCTCGTTGCCTGCTGACCGTTCTCTCTGGCTGTGGATCAGCGGCTAGTGATTCAGCGGTTGCATTTTGCCTCTGGTAGCCATCCCATCCTCGTCGCCAGTGTTAAGTTCAGATAATGAGAGGCTTGACCAGGGCATTGGTGCAACAAAATACTTTATTTAAAAATAAAGGACTGATTGTGCTCGCCCAGCCTGGAACGGGCTCGCAACAACCAGCGACTAACCGAACCCCGCAGCCTGCTTATATAGCCGGCTGCTGGGGATGGTCAGCCAATGGGGAAGCAGCAAACGCCCCCGCAGCATGAGCGGACCTGAGTGGGAACTGTGGAGAGTTCCAGGGACATAACAGTTTCCATTCACATATCAAGAATGAGAAGGCTGGCTTAATATATTTAGCAGCCTAAAGCTTATTTTAAACTGTAGATTTTAGGACCACAGCACCTGGATTTAAAAAAAACAACCAACCAACCTTTGGTGCTTTCTCCTCCATACTCTATTTTTTGAATCTGGTTGCCTGATAAAAGTCTGGTCTAGATGTTCTTGTGGCATTTGGATTGATCTATTAAAGGATTAATGGATTGCCTTGCTGTGCAGTTTTTATCCCCATGAATAACAAAAGTCTATTTAAAAAAAACAGTTATTGCTCATTGAAAAAGTTTTACTGGTTTACCAGTCAAATTACAAAGGGGAACTGTTATTGCTTATTTTAAATCACATGCTTTAGGATACAATTTTGAATGGATTTTCTTGGAGTTAAGCCCTACTGAACTCAATAAGATTCATCATTGAATAAGATGTGCATAGAATTGTGTTTAAAGATTGCACTTCACAGTATTTCTGGCTAGTTTTGAAAGGCACTGAATAAAAGTCAGCTGACACAACAGTGTAGCATCTCACATATCAAAAAACTGTAGGGTACTAAATCCTACTGTCAGATAGTATATATGGCCAGCTACTAAATACTTGTGCCAATTACTATATAGGGTTAGCTATTATATATCACTTAATTCTGCAAACTATAAATGCCATTGTATGTCAGCTACAAATGAGTCTGAAATGGTATATAGTACGTGTCATTGGCCAAATCTTGTCAGCTAATGGATATATTTTAGGAATGGAAAGCGAAATAGATCTGAAAAACGACACAGTATTTAGCATACACATTGATGCTAAAAGTGGTGCTTTTTCAGAACACGACTGAACTTTCTAGTTTTTTCTTTGAAGACATGCCGTTTCTCATCCAAGAAGCTTCTTCAGCACTGACAGGATAGTGGGGAATGGAAAGATTTATATTCCTTGAAGACAGCTGGTCATTTGCATCCTTTTAGAGCAGGGGGCGGGGCAAATTTCCATTGTCACAGCAGCATCACGTGACTTATCGGGACTTTTTCCCCCTTCGCTAAACCAGTTGGGGGCATTGCACCATGTGACACATCCGGCCCAGATTTGACAGTCCTGTTTTAAAACAGGGGTTGCCAACCTTTTGGACCTCAGGGACCACCAAACTCATAATTTTAAATCCCACGGACCACTAATATGAATTTTGACTTGGCTTGCTGATGGTGTCGATCCCATATTCCAGAGCTGCAGTAGTCACAGAACTGGCCCTTTGGTCATCCCAGACTTTTTGGGGGATTTTCCCAGGGTCTCTGCAGAAAAAGCAGAAGCAGCAGAGACCCTGGGAAAATCCCCCAAAAAGTCTGCAGGAAAATCCCCCACCCCGTTTACCTACTGGTCGTTCTTTATTTGGGATCGCAGGATACCGTTTACAGCTCTATTTTCAGGGAGAGAGGGAGGGAGAGAGACTTTTGGCTTCATGCAAGGAAAGCAGCAGAAGCAGCAGCATTTTTTCTTTCTCTGCCCCAAAATCCACCAGAAATGAGACTTTGCCAGTGCAGCCCCTTGGAGCAGAATGCCTTACAAGGTCCCAAAGACTTATTTCTGTGGAGTTTGGGGGAGAGAAAGAAAGACTTTTGCTGCTTTCCTTGTGTGCAGCAAAAAGCAGAAGAGGAAAAAAGTGGAAAGAAGCAGCCTGGTGGCCAGGCCAGGTGCATGGGGCACGTGGGGTGAATTCCCCCACTCTGCCCTTTCCCCCTCCCCTCACTACCTCATGTTTTTCGCAATGCAAGTGACACAAGCCTTGTGTTCCCGCAGGCCATCTGGGCAGCGCAGCTTTGTGTTCCTGCACAGCCTAGATTAATTGCTTCGGGGTGATATTTCTCTGTGAACCACCAAAATTTTCTTGCAGACCACCAGTGGTCCCAAGCCCACTGGTTGTATTAGAAGGCCATTGAAGCACTTGCACACTATCATGCTATCCTGTCAGAGCTGAAGAAGCTTCTTGGATGAGAAGTGAAACCAGAGGTGTTATTCAGCAGGTTCTGACCAGTTCTGGAGAATCGGTAGTGGAAATTTTGAGTAGTTCAGAGTACCTGCAAATACCACCTCTGACTGGAGATTTTACAGTATTGTAAAATGGCCTTGCCACGTCCACCACCCACCCACAGAACCGGTAGTAAAAAAATTGAATCCCACCACTGAGTGAAACATCTTCAAAAGAAAAAAACAAGAAAGTCCAGTTGCCTCCTGAAGAAGCACTTTTGGGACAACCATGACCTGGATGAGTGAGAATCTCTACAGACAATTGATCTCAGGAATGCCTCAAAGGAACTGCATTGCTTTAACAATCTAACAGAGTTTGACAGAGTTTAACAGAGACTCTTAATTTCATTAGGGCACTGGTCAGAACCCTGACACTAACTACTGTTACTTTACATTAGCCACATCAATCTTGGAAGTATAAAACTGAATTTGTGAAATGTGTTGGGGCAAAGGAGAAATAGATACGTTCAGGGTGAGTGTTTCGCTTGCTCCCGTTATCCATCTCATCTCTTTTTTTCCTTCCTTCTCTTCAATTGTGTCCCATTCTTGAAGAGTGCCTGGACAAGTCCCTGAAGTTTTCTTCGCAAGGTTTTTCAGAAGAGGTTTCCATTGCCTCCTTCCTAGGCTGAGAGAAAGTGACTGCCTAAGGTCACCCAGCCATCTTAAAGTGGGACTAGAACTCATGGTTTACATTTTCTAATCTGATGCCTTCACCACTGCACTGAACTGGCTCTTATTTCTTATCCAGTCATAAAAATGCTGAGTTTTAATTTAACACATTCATATCAGCAGCATCCGAACAAAGGAGGCTGGTGGATCTCACTGGAAGCTTGCAGGGCCGCATATGTCCAGAGGTCACGCTCCATAAGTCAAACATACTATCAAATGGTTCCTCACTGTTGAAAAAGATGATGACTTTAACATTCTTTTTCCTTGGATGAACTGAAAGAGAAAGATTACCATCTGCTATGACATGCAGCTGATCCAAAAAAAAAAAAAAAAAGGAACTCTATTTCAGACCCATTTGTTGTTTTTATAACATGGAGTGTTTTTAAAAATAACTCTGAGGTAAAGGGGGGGGGAGCAATAGAAGCACTGCCCACCAGAAATATGGATTTGAGTAGCTGAATAGAATGAAATCATGGATTTGACAGCATCTCTTCTTAGAACTGATTCAACCATCTGGGAGGGGGCACTTAGAACATTTTTTATGGCCCTGACTTTAATTTAAAAACATGCGACAGGTTTCTTGTTTAACACAGCAACTTTCTGTCTGTAGAAACTTTCTGTCCTCCTAATCTATTACCCAACGTTGTAAAAAAAAAATTCATTAAATACCTGTGTCGCCCATGTTGCCCAAAATATCATGTGATCAAAATAACTCACTCCCAAATCCATTGTCATTGCCTTCCAGTCTCATTTCCTTTATCTGGAATAAAATGGTGTTTCTGACTGGAGAAAATATACGTAGTGCAGAGTTGAACCACAGGGTCCCTTTGTGCTCTCTGAGCTTAGTTGCATCAGGTTGTCTTCCTATTCACTTTTGGTGATGCTGTGTATGCCGGTGACTTCAATCCCTAGTGGTTTAAACCATTCGAGCCCCAGCAGGCTTGGCCAGTCCAGGTCTGCCACAGTTAATGGCAGGATTCCTGAGTAATTCTTGAAGGTTACCTGGAATTTCCCTATGCCAATGACAGGAATTTGGTTCCCCTGATAGTCTTTCAGGATCAGTCTCTGTTTGTTCAAGTTGATCTTTGGTCAGCCTAGGGATTAATCTTTTGATGGTGTTCCAGGATACCATTGATAGGTAAGATCCGCAATCCACTTCCATCTGGCATTCTTTACTTTTTATGGTGACATGGACGTGGACCTTCCTAGCATTCAACATGCTGGAATGGCCCACCGTCACTGTCTGATGTGTTTCACTCCTTGTTGTGGCCGGCTCGTGGTTCTGTTGGCCCTGGCTGAATTGGCTCCGTCGGCTCTCGGGTTGGTTTTCTCAGCTCCATGGTGGTGTGCCTTGTCTTTGTCTCCCGCTGTTGGGTTTGGATGCCTGGCATGCCCTCGCGATATGCCCCTACCGTTTGCATTGTTGACATATAGCGTAGCGAAACCGGCACTCCAATCTGGGGTGATTTTCTTCGCATCCTGCATACCAGAAGTCCTTCCTCTTTCCTTCTTGGTTTTTTGGGTGTTTTTCTGCACGGAGTTGGTTTACTTCCTTTAACAGATAACAGATAATCAGAGTTGGAAGGGACCTTGTAGGTCATCTAGTCCAACCCCCTGGCCAAGTGGGAAACCCTACACCATTTCTGACAAATGGCAGTCCAATATCCTCTTGAAAGTCTCAAGTGATGATGCTCCCACGACTTCCGAGTGCAAGCTGTTCCATTGGTTGATTGTTCTCACTGTCAGAAAGTTTCTCCTTATTTCCAGGTTGAATCTCTCCCTATTCAGTTTCCATCCATTGTTCCTTGTCTGGCCTTCAGGCGCTTTAGAAAATAGCTTGACCCCTTCCTCCCTGTAGCAGCCCCTCAAATATTGGAAGACTGCTATCCTGTCTTCCCTGGTCCTTCTCTTTACTAGACTAGCCAAGCCCAGTTCCTGCAAACGTTCATTGTATGTTTTAGCCTCCAGTCCCCTAATCATCCTGGTTGCTCTTCTTTGTACTTTTTCTAGAGTCTCAACATCTTTTTTATAGTGTGGTGACCACATCTGGATGCAGTACTCTAGGTGTGGTCATACTAAGGCTTTATAGAGTGGTATTAGTACTTCCCTTGATCTTGATTGTATCCCTCTGTTAATACAGTTTAGGATTGCATTACCTTTTTTTGGCTGCTGCTGCACACTGCTGGCTCATATTTAGCTGGTTGTCCACTAAGACTCCAAGATCCCTCTCACAGTTACTGCTATTGAGCCTGGTTTCACCCAGTCTATATGTGTACTTTGGGTTTTTCTTGCCTAAGTGTAGGACTTTACTTTTCTCTACATTGAATTTCATTTTGTTAGATACAGCCCAGTGTTCTAGTCTGTCAAGATCCATCTGGATCTTGAGCCTATCTTCTTGGGTGTTAGCTATTCCTGCCAGCTTAGTATCATCTGCAAATTTGGTAAGTTCCCCTTCTATTCCCTCATCTAAGTCGTTAATGAAGATATTGAAGAGTACTGGGCCTAAGACGGAACCTTGTGGCACCCCACTGCTTACTTCCCTCCATGTAGACTTAGACCCATTAAGGACTACTCGTTGAGTATGGTTTGCCAGCCAGTTGCGAATCCATCTAGTGGTGGTGCTATCTGTTCCACTTTTTTCTAGCTTACTAAGAAGTAGTTTGTGGTTTACTTTGTCGAATGCTTTGCTAAAATCTAAATATATTATGTCCACAGTATTTTGCTGGTCTACAAATTTAGTCACTGTGTTGAAGAATGAAATAAGATTGCTTTGGCATGATCTGTTCTTAACAAACCCATACTGACTGCTAGTTATTACTTTACTTGTTTCTAGATGTTGGCAGATCTGTTTATTTTTTATTATCTTTTCCAAAATCTTCCCGAGTATTGATGTTAGGCTGATTGGTCTATAGTTCCTGGGTCTGATTTTTTTTCCCCTTTTTTGAAGATGGGAACCACATCAGCTCTTTTCCAGTCTTCTGGTAGTTCCCTGGTGCTCCAGGATTTTTGAAAGATATGGTGCAGTGGTTCTGAGATGACCTCTGCCAGCTCCTTTAAAACTCTGGGAAGTAATCCATCAGGCCTTGGTGATTTGTGTTCTTCAAGATCAGACAGGTGTTCTCTTACTATTTTTTTTGCTTATTTTAACTTTTATTTCTGGTCTGTCTTTTACAGTTATGTTTTTGGTGGGTTGAGCTAGAGTTTCTTTTTGCATGAAGATGGATGCAAAGAATGAGTTAAGCAGTTCTGCTTTCTCTCTGTTGCTTGTTACTTCCTTGCCGAATTGTCATCCGATTCGAACTCAGATTTGAGGTCCTCATGGTGGATGGTGGCAGTTTCCTTAGGTGTGGGCTGCACCATCCTGTTCATCTTCTTCATGGCTGTGGCGGATTTCTGTGACACTTCCACAACCGAAGCTTCTTCGATAGCCTCTTTTAGAGTTATTTTGAGCTTTGTTAGGAGTCAGCTCTGTAGTGTCAGGTCTCTGAGTCCCAGGACTACGCAATCCCTCATCGCCTCATCCATGCTTAGAAATTTGCATGCTCCAGCAAGGTCCCTCAGGCTCACAATGAAATTGCTGATCTTCCTTCTAGTCTCTCTGGTAGAATTTGTGCCTCTTGATTAGGCAGGATACCGGTGGCGTGTATTGTGCTCTCAGGATTCTCTTTAAATCCAGCCATGCCATCATTTTCACGTTGTTGGGTGCCGAGAGGGCTTTGGCCATTTTGAAAACGGTGGGTCTGCAATGGGTGAGGAATACAGCTCATTTCCTGTGCTCCGAAATGTTCATCAGGTCGCCTCCTTCCAAGAACATGTGGAATCGGTCGACGTACGAATCACAGTCTTCAGTTGTCGGATCGAACAGTGCAGGTGGCGTTCTGACCATTGTTCGCTTCTTGTTGGTTCGCCTGCCATGTGCTCGCTGGTCCCGCGTGTCTCAGGATCCCACCTCCGTTGCCAGTGATAGATCGTGGTTGAGAGAAGATGTAGGAATATCTGATCAGCTTAACTTGTTTATTTCGCTATTGTAGAACTGATGACAGCAGCCACAGCAGCTCCTTTTACAGCAGGGCTGCTCATGGTTACAACCAGTGACAGCTCTTCAAATTCCTGCTGCTGCGGACCAACCAATCAGAGGTATGTAAATATCTAAACACATTATAATTTCCTTCCTTCCTTCCTTCCTTCCTTCCTTCCTTCCTTCTTTCCTTCCTTTTCTTATTTTTCCTTCCCTCTTCCTTCTCCTTTCTTCTTTCTTCTCCTCTTTCTTTATTTCTCCTTCCTTGCTCTCTTCCCATCTTTCCTTCTTTTTCTTTGTCTTTCCTCTTTCCCTTTCTCCTTTCCTGTCCCTTCTTGCATACTCAAATGCAAAAAGGGAAACATTTTTCCTTCTGTTTTGTTTTTAGTTTGTTTTGATAGCTCTCTGCCAGCAAAAATGGAACACAGGGGCCTGCATGTGGCCCCCTCAAGCTCCATTTTCACTAGTAGAGACACCATGGACTGGTCCTTTGCTATTTCCAGGTCAGCCCTGTGGGCCAGATCTAAGCACCTTGTGGGCTGGATCCGGCCCATGGGCCTTTCATTTGACACCCCTGGCCTACTCATTTATTACATCAGCCTTCTAAAACAGGAACAGTGTTTTCTACAACATTTTCAGGATTTTGCCTACTGAAACAAACTTCCATATATGTTCCACACCTCTGTCCTGAATAAACTTTTTACTTATGTTATTTACCTCTATTAGATATACTGTACTTAGTTCCCAATATTCCCCATATTTCTTCCTCGAGATGAGTTGGGTTATAACTGTCTTCATCCCAAGTGAGCTTGGCTACCTTTCACAAACTTGTGACAACCATCACAATCAAAATCTCATGGAAAGTTAAAATTATATTGGATGCCCAGTTCAAAAAAAAAATCAATCCCACCCTGATAATTAGTGAGAAGAGTTTAAATAATGGAATTTCTTTGTGAGGAGACAAGAGTGCACATCTGTTCATATTAATGTCAATTTTCTAATTCCATACTTTAAAAAAGGAATAGTCGTGTAGGAAAAAGCACTGCTGTAAATGGTTTAACAACCATCTACTTAATTTGTCACTGGTAATTTAAATAGATTGATTTGACACTAATCATAGCACTTTTCTGGTTTAAAAGAAAAAAAAGGGAACCTAGGCAAATGAGAAGACGGGCCCTCTCATCAAACTAAACATTTGACTTGGTTGACAGCATGTTGACCAAAACTAAGTCATCATGTATTTCTGGCTTAGCATGCTGCATGAACCCGGATGTTATGGCTTGTAAACTATGTTTTCTAGCACATACATGTATTTGCATATATTGCATGAACCCAGCTATTCTGGCATATTCGGCAAGTCAAGGCTTAGCTCACCAAGTTAACCAAATCAGAAAATCACCTATCAAATCAATGCATTGCTGTTTGGAAGAGTCTGCCTGCAAGAGAATCTCATAACCCAAAACTACCTCCCATCCATCTCACTTGGCCTCATCTATATTCTCCAGACTACAAGTTCACCCTGCAGGTGCCAAGAATTCTGCATGGAATGTTGATCAGCAGAGTTCTATTCCTAAGCTTTACTCCAATTTACAAATGGAATATTTATGAATTGTTCCAGTCCAAAGAATAAGGAGAAGAACACTCCCCATGGCTCAAGTATCTGATTAATTGTACATGCAGGTGATTTTTCCTTTTTCTCCTTCTCCTTTCCTGGACTTAATCTGTAATTGTATGGTCCAGAGCATCTTTAAAAGGTCCAGCACATCTGGATCTGCTCAGTGCCAGACTGGGAGTGTTTTTAATGGATAAACTATGCAATTTTTATACTGTCACAGGTTCTTTTACATAAACCTCAGTTGGTGAGCTCCAAAACCCATGAGTGCCAACAACACATGCCAGGCACTCAGAGGCTGGTATTACTCACTGCTCTATTCTTTCCACTTCTACTACATCTCCTCCTAATGCTCCTCCAACTACTATTCCTTGTGCATTCTACTGCTGCAGAATCAGAGGTGGTATTCAGCAGGTTCTGACCAGTTCTATAGAACCGGTAGCAGAAATTTTGAGTAGTTCGGAGAACCAGTAGTAACCTTCCCCCAGGAGTGGGGAGGGAATGGAGATTTTACACTTTCCTTCCCCTTCCATGCCCACCAAGCCACACCCACCAAGTCATGCCACGCCCATCAAGCCACGCACACAGAACTGGTTGTAAAAAAAAATTGAATCCCACCACTGTGCAGAACAGTAGCTTTTAGTAGTTGCTTTGGGCTGCTTCACACACACACACACACACACACACACACACACACTTTTTTTCCTCCCATACATCAACATATGCAAGAGGAAAAAATGGCTATGGTGGCTAAGGAGAGAACTTGAAGGGGCAAGACAACAACAACTCAGGTGCTAACAATTTTGCAAGCAGTCTATCCTCACAGATGCATACAGTGGCACAGTGATTAGGAGGCAGTACTCCAGGCTACTTTTGCTGACTGCTGACTGACTGCAATTTGGCAGAACGAATCTCAAGATTGACAGCCTTCCATCCTTTCGAGGTGGGTAAAATGAGGACCCAGATTGTTGGGGGCAATAGGCTAACTCTGTAAACCTCTTAGAGAGGGCTGTAAAAGCCCCATGAAGCGGTTATATAAGTCTATGTGCTATTGCTATAAATATACTTTATATTAGGATTCTATAACACCTCAAATTAAGTTTTGGAGTAGAGATGACGAGGATGATGATGATGATGATGATGATGATAACTGCAGCTGTAGCCTGAATCATTATCACCTTCGGTTTTGCATGAAAAAATAGTCTTAATTTATTATGTGAACCAATCAATTCAAATGGGGCTTAAGAGTGTCTTGTACAACAGAAACATTCAGAGAAGCAATCAGGAAATAGATTCACTGAAACATGCTAGTTATTTATGTTCAACTTATTATAGAAGGATCCTATTAATTTGGAGTCACTTTGTATACTGTTTGAGTAGAATGGAAATAATATTTTGTGACATACTTGAATGATGAAGCCAAATGGCTATAAAAAAGCTTTTCATATAATAACTATTATTTTAAAGCATGTCTGAATGACTTCCTACTCTCCTGATGCCCAAAGAGGTAACATTTGAGTTTCACTCCTACACACATCTTTGGAAATAAATTCATTGGGTATAATTCATATTTGACTTTGCGCCCATGTTTATACAATTTAGTTTCCTTCCAGCTTCAAGATATTCCAATTATTAGCCAATGAGAAATTTGAGAATACTAAACATAAAGGACTTCGGAAACTGTAGGATTCTGCAATAATTTAAACAACGGGATGTGACCATAAGTCTTTGTCTATATCTGTATGCTATTCCCTTCCCTGCAAATAGAATAGCCACAAGCTTTCTCTGACTTCATTAAATAATAATGCAAGGTATAGGATTCAAAAATCATCATTTTTCTTCAAAGAAAGGATGAACTACTTTTGTAACTTCCATTCCTCTGAACTCACTACATCCTTCCCTGTTATGGCTTGTCAAATATTTCTTCCCTAACAGCTAGCTGTGGACAGAATTGGGATCAACTCTTCTGCTGTATGAAAATGGTAAAATCACCAGTGAAATAAAATATGTTGGGACCTTCCCCCAAAATTTATGCTGCATTTCATCTGTTATAAACTCCAACATAAAAAGTAGGGGATTAGTCTCTGGGACCAAGAGAAAATTCAGGTAAGCCATAGAAGATATACAGTAGGTAGAAAACTGCACAATAGTATTTCCAGAGGAAATAGGCTGCACAATTGAACATCTTTTGAGTAAAGAATTACACTTGCAACATCAGGGGAAGCATGAAAACTAAGGAGAACTGTCTTTCACGCTGTGCATTAAGCAAGGAAATGTAAATCAGGTTCACTGATTCACTTAAAAATATAAGATCAAATTAAACCCATCAGCTTTCCAAACTCCAAGAGTTTGGCTATGGCCAAGAGTGGCAAAGTGTACTAGAAAACAAAAATATATATGGAATCCTTGGTATTCTCAGAACTTGGTTGTTTGCTTGCAGACATTTCATTACCCAACTAAGTAACACCATCAGTACTAGTGAGTTGGAGTTTGCTCCTTTCATTTACAAGTAGCTTGTCCTGGCTTGTTTGTGGGGTGTGGTTTTATTCTTGGCAATTCCTTGATTAGAGTACTGATTTCTGCTTGATTGTTTCTCTGGGGTTAATCCCTGCTTATCTGGTTGTTGACTGCATGAGAGGATATGTTCTGGGTTTTTTGTTTCCTTTTTACTTTTGTTATTGACTCTTTTGAATGTTGTGTAAATTGCTCACCATTCAAAAGAGACACTAAAAAGTGAGAAGGAAACAAAAAGACCAGAAGACATCCCTTCCAGGAGAGCTAATACTCTTAATAAGCAAGGATTAACATCAGACAAACAATCAAGCAGAAAATCAAGAACGGAGATTGCAGTTGCCTAACCTGGAGAAATTGAGTGAATCTATACAAGCCTAGAGCTTTTTTCTCCCTCCTTTGCTGGTACTTTGCTTGTGTGGAGTGACCATTTAAAGTTACAATGGCACTGAAAAAAGTGACTTATGACCATTTTTCACACTTACGACTGTTGCAGCATCCCCACAGTCATGAGAGGCCACGCGAGGAGATGCGTGACTCGATGTGAGTGATATTGAGTTGGCCACGCCCAGCCAATAACATGACCACCAAGCCATGTCCACCCAATCACATGACCACCAAGCCACACCCACCACCTAAGCCACGTCCACAGAACCAGTTGTTAAAATTTTTGAATCCCACCCCTGCCAAGTTGCCCAGGCTGATTGGAACATGGATTGGTAGTAGGGTGCTTAGGATATCCTGAAGGAGTGTAGAGTGATAATAGTGGTTATTATTTAACCATATTTATTTATTTGTTTATTTATTTATTATTAGCAGGAAACTGAAGTGCACTTGAGAAGAAGCCAGAGAGTTTCCAAGAAACTGCTGGGACACAGATGTTTTGAAAGAAGACTGGGAGCTGGAATTCTACTAGAATCTCCTAGTTTAAGAGTTGCCTCAAAGAATGATTCACAAATCAGATGAACATTTGTGATGAATTTCTGTGATGCTTACTAAAGAAAACCAAAGAATGAAGGCAAATATTTGCCTTCAAAATCGATGTAGAATTCGTGTGAATAAATCAGAGAATTGAGTGAAGAATGTTAAGGAGAACCTTCTTTTTTTGTTTTTCAATCCTTTTTTTTTATTTTATCCAGAAAGTTAGAATACAAACTCCAAAGGAGAAAAAAAGAAAAAAATCTTACAAAAACAAAGCAAAAGCTAAACAAAACATTTAGGAAGTGCATTGGAAAAGAAAAAAAAAAGGCAAAGACACATAGACACATAGACATATATTGTTTCCCTCTAATAAGTGTACTGCAACAATAACAATTTAATAATTCTCTATTAAGGATAACCTTCTAGGCTCCTGTTTTATCTCTTCCTAATTCAAAACCTAGACTTGGATTGTACCAGTGGTGGGATTCAACTTTTTTTACTACCGGTTCTGTGGGCGTGGCTTGGTGGGCATGGCAGGGGAAGTATACTGTAAAATCTCCATTCCCACCCCACTCCAGGGGAAGTTTACTGCAAAATCCCATTCCCTCCCCATCCCACTAACCTGCTTTCCAGCTCTGTTCTCCTGTGCAGGGCAACAAAAGAAGCCCCAGCCGATCAGCTGGGAATTGGGAGGCAGAGAATTGATGGGGCGGAGCCAGTCAGAGGTGGTATTTGTCGGTTCTCCAAATAACTTAAAATTTCCACTACTGGTTCTCCAGAACTGGTCAGAACCTGCTGAATACCACCTCTGGATTGTACAGACTTTCAAATAAAGGTCTGCCTTCTGTAAAATAGTATATTTGCCCACACTACTTGCATTACATAATAATGACATATTTTCTCTTATAAGAAAAATACCCTTTGAAGGAAGAGAAAGAAACAAAATGTCCCTTCACATACCCAATAGAGTTGAAGACCCTCATGACTGCTATGAAATATTTGAAAACAAGACTTTCTCCTGATATTCCCTTAGTTTGATCTTCAATTCTATCTATTAAAAATTTCCCTTCAAATCAGCAAGTATGGAATTTATATCTGCTTATTTCATTCATAAAAACTCGAAACAATGAGTATTATTTGTCCATAAAGGCAAACCTTTGGCTTCATCCAAGTTTAGATCCAACGTGTTCTTCTTGTGTACCACTAGAGTACAATTTAATTTACTGTAAATTAAAATCTTCCCTTGAGCTTGAGGCCTAGTAACTTCATGTCTGTGTCCATGCCTTCTTTCAAGATATTTTTAAGCTTCCAATCTAATCAATAGCATTTGCTGGAGGTCGCCATCCAAATTCTAACTAAGCCCAAACCTGCTTCCATTCTGAACTAGAAGAAGGTATCCAGATGCTGCAACTTATTGAGAATAGTTTAGTTTAAGCCTTGAACAAATGGTCAGTTACCACAGCAAATGCCTTATAAATATGGTAAATAACATATCCATACAATCAAATAGCTTCTGCCTCTCCGTCATCTTAGTTGTCCCACTCACTAAAATCTATTAATACACAAAGCTTAGGTAAATTTAAATTTAATACCATCACATTAGCAGAACGTACCATTTGGGCCTCTATGCCCTTCTATGTGTTTTCCTTGAACCTGTCTATAATTTTTGTTTTGTGTAGGTAGCTGAGTGGGTGTGTAGCATACAAAATAGATCTCCATTTTCTCAAGTGCACTTATCACTTTGACTAAATTTCAGTGTTCTCAGAAAGCTAAAAAGACATGTAACCCAGTTGGTAGCAGTTCAGTTGCAAAGTCAGTGCAGGAATTAAAGGCTTAATTACAAACTGGTGGGAGAATACGAGGAGAAGTAAAGAAGTTGGGTGCTAAGAAACTGGTGGCATGGCAAAGGTCTACAACTGGACATGGTAAGAGGAAACCATTTATTTCCTTTGAGGAAATAAGGTCCTCATAGGAGTTATGGTAAACAGAAATGGAAACTCAAAGGGAAGTCAAGCTTTGGACTGACCATTCAGAGTCAATGAAAAATGGATGACATCTGTCCCAAAAATAGAGAAACAACAAATGAAACTCAGACGAGTTGGGAAAACTATCAAAATCTGTGAAGCTGTGAATATAAAATACAGACAGGCAGACACATGTATCAAGACAAGGACAGGAATGGAAGATGTTTAGCCAGCATGCCCAGTTAGAGAAGAGAGGAAAACTAATATATTTTTTAAAAAGCTAAGAAAAGGGCAAAGAAAAAAAAAAGAAACCGTACTGTGAAGCTCTATCTTTTTTAACTCCTTTTTTTAAGTTGAAAGAAAAAGACTACTCATAAATAAGGGAAAAGGCAATGGAGTATTTTTCTGCAGCGGAGACACTATTCCCTGCAGCCAACAAGGAGACAGGGACAGTTAAAGAAACGCAAAAGAACTTGGGAGAAAGTCTGTATAATATGGAAAGAGAAAGACAAGCAGTTTCATTCACAAAGAAAGTGAATGAATAAATTGGCTGGGAGAAGACTGAGGTTTGAAAAGCCAAGAAGAGATCCAAACCAGGAGGAAAGAGTATATGAGGGAGAAACATCACAGAGACAATTGTTGCTATGAGCATTCTGTACAAGAAGGGGGAGAATGGATGTGTTTAAACATGTACCATGCCTTCGAAATACACCTTTATCATTAAGGAGACAGCTCAGTCTGTTTGCATTAACCCCTAACTCTACGGGGCTCATCCCACTGAGTATAATACTTCAGGGCCATGGTGGGATTCAAATTTTTTTACTACCGGTTCTGTGGGCATGGTTTGGTGGGCATGGCAGGGGAAGGACACTGTAAAATCTCCAGTCAGATATGGTATTTGCCAGTTTTCTGAACTACTCAAAATTTCCGCCACCAGTTCTCCAAAACTGGTCAGAACCTGCTGAATACCACCTCTGCTTCAGGGTTGTGTAAAGTTGTTTGGGTACCTTTGTGATAGTGTATCTCTCTCTGTATGACTGCTGTTCTTCTACAGCAAGTGGTAACCTTCTTGTCTGTTCAAACTGAAACAATAAATGGATATTTTGGGATACTCCAGGAAGGAGGGGGGAAATTACCACAGATAGACCCCATCCCAAAGATTGGGAACTAGCTACAAAATTGCTTAAGGTGAATTGCACGGGAGCTGGAAGAGATATCTGGTTCTTCAAATGCAGACCAGATTCAATGCTAAACAGAGATTCAGATGGTTCAGTTGCAAAGCATCGGATCTTTTATGCTACTTATTCATTTCCAGCATGTTCTTAAAGATGTCTGAATGTATCTTCAGAGATAGCAATAGCAATAGCACTTACGCCTCACAGTACTTTTACAACCCTCTCTAAGCAGTTTACAGAATCAGCCTATTGCCCCCAACAATCTCAGGGTCCTCATTTTACCCACCTTGGAAGGATGGAAGGCTAAGCCTTGAGCCTGGTTAGATTCAAACTGTCAAATTGCAGTCAGCTGGCAGTCAGCAGAAGTAGCCTGCAGTACTGCATTCTAACCACTGCGCCACCATGACTCTTAAGAGAATAAAATCTCATATTGTGGAAACTTATGCACCCCAAGAAAGGGTTAATCTCATTTGCTGTTGGTCATTTCTTGCTTCTCTCCTTCCTACAGAGAAATGGAAGATCCCTAGCTTTAGTCAACATTAATTTGTTTTACTACCATGTTACTTCTGCCCATCTGCACAAAGAATGGAGGTTTAGGATTAAAATCGTGACTGAGAGAAAAACAGGGATCTTTATTATGCTGTATTGTCTATAGCTCTTCTAATGGGAACTGAGAAGTGAATGAATGTTAGCAGCAGTCTGGAGGCATGCCTTCATTCCAACATTTTGTTATGCAGGCTTAAAATTTGTATGTATACATTTGATTGCACACAACCGTATTGTGTATTTATGACATTTTTTTAAAAAAAATGGAATGCATTGTTTTATACTAATGTTTATCCTGTCTACCTACTTAGCTCTGAGGCTGCTGTTTACCATTCACGATGATGCTTCTCTGTGTTTTCATGGCTAGCAATACCTTGACAAACGCATCTGAATTCACAAAAGTACATTTTATAAAATGGAATCCATTGCCGAGGAATTCTCAGTTAAAATAATAATAGTAATTGTGGAGGGATGAAATGTAGCACCACCTTTCTTTCCACTAACAGTGCTGGCCAAAATATCTAAAAGGGTTAAATAAATCTTCATTTGTTAATTCACCCATCCCTCCTTTCCTTTCTCTCCTTTCCAATCCATTGAATTCACATTCTGCTAGAGGCTAAAGCAGAACACTGCTACACATATATATCCTTCCTTGGGAAGGAGCAACACAGGTGAGAGCACAGATCCAGGAAAAGCTTTTTATAGCTCGCATTTCAAAATAGCTCTGAGAATCACCCATTATCAAAGCAATTGGGAGCTATTTTCTACACCTCCAGAAAATGAATATGCAGATAAGCTACTGTAAATGCAAACTGCCAGCACCTGTAAGGCAAATGATATTGTTAGACTACATGCTGCTCCCAGAACTCCAGCTAATTATTGTATTCCATCTTTTTTTTTCTTAAATGGATACTGTATTGTGATGGCTGGTTTTGTTGTTGTTTCTTTAATGCTAGTCCAACAGGTATAGAAGATGTGTAGGTTCATTGTTGCTGAGTGATAGGAAGCTTTAAAGGCACTCGATAATCAGCTTTCTTGATTGGGAGAGAATATTGAGAATGTGTTTGTTTTTTCTAGTGTACCTATTCATTATTGTTTATGTAGGGCCATCAGGTGATATTTTGCAAGGCACAGCAACGTGTTAAGAAAAGAGAGGCTGGAGTTCCTAACCCAATGGCTTATATTTTAAATTGGAGTAGAAAGCAAGGTACTAAGAGAGAGAGAAGGAAATACGTGCAAAGACTTTTCTTATGATCCGATTGCTTTCGGGAGTGAAGTGGTGGGACTTCTTGGTTTGTTTTTGCAAATGCATTGGTAGAATAGGGGGGGAAAGCAGACAGCGCTAGTTTGAAAGGAGCGTGAGGGAAATGGCCACATGACCCCAGAGCTATTTCCAGTTCTGAAAGCTTAGGTTAAAGACTCTATTGCTTTTCAACACAAAAGCTTGTCCAAAAAAGGAAAGCCTGTTGTGAGAGAAAGTCAACCCCAAAGAGAAATATTTGACACTCCCTCAGCCCCCCTGTACATTCCGATGACTGTTTAGTCTGCAAGCCGCATCATGGAGTCCCAGGGGAGATGGGACTATAAGTAAGTACAATTCAGATAGCCCTCGACTTAAAGCCAATGGCTTAGTGACTTTTCAAAGTTATGGCAGACCTACACAGGGTTAATTATAATCTAGATTTCAAGTTCTGAAGGCTGCCCCACCCCTGCAGTCATGTGATCACATTTTGGGTGCTTAGCAATCGGCCCACATTTACAAATGTTTGTAGCACCCTGCAGTCAGGGGATCATAAGATAGATAGATAGATAGATAGATAGATAGATAGATAGATAGATAGATAGATAGATATTTGCCAAAACTAATGGTTACTTCCTTTTTTTCTGGCAAAAAGTGCCAGAATATATTTAACAACCGCAGCATTCGCTTAACAACTGTGGTGATTCACTTAATGACTGCCACAAAGAAGTTGTAAATCAGGTGTAGACACATGGTGACCTGCTTAACGACCAGCACAACTTATTACCATAAATCCAGGTTCAATCATGGTCATCAATAAAAAATTCCTGCATAGGACTCCCTTTTTGATGAGCTATCACAGCATTGTGGGGAAAGCCTTTAGCGTTTAGCTATGAGAATCTGCGTTAAATAGATGGTACTTTCTGCGTAGATGGTACTTTCATGTGTGTTAAAAGGCAGATGCAGTGAAGAGTTCAAGCAATAATTATTGCTTCAGTTGGGTTGAGCGGCAAAGATGGAATTTTACAAAATGGGGGGAAAAAGAAAAGAAATTACTGCTGCTAGAATGTATTAGATCCTATCATCCCAACTCATATCCATTGTCATGATTTTGCAGGGCAATCATATTATATAAGAACCCTTAACAGGGTTAAGTATTAGTATTTCTGCAGACAGTAATCTCTAGTAGATATGCACCATTGTGCATGTTAAACCTCGGCTCTAATTCCATCATATGAAAAAGCAACTAAAATTCATTTGGCAAAAGTCACAGAAGCAGCAAAACTGTGCAAGGTGAAAATATGGTATTTTACAAAAATGGAGGAAGAAAAGATCCTAGATGTGAACAATAGAACTTGGACCCATATACTTAGCTAGGAATTGTGGGGCTTGTCCCCATATCAGGTACAGTATTCTTCAGGATGGAGAAAATAAACAGGAATAAAGTTCTAGAGCAAAATTGTGGTGTCACATTGCTGTCATATGGCGTTATGTTATGTTTTTCCCCTTCACAGAATTGGGGTGGGCGTGGCCTGTGCCTAACGCATCCAGCCCGTGGACCGCCAGTTTGACACCCCTTTTCTAGAAAGTGGAAACTAGGAAGAAACAAATTTTAAGAAATCAGTAGAACCTCAAGAGCTGGGGCTACAGCTTGACTATATGAGCATCCATTAGGAAACTTGACAGCTTTAAGACTTGTGGACTTCAACTCCCAGAATTTCTCCTCCAGTCATATTAGCTCAGGAATTCTGGGAGCTGAAGTCCACAAGTCTTAAACTTGCCAAGTTTGGAGGTCCTTGATTTAGTTCTTCTGGAGATTCCTCACTTCCTGGACCTAAACTATTTCAGCTTCCTTCCCTTGGGATGGCACTATAGGGCATTGTATGCCAAAACAACTAGACATGGAGCAGTGGTGGGATTCAAAAATTTTCAATACCTGTTCTGTGGGCATGGCTTGGTGGGCGTGGCAGGGGAAGGATACTATAAAATCTCCAGTCAGAAGTGGTATTTGCCAGTTCTCCGAACTACTCAAAATTTCTGCTACCGGTTCCCAGAACTGGTCAGAACCTGCTGAATACCACCTCTGACATGGAGGCATTTTTTTCCCCTCATGCCATCACTTTGCTGAACATCTAATTCTCTCAGTGGTATAAATGTCTATGTCAGGGGTGTCAAACTTAATTTCATTGAAGGCCCGAGTGGGGGCATGTCTGGGGTGGATGTGGCCAGGATAAGTATGGCCAGGGTGAGTGTGGCCAGCTCCCCTGCTTCCCACCTTCTCATTCCAATCTGCCTGCCTCCCTCTCCTTCTCTCCATCTGATTCCTATCTCTTTCCTTCCTTCTAAGGCTGACCAAGTTCTGGCCCAGATGGCAGCCATCAAGTTAGATTAGCACCTGGCCAGCAGGGCTGAGGTACCAGGGGCCTGTCCTTCACTGTCTCAAGGGCAGCCCTTCAGACCAGATCTAGCCACATCACAAGTCGGATCCGGCCCACGGGCCTTGAGTTTGATACCCCTGCTCTATGTATATTAACTCATGTAGTGTGACTATAGTATTATTTAACCTTCTACTAGCTATTTTACTCCCTCCCTTTTTATCAGCATGATGATGAAGATGATGATGATGGTGATGAAGATAATGATGTATGCTGAGTACTTCTGTACTGGAGGCAAATTCCTTGTGTGTCTAATCACACTTGACTAAAATATGTGGAGGTGATTAGCAGCATCAAATTTCTGGGTGTGCAGCTAATGAGTAGGCTGGCTTGGTCACTTAACAGTGAGGCATCAGTAAAGTGAGCACAACAGCACTTGCCTTTTCTCCATTTCATGAGAAAGGTACATCTTCCTTCTCTTGTCCTTATACAGAGGGACAATTGAGAGCATCCTGTCCTATTGCATGACAGTCTGGTCTGGAAACATTACTGCTTCGGACAGGAAGGTGATGCAGAGAGTGGTGAGGATGGCAGAGAAGATTATTGGCCGTTCACTTCTGTCTATCCAGGACATAACATATCAACAATCTTGAGCAGTGTTGGTAAGATTGACTGGGATACTAAACATCCTCTTCACCACCTGTTTTCCTTGTTACCTTCTGGGAGGAGGCTTCGTGGTATCTGAAGCAGAACATCCAGATTCAGACACAGTTTTGTTCCATATAGTATCAACCTTGTAAATTCTCAACCTTCCTCTTTCTGATATGTACTCAATATGGACAGCGATTAATATATATATATATATATATATATATATATATATATATATATATATATATATATATATATATATATATATATATTTGTTTTCTGAGGTTCTCGCTGGTATTTATATGTAGATCTTTGGTTGTTCGGGTTTTCTCCGCGTAAGATTTGAAGTATCTAGGCAACGCTTTATGAAGTCTCATTCATCATCTTCAGGCTTCTGTCTCCAGCTCTGTGCTTCTCAGAGTAATGGAGATTGCAGCTGCTTCCTCCTTTAACTGCCAGTGGGGGTGGAACTTGATTGGGTGGGGGCTTGGCTGTGTTCTGATTGGGTGGGGGTGTGTTCACCCCATTGGTAGGGGTTTGGCTGTGTTCTGACCATGGTTGGGGAAGCCAACAATCAACTTCCCTTCCTGATGTCTTGGTATACAAAGATCCGATGGCTTCCTAGGACATCACCATCTACCAGAAGAAACACATACTAACCGCTATCTACATGCACTCTCACACCACCACCCAGCACAGATCAATTCCGTAGCCAAGACACTCATCTCCAGAACAAAATGCTTAGCCGATGAACAACACCAAAAACCGAACTACACACTCTCACCAACGTACTCACAGCCAATGGATTCCAAAGAAAGAAGATTACCCACCTAATCCAAAAAGAAGCCCCAACCAAAATCCAAGACAGAGAACAAGAAAACGGAAAAGCCCTCCTCCCATATATAAAAGGCACTACAGACAAAATTAGCAAGATCCTCCAAAAACACAACATCAAAACAGCATTCTGCACAAACAAAAAATATCCACCATCCTAAGAAACCCCAAAGACAAAATCGAATTAGAAAACCAAGGAGTATACGAAATCCCCTGCACAGCCTGCCCTAACACATACATTGGACAAACTAATAGAAGAATAAATGCACGCATTGAAGAACATAAGAACTCAATCAAAAAGAAGAAACGACCTCTTCCCTGGTCCAACACCTCAAAACCACAGGACATGAAATTGATTTTAAAAATACCAGAACTATTGCCAAAACCGAACACTTCAACAGCAGAATAATCAGAGAAGCCATAGAGATAGAAAAACGCCCACACAGCATGAACAAACGAGATGACACCTCCCGCCTTCCAGCCATTTGGAAACCCGCCTCATGAACAGACGAGTACCTAACATGAAGAAGGACACTGGACCCACACCCATGAGAGCCACACAAGATGCCACCACCACACTTCCATGTAGAAAACAGACTCCCACCCATTCAGAAAATGAGAAACGACCATGGACCAGAAGCTGCACTGCAGCTGCATCACTACCCACTTCAAACCCTCTGAGCCATACATGAAGCAAACCAACACCCACTATGAAGATGCAGCAGGACCACGAACCAGAAGCCAAACAGCAAGATCACAACTCTCCAGCTCAAATCCCCAGCAACTAAAACTAACCTGAGCACAACCAAGCCCCCCTGAACAGAACACGCTCCAACCAATCAGAACACGGCTAACCCCCAACCAATCAGAACACAGCCAAACCCCTACCAATGAGAACACACCCCACCCAATCAGAACACAGCCAAGCCCCCACCCAATCAAGTTCCACCCCACTGGCAGTTAAAAGGAGGAAGCAGCTGCAACTCCATTACCTGAGAAGCACAGAGCTGGAGACAGAAGCCTGAAGATGATGAATGAGACTTCATCGAAACGTTGCCTAGATACTTCAAATCTTACGCGGAGAAAACCCGAACAACCAAAGATCTACATATATATATATATATATATATATATATATATATATATGCATTTATATCTATGAGTGTAGGTATAAATATATGTATGTATATACCATATGTGTATGTGTGTTATTTATGTGTACACTTTTGAGAGCAGGCAACAAATTTTATTTTTAATGTGTGCCAGTGTGCCCACAGTACAAAGTGACAAGTTATTCTATTCTATTCTATTCTATTCTATTCTATTCTATTCTATCCTATCCTATCCTATCCTTTCCTATCCTACCCTACCCTACCCTATCCTATCCTATTCTATTCTGTTCTATTCTATTTTATTCTATTCACACAAATAGGAGCATTACTGGATACAGTTCGGTTAAAGACATCTGCTTGGCCTTGATGTAAAGTTTCTCAAAGCTCTTTGTTGCATTACTTCAAAAAAACCTAGAGACCAACTAGATAATGACTGGATTCACATATCAGTCTAACTCATACCGTATTTAGCCATGATTTGTCAAATAAGCCACATCGACTGGATGCATATGCCATAAATCATGTGGGTTTTTTAAAAAATTGCAAGGCTAAGTCAAAACCATGCTATGGGTTAGCACAGGGAGTGAAACCAGCTACTATATTAAGTAAGTTATGATTTCACTTTTTTATTTCCAAGATAACAGCATAAAATCTCCAGTGAGGAAGCCTGAGAAATGTATAGGTTTAACCATTTCCTGCTCCTTAGGATGATTTACCATCTGCACAGGAAAGTTGGAGGCTGGAGCTGTACCAGGTCTGCACTGAATTGGAGAAAGTTAGATGTTCAACCCAAATTTTCAGTCTTCCATCATCAATGAGTCTGCTTTCTACTTATGAGTTGGTTCTGTTTTGATATATGGAAAAACTCATCATATTCTTTTCTATATGGTCCATGTTTAAAAAAATGAGGCTGAATTATTTCCTATATTAACATCCTATGCATTTACAATTTCTCCTTTTATTCTATTTATTTTTTGTTTATAGTTTGCCTCTCTCTTCCATTCCTAACATATTAAAAACAAGTTTGAAAAATATTCACAGGTTGAAATGTTCCCCAAGGCTACAGGCCAAAAGCCCAAAGCCTCTTTCAGGATCCCAGTCTGTGTAGGAAAACTGCAGTTTAAATTCCTCTCACAACTCAGGGCTTTCTAATATCAGGGTTTCATTCCTCTTTTTTCAAGGAGTATTCAAATCAGCACCAGTATCCTTTGGCCTCATTTTGGCTGTACCAGAGGTGGCTTTCAGCAGGTTTTGACCAGTTCTGGAGAACTGGTAGTGGAAACTTTGAGTAATTCAGAGAACCGGCAAATACCACCTCTGACTGGCCCTGCCCCCATCTATTCTCTACCTCCCGAGTCCCAGCCGATCAGCTGGGTCTTCTTTTGTTGCCCTGCACAGCAGGTTAGTAGGGTGAGGAGGGAATTGGGATTTTGCAGTATCCTTCCCCTGCCACATCCACCAAGCCATGCCACGCCCCAAGTAACACTCCCACAGAACCAGTAGTAAAAAAATTTGAATTCCACCACTGGGCTGCACTCTAAGGAATACAACTTGCATTCCAAATTCTAAGACAAGGAAAATATCTTATTAGCAATTAGTAAACATTGGAGAGAGAAAAATGCCCCACAGTTATATGTAGGTGAAGAAATTACCAAAGAAAACCAAGGGCTGGGATTTCTTCATGCTGCAGGCTGTTGCTTAGCAAATGAGCGAGGAACCCAGAAATCAACATCAAGAAAGGAAAGTTAAAATGGAATATTATAGCACACGTTGTAAAACGTGCGGTTGCAGCATTCTTGTTAGCCCCGGCACAGACTTACAGGCACCCAAGAGACCAACAACACCCTCAATACAAAAGAAATTGCTATGAGCTTGGAACTGCATGAATAACAACAACAAAAATAGATATCTATATCCACACAGGTTGTTTGAAATACTGCCTCTCCAAGACTTGCTCCATTTCAGTCAATGGATTCTTCACGTGCCTCAGGGCACAGGCTTAAATGTGTGGGCAGCAGAGAATCCAGTTTAGATGTTAAAATGCAGGACCTAAAAGAGAACATGCAAGCCATATGGATTTTCTGTCCCTCCCCTCAGACTGCTGAAATGCTCATGTACATTTCTCTTTGATTTCTCTCAATATAAAGACAAAGTTCATGTGTTAGTAAAAGTAAAGGTTCCCCTTGTACGTACATGTGAGTCATTTCCAATTCTATGGGGCAGTGTTCATCTCTGTTACAAAGACGAAGAGCCAGTGCTGTCTGAAGATGTCTCTGTAATCATGTGGCCAGCATGACTAAATGCCGAAGGCACACGGAACACTGTTACCTTCCCACCAGAGTGGTCCCTATTTTTCTACTTGCATTTTTACATGCTTTTGAACTGCTAGGTTGGCAAAAGCTGGGACAACTAACAAGAGCTCACTCTGTTATGCGGCGCTAGGGATTCAAACCACCAAACTGCTGACCTTTGTGATTGACAAATGCAGCATCTTAGCCACTGAGCCACCGTGTCCCTCTTGTTCATATGTTACATGGAAGGTAATCTAGGTTTCTGATTAATAAGTATCCTTCCTCCCATGCATATCTATACGCATGTTTATTTCAGATATAGAATTAGAATAGCCTTTACCAATTTCTTGGCCAAATTCTGCAATTTCCTAGCTATTTTTTAAAAAAATAGTTAAATTATATTACCAAAACAAATTTTAAAAAAGAAATCTTAGAATTATTTCTGCACAGCAGCAGTAGGGTTTCACCACAAACCCATGTCTAATCCACCGCAGTTATTTTATACAACAAATGTGGTAAACCCTTTGCACTGCTTATTCCTTTTCATTTTAGTATTAAATGGACAACGAGCCAGAGTATATGGATTGTAATTTTAGTATAGTTAGACCATGTATAATGGACAGATTGGATTTTATCATAGATTTTAGTTGCTATTTATTATTTTATACTTGAATTTTTAATTGTATATTTACTGAGTGTTTTTATTTGTTCTGGTCTCTGGTCTATGAATATATGCATGAATCTAATGTCTATGTGTATTTATCCATGTAGTATCACTGTAGTATTATTTATCCTTCTTATTATCTTCTTTACTACCCCTTCTGATTGATATGAGGAAGATGAAGATGATGATTCTGTTCCTTTCATGTATACTGAGAGATCCTGTACCAGAGACTAATCTATCTCAAAGCACATTATGACATTTTTTTGATTAGTGAAAAAAATGGCTTTTTAAATAATTAAAGTTATACCTTTCTTGAACCCAATCCCTAATGTCTGGAGTAGAAGAACTTAGTTTCTTAGTATAAAGTAATTCTCTTGTTTATTCCAACATCCAGTTCAATCAAAAACAGCAAAATGGCATGATTTTGGAAGATAATTCAAAACAGCATTCACTTGTTTACTATAAAAACATTTATTAAAAATTCAGTGTACTGTATGTGTGTTACAATATTATTCTCAAGTGGAACCAATAATACGTACAAATATAATATACATAAAGACAGAAAAAACAGAAAATATACGTCAAACATCATATATTATCAACTAAATGAGATAGGCAGCAAATTAGTCAGATTGAATCAATATTAATGTGTCTCTGAAAAGCATCTGTTTCTTCCATTTTTTTTCCAAAAAATACAGTACCAATGAACAAAAATCAAGAAAAAGAGTTAGGACAATTCACATTATTTTTGTTCCAATTAAAATAGTTCAAAAGAACTTTGAAAAATAGGCACATTGCATAGTACAAGACTATTAGATTCTGAACAAATTTCCAATAAATTAAATTATACTTTTGCTGTCATAAAATTTGGCTCAAAAAGCACCTCTTAAAATCTTAAGCAATCAGAGATAAATCAAGGCAAATTATTCATTTGTTAAAAGTGCATGTGATGTTCCTGGCTGTGAATTTATTCTTTTTCTTTTGCCATTCTTCATTTCTCATTAAACAATGTACATTATGCAATAAAAATAATGTGGTGCTGTTAAATGACTCCACAATTCAAAATTACTTTAGTCTGATTTAGGTTTTTCAAAAACGTTCTTTCTCTGAGCTATGTTGAAATCAGCACTGGTTATCTCACTTGTTTCAGGGAGGGAAAAAAACCCTTTTGTATACATAATGATGAAATAATTATTCTAATCTGTGTTACAACGGGTTTCCTTTGCATTTCTTTGAAAGCAATTGAAACCTTTTATTTTCCCAGGGATTGTGATGACCAGGGGCTGGACATGGAAGCAATACAGCCAGAATGAAGGCTTAACTCCCCTTTATTACTCCAACTTTCCCCCAAAAGTCTCATTGTTCTGAAAGCAGTCATAGTTCAGGCAGTGGTAGGCTCCTGCCGGTTTGGAGCAGTTTTAGCAAACCGGTAGTTCCAGCAATCAGCTGGCCCTGCCCCCTGCCCCCTGCACTATCCTGTCCTATATTTCCGTGTTTTTCAACTCAGCTGATTCGCGCAACACAGTAGATTGCCATGCCTCAGCTGTTTTACTCGCCGGCGGTGCTCTAGAAGTTAAGCTTTAGAAGCTAAATTGGCGGGTTTTGAACACTACATGTGCACGCTCACAGAAGCGGTTGTTAAACTGGTTGCAGCCTACCACTGAGTTCAGCGAATTTGGTTCCAAGCAGTCCTTGACACAGGAAGAGCTCACTGGGACTGCAGCCCTGCAAAACCTGGAGCAGAACTGGGTCTCTCTAAACTCGCACATAACCAGCCCAGGCAAGTGAGACAAGTAACGCAAGCAGGGCAAGGCAAACAAGGCAGGGCAAGCAAAGTATCCAGATGTCAGTAACAGCGCATGAAACTCGAAAAAGGCAACGCTCGTTCCTGACAAGTGCCCCTCCCAACAGCATTTCTTTAAATCTCATTCCCCCAGTGAGCCATGTGAAGAGGGACAGGGTGCCCTCCTCCTGAGTATCGGGTCACCCTGCACTGATCCTGCCTCTTCTCCATTCTCCATGCTTGGGGATGGGCGGGGGAAGTAATTGCTCATTGCTGGAGCTCTGTCGCTCCTCTGCTCTGCTACCTGCCTTCTCCTCCCGCTTTGCTTGGTCATCCTGCTCCCTCTCCCCTTTGCTGGCAACCCTTCCCAGGGCTGAGGGACCTATCACTGCTTCGTTCTGCTCCTCCAGTCATTCCTCTGCAAGCCCTACCTCTGTCTCGTCCTCCTCCTCCTCGGACCCAAGCTCCAATGGGGCCATGACAGGTGCTATCCTCTAATAGATTCTAAATTTTGAAACATTTAGATTTGTTACATTTAAATATCAAACAATGACATCTCTGATCAGTCCTGCCATGAAATCAATGTATAGAACATAAAAATAAAAGTGGTACCTTTCTGTAAACATTTTTAATGTGTAAAGTAAATTTATGCTAAAATGCTGGTAAAGGAGTCCGCCAACTTCTGAAAGGTGCCTAGTTGCAAAATAAAATAAAATTGCAAAAGTCACCTAATATCACCATTTTAACACAATTTGTTCTATCATCAGATTCTTCTGCCTGGAACGGGCAATCTAAAAATGAGATCAAGTAGCTACAGCTCAGATTTAAGATAGATAATAACTGATCACACAAAGTTTTCTGGACTGCAAGCGTGACTTCAAAGGCACCAATATTTCAGAAAATTAAGATCTACTGATCATATGGGATAGAATTATGGATTTACTTGGGTCTCCTCTGGCTGTTACTCTGCCTGCTGTTCGTCTAAAAGTCTGTAAATTTCAGACTACTTCATTCCACGGAATGGGACAACTCACCACAGCCAACTTGTCATGGCCAACTCTTGATGGGGAAAATTCAAGAATCCAATTTAATTATTTAAAATAATTAAAATTTATTTTAATTTTTTTCATTCACATTTCATGTCTCTCCTTTGGCATCCTTTCTTTAATGATTCTATTCCACCAGGTTTATATATATATATATATATATTAGTATAACTTTTATCCCATGGCAAGTTGGCCATGGCGAGTTGGCCACTATGGTTTCCAAGGTGAGTGTGCCTTTCCTCCTGATAAGGCTTTCCTTATCTTCATAAGGTATTTCCTTATAAAATTTCCTTTTATCTGTTATAGATATAAAACCGGATTTAGTAATTATTGCTCAGGTCAGATTCCCACTCAGAAACACTGAAACAGGACCTAGAATGTTTTTAGTTCCACTACTCTAGAGCCTAGAATCAAGCATTACCAATTCCTCTTTTTCTGTGCTAGAAAACAGCAACTGGAGAATATGCCACGTAGCCATAGATGTAATGAGGTATAAATCCCATCTCCGCCATCACTTATATGATGTCAGTGCATTGAGTACCAGTGCCTGAAGGAGAAAAACAGATATTGGAAAACCTGCTAGAGATATCAACTCTTCGTATGTCTTTTTCAATCATATATAGAGGTTGGTTGCCACTAATTTCTGAAACATTAGACTTCACCAAGGAAGCATCAACCATCCACCTTGGATTATAAATCTGCAACATGCTTATTGAAAAAATCGTTGACCAGCCTCCATATGAATATATTTTCCCAGTTCTAGTTTTCTTGCTAAGGATGATCTAATGTGAAAATATATTTAGAACATTTCCAGTTATCTTCTTGCACAATGTGTCCTATTTTCCCAATTCCCTTGTTATTTCACAGCCCAATCCTCAAAGCTTTTTTGCCAGTGGAGGCCTTGCCCTTCTCTGCCTGGATTTCAAAGTAGCTTGCATTGGCAAAGCACTTGGAGGATTAGGCTGTTAATAGAAGTTTTAAGAAGTAGATTAGATCTAGCGGCTATGATTTCATCTTTTAGAGGCAGAGAATTGTGATTTTTTTATAACACATAAAGAAATAGGAAATTATGTTATGGAATGACATGAGGAAGATATGGCTGGTCCATTTCATGTTCAGATTTTACAAGAGGATCAAAGTGGAATTGAATGTCTGTTACATTTATTTTCAAACTTACGTATAATCGGAATTCATGAATTTGCTTTCCCCTCTTAACTCTCCTTTTAAATTGGATGGATTTAGATCAGATAAATGACCGATGGATACAGTTGCATAATGCCATGTGAATCCCTCCCCCACTTTAAGAACCTTAGAAATAAAACAGAACAAAAACAACTATATATTTAGAATTAAAAGAGCGTTTTAACAGCAGTTTAGAAGTTCCGTATAGTTTAATTTGTATGATGTTAGTGTATGCCTACTTTTTGGTTTTATTAATTATAGGCTTATATATTCTTATTGCAGTTTCCTTTGACCTAAGGATTCTGATTGTATGAATGTTGTCCTTTTCAAATGATATTCACGGGGAAAAAAGAGGATTATTTTGCACAAACCATGCATTAAAAAAGAAACATGCACTAAGTGTGTGGGTCTGTGTGTATTTTGCCCCAGCTGTCTAGCCGCATCCGACTCACCCCAGCCATTCACTGAAAGGATAGCTCACCCCAGCCAACTTGCTATGGGACAACTTGCCACAGGACAATGTGAGATAACTCAAGAGGGGGATAACTTGAGAAGGTCCAAGCCTAAAGCAAGACAAGGCCTGGTACAATTCATTTGTCCCTCATTTGAGTTATCCTAAGATGAATTGCCCTGCAGCAAGTTAGCTGGGGCAAGTCGACCAGCATGAGTTGGCCGCTGTGAGTTGTCCTAGACCCCTTGAAGGCACCGGTCAGGTATTATTACATGGGGAAATCCCTCTGCAAAATTCCTATCTCTTTTGCAGCCCAGGTCAAAACAGCATGTCCAGGTCCCAGAGGGCATCAGGCATGCCAGCCAATAGAAGTTAGAAAGACCTCAGCACCTGACTTGCATCAACAACTACAAAGACCAGGAGCATCCTAGACCACGTCTGTCGGAAAAGAGGGAAAATGTTACTTTAAAACAGGGCACCACAAATGACCTTAACCTGCCTCAGCTGTAGAGACGAAACAAAGGTAGCAGCTAGTCAGCAACTACAGCATATAGGTGTCTTAGAATAATCATGGCTTTTTTTTTTTTTTTAAGAGAGGGGATATTGACTCCTAGTGACTATCTGGACTACTTTCGATAAGGATTTTCGGAAATGGTTGCCACTGCCTCTTTCCCAGGGCTGGCAGAGAGAGACTGGCCCAGGGGTGGGATGCTACCGGTTCTTCCCAGCTCTATAGAACCGGTAGCTCTGAAGAGCAGCAGACACCAAACCGGTTCTGTGTCTGCTGCTGTTTGGCCCACCCGCCCGCCTGGGCTCTTACCTGTCCTTTACTTCCTGATTTTTCAAGCTCAGCTGCTTTGCGCGGCACAGCTGCAGTTGAAAAAGCAGGGGAAAAAAGGCTTTTCAAATGCTGCGCACCCACACCCAGTGCTTTCCAGCTGTCCGGGTGGCACAGCTTAAGGTTTTTTACATGCATGCATGCACGCAAAGTGCACATGCGCGCATAAAACATAGTAACCGAACCGGTTGAATCCTACCCCTGGACTGGCTCAAGGTCACTCAGTTAGCCTTGCTATTAAGACAGGACTTATGGTGTCTCAGTGGCTTAATTACTGCACCAAACTGGCTCTCAATCATGACATATGATCTAGTTACTTGAGAGACTCCCATTGTTTCTTTCTTGCCCAATAAGATCAAGCAAAATGGGCATAAATCCAAATTGGGTCGGGCACCGGGACCAGAGGTTTAATCTTCTGAGCTTTCAGATTCATGATGGAGCCCATCCTCAGGGAATTTCTCTCGACCAGAATATGTGCTTTGGCTTATTTTGTGCATTGTATTTATGTGGTGCCTTCCTATTGGTTGTTTGGTGTATTGATGGCTGGCAATTGGCTGAATGAATGGGCATACTTCAAGTAATTTCTTTCAGGATCTAGAATGCCTGCCTTCATTGTCATGGTGACTATACTCTGGAACAGCATCATTCCAGAGATCCATGTGGCTCCCTCCTTGCAACTGTTCTGCACATATCCAAAAACCTGGTTTTACTCAAAAATATTGATATGAATTATATGTGTATTATCAGTTTGATGCTTTTTCTTCCGTTTCTTTTGTAAATTGGTTCCTATCCCCCACAATTCTCTGAATCACATTTATACTTTTTTAACCTAACATTAAATATTTTTGTAGCATAAGTAACAGTATCCCTTTAGCATAAGTAACTAGATTTGTGAAACCCTTTTGTGAGTTTAGTTTTATCTTTTACCGATTTTTGCCAAGTGCTGGGGAAATCAGGAAATTCAAGCGGTTCAAAGAAGATTAATTGCAAGCTTAAGCTCTCTACAAGAATCTGACCAACTAGCGGTCAAGAGAAATGAGCAGGAAATAAGAGAGGCATTCAAGGTATGCTGGACTTAGATCTCTTGAGGGTGCACAGAGTCCCATGAAAGATTTGACTTTCCCTCCGGCTCAGCCTGGTCATCTCCTACATTTTTTTAAATCCATAAACATTTTGGCTGTTAGCTATACATGTATTAAACACAGTACTGGGAAGAAAGATTTTTCAGTGTAGCATCTAGGGATGTTGTAATACCAATTAGCATAAGCCAATTCTCTCTGCCAAGTCTTTTACACAGTTGGTATGTATGATAATTCAGTGTTTTAAACACATTAGGCATCTATCAAACTCTCTTAGAAGTCTATTTTTAATATCCTTTGCATGCATTCCAGACAGTATTTAAGGACTGTGAAGGTTCTGCTGATATTAAGTTGTTTCCTCAATCAAATTGACTTACGTGTGATTTTTTTTTTCTAGGCTTCATTTATTGCTGAAAGAATACTGAGAGAAACCACTGAAAAGAAAATCAATAGAACTCTGCTACCCTTGAGGTCAGCTAGCTGAGAAGTGAGAGGGCATGATAGAAGCCCCGTGAGAATTGCGAAACATAAAAAAATACCACCATTAAAATAAGATATTTTAAGAAAACATTTTAGACGTGCTGGCAGAGAATCTAAATTGGGAATGGAGCCGTGGGTTTGGGGGAGACTACATAAATTATACTTTATAAATCCAGTTGCCAAGCCCCAGGGATAAGATAGACGACATAATTTCCTTTCAACCTTGGATCTGGTATTTAAAAAAAACAGGCCTCCACTTGATACCTTCCAATGGGAAGGGCACATCCAACAATAGCTGTTTCTACATCAACTGGGATTCTGCCAATTTTGTTGTAAACAGATTGTGGGATTCAGTAACTCCAACTTCGGCCCCAACTTATCTCTACCACATATTCAGACAGTAACTTTGTTTGCACAACATAAGAAGAGTGGCTTAAATTTAAGCATGGCTAATCCTTCATCCAGTAAATGTGCTTTAGCTGACTCGCTAAAACAGAATCAGTCATGGTTTACCAATCCCTCTTCTTCTTCTTTTTTTGTTATGATCCAGACACCCTTTGTAATAACTGGTGAGCTTGCAAATAGTAATAACTGAACCAGTTATTTCCTGTAATGAATAATTTTCAAGCACCAGACCCTGACACCATGCAGTAATACTATGCATCAGCTGCTATGCCTGGGATGTAGGGGGTAGGCCTCTCTTTCCCCACCTTCCAAAACTGGGGTTGTATTTGGATTTGAATCAGGGAACTCCAGCAAGACAAACATCTAGTCCACTTGACTAAGATCCCCATTATAATTGGTTTGATTCTTCCCACCATACCAAGGTCATTATTGGGAAGACAAATGGGCCATTCATTGTACAATTTCTGCCTGTTGTTTTGGCTCACTGAAGACAGAATTGCTTTATAAAACTTACACAATTTCAGATAACAGTCCCTCTGCTCACCCATCCCCTTGGCCCCTAGCTGTGGCTTTTGATCAAATATGTATTTCTGTCCCAAGGTTGTCACAAATCTCATAGGATAGGGACTACATACATATTCCTCACTCAGAGAAGTATGGGGTGCCCACTCTATTTTTTTTTTTTTAGCTTTTGTGTTCCAAGACAATAATATATAGAGACATTGTTGCCTAAAGCAGCAACCTTTTGGGCACCAGGGACCGGTTCTGTGGACAGAGTTTTTCTGCAAACCAGAGGGAACGTGGTTCCGCGTGCTGCATCTATCCCATAGATGGGGCTTCACTTTTTTGTGCAGCCCCATTTCTGGCATACCATGGACTGGGGGATTGGGGAACCCTGGCCTAAAGGGATGCCTTGGGATTAGTGAGTGTAGTGATGACTTTGAAGAATGCAATGGCACTCCTAAGAGCAATGTTGGCCAGGATGCTAAGTCCATCTACTTGAGAAGCCAAGTAGAAACAACTAGAACCTCTGAAAGCTTGCAAGTAGCGTGAATGGTCCATCTCAACTGCAATCAGTTCTCTCTACCAACCACTTCCCCAAAAAAGTTTCTCATGGGATCTTCTTTGAAAAGATTTATTGAGATGAAAGAGATAGAATTGCAAGGATTTCAGCAGCTGAACTCCTTCCCACTTAAAGCTACCGCATTACAGCCAAGACTTTCTAAGTTTGTCTTTCTCTTGAACTGGCAAGAAGATGTAACAGTATAGGAATGACTTAGAGAGATGCGGGGAAGGAATACTATATAGAGAACAACCAGATAAAACAGTGAGGAGCCCACAAATGCTTAACAGGCAAGAAGCTCATAAAGGTTTCACCCTAACATATCAGACTGTTAAAAGTGATGGTGGGAGGTTTGTATTTTCATAGTTGTAAGATTATGTTGATAAACCTTTAAAAGAAAGTAGAATTAGTCCATCTGGTCATGTTTCCTATGTGAAAAAATGACAGAAAGTGGCTGTTTTCATGGTTACAGAGGAGCTTGTAGTTGGCTGTCTAGAAAATGACCTCTTAAAATCTGATCAGTCTGTAAACTATGTGCTGTGAATGCTGGAGGTATTTATTTAATTCTAGTCATCCTTTCTTTAGAATTTAAGGCAAGATCCATAGAAGGATACCCTCCCTATAAGATACAGTAGATTGAATTGACATAGAGTGCTTTAAAATCCCCCAGTAAGGTTCACAGCTCCTGGTATATGTTTTTCTAAACTGATATTTATTTAATGGCCAGCTAACTCAAAATTTATGACTTTGAGCAGCATATAACATTAATATTATAAAAACCAACCATATGTAACATAACCAAGACTGGAAATAAAAAGTGCTGTCTTGGAAAAGTTGGTGTCCAAGTTGGTAGTTTTAACCTTCAGGAATCTACCTAATGCTCTTTTAAAAACAACTGTTTGGGTGGGTTTAATTTGGTTTAATTTTATAGATTAGTTTTGCATAGTGTGACATAGGTATAAGTCCCTGAACATCTCCAAAGAGACAAAGACACAAATGATGTCCTAATACACATGACAACATGACTTCTACCAACTACCTAGATGTCAATCTCTGCCATTGGTTGCCTTCATGAGGGGAGAAGCATGAGAATTCTGATCCTGTATAGTTCATAGTACAGAAAGTATAATAACATTAAGGGATTCAAGTTGTCATTTCAATACAATTTTATATTTTCTCCTGATGTTAGGACACCAGCTTTCCAGGGGAAAAATCGCATAGAATATCCTTTTCCACCCCACCAACCATAATTAGAGCATATTATTGCACTATAAAGAGCTGAATGACTTCGGTTTCCTAAATAATTAAAATTAGATTGTTCAATCTTAATAATTTAAGATTTCTAAAAACTTTAAATGGGCATATATTTTTACATTGAAAGATCTCATTGGAAACTTCTTGATTTGATACAGTGCTTCTTTCCTCTAGATATTTCAAACAAGGAAACAAACACAGAGAGCTAACAGAATTAAGGTTACCTTTTACATCTCATCTGAATGCTGTTAAATATCTTTCTGGAGTTTGAGATGATGAATCATCCATCTCAGCTGCAATCAGCTCTTTCTACCAACCATGAAATTGCAATATAGAGAAAGTGTACTCACATTTTCATAGGAACGCAAATGTTCTTGTGGCATTGCAGGATATAGTTCCTTACTCTTCAATGACAGTTTATCTAAGGTATATCTCCTATGTGTGTGAGAGAGATGTACACATAATAAACTGAGCCTTCTCTCTTTCATTAGTGTGACATAAATGCTCTGAGGAAATCCTGCATCTTGGATGGTTGAAAACAAGTTTGCTTTGACCTGGTCTACTAAAGAAAAATGCAAATGTGATGGGAAGACAAAAATGTTGTTGTTATGCCTATGCTTAATAATTAAAACTGAGATGTCCAGAATGATTATCTAGTTTACTCCAGCAACTGTAGAGCTTATCTCTAATGATCTAAGTGCTAGAGCCCATTGTAACCACATAGTCAAAAAGGCATTAAGAGTTGTTAACCTAATCCTACGTAGTTTTTTCTCTGGTAATAGCACACTATTAACTAGAGCATACAAAACATTTGCTAGACCAATACTCAAATACAGCTCAACAGTCTGGAACCCACATTACGTATCTGACATTAACACAGTTGAGAAAGTCCAGAAATATTTCACAAGAGGAGTTCTCCACTCCTCTATTTGTTGTAGAATACCTTATGCCACCAGACTCGAAATTCTAGACCTAGAAAACCTTGAATTACACCGTCTTCGGTCTGATCTAAGTATGGTATATAAAATCATACATTGCAATGTCCTACCTGTCAATCAATACTTCAGCTTCAACCATAACAACACAAGAGCAAACAATAGATACAAACTCAAGGTTAATCGCACCAAACTTGTTGCAGGAAATACAACTTCAGCAACAGAGTGGTCAATGTCTGGAATACTCTACTTGACTCTGTAGTTTCTTCCCCAAACCCCCAAAAACTTTAACCTTAGACTCTCTACTATTGACCTCACCCCTTTCCTAAGAGGTCTGTAGGGGGAGTGCATAAGCGCACCAATGTGCCTACTGTCCCTGTCCTATTGTTTCTTTTATTTTTCTTATATGTACTCATTTCATGTATTCATAACTATGTGTATACTTATACCTATTATCTTGTAAGCAATTGACAAATCAAATCAAATAAATAAACAAACAAACAAACAAACAAATAAATAAATGTGTGTTTGGTGCTCAGGAACCTGTGAATTCCCATAGCCTTCTTTCTAGCCAGATACACAGAGAAGACATTGTATGGATACCATCTGTCAGGGACATATATTTGATAGGTCCCAGGAGGCAGACCTTCCCTGCTATGGTACCTGCTTTATAGAACATTATCCCCACTCTTCTATCTCTAAAGTCAGGTCAATTCTGATGATGCTGATGTTACCTCTTCAATTGAGTCCATCTCTTGGCAATTCCATGGGCCAGTTCTCTCCATATCTTCCAATCTTGCACTATTTCTTTTAGTTTTTCTGTGCTCTGGCTGGTGTCAGCTTTAATAGTGTCCCGCCACCAAGAGGACTTTGACAGCCTTTTTTCCTTTTACTGCTAACATAATTGCTTTCTCCAGTGAATAGGTTAACTCTATCCCTTCTATCATTTCAGAAGTCCCTTAAGACCTGGTTATGTCACCAGGTCTAGGGATCCCAGAGAACCAGAGACATTCTGAAATGATTCCATTGTGTTTGAACTTTTGCTCTGTCCACGTGGTATTTTAAATAATTATAATAATAAAGATTTTTTTTTGTATTTTATAATGATTGGTTTTATGCATTCGTGGTTTTATCTGTTCGTTGTACATCGCCTAAAGTTGCTTTTAGCAGATGGGTGGCTATATAAATGCGGTTAATAAATAAGTCGAGCACCTCTCACTCCTAAGGGAATATGCTAGGTGATACTGTAGACAGCAGACCAGCTTAACTGTGGGCAGAAGAAATAGTGCTTTTAGGACACAGTCAGATGATGAAATTAAGAAAGAATCAACTGGAAATGTCAGCTTTCAAGATTTTCTCCCTTTGCTTTGCATCTTTTGGCTGTCATAAGTAATGGGGGGAGGAGGGGGGAATGGTTGTGGGAAGTGAGCTGGAGGTGTTACAAACCAGAACCGTATAAACTGGGGTGGGGGGGGGTACATTCTTGCTTAGGTTTCTATCCTATGCTATGTGCAGCTGCAACCCTTTATCAAACTATGTCAAGGTCAACGGACAGAAGCCTCATCACCACCTGGAGATGCCCACTTGATGATCTACACAACTTTTAACTGGATGAGCCAATTGAGCTATTGGGGGTGGGAACATTGCCATTACTTTGTAGATGTGATTTACGCGCCCATTTTCTCAGATTCAGAATTCTTTTGTTGCTACCACTTGATTTCCAGTAAACGATATCTTTTCTCTGATTACAGGAGTCTAAGTATTTCTCTCTTGGATTTTGAATGGAGCACCAGCTGACATTATTCTGAATCTCCACATTACCAGCCCACCCGGAGAATTAATAAATGTTCTTCCGAGGGGGTCTGAACACAATGTCAAATCCAGCCAGCGACCAAGAAGACCTGGGAGCAACTGGAGGACAAGATTCTTTGCTGCTAGAGGAAGCAGGGGAAGCCGACTTGTTAGCAGAACTAAAACTTGGGGAAAAACCAGCTGTAAAACCCAAATGGTCCCTGGGAGTCGGTTGGAAAGATCCTGAGGAAAAGCCTCCTCCAGGAATGACCACTACCCGTCGGCGTGGAAGAGAGGAGCCATGGCAGGAGAAGGAAAGAAAGAATTTTTTACTAACTCAAGCCACGCATCTTCTAAATGAAGCTATCGGAGAACCTCAAACTGATCAAAGATATAAGGGAGAGGAGAGGAAGGCAGCCCCAGCCTGAAGAATTAGAGCAGCCACCCCCATAAATCAACCTGGGCAACCGCAACAGGCAGCAGCAGCCCAGGTGCCCCCAGCGGGGGGAGTAATTGCCAGAAGACGTAGAACTCCAAAGGTGCCTCCGTTGGAAGTAAAATATGGGGGGGGGATCCCAAGGAGTTAGGATTCTTCCTGGCACAAATCTGGAGCCATATGGAGGAATATGGAGTGGATTTTTCCTCAGAAGCAGCCAAAGTTAGATGTGTTACCAGGGCTCTGGAGGGAACAGATGCAAAGTGGATGGTGACTTTGCATAATGATAATGCCCCTCAGCTAATGAATTATGACCTGTTCATGACTGCGCTGCAGGCCAGGTTTGAAGACCCACTTGCTGAACGTAAGGGCAGAATTAGGATGAAGACCATAAATCAGGGGTGGAGATCAGGGGCCGACTACACCCAGGAATTTAGAGAGCTGGCGTGTCATATTCGAGGCTGGTCCCAGGGAGCCCTGATAGAAGCTTTTAAAGATGGGTTGAATGAAGATGTATATTAAAGCTGTATTGCCAGAAGAGACTCCAGTGAGCTGCAGCTGTGGTAGGTGCTGGCAGCAGAGGTGGAAATTGATCTGACCTGAAACAGATGCCAGGGGTTTTTTGGTTGGAGCAAGTCCTCCCCCACCAGCCCTTGAGAAGCCTTAAAACCTCAAAAAGGAGGAATGGCAGCAAAACCCAAGACCACTGCTTGCTTCCGATGTGGGAAGGAAGGTCACCGGGCTGCAGATTGCCATGCCAAGCTAGAACCAAAGGGGGTGCCAGGAGGAGGAAGAAAACCTGAAAAAAAAACCAGCAAAGCCTCACAAAACGGCGCTTAAAGCAGAGGAGGTTGTAGAGATCGCCCCTATGAAAGGAGAGGAGCTGGGAACTCCAACCTCTTCTGAAGAGAGTGAATCCGAATCAGAAGACGACTCACTGGTAAGTCCAAACAAGGGCCCTATGACCATTCCAGTGAAATTAAGGGTACCCATGTCGGGAGCCAAAGGGGGAATGTTGGCCTTGTTAGACTCTGGGTGCACAAGGTGCATAATCAGCTCGGAGGTAGTGGAGAAAATGGGCTTAAGGCTAAAGACTTTGAAAAAGCCCATAGCCTTTTGCCAATTGGATGGATCGGTAGCTGGGGGAGGCCCTGCACATTTCATAATGGAACTAATAGAAATGACGATGGGGAAGCATAGAGAGACTTTGTGTTTTATTGTGGCTCCTGGGATTGATAATACTTGTGTTGCCCTGGCTCCGGAAATGGAACCCCCACGTTGATTGGAGGAGAGGGTCATTGCGCATACGTACTGACCAGCACCCAGAAGGGGAGGGGCAATTTCAACTGAAACTCTAGAATCCCATTGAACTGGCCTCCACTGGCACCAAGAACCTGAAGGGGGAGGAGAAAATTCTGGAGGAATATTGGGACTTAAAGAAGGTATTCAGTGAAAAGGCCTCGGATGAGCTCCCCCCTCCCCCCATTGTTCAACAGATTGCAGTAGTGAAATTTTACCCGGGGTGAAACTCCCAAAACCTAAACTGTACTCGATGACACCACGGGACCTAGAAGAGCTGCAGTCATTTATTGATAAGAATTTGGAACATGGTTTCATCCAACCTGCTAGACCCCGGGTAGCAGGCCCAGTATTGTTCCATGAAAAGAAAGATGGCTCCCTTCATTTATGTGTTGACTACAGAAACCTCAACGCTATTTCAGTGGAGAACGTGTACCCCCGCCCCCTTGATGAAGGATATGTTGGCCCACTTGGCCAAAGGGAAATTTTTTACAAAACTCGACTTGAGAGAAGCATACTACCAGGTTCGGATTAAGGAAGGGGATGAATTGAAAACTGCTTTTGACAGGAAACCCTGTAAGCAGGCGTGGGATTCTGCCAGTTCGGACCAGTTCTATAGAACCAGTTGTTATGATTTTGTGTAGTTCGGAGAACCGGCAAATCGTGGCTGGCCCCATCCCTCTACATCTGCTCCTCCCCTCCTTTCCGAGTCAGTCCTTATCATGCATGCACCACATCGTGCGTATGCCCAACTTCGCTGACTGTATTCTTCCCCACCCAGTCACTAGTTAAGGTATTTCTTTTTTTCCCCCTCCCAATGATCAGCTGTTTTGATGATCAGCTGTGCCAGGATCTCCCTCGCTGTCTTACTGCTTCACCCAGGAGTCTTCCCTGAGGCCCAGGAGGCAAAAAGGTGCACATGGAGGGAGTGTACTGCGTGCCCCCCTGTTCTCCATTTTTTTGCCTTTTGGGGCCTCTGGGAGACTTCCTGGGTGCAAAAACATTGCCCCAGGAGGCTTCCCTGAGGCCAAGGAGACCCAAAAACAGAGTGCGAAGGGTGCAGCAAAAAAAAACATGCCCACCTAGTCACGCCCACAGAGAGCCAGTTGTTAAAAAATTTGAATCCCACCTCTGCCTGTAAGCAACACTGTACAAAGAACTCAAGCAGAACAATGATTACAATACACATGATACACACAATACCAAGCAGATGCCACCATCAACCAAACAAATAAGTGTTTCAGAAGGGAAATGTCTTTGTTGCAGGAGAAGCAAATATAAGAAAGAGAATGCTGATTTGTGGACAGGGACATCCTGCCCTCCCCCTTGTGCCTGAGATAGCACATGTCCCAATGAAAGTTGACATTTGTATTTTGGAGGGGGAGAAAAAAAGGGAGGGCAGTCAAATCAATGACACTCAGGGAAAATACAAACACAACCAACAGTCTTTAGTTGACGGTAGCCATTAAGTGATGATGTCTCCTCACCAAAATAGTCTGCGCCCTTGGTTTCTCCTAGAGGCAACTTCATGACCTGATATCCAACCCCCCACCCCCACAAAAGACAGTGTTACAGAAAGCCTTAGGAGGAACAAGTCAAAGCTGACAACTGGAGTGTTATTGATTCTTGCTCAAAATTATTGCACTTAGCAGACCAAGGCGCATTTCTCCATGTGTCAAGAACTATAAGACACTGTGAAGGGTATGGGGAAATGGGGACGTGCGAGTGCATTTTACTTCCAGAAAGGAAAAGTTGGATAATCAGCATGACAAAAAGAAGGCTGAAATGCCATTTTCCTTCCTGCTCCAATGCACCCTATTCAGGTACAGTGTGTGAAGGATATGTCAGTCCTTAGGGGAGGTGCAGAGATGTGAAGAAAATGTGTGTTATTAAAGAAAGGAGGAAGACAGCAGCATTGACATGGTGCTGTGACATATTAGTGCCACTGGATCAGCAATTTAATAAACCGGTTATACAGAAACCTTGCGCCTCCAAGCCTAAAACTGATTCTGTGGTAGCTAAAAAAAAACAAACTCTTGCCTCTTAGGAGGCCAGTCGTGACAGGGAAGTGTCTTTGAAGAAGAAACATCTGGCAAAGCTCTCAATAACTAGCATTTTCATTTTTTGAACATTAAGAGTGACAAAAGGATACCTCTGGACAATACCCTACCAATACCCTACCAAAAAAATACAGGCTGAATAGTAAAGACCTTGTTGATGAACAAAACTCTGTCAAGGACCTTGGAGTACTCATCTCTAATGATCTAAGTGCTAGAGCCCACTGTAACTACATAGCCAAAAAGGCCTTAAGAGTCATTAACCCAATCTTATGTAGCTTTTTCTCTGGTAATATTACACTAATAACTAGAGCATACAAAACATTTGCTAGATTCGAATACAGCTCATCAGTCTGGAACCCACATTACGTATCTGACATTAACACAGTTGAGAAAGTCCAGAAATATTTTACAAGAAGAGTTCTCCACTCCTCTACTTGTTGCAGAATACCTTATGCCACCAGACTCGAAATTCTAGACCTAGAAAACCTAGAATTACATCACCTTCAGTCCGATCTAAGTGTAGTATATAAAATCATATATTTCAATGTCCTACCTGTCAATGAATACTTCAGCTTCAACCATAACAACACAAGAGCAAATAATAGATACAAACTCAAGGTTAATCGCACCAAACTTGATTGCAGGAAATACGATTTCAGCAACAGAGTGGTCCATGTCTGGAATACTCTTACCTGACTCTGTGGTTTCTTCCCCAACCCCACCAAAATTTAACCTTAGACTGTCTACTATTGACCTCACCCCTTTCCTAAGAGGTCTCTAGGGGGCATGCATAAGCGCACCAACATGCCTACCGTCCCTGTCCTATTGTTTCTTTTATATATTTTTTTAATTTTTCTTATATGTATCCATGTATTCATAACTATGTTTTTATTTATACCTATTATCTTGTAGGCAATTGACAAAAATAAATAAATAAATAAAAAATAAAATAAATCTGGAGAAAGAGCAGGAAGATTTCCTCAGAAAATGTGCCCACCCTTGGGGGATTCCATGACCCATCTCCTGTGCTGTTGGCCCATGCCCTCTGAAATCGGCCTATTTTGCCCGGCGAGTGGAGGATCAGCAAGATTCATAAATTTAAATGAATGAATGAATGTACTTGCACCATTTATAGGGAATTTAAAAAGTCAAAACACCTGATATACATTATATAAAAAAAACAGGGAAGACGGTGTTTCAATCCCCTTATTGTTTCTGTTGTTGCAAAAAGAAAAGAAAAAAACAAACTACCTGTGCTAGCTGTTGATGATACAGCTGGGATAGACAATAAAAACTCACAAGGGTTACCCAAAGGCCTGTCTAAATAGATAGAGCTTAGCCAGTTGTTCTTTTATTCACAATGTTGCATATACAATATTTTTTCACCAATTGCAGCAAACTGGTTAAGTTTGAAGTTTCCTTTTTTTTTTTTTTGTATCAGCCTTGCTCTTGAGCTTCAGCAGAGCCTCACATAAAGAAATTAAACAGATCAATCATTCCTTATAATTTTATCCATACAAACTTTGCCTCCTTTAGTGCCACTTGGAGTCAGTTTCCCCCTAAGCTGGCTCTCCACACTGCCTCACTCAGATGTGAAATAGAAAAAGGTTGCTTTACTTGAAAAAAAAATTTTTTTAAATCATGAGGCCCGAGCATTTCGTGATTATTTCATCTTTCTTGGATGCTAAGAACAAGGCTTCAGGAATGCAGCCCTTCTCTAGAATATTCTGGCAGTGGGATAACAGAACTTTTCATCAACCTACCAAGTTCCCTTCCAGGAAACAGGGATGAACACAGAGGGGTGTTAGAGGTGTCCTACCACAAAGTATTTGTTTCCACAGGGTAAGTCAACTGTGTACCAGGTTTGGTTGAAATTGTTCAAGGCTGGAACATACATACATAGTTTTTTTAAAAGAAAGAAAGAAAGAAAGAAAGAAAGAAAGAAAGAAAGAAAGAAAGAAAGAAAGAAAGAAAGAAAGAAAGAAAGAAAGAAAGAAAGAAGAAAGAAAGAAAGAAAGAAAGAAAGAAAGAAAGAAAGAAAGAAAGAAAGAAAGAAAGAAAAAAGAAAAGGAGGAGGAGAAAGAAGAAGAAGAAGAAGAAGAAGAAGAAGAAGAAGAAGAAGAAGAAGAAGAAGAAGAAGAAGAAGAAGAAGAAGAAGAAGAAGAAGAAGAAGAAGAAGAAGAAGAAGAAGAAGAAGAAGAAGAAGAAGAAGAAGAAGATGTCTACCAAGCAAGGCATTTTTTCAGTGACTGCCAAGATCTCATGCCTTGGGCAGGGGGTTGGACTAGAAGACCCGAATGGGACTTTACAAACCAGGCCTAAGGACTGATGGCTGCAACAGCCTCAGCCCAGGGACCTCCCTGGGAAGAAAGTCTGGGGTTGTGTTGGCCCAGCCCAAAGCTGGCTGGTTTGTTTCACCTGGTGCAAGTTTGCCAATAATCAATAAAGAAGAACATATGTAGCTCAAGAGTTGGAATGAGGGGTCCTTGGTGTTCTCTGAGCTCAAGTTGTATTCTTGCAGATGTTTCATTACCCAGACTAGGAACATCATCAATGCATCATCATCATCACAGCTAGCAGTGATGATGTTACCTAGTTTGGGTAATGCAACATCTGCAAGAAAACAACCAAGTTCAGAGAGCACCAAGGACTCCTCTCCCCCCAATAGCCTATACTCACACACAAAAGTGGGTAGGAAATATTAAGAACTTTATTTCTGCATAAAAATAAAAAACATATCCTTGGAACTAATGTCGCAAAGCAAGCATCCCCTGCATTCCTTCACAACAATTATTTATACATTTCATTCATTATATCATTGGCTGGTGAAATTAATCTTACCACACACTTTAACTCTTGGTGGGCTTTAATCTATCTCCAGCTTTATCCAGTGCTTTATGTAAGCTTTTTCTTTCTTTCCCGGAACTTCTAGGAGCCTCTTGCGGTACAATCAGCTCGAGGGAAGCCAGGCTGGCTCCCACGGTGCACCACAGGATCCCGCTGCCACTACCCCCACCTATCTCTTTCCCATCACTGCCTTCTGTTTCCATTCCTTCCCTGCTCACCTGTCCTTTGAATAAGCTTATATAGATCAGGCTACTTATATTGTGAGAACCTACCCTATGTTGAGTGGGGGGAGGGGAATGGCAAATCTAAACTTTTCCTAGCCTGAGATAGGATAAGACAGGGTTTATGGCAGAATCTCATTCAATAGAGATAAAATCTCTAATAAAATCTCCTGCTGAGTTCGGAATAATCACTACTGGGCCCAATCCATTGGGAGGCTGCATTAATATGAAGTACCTCCTGGGGTTTGGGAAGTAAACCTTTCTGTCTCGTACCTGTTTTACTTTGTTATTAAACCAAGTTCCAGGGTTCGGTAGAAATTAATGGGTACAGTTTATCCTTTATTTTAAAAAGCCACGAAACTGAGTACAGTAGCTGAATTCTGTCACATATAATAGTTGACAATTGTTTCAATATATTGAGAACATTTATTTGTTTGTTGGTTTGTATTCTGCCTTTTATTATTTCTACAAACAACTCAAGATGGCAATAACAATAGCACTTAAACTTATATACTGCTTTATAGTGCTTTACAGCCCTCTCTAAGTGGTTTACAGAATCAGCATATTGCCCCCAACAATCTGGGTCCTCATTTTACCCACCTCAGAAGGATGGAAGTCTGAGTCAACCTTGAGCCTAGTGGGATTTGAACTGCCAAATTGTAGGCAGCTGGCTGCAGCAGAAGTAGCTTGCAGTACCACATTCTAACCACTGCACCATATATCGAATACACCTACCTCTTCCTATTTTCCTCACAACAGTCCTGTGAGGTGGATTAGGCTGAGAGAGAGAGAGAGTGACTGGCCCAAAGTCACCCAGCTGGTTTTCATGTAAGGTGGGACTTGAACTCAAGGTCTCCTGCTTTCTAGCTTGGTGCTTTAACCAGTAGACCAAACTGGCTCAGAACATGACCTGAAGCTAATAAGACAAAGAATTGGTATAAAGAATTCTTAAACTTCAATAAACTTAAGTTATGTTCTAATTGTAGGATAAGTGGCACATATAGTATTCAGAAACTACACTGGAGGCACTGAGCAGAAATGAAATATGTAGAAAATTAAATTTACTCTTGTCTGATTAAATACCTATTGTATTTTAAAGGTGCATAATAATTTTTAAAAAGAATTTCAACTTTCCCAATTAATTTTGTTGACTATTAGGAACTGGATCTCCCACGAACTGGGTTACCAGTGAAAAGCCACAACTGGAATTTCATTGGATCCAACCCTGACTTTTTATTAAAACTTGAAAGGCTTGAGGCAGAAGCAGAATGGAGAGTTTCACACAGCTTCCTAGGGATCGCGGTTAGCTTTTGATGGCATCCCCGCATGCAGCTAACAAAATTGGATTGGAAAAGTGAAGACATCGCTGAGAAGTGAAATTAGTTCATAAGGAGAGAAAGGGAGAGGTGAATAAGTAAACATTTTTTGCTAGGGAATGCTTAAACATAGTTTCAAAAAGACATAACATTTCTAGATCCTACTGAAAATGCTTGCCATAAAGCATTTTGCCCCCAAAGCAAAATCTTGCCGATTTATAGGTTTGAGAGGTATTCTCAAACCTATAAATCGACAAGATGTTGCTTTGGGGGCAAATGAAATATGACATTAAATCTATCATCATCTCGTGTGTGTGTGTGTGTATGTATTCCGCTGAGACAAAGAACCTTTTCCTCTGGATCAGCCTTACAGTGCAGAATACAGAATGCAGTCCATCCATTTCTATGCCATTTTATGGAAAAAATCTCATTGTTCTGCAGCATACGTCACAGGCAATAGCCTGAGGGATGTGAAATGGGGATGTATATTGATTTTTGGAAGAATGGAAGCACAGACAAAGGATTAGCCACACCTCACTGTTCTTGAGTAATAGTTATCTCCATTTCCATTTTATTTTAAAAAGTTAACAATACAAAGCAAAAGGCATATTGCATCTACTGTACTTTGGGTCTTAGTAATTTCACAAAACCTTGCAAAAAAAGCATTCAGAAAATATTCTTTGTATTCATGATGCAAAACACATTCTGTGAACAAAGCCAACATAGGCTGTATAAGAATTCTCTCTCTCTCTCTCTCTCTCTCTCTCTCTCACACACACACACACACACACACACACACACACCTTAATAACTAGCTAGTTATCATTACCCCAGTTTTGTAAAATTATGCTCTGATACTTTTTCAAACTTTACTGGAAATTTAAGACTGCTAGGTGGCTGCTATACATATGCCGAGCAGAGTAAATTACTGTTTGGCAAACCACTTAACTAAACTGCTTAACTAAGGATAATTGCAAGCAATAAAGAAACTAAGCCCCAGTTTTACAGGATATTTTTTTCCTTTTGGTTCCCGGAGCAATTTGACATGTTTAAATAGCCCTAGATAATTTATCAAGGGAAATATTGGGCATTTACTTTTCTCACCAACTTAAATTTAGCATCTAATTTCTATTTCTGGCACAACATCCTCCCTTTTCATTACATGCTTCCAATTTGCATCTTAGACTTCCTAGATTAAATTTGTTAGACTTGTCTGCCCCATTTGTATCACCCATTGCATTATTTGAACTTTTGGCTTGAATGCATTATTTTGATGGATATATTTACTCTTTTGGCATGACACCAAGCAAAAGCCATTTAGACATTCCAGGTACTTTGATGAATTTATTATTTGTCATTCCTGGTCAGGAGTAGATTTCAGGATAAAGTAAAAACCTTATCACTTGCACTCAGGCTGATCCATCACAAGATTTTCACAAATGTCATCAAACTCAGAGTTAAATTCAGTAACTAAATTCATAAGATTTTAAAGACCAGAAAAAGCCATTAGGACTGCATGACCACAAACAACATTATTTTGATATTAAGCTCAAAAACCTATGACTGACATTTAGATGATTTACAGTATATTGAGGAGGTATGGATGGCAGGACAGCATAAACCATGATACAAATATACGGTAAGTTAGATATTTTCTGGCATTCTCAAGAGTATGACTTTAATTCTATGCCATTTTCTCATGTATATTCGCTGAAGTGATGATTCTCAAACTTTGAAATAGGACAGCCCCTTAAAATAATAAATGTGTGCAAAATACAAGTGCTCATAGACTTATGACCACCATTGAGCCCCAAACTTCTGTTGCTAAATGAAACAATTGTTACATGGATTTTGCCCCATTTAATGATCTTTCTTGCCACAGTTGTTAAGTGAATCATTGCAGTTGCTAAGTTAGTAACACGATTGTTAAGTGAATCTGGCTTCCCCATTGACTTTGCTAAGCAGAAGATTCCAGAGTCATGTGAGCGTCTCATAAATATGAGTCAGTTGCCAAGTGTTTGAATTTTGATCAGAAGACTAGCGTGCTACTGCATGTCTTAAATGTGGAAAACAGTCATAAGTCACTCAGTGCTGTTGTAACTTTGAATGATTGCTAAATGAACTGTTGTAAGTCGAGGACTACCTGTAATACATGTGGGACATGATGGTTTAAGGCTGGCCTTCCCTCTGGTCTACCACATTGGCCTGGTAATTCCTTCTGTTTACTGCATGTATATCTTAAAACTGCATCACCTCAGGGACAAGAGTTCACCTTCGGCTATCCTGAAAATAAGGAATTACTATTGTAAACTGAAATCATAACCTTTAAGTGAAGTTCTCCTACAAATGATTTAGAGATGGCTTGTAATGATTTCACTGGGAGATGTTCTTTTCAAAACTGGCAATTTTGAAAAGGGCAGGAGATACTTGGGATACTCTCCAGAAACATTTGGAAAGGACATAAAAGAGACAAAAATATATTCTCAGAAATACTGATATGAAAACCTTCCTTACAACTACTTTTAAAATCAACTCTCATCAAGAGATGGTTTGAGGTGGTGAAAAGCCTATTCTTTCTCAGGGGTATCAATTTACCTTTTTTCTTCTTCTTCTTCTTCCAGTCAGAGAAGTGACAGAAAAATGACCAACATAATTTCTGCGTTTTAAAATTTAATTTTTATTCTGCTTCAGGGATGAAGTAGGTAAACGCAGCTGTCCTAATAAGTTTAATGCAGGATGGATGTATTAAAGGAAGATAGCTGGTGGATTTGGGGCGGGGTGTGTGTGGAATCATGTACCAATCACTCTCTATATCATGGAAGTCGGGTGGGGGCCAGGGTTAGGGGATGAGTGATTTTTGACTGTTAGTATTAAATCTTCAGAGTGGTCTCTTTTTTTTTTTTTGGACCCTCTGGTTTTGCCAAAATGGTCCCTTTTTTTTACCTTTCAATATTTCTCTCTGTCTCCCCTCTCTCTTGTCCATCACATTCTTACTTGCTTCCTCTTTTCTCTCTCTCTTATCTCTCTCACTTGCTCTACCACTCGTTTATTTATATTGCATATTTCTAAACTGTCCATCTCTCTTAAAGAGATGGTGTAACTATAATATAGCCAATAAATAAAACAAAATACAAAAAGTAACATGACAATTATAAATTAGAGTTAAAAAATACTAAAATGATAGAATAATGACAAACCTCAAAGAGTGGGAAATCCTAAGATGGTCATTTAACACTGGATTATTACAGCCAGTCAAGTGACTAGCCAGTCCCGTGGTTGTGGGGTCCTCTGTGCCCCACATGCAAGGCCGCAGAACCAGGTTTTGACCCAGCTCCCTCATCGGCTTCTGCACCATTACCCATTCCATCATTCTTCACCATTAAAATCTCATCCCTCTATTTTGCTCCATCGTCTGTACATCGCCTCTGCACTGTTTCTCATCTTTGTCAATTTTAAGATGTGTGGACTTCAGAATCCCAGAATCCCCCAGTAAACATGCTGGCTGGGGTATTCTGGAAGTTGTTTTCCACAAATCTTAGAAAAGTTTGAGGAACACTGACCTACTATAATCAATAAGTCCTTCTCACCCCATTGCTCTCATTGATCTCTTTCTCACACGAATCTCCCTTGCATACTTGCTCATTTGCTTGTCTCTCTCCATCATTCATCCTTCTCATTTTTGCTTTTGCTCTTTCATTCATACTCTATGTCTCTCTCAGTTTGAAAATAGCTGTTGGGTGGTTGTTGGTTCAATACTGGTGGATAGACTGTCCCACTTCAGACAGCACTACTCTGCTACCCATGTAGCTAGGAATCTGAATAGTGCCTGATCATAATGGTTTGAGTCAGCTACCTGGTGCCCGATTCTTCCTGAAGCAAAAGTCATGGAGGGAAGCCACCACTGATCAGGGAAGAGGAGCCATGCCTGAAGTACTAAAACCAGCTAAGAAAGAATAGGGCAAAATCAAGATTCTGCTGTCATCCATACAACTGCCTTTGAAATCCCATGTCATATATTCAGCAAGGCTTGGGCTGGAAGAAGATGGGACACACCATTTTAACATTAGATTGGATAAATGTGAAATTTTCTCTCTCTGGGCACAATGAGAATATATCTGCTGAACAAACTCCGCACTGGCAACAGGAAAGGCATCTGGCCAGTAAACACACTGCTAGCTCCATTCAGTTGCCCAGACTCCACCCCACAAGGGATTATGGGGGGAAGAAGAAGAAGAAGAAGGAGAAGGAGAAGGAGAAGGAGAAGGAGAAGGAGAAGATGATTGGATGAATATGAAATTAGGTAACTCTGCTCTGGCCTTGGAGCAAAAGAAAGACTGGATCACACTTTTTAAAGAATGGTTAGTGATGTACCTTCAAGGTATAGTTAAGGGGACATGTGGATGAGCCCTTTCAACATAGTTGTAGAAATTCCCAAGCAAGGTTTAGATGATGCCAGAAAAGATGGGAAAGGATTCTGTTTGGACTCAGGAATAAAAAAGCAAATTGGGAAAAGACAAAGGACACACTGTTGTTTTTCCTCTTTTACTGATATATTTTGCTACTTTTACACATTATGCAGCTGAGGTCCTCATCAAATTACAACCATTCAGCTTTGCTGTGTACTTTTATCTTCTCTGTGTTGCCCATTCTGTTTAACTAAGGAAAGAGTCTAAATAATTGGTCCTAACCTAAAGTATCCTCCATTGGGCTGAGTTAATAATTTTATTTTGCCACATCTTGTGCCACTATCAGTCTGAAGGGTCACATGGCTATATGTGCTCTGCGCCAAGCTCTCACTTCTTTGCTGTTGGATAAGAACCTTCAATTAGGTTAGGAGACTTGGTGGTGCAGGCTAATTGCCCACAGTCTGGAGTTCGATCCTGATGCGGCTCAGGATTTCTTATATGTATCCATTTCATGTATTCATAACTATGTATATACTTATACCTATTATCTTGTAAGCAATTGACAAATTAAATAAATAAATAAATAGGCTTGACTCAGCCTTCCATCCTTCCGAGGTCGGTAAAATGAGAACCTAGATTGTTGGGGGCAATATAATTTGTAAACCACTCAGAGAGTGCTGTAAAACACTATGGAGTGGTACAAGAGTCTAACTGCTATTGCTATTGCGTTGAATTTATATTTTACTGACAAGGAAATAAAGATCGGAAAAATATAAATTCAACACAAAAAATAGTTTGCAGCAAAAGCGGCTATGAAAGCAGAAGCAGTATATTTTTGGGTAAACTAGGAAGACTGGTTTCACCAGAAAAACACTGCTTTGCTATAGCACCCAGTCAAGCCACATGGCAATTTATTTATTATTTATTTTATCAAATCTCATGGCTGCATGACTTCTTAATGATTCTGGATGTCATGTGAAAACAATACATATAAAGAAAAATACAGCCAATGGGAAGAGCAGAATGCCAACTATAAACAACAACAATGACAGAAGGCAAGAGTTCAATCTGTAGCATTTTCAGAATGACATGGAATAACATTAGGTCATCCGTAAGCATCCAAAGCAACAGTTTGGAAAGCCACAAGAACTTTGCACAACCCTATGGAATTCATGAATCCCATGATTCGGAACAACCATAAGCAAAGTCATGCTTTAAAATGCATTATACTTTGCCAAGCCATCTAGCTACAGTACGGTCATAATTTGTACTATTGGGGCAGGAGTCCAACAAATTCGATCATAAAATGTAAATAAAAATTCCAAAGCAGAACTCCTTCCCTGTCTTCTCTGAGTCACCTTATGCTATCTATAGAAAAGAAGCACAAAATTATTACTTTGCTGCCTAAGAGAGGAGATTGAAATCGATGCCCGAACACTGTTATGGCCACTAAAATCATCCCATATCTCTCTGTCTATAGAATCAACAAACTTCTATCTGCTAGAGCAGCTAATAGCAGGGTTCTGATTGACTCACTGTCTAGTACATGAAATACAGGGTCCAATTACTATTAAGCAATTGAGAAAATAAATGCATTTGGGGCTTGAAGCTCAATATGTTAGCAATTATGATAATGATTTTTCCCCCTTTCTGGAACCCATCTGTTCTCTCACTATTCTATCGCAGGTGTACTATTCTGAGGAATTTGTGAATTGTAAGGAAAAATAAATAAAAACGAGAGGGAAGTTTAGAGTTACATGTTAACATTTTTATGGCCCGTGGAACTAAATGGGAGTCATTAGTCCTGAGCTAAACAGAAGAGCCATCAATTAACTGCAGTATGAAACAAACAAAATGTTTAAAAGTTATGATATTTATGTATTTACTTACCAAGCACATCTACATTATATTAAAGTAGCCAAGATATCTCTACAATCCCCAAGGCATGTCACAACTTTTGAGCACCCCTTATGTTTTGAAATTGAAAGCTGAAAAATTTGACACACCCTACATAGTGACAGAAGAGAAAGGCAAGGTGATTTCGAACAGGATTAAATTGTAGACTGAAAATCAGAGTTCAGATTCAGAGTGAACATTTTCCAGGATAGCCATGGAATCCCATGCATTTCAATGACTCATATTATGTCAGTCACATCAACCTGGTGCCCTCCAAAAGTCTAAGATATTTCTCCCATCATTTCCATTCAGCCACTTTCATATTGTGCTTGCTAGTAATACTGCTTCACAGTGCTTTACAGTCCTGTCAAAGTGGTTTGCAGAGTCAGCATATTGCCCCCAGCAATCTGGGTCCTCATTTTACCAACCTTGGAATGATGGAAGGCTGAGTCAACCTTAAACCAGTCAGAATCCAAATGAACTCCCGGGAGTCCCGTTTTTTGCCCTCCCCAAGCCTTTGCACGCAGCCTGTACTTACCTGCATCCAAAACGGGCCGTGTGGAGACTCCTGGGAGGGGAGGGGCAGGGTGGGCGGGGCCAGCCAGGAGTGGGATTTGGGGGTTCTCCAAACTGTGCAGAAGCTTAGCTAGAGGATCTCCTGAACCCCTGAAAAACCCCAGCAGCCCAACCCTGTATCTGTGGCATGGCTCCATTCTACGTATTTCAATTTTTCAGTTAGGATCCATTAATTTATCTTTAGAAGTATTCACAGTTGGAGACTTCGCTGAGAAACCTGAATGACACAAATTATTTCTTATTTCCCAGGCATGACAAGATCATAATCTGCATTGTATTGTAAATTATTGATTGGGTCTGGATGGTAAAGATATTTGATTATACTGCCTTGCTTTTAAAAGCAAAGCAGTATAATATATTATCTAAATTTTGTCACCAGGGAATAATTAAATACTTGAATTTCTAGAACTGATAATTATAGCATATTCTTTTTTATAGTGCTCTGTTTTTTCAGAGTTCTGAAAGCAAGATTAAATGTGTACATATAGATTATAAAATGCACAGGACTTTTTATGTCCATTAAACAACTCATATTTTATTTCTTATATCCCTTCAACTTATTATTTCTACTCCTTCAATATCATATTTCCTTCTTCATTTTTGGAATAGTCTGCTACTAACATGGGACAAGGGTCACAAGAGACATAGTCTATCTCTCAGCCCAGTCATTTGCTTCTCCTTTAGTATTTTCCTATTTGATTGTGTTTGATTGTCAATCTAGCAACATGGAGAAGAAGAAATCATCAATTTATTCCATTCCTAACTCTGTTTGAGACAGATATCCATTTTATACTAGTAATTCCTCTTTAGTCAAAGTTAGTTTAAGGAATCTAAATAATAAGAGCCAGGAGAGTTGCTCCCCACCCCTGACTGATAATCTACTAATGCATTTCCCCAAAGATTATTACAATCTGTCTTTGTTGTTGTTATGTCCTCGGGGCTGACACAAGTTCCCCCTCAGGTCCGTTCATACTGCTGGGGCGTTTGCAGCCCCCATTGGCTGGCTCCCTTCGACAGCTGGCTATAAAAGCCGGCTGCTAGGTCGAGCCAGCCGCTGTTCGCTGGAAGGTCTGTTGTTAGCTTACAGACGCGACAGCCCCCTTTATTCCCCTGAATAAAGTGTGATATTGAGATGCTCTGGTGTGGCCTCCCCTTTGTTCCGAACTATAACATTGGCGACGAGGGTGGGATCTGGCCAACCAGCAGCAATACCAAAAGAGCTGAAACACACACCAAAACGCTGAACCGTAGCCGCGCCGTTTGAGAGCTCGGTCAGTCGTTGATTGCGGAAGTGAAAGTGGAGCGTGTAGCCTCTCAGTTAAAAAAAGCTACGTGAGAGAAGTGGGGCACTGAGAACCTCAGTCGCCCAGCATTGAGCACAGAATCCAACCGCTGCTGTTCGGATTCTGCTTGTTAGCGAAGCTTTCGGCGCTGCGCTCACAGCCGCCAGATCACATAGGCGCGCGATTTGAATAGCTGTCAGCACGACACTACAGCTATAGCCGCCTACGCCCTTGTAAGGGCGCGAAATTCAAACGGAAGTCAGTTACGGCACTACAGCAATAGCCGCCATAGTCACACAGAGCGTGTAACCCAGAGAGATCCTTTAGAGCTGAAACAGCGCTGCAAACTGCAGCTGCCATTCTTATCAGGGCCTTGTATTCCCAGAGAGAGATTGGTCAGTCTACCAACAGACTGAACACCCAATATGAATTCAAATCCGGCGTTTCCGCCATTTAAGCCAGATGAAGACAAGTGGGACTCTTACAGAAACTGCTTCAATCACTACCTTGATGCCATCGGTCTGGCCGACGCTACAGAGAACAGGAAGAAATCGTACTTCCTGAGTTACTGCGGGGCCACAGTATTCGATACCGCCACAGCGCTACTCGCCCCCAGGGAATTAAAGAACGTTCCGTGGTCCGAGCTGTTGGAGACACTCTCTAACCATTATTCCCCAAAGCCATCGCAGATAGCGAGACGTTTTGCCTTTCGTATGAGGAAACAAACAGATGGAGAATCTATCAATCAGTATATGGCCGCCCTGAGAACCGCAGCTCTCCACTGCGAATTTAAAAATTACCTAGACGACATGCTCCTGGATCAACTCGTCTGTGGAGTCAGAGATGTAAGGTTACAGAGGCGGTTGCTGGCCAGAAAAGATCTCAACCTCACCCAGGCAATCGAGGAAGCTTTGGCCGCTGAACTAGCGACACAATCGGCCGCTGAAATACAAGGAAGCGCAGCCAAACCCAGTCTGGTCACTGTTCATTCCGAGGAAGCAGTGAGTGAAGAAGACCCCACCGAACACTTAGAACTGCATCACCTCAAACCTTTCAAACAGCCACAGGTAGGAGCTGGGCCAAAAAACGGCAACGTGCCTAAACGCATCCTGTTGTGCCTCTCCTGCGGGGGGTCCCATGCCAGAACGACTTGCAGGTTCAGGAACGCCACCTGCAACAATTGTCACAAGAAAGGCCACATCGCCAGGGCCTGCCAGGCAACGCACGCGGCTCCACAAAAGTCATCGTCCCCTTACTCCCCTCTGGGGCCACCCAGGCAAGTAGAAAATTGTTATACGTGCTACCAAGCTAACCACACTTTTTTGACACCTAATAAAATTACCCTCTCTATTCATTTAAAAGGTAAACCCTGTCTTATGGAAGTCGATACCGGATCGGCACTATCGACCATCTCTTGGAGCACACTTAAGAAAATACGTCCCAACCTGTCCAGGAAGCAACTCCAGAAGAGTCGTCTCACCTTGAGAGATTACCAGGGGAAGAATATTCCAGTACTCGGAACAGGCAAGTTCCTCGTTAGATTCAAATCCTTTAAAGGCCATCTGCCTTTAGTGGTGGTAGATGGTGCCCTCCCTAGCCTTTGGGGGTTGGATTGGTTCCCCTATCTCGGCCTTAGCTTAACGGGAGTACATGCTGTCTCACCTTCCGATATCGACTCACTATTTTCAGACTATGCTGATGTGTTCAGCAATGAATTGGGTTGTTATAATGGTACGCCCATTTCCTTTTCGGTGGACCCCAAAGCAGTTCCCGTCCGTTTAAAACCGTGCAGAGTACCATTTGCTCTGCGCTAAGCTGGATGCAGAACTGGACAAATTGCTCCAACAAGGGGTGATCGAGCCCACGGATTTTGCTAAATGGGAGACTCCAATTTTCACACCCTTAAAAAGATGGTAGTATCAGAATGTGTTCTGACTATAAAACCACAATTAACCGCTATCTACAGACTAGCGCATACCCAGTCCCAGTAATCCAACACTTACTACACACATTTGAGCCGGGAACCATATTCGCCAAATTGGATATGTCACAGGCTTATCAGCAATTTCCTGTGGATAACCAAACGGCCGAACTACAAACTATTGTCACCCACAGAGGGGCGTTTCGATGCAAGCGCCTCCAATTTGGTGTTAGCGTCGCCCCAGGAATCTTCCAGTCATTAATGGAACGGATACTGCAAGGCCTCCCTGGCGTAGTTCCGTACTTTGATGACATTTTGATTTCAGCCAGGGACAGGCCCCAACTTTTTCTCAGAGTCAGAGCGGTATTGGATAGGTTCAGGCAGCATGGCCTCAAACTAAAAAGGGAGAAGTGTGCCATCGCCACTAGGCAGGTGGACTTTCTTGGGTATAAAATAGACGCCTCTGGCATCCACCCCGTGGAGTCTAAAGTCAAAGCCATTCACGAGGCACCCACTCCGTCTTCCAAGTCAGAATTACAAGCTTTCCTGGGTTTGCTAAACTTCTATGCGTCATTCCTACCCCACAAAGCCTCAGTAGCAGAACCGTTGCATAGACTTCTAGACAAAAACACTCCATGGCATTGGGGTCCCAAAGAGGAATACGCCTTTAAGGCAGTCAAATCGCTACTCACTTCAGACGCTGTCCTAATACAATTTGACCAGCACCTTCCTCTAGTCTTAGCTGCAGATGCCTCACCTTTCGGGATCGGGGCTGTCTTAAGCCACAGACTTCCCAACGGCTCCGAAGCGCCAATCGCATTCTTTTCTAGAACCTTGTCAACAACCGAGCGTAATTATAGCCAAATTGACAAAGAGGCCCTAGCCGCCGTTGCTGCGGTCAAAAAATTCCATGAATTTCTTTTTGGTCACAACTTCGAACTTGTCACAGATCACAAACCACTGTTGTGGCTCCTCTCAGGAGAAAAATAAACACCGCAAGTCCTGTCCCCCAGGATGACTAGGTGGACCCTATTCCTGGCAGCCTACTCGTACAAACTGGTTCACCGCCCAGGAAAAAACCTCAGCCACGCCGACGCCCTCAGCCGCTGCCCGTTGCCAGCACCCGTGGAGGACCCGGCCCCGGTCCATGCCATTTTCGATGCCAGTGAGTTCGACATCCCAGTCACCGCTGGCGACATCGCTCTCCACTCCAAAAAAGATAAACTTATCGCCCAGGTTCTGGACTGGGTACGGAGGGGGTGGCCGGGCGGTAATCTCTCAACTGAATTCTCACCGTTCAAAACCCGCCAGCAAGAACTTTCCAGTTTACAGGGCTGCCTGTTATGGGGGACCAGAGTTGTCATTCCAAAACCTCTGCGCACACCCGTCCTGAAGGCGTTACACGAGGGGCACCCTGGCATCGTCCGGATGAAAGCGTTGGCTCGGAGTTACGTCTGGTGGCCGGGCATGGACGATGAGATCACGAAATGGGTAAGCTCCTGCCACCCCTGTCAACAATCCAGGCCAGCACCACCGATCACCACCCCAACCAAATGGGAAAGTACCAACGCACCGTGGTCACGGTTGCACATTGACTTGGCCGGGCCATTCCACGGCAAGACCTTCCTGGTGGTTGTGGATTCGTTCTCCAAATGGATCAATGTAGCTCTCCTACCCACAACCACCACCCGAGCAATTGCCCAGGCTCTGACCCGCTTATTTGTCACACACGGTCTGCCTGACACCATAGTCTCAGACAATGGCCCCCAATTTACGTCCACAGAATTCAGCCGGTATGCCACCAACCTGGGCATCCGGCATATCCTAACGGCCCCTTTCCATCCCGCTAGCAATGGGTTGGCGGAGAGAGCCGTTAGGTCAGCAAAAGAGGCATTGGCAAGATTCACTCAAGACGACTGGCACTCCAGACTCTCTCGTTTTCTCTTAAGCCAACACTCGACCCAATGTACTGTCACAAACAAGTCCCCAGCCGAATTACTGATGGGCAGACGGCTAAGGACAGTGCTGGATAGACTGCATCCCCACTATTGCCCAGACACACCATTGGGCTCTAACACTAGGGTCAGGAGTTTTGTATTACAGGACCAAGTTTATGTCAGGAACTATGCAGGCGATCCCCTGTGGGTACCTGGGAAGATCGTGGCCATCACCGGGCCAAGGTCATACCGCATCCAGTTGGGGGACGGGCGCATCTGGCAGAGGCATCTGGACCAGATAAGAAGTCGCCAGGGCGAACATGCCGACGCTGACCCAGGGACTTCAGTGACCCTCCAATCGCCGCACCCGAATCCTAGCTGGGACCTCCAGAGTGACCAGTCGCCACCAGCCGAATCGAGGGAACGGACGGTAGACCGGGACCGTCCTACAGAGTCATCAGCCGTACCAACCGACGACACCACCGGGTTGCGTGACAATGACAATTTAACAATCCAACCCGAGGACTGTGACCACTCCCAGACTCCAGTCCGGACTCCAGATCAACCCTGTTGCCCGGCAAGGCCAGTTACTGACTTCCAGAACTCTATGCCACTTTGTGCATCGCCAGAACTGCGCCGGTCGGGGCGCTCACACAAACCACCAGCTTACTTAAAGGACTATTCGTGTTCGTATCTAGGGGGAAGGGGTGTTATGTCCTCGGGGCTGACACAAGTTCCCCCTCAGGTCCGTTCATACTGCTGGGGCGTTTGCAGCCCCCATTGGCTGGCTCCCTTCGACAGCCGGCTATAAAAGCCGGCTGCTAGGTCGAGCCAGCCGCTGTTCGCTGGAAGATCTGTTGTTAGCTTACAGACGCGACAGCCCCCTTTATTCCCCTGAATAAAGTGTGTTATTGAGATGCTCTGGTGTGGCCTCCCCTTTGTTCCGAACTATAACAGTTGTTTTCATTGTTCACGTAACACACAATTTCTAAACTCATTGTAATGTGAGTCAGCAATAACAAGGAACAGTAATTTGAAAATGTTATACTGCCAGAGCAATGGGCAAGGTGAGTTAGATATTGCAGGTGGAAGGGGAATAGGAAGAATTGTAGATATTATGGACATTGTTAGAGAACTGCTTTTTTCAATTATGGTTCCAGGTTCTTTTCAATGTATAATCCTACTCTAATATTATATTAGAAAGTTGGCTGTCAGCTCTCAAATAATCAGGCAATTTAACTCCTTACTCTATAGCAGTGTCTCTTAATCTTAGCAACTTTTAAGAATTGTGGACCTCAACTCCCAGAATTCCTCAGCAACAGTTGTCTGGGAATTGAAGTCCACATCTCTTAAAGTTGCCAATGTTGTGAAACACTGCTCTACAACGTCTCCTTATTATCCACACACAACAGTAATTCAGAATGCATGTTAAGATAAGTTCTTGAGCTACTTTTATATTATTAATATTTTTCTGAATGTTGAGGTGAAGGAATTATGTATTAAGGTAGGGAAAACAAGACATGTGATTGTGTCTGCCTTTTTATTAAATGCAAATGTGTAGGGTATTTTTTTCCTTTTGGACTGCACCAAGTTTGTACAAAACGCTTTGCAAATCACCCAGTAATAATAGGGATGTGGAGTACAAGCTTTCTGTACTCCTATTAGTTACAGTATTCCTTTATCTATGAAAAGAGAAATGGGGAACCGAATAGTCCCTCTGAGAGGACATGCAGAACTAGGGGTGGGATTCTACTGGTTTGGCCTGGTTCAGGTGAACTGGTAGCTCTGAGGATCAGCTATTGGGCCCACACGCCACCCCGGCTCTGATCTGTGCTTTATATCCTGTTTTCAAGCTCAGCTGATTCGCAGGGCACAGCAGATTGCCACATGTCAGCTGTTTAACACACAGGGATTGCAGGAGAAAGTCAATAGCAAATGTTCTGCACGTGTGCAAAGTGCACATTTGGTGAAGCACGCACTCACCGAACCTGTTGTTACACCAGTTGAATTGCACCCCTGTACAGAACTCTGGCATTAGCCCAACATTAGAGACTTTAAGATGGAAGAAACGCCCCAGGGAATTGTTACAAATCCAGGCTGCCAATCATAGGTTTTCTTCGTCCCCACCATGTATTTGTTCAGATTCCTAAACATGTTGATTCCTGACAGAGATGCATCTGGCATAACAATTGGCTGGGATGATTGAAGAATGGAAGAAGTGCTTAATATTCCAGGAAGTTGCTTACCTGCCTAACAGGATATTCGTTTCCTTGCTCTGGGACTAAAGCAAAGGCCTCTGTGGTTGCTTGGAAAATAAAGGTGCAGAATGAAAATCAGAGCATCTGCTCACTAAGATTCTAGGTTTGTTTTTTTTAGAAATTTAGCATTTAGAAATGCTAAAGTCTTGGGGAAAGGCAGCAGGAACTATGGGGGATTTGGGATCCATTTGCTCCACTGCCCTCATAGAGCCATTTCTGACTGATCACAGATCCAAAACAGAAACTGAAAGCAATAGATCAGCAGAGCTGTTCTTCCATCCAGAATTGTCCAGAATAGCAGAAATGACCTAACTTTCCAACTGATTATGTGAAAACAGAAGTCTGCTTAAAGAGTACCATAGGTAACTTGAATAGGTTCTGTCCAGGAAATGGTTTAGATATCTACAATCACCTTCTATTCTGGATGAACAGGAATTTATCAGAGTTTGTCAGAGGGAGATCCAAGCTGAAACTAAGCAGAAATTTCCTGACAGTGAGAACAATTTGTCAATCAAACAGCTTCCCTCCCAAAGTTGTGGGTACTCCATTGCTGGAGGTTTTGAAGAAAAGATTGGAGCCCTGGTGGTGCAGTGGTTAAATGCAGTACTGCAGGCAAATTCTGCCCACAGCCTGCAGTTTGATCCTCACCGGGCTCAAAATTGACTCAGCCTTCCATCCTTCTGAGGTCAGTAAAATGAGGACCCAGATTATTGGAAGCAATAATGGTTACATTGTCAACTGCCCAAGGAGTGCTGTAAAGCTCTGTGGAGCAGTGTAAATGTCTAAGTGTTATTGCTATTGCTATTGGGCAACTATTTGTCCAGGATGGACTAAGGACAGAAGGTTAGACTAGAAGACCACCAAGTTTCCATCCAGCCCTATGATGCTATCATTTTAACACTGAAAGAAGGCAGCTAGGAGCTGAAAAAGTATGCTCTATACCAGGGGTCTCCAACCTTGGCAACTTTATGACTTGTGGACTTCAACTCCGAGAATTCCTGAGCTAACATGACTGGAGGAGGAATTCTAGGAGTTGAAGTCCACAAATTGTAAAGTTGCCAAGGTTGGAGACTCCTGCTCTATACAAGCCAACTCTTAATCAGAAGGTCTAGGCTAGGAGTAGGAAACTGATTTGCTTACCAATTCATTACATTCCTCACCTTTGACCAAACAGGGTGAATTCTTAGGAACTGTGATTTAGCAATATTTGGAGGACCAGAGACTGTACTATTATTTTACAACAATGAGCATGACCTGATACAATTACGGAATACTGAGTTAATTTAACAAGGAGGATTTAGGGGAGTATGAGTAGTCTGCATCTATCCTAACTAAAAATGTGTTTGTGCCTGATACATTAAGTCCCCATTCTGTTTGTATTTCAACAGATCTCCTTGGAAAACAGAGATGGAGTACAATTTGGAGAAGATTGTTTTGTGCTATTGTTTTCAAGATTCATCTGCCAGCTGAGACCAAGAGTATATAGAAGGCTTAAGAAGAACTTTGGTGGTAGGAAAGCAGTCACAGGGCAATCATTAATGAGTATTATTAAGCTTGGCATTAACTGTGCTAAACATGGCCCTGAAAAAAATATCATAATGGTATAATTATAACTCACAACTCAGTTTTAAAATTTGCACAATGCATGTGTGTGGTGAAAAGAGTAATGCCAAGCTGTATAATTGCTTCATGGATTTTATGAAATTTTTAATGGTTTTGGGTTTTTTTTTTGGAAAGTACAAGGAGAATCAGAATTGGGCACAGAGCAACAGAAGAAATTCTAGGGCTTAAGGAAGCAAGGACATCATATTGTCATAAACAGCAGCCATTTAGAAGTTAAGTAACTTTAGGAATACATGTTGCCATGTGCGACACTGACTAAAATTTGCCCAGATACCTCAAGGTCACCTTGCTTTTTGCACTTCGTTCATTACACATCAAGTATACTCAATGCTGTATATGAATAGAACATGCAACCCACAATTAAATAAACCATGAAACACAAGAAGGACACTTTCACAATCTGTCTATAGGTTAGAATAGACTTTGCCAACCTGGATTCTGCTCCCCACCCTACTGACTAGGGTGTCAAATGCAAGGCTCAGAGGCTGGATTTGGCCTACAGGGTGCTTACATCTGGCCAGAGGGGCCACCCTGGAAACAGTGAAGGACCAGCCCAGGGTGCGTTTGTCAGCAAAAACGGTGCCCGGGAGGGCCACGTATGTCCCTCCCAAGCTCTGTTTTCGCTGGCAGAGGGTTGCAGGAGGGCATCCCGGCTGAAAATGGAGCTTGGGAGCCTGCTTTCTCTGGCAGAGTGCTCAGACCACCACAGGCACCCCTGACATGAGTAATGTCGAGCTGGCCACACCTGTCCCGGCCATGCCCATCCCGGCCCCCTGAGGTAAAAAAACAAGCCTGATGCAGCCCTCAATGAAATCGAGTTTGACACCCCTGTGTTAGACTGTATCTTTTCTCTGCTTCAGCCAGCATGACCAATTATTTTCTTATGCTTTCCAGGAATCAATTATGCAAACTGACCCTGCTTTAGAGTAAAGAGTTAAGCACATCACTTAATTGCTGCGCTGTACCTGACTTCCACATTTTATCCAGGACTGTAATAAAATGCATCTATGTTCTGAATATCTACTTTTTATTTTTTTATTTTTTTAATCCTTCCTATTGCTTTATAAATATCTCAAGGCAGCAAACATACAACATACTCCTTCTTCCTTCTAATTTTCCCCATAACTGGACTTTCAGCTGGAAAGTAACTGGACATACTGTAACTGGACCTGTGAGATTGGTTGGATTGAGAGAGACAGTGTGACTGGCTCAATGGCTTTTATGCCTAAGGTGGGACTAGAACTCATGATCTCTTGATTTCTAGGCCAGCACCTTAACCCACTACACCAAACTGATTCCTCCAATGCAAATTACTTTACAGAACTATTTATCAGATATCCCACGGAAGACTTCATAAGACTATAAAGAAATATAAATCCTTCCATTCCCCATGATTCAGTCAGAAGTGAAGAAACTTCTTGGATGAGAAGTGAAACGTCTTCAAGGGGGAAAATAGAAAGTTTAATTGCCTTTTACAAAGCACCTTTGGGACAACAATGATCTGGATTGACTGAGAATCTCCATAGACATATGATTTAATTTGATCTAATGAATACCTTTCTTAATGTGGCTTTAACTGTTTCTTTTTATTTTATTTTATCTTTTTTTATAATCTAAATAATTCACAGTGGTGAATATATACACAATATTTCTTCCTACTCCTATTTTCCCCACAATAACAGCCCTCTGAGGTGGATTAAGCTGAGAGAGAGTGACTGGTCCAAAGTCATCCAACTGACTTTCATGATTCTCCAACTGACTTTCATGACAACTCACGGTCTCTTGCTTTTCTAGCCCTGTGCTTTAACCACTAAACCAAATTGGCTGTTACTAATTAATTGTCTTAACAATAAATCATATCCATAGGTTGCTCTATCTACAAATCTCATAGATATCTAGCAACCTTGTGAAGAATGTTTGTCTTGCCAGCTGAATGGCAGAGATTCTCCTTCTGAACCAGGTTCTTCCTGAGGTAAAGATGCATGTTGTCATCCTGCTATTTATTTATTTATACGTACGTGATTTTATACATCTCCTATTTTTTTGGTCTCACTGAGGTTTACAAACAGCTATGTCACATTTCTCATGTGTCTTTGTTAGACACACTTTGGTAGACAACAATTTTCTTGGTCATTCTGATGAAATAATCTCCCCTTCTTCCTTGACCCTTAATCAGATTTATTAAAAGGAGGTGAGAGAGGAAGACACTGGTCAAAAATTATGCTGCTTTTTATATGCACAGCTCTAAATATAACTCTATAGAATACAGTAAGGAACAATTTCATTTTTAGTCACAGGTATATGGATGCTGACTTAGTTGTCAAGAGAGATGAGGGATGTTCAGTGTGCAGGCACTGTGCCCTAGAGTTAGCTCAAGAGTATAACACCAAGTTTATTTACTGCAATTATGATGCATGTTTCTGTGGAAACTGAAATCTAAAGAAGAACGCTCTCCATTTCTTTTTTCCTTTGTGAAGCCTGGCTTGCCCCTGTTTCCATAGAAACAGCTGTTGCATTGGGGTTTTTTTTTTTAAGCTTCTAAATAATGAAGGTTTGAAAGCTTCCCTTCATCTTAATTCTGTTTTTAAAATTCTGTTATTGGCTCTAGGAAAGTAAGTAAAACTCAGAAAACTGTGTTCCGATATCCTTTCTCAGCTAATAACTGATGCCTGTTGCTAATGCCCTTCAAACCATTGGCTGTAGTTTCAAGGCCTCTTTTAAATTAATTTTTTCAACAATATATAGCATTATTCTGTTGACAGTGCCTGTTGGCAAATATGCATTAGAAAGCTGCTACAAGCAACCTCAATGGGAGCCATTCTCTGTATCATTTGAAATAGTCCACTGTTGTTTCCTATTACCTGATGAAAGGGCTAGCACTAGAAAACTCTTCTCCAATTTCCCGTGTTTTTGAAATATGTTCCCTAGCTTCACATTTGCAGCAATCCATTCTTCAAAAGGTAGCTTTCATTTGTATATAATGATTCATGGATAAGCACTGGAATTTATTTATAAATTTATAATTTCGACTTTTAGAGTTGCCGACATATACTGTACATATGCCTTCCCCCCCCTGTCTTCTGTTCAGTTGTGTATGATTCTTAGAGATTGCCTGGACAAATGTCTGCAGCTTTCTTGGCAAGGCTTTCCAGAAATAGTTGGACTTTGGCTTCATCCTAGGGATGAGAGAAAGGGACTACTGCAGCCCAAAGTCACCCAGCTGGCTTTGTGCCTAAGGCAGGGCTAGAATTCACGGTCTCCTGGTTTCTAGACTGGTGCCTTAACAACTACACCAAACTTAGAAGAATACCTAAACAAAGTTCTCATGGTCATACTGGGATGGAGAATCAAACAATCAAGCAACCTGTTATTCCAAAACTGAAGCTAAATAGACAACAAAGACTTTTCTTTCTTTTTATAGACTTTAGCTGGTATCATCAGGTACCTGAAGAGGTCCGCATGTCAATGGAGTAGGCCCCTATTGACTTCCCCTGTGCTGAAAGTGGATATACCACCAAATCAAATCAAGTCATTTATTTATGGTTCCTACTCATGATGGCAGTTCAGTAAGATTTCTTCTCTCAAACTTTTCTAATCAATATTTTGTCTTCTCCCCCTTTGGTTTTGAATCAATGCTTAAACCAATCAGATTTGTCTCTTAGATAACCATAATTGTTGAGATTTTTCAACGCATAAAGTGTCTGGAAATGAAGCTGTTTTAAGAAAAACCCTTCTGGATTTCAGTCCTATGCGAGGGCATGGTAAGGAACAGATGCTTGATCCAAATTGAGTTTACTACAGCCCCCCATTGGTTGAGTCTTGCTTGCTGAACTCATTTTTTTTTTCATGCTGAGAAAGCAAGCACCAATCCTCTACATTTTTACAAAGTCTTTGCTACCTTCACCGACTGACTCCCCCTTGTGTCTAACACGCTCCCTTCTGGTACATTCACCAGTGGACTGTTTTGTTTTTTTTAAAAAAGGAAACATCACCAGTTTTTCTATTCTTCACTTGTCTAGGAAGGTAAATTCTTGTCACTTTCACTTCTTTTAAAAATCTGTATGAAAAAATAATAATAATAAAGAGTGCACTTTCCCAGAACTTATTCCCATAGAAGGAAGCCTAACAATATGTAAGCCAGCTGTTATGAACACACTCTTATGTTCTGTCCATTTCTTATGCAACTACAGCAACAGGAAGGACATGGAAGACTCTTGCATCATATACAAAGCCCATGAAGTGAGGGGGGAGGGGGGGGAAACAGCTGTTTATGGATTCTCCTCTGAGGATTATGATGATCCTTCCATGCACTTCAAAACTTCACTATTAGGTGAGTAAGTCATTGGACTGCTTTGTGGCTAAGCACAGCTCTGCCTGCACATGCGATTAAGAACACAGACAGAAATGGGAACATTAGTTACAGGGAAGTAATGGATGTGCATAAAATATTCACATCAATTTTTCTTCCCTGGCCATCTTTTGCTTGGGCAACGTAATATGTGAGTCAGCTCAAAGACCCATATTTAGAGCAAAGCACAGTTCATCTCTCATTATCCAAACTACAGGGATGCATCAATTCCAACTCCTTTAGAATTTGTGATAGCGCTGTGAGAAAGTCTATACACATTGTACCACTTCCAGCATCCAAAATGTTATTATATTTGGTGAGTGGGGGGGGAAGGGTGTTCACTCAACTGCTTATCAGATTTCCCTATTCTGTGTTTGTCTATCACTCTGATAGAAGCTGTAGCTGTTTTCCTATGGGTAGCATCTGCTCCTGCTTTTGTTTTGAATCAATAGACAGACTGTGCATGGTTTTGCCAGCAGCCCAATGAGGCTCTCCTTCTCTCTTAATGATTATTTCCCAGTTTAGGGTGGGGTTGGCATACAGAACAGTTCAAATGAGTCACTTTCCAACTAGTAGCCAAGGAAAAAGAATGCTTGTTCATCCTATGCAGAATATAAAGGTAAAGGTTTCCTCTGTCCGGTTATGTCCAACTCTACAAGGTGATGGTCATTTCCGTTTCTTAGCTGAGGGAGACAGCATTGTGGGAAGACATTTCTGTGGTCATGTGGCCAGCATGACTATATATTGAGGTGCACAGAATGTTGTTACTTCCTACCGAAATGGTACCTATTTATCTATTCACATTTAGCACTTAGACTTATATACTAGTGCTTTACAGCCCCATCTAAGTGGTTTACAGAGTCAGCCTATTGCCTCCAACAATTTGGGTCCTCATTTTGCCCACTTTGGACGGATGAAAGGCTGAGTCAACCTTGAACTGGTCAGGATTGAACTCTTGGAGTGAGCAGCGAGTTAACCTGCTATACTGCATTCTAACCACTGTGCCGCCACGGACGACTCTTTGCATACTTTTCAGTTGTTAGGTGAGCAGGAGCTAGGGTAAGTAACAGGAACTCACCCTTTCATGCAGCACTTGGGTCTTGAACCAGTCTGTCAGCTTTCCAGCTGACAAGGTCAGCACCTCTAACCACTGAGTCATCACACCCACATGCAGAATATAAGGCCAATCAAAATTTGGGTTGCCATAATAGTTAATCAGTTTTACTGATTAATCCAGGATCATCATTTTAGGAAAGCAGATGGATCTTCTCATTGATTTCAGATGTGATTGTTCCTTCAAGAGATCTGGGTCCCCCAAATTCCCCAAATGCCCATTGCTTTCAGTTGCATCTGCAAAGAGAAGTCAACATTCAGAGTGGAAGACAAGAAACTTTACCTTGTAAAGTTATGTGGGAATGACCCAGAGGTGGTATTCAGCAGGTTCTGACCAGTTCTGACAAACCGGTAATGGAAATTTTGAGTAGTTCAGAGAACCGGCAAATGCCACCTCTGACTAGAGATTTTATAGTATCCTTCCCCTGCCACGCCCACCAAGCCACGCTCAAAGAACGAGTAGTAAAAAAATCTGAATCCCACCACTGGAATGACCTTAGAAAATGGTCAGATAAGGGGCAATCTAGCTCACTGCTGGAATGTAGATGGGCAAGAGGATCAGGAAAAAAAACCACTTTAGATTTTGGGGGTGTTGAGGTAATGGAAGAGAACGACTTTCAGACCTGAAAGATTCTATTAATGTAATCTCACAATAAAGTAGAATTAGCTCATCTAATCCTGTTTCATGTCTAGTGAGACTGCCCATACCCCCTTTAAATGGGTATATATTATTGTGCATGTACATACGAAAGGGGTGAGGTTTGCGTCATGATGCTCCATCCACCTTCTTCCCATTTTTAACCCTACTCCACTCTGCAGGCACCACTGATTACGTTAATCAAGTTTGGTTATCTTAGTGTCCAATGGTGATGCCTAGAGAGTGAATTCGGAAAAAGAGCTGGAAGAACTCATTATTCCTCCTAGAATTGTTATTGTCTAAGTTCCAAGAGAGATAATATGTTCTAAAGTAGGGGTGTCTAACCTTGGCTACTTCAAGACTTGTGGACTTCAACACCCAGAATTCCCCAGCCAACATGGGTGGCTGGGGAATTCTGGCAGTTGAAGTCCACAAGTCTTAACGTTGCCAGAGTTGGACACATCTGATCTAAACCCAGATTAAACAATCTAATAGTATGCCTGTAAACCTAGCACTAATATTCATTAGATCCATTTGGTTTTACTTTTAGATTCCTAATATGTGTACGTTTAAGACTGCCCAGAGTCATCTGCAAGTAGGAAGCCTTGTAGTTATAAATAAATAAAATAAATATATGGTTGCCTTGAATGTAGCAAATCAAATTTGGTCTAATTTTCCACTGTTCCATCCGAAAAATACTTTTTCACCTTGAAAAAGTCTCTTTTCTCAGTTGAAATTTAGTGGCCTTGACCATATGCCATACTGTTTCCCTCTCTTTTGGATAAACAAATCTCTACACACCCATTTCCATATTTTTAATCATTTGAAAGGTTAGCATCTTTTGGTCAGAAGCCCCAAATTTATATTACAGCAAAAAATGCTATTTTTGTTTGACCTTCATCCTTAATGCCATACTAAAGAACAGAATACAACCAAAACAAGACAGAACACCAAGCAACAACACCAATATATAAGCCCTCTAGGATTTTTCATGGCCAATACCACACTGGTAATAATGCCCCAGACATGGAGCAAATATCACCTGAGAACAAATAGTTCAGGATCACCTCTAGAAGATCAAAGGAAAAAAAGGAAAAAAATAAAAAACATCGAGGTAACTGAAAATCTGAAGAAAGGTAAAGGCAAAAGGGTACAATTTACAAGTGAGGTGAATTTCTTATGAATTTCTCCAAAGAAGTGGAAATATACTTCTCCCACCCTCCATAAATTGCTTGGCATAATATAAATATGCTAAGGTACGGTGTTCATACAAGCTCAAAGTAACTATTATAATTTATATAGAAAAAGAACCAATCTCACATTAACGAGAAAGATCTGACTGAGCAAACTTGTGTATATCTTCTCAAACAGTATCCTCACTCGCATCCAACCCCAGGACAAACATAACCCTTTTCCTCCTCATTTCATGAAGAGGCCTAGGAACAAGATGGGTCTCAGTTACTCTCAGCTGTACCAGTGTTCAAAGAAAAATCCCTTCCCCCTCCCAGTCTGACACCATCCAATGCCACAACGTCCTACCTGTCAACTGCTATTTCAGCTTCAAACTCAATAATACACGGGCAAACAATAGATACAAACTCAAAGTAAACTCGACTGTAGAAAATACAACTTAGGCAACAGAGTGGTCAATGCCTGGAACTCCCCACCCACAGTTTACTGTTCCCATTTATCAATTTATTCATACTCATCTATTATATATATACACATACCTGTTTATACTTATACGTTTATATATTATGTTCATACTTATACTCGTTTACTCATACACGCTTGACAAACAAAATAAATAAAATAAAAAAGATTGCATTAGAGTGTGTAATATCTATTACCCCATCTATCACCCATTACTTTGGAAGAACACTAAATAACTAGAGTAGGACAGGGATACTGTGTGGATTTCATACCCATGTATTTTCTGCCGACTCAGGAATACAGTTTAATCTAATTGTGGGCAAAGGATCCCAACTGCTGCTCAAATCTAACTGTTCTTAGAATATTTCAAGGGTTCCACTGTTCCCCTTTCCTCCCTCCCCCCCACCCATCTCTTTCTAAGCTAGTTTTGGAATAGACAACTAGAAAGGAAAACCTGACAGCTCATTAAATTGAGAATGATAAAAATAGATAAGACACAAGACCAGTTTGGAAATAAGAAAATAAGGGGACTTCTATTCTGATAGCAAAAAAATAAAAATAAAAATGAATCTCTGGTATCTGAAACAGTCTTGAGTAGATTTTACTTCCAAATGTTCCTCTTTTCATTTGTGAAATGCTGGGAAAGTTGGTTAGTTTGGCCTGGCCTTCAAAGGACTACAAGTCAGTGACTGAATCTGTTCTCATCTTGTGTCTGCTGATACCAGGCAAGTGGTAGAATTCCATATTAGTGGCACCTTCTCAGATAGCTTGCATATTGGCCCCATTTAGAGCAACTATTGCTATGAGGACATCAAAACATGGATGAAGTCAAGATTATACCCTTTACAGAATTACCAAAGAGTTGAGAGGGACCTTGGAGGTCTTCTAGTCTAGCCCCCTGCTCAAGCAGGAGACACTATACCATTCTGGATCATTAACATCAAAAAAGTGCAAAATGCAGTATTCAATGCAGAACTTAATACCCTTTGCAATTAGCAAATCTCAAGTCGGTTTCATTGTCAGTGGTAGGATTCAGCTGGTTCTCACCGGTTCACATGAACCAGTTGTTAAATTACCCACCCCGTCCACACTATCAAAGTAGATCCTGGGGTCTATGCTGCATTGCAATGGAGAAATGGACAACAGAGTGGCCGGTGCGAAGGAAGGAGAAGGCCACTTTCCCTCTTCCTTCTCCCTGCTCCTCATCCTCCCTCCCTCGTGCCAGTCACTCCATTTTCTGTTTTTCCATTGCAGCACAGCACCCAGGATCTACTTTGATAGTGCGGGGTGGTGGTGGTAATTTAACAACTGGTTTGCCCAGGGTCAGGTTGGCCATGGCAGTAGTTTCATCACATGTACAGCAGAGCTGGAGGATGTGGATGGGCCACACCTTCCACAATAGCCAACCTGACTCTGGGCAAACCGGTTGTTAAATTATTTGAATCCCACCACAGCTTGTGTTGATGGGTTGCCCTATTACCACAAAAGGAACAACTTCCTGAAAGATAGAGCCTTCTATTAATCTCCACTCACTTTCAAAGTGACTTCACCATGCATTTCTCTGCATCTGAAATATACTTTCCTGTAGTGTGTTGCCTCTAGACCAGAGGTCTTCAAACATGGCAACTTTAAGACTTGTGGACTCAGAATTCTTAAAGTTTTAAAGTTGCCAAGTTTGGGAACCCCTGCTCTCGACTCTTTCCCTGTAAATGTATGCGGAAAAGACCTTGGGAGAAAAGGTGAAGAGATTTTGCCTAGGGATGGTCTGATAAGAGACAACAGAGTCTTCGGCTGGATAGTGGGTGAGACAAGAGGCTCAGAAGGAAAAAACCCCCCCCCATTTCTTGGGCTGCAAAGGTGGCAATGAGAATATTTTACTTTCAGGCTTGCAAGATTCCCTTAATGTTGCTTTATGATAAAGTAGAATTAGCTTAACTGGTCATGTTTCCTGCCTGGTCTATCTGGTAAGGCTACCAGTCCCTCGGGCCTACAGCTGGTTGCAAGCTACTCAGCAGTACATTGACTGCTTTGCAAAAGACAGTAATTTTCCCCTGTGCCCCTAGGCCAAAACTGTGAAGTACCTCAAGCTAGTAATTTGCCTGATGTCTGATAGAACTGAAATTTTAAATATTTTAAATTTAAAATATCCCACAGAACCCTTGTGAGTTTATGGTGGTACACAGTTTACGAACCATCAGCATAGTCAATACAACTCCAACATTATATATCTGTATATGCATATACTGTACATTTATATATGTATATACAGGTAGTCCTTGACTTACGACCACAATTGAGCCCAGAATTCATGTTGCTAAGTGAGACAGTTCTAAAGTGAGTTTTGTCCCATTTTAAGAACTTTCTTGCCACAGTTGTTAAGTGAATCACTCTAGTTGTTAAGTTAGGAACACGGTTGTTAAGTGAACTTGGCTTCCCCACTGACGTTGTTTGTCAGAAGGTCGCAAAAGGCAATCACATGACCCTGGAACATTGCAATGGTCATAAATATGACCCAGTTGCCAAGCATCCGAATTTTGATCATGTGACCATGGGGGTGTTGCAACGGTCATAAGTGTGAAAAATGGTCATAAGTCACTTTTTTCAGTGCCGTTATAACTAATCAAGTGTCAAGGATTACCTGTAGAGATATTGGCCATCGCTTTCCTGAAAGAGATTGTAGAAGGGCCCAGCAACAGGAAATATTCCAGTGGGACACAATAGCTTCCACCCAAACTGAATCCCTTGCAAGCTATTGTCAAAATATCCCAACCAGGGCAGGAGGCTAAAATATATAAAGAATGGTTGCTGGAACTGGGTATGTCTAGTCTGATGGAAAGAAGGACTGGGGGTGATATGATAGCAATGTTCCAATATCTCAAGGGCTTCCACAAAGAAGAGGGAGTCAAGTTATTATCCAAAGCACCTGAAGGCAAGACGCAATGGATGGAAACTAATCAAGGAGAGAGGCAACCTAGAACTAAGGAGAAATTTCCTGACAGTTAGAACAATTAATCAGTGGGACAACTGGCTTCCAGTGCTCCAACACTGGAAGTTTTTAAGAAGAGATTGGACCGCCATTTGTCTGAAATGGTATGGGGTTTCCTGCCTAAGCAGGGAGTTGGATAGAAGACTTCCAAGGTCCCTTTCAAGGTCTGTTATTCTACCCTATTCTAATCCACTTTAAAGACATGTCATCAGGACTACAGGAGCAACTTAAATGAGAATGGCAAATATGCCTGGCATGTCAGAAGGCAATGGATTGGTTGAATAAGATTTTCTAGAGGTCATGGAGGTGAGGCTTGATAGTTTTTCATAATAATCCCCCCTTCCCACAAGTAGCTGTGACATTTGCTTTTGATCTGTATGAAGTCAGAATAACCGAGTTGGAAGGGACCTTGGAGGTCTTCTAGTCCAGTCCTCTGCTGAAGCAGGAGACCTTATCCATTTGAGACAAGCAGCTGTCCAATCTCTTCTTAAACGCCTCCAGTGATGGAGCACCCACAACTTCTGGAGCCAAGTTGTTCCACTGGTTAATTGTTTTCATGGTTAGGAAATTTCTCTGCAGCTCAAGGTTGCTTCGCTCCTTGAGTAGTTTCCATCCAGTGTTTCTCAGAATAAACTATTGCTGTTCAAGATAGACCAGACTAGGGAAACCAAGATTATGAATACTAATGCTATTTTTATTATAATAAAGTTATTGGAACAGAATCTGTCTGATTGCACTTCTTCCCTTTATCTTCATGAGAATTAGAGAGGATCCTGTCTATGAAGCTTTCTCAGATTACATTTCTGCCCCAAACTCAGATTTCTTTTATCTGATTATTGTCTTGGTTGTGTCTCTTCCTCCTGTCCCTCAAGGTTATTCCTTCTGCCCATTAAAGCTATGTTCAATAACATTTAATTTTTTTAAAAAAAAAGCTATGTAAAGTGCTCCCTACAGGAATTTTGCAAAGTTAGCAGAAGTGTACAGATTTTCAGGGTATGTAATTTGTATAGTATTCACTTTTTCCTAGTTCCGAATGTGAGTTCTCTTGACCTCATAATCCTGAGTATAAACTACACACACTCCTAATTATAGCTTTTTGTTCGCTTATTTCAGCCAAACTGTGCTCTTGGTTGCAGCTGTTGCTAGATTCCAGGAACTGCAATATTGGAAGAGGGAAAAAAGGAAGAATGAAAAAGTGCTGAAATATCATTTCTTCATCAATCTAATTTTATGCAGACTGGAGATAGCAGATGATCATAACACCTGCCACTCAGAAATTTCACTGGGGTTTCAAAGCATTTGCTTCTGCCTAGAATCTTATACATTTTTAAAATGGGCTTCTGATTTGTTTATAGAGTTGGTATGGTTGCAAAAAAAAAAAGAAAGAGTGAGAGAGAGAAAGAAATGGCAGTTGCTTCCCACAAACTATGTTTAATGTATTATTTTAAAACTTTGCAGAATCGAATGAATCAGAAATAAAGCTTTTCTGTGGTATGTCTGCTGTCATGAGAAAGGCATTGCATAGTTCCCTGGTTACAACTGTCGCAATCCATTCTGATTTGGGGAAAAGTTGTCTTTCTGTGAGTAACTATACTATTTCAACTATACTATTCTGAATCAAATTGGACAGCTTGAAAAAGGGAAGGGGAGGTGAATGGAGGGAAAGAAAGAAAGAAAGAAAGAAAGAAAGAAAGAAAGAAAGAAAGAAAGAAAGAAAGAAAGAAAGAAAGAAAGAAAGAAAGAAAGAAAGAAAGAAAGAAAGAAAGAGGGAGGGAGGAGAGAAAGGAATTTGTAACCCTGAAAACTGTAGATATCTGAGCTGACACACAGAACTCTATAACCCTCCTTGTTTAACGATGACAATTGGGCCTGGCAACTCTATTGCTAAGTGATGTGGTTGTTAAGCAAGACATCACATGACTGTGATGAATTTATGATGTCAATTCCACCGTGGATGCTAAGTGAATCACCCACAGTCATTAAGCAAGAAGTCACATGACTGCAACTTGCAATTTTACTGCTGGCTTTTCCATTGAATCTGTTGCTGAAAGGCATCTGTGAAGCAGCTAAATCTCAATCACATGACCATACTGAATATTGTAAGTGCAAAGATCATCTGTGTCCCCATTGATGATGCTTTCAAATTCTGGTATTGGAGAAGACTCTTGAGAGTTCCTTGGACTGCAAGAAGATCAAATCAGTCAATCATAAAGAAAACCAACCCTGACTGTTCTTGCAAAGGGCAGATACTGAAGCTGAAGCTCAAGTACTTTGGCCACCTAATGAGAGGAGAGGACTCATTGAAAAATACCTTGATGTTGAGAAAGATTGAAGGCAAAAGGGGAAGGGGACTACAGAGGATGAGGTAGTTGGATAGTGACATCAACACAATGAACATGAGGTTGGACAAATTCCAGGAGACAGTGGAGGACATGGGGTGTTAGGTATAACATTGGTCACCTAACTAGTTTGGGTAAGATAATATATATATAAGCTATGATTCTTAGTTTAAAGTGTGTGTTACTTTAAATGCAAAGCATGCATTTTGGGTGTGGTGTGAAACCACCATAAGAGGGAGCAAGAGACGCTGATGAGAAGCTGACGATTCCCTGACGCTTTGCTGGCAATTACTGGAGTTGCAAACGGCAGAGAGGAGTTTCTGAGTTTGTTGCATATCTCTCTCTACTGCGAGGAGATAAATTACCGGACTGTTATTTTGTAAGTGTACCGACCTCTCATTTCTGACATTGGAATTTGCAAATGAATAATCCCTGGACGGACTGAACTAAGTGTATGATATATGGACTGTTTTGACTATGCTTTAACTCTTGCTGGAATAAAACTACTTTAATTGGCACTGTGTATGGTTTACTGAGTGTAAGCTACACAACACGATATCTCACATATTTTGCCTGCCTGCCTGACTGCCCTGCAGATCTTGCTAGGGGTATATCCCTAACACTGGTTATGGGCCCAGCGGCACAGTCAGACTAACCAGGATATAACAGGCTTATATAAAGTGAGAGTTAGTGTAGTTACACAATACTGTAAACAGACAGCTGTGTTTAATTATAGTTTAATATCCAGAAAAAGATGGCACAAGTCAATTTACCAAGTTTGTCTCTAATATCCAAACTGGATGGAACAAACTATGTTTCATGGTCTATGAAATGCAGCCTACTTCTACGCAGAGAAGGTTTGTGGAATATAATACAAAACCCACCAGAGGTAGATGCTTGGGATCCAGAGGATGAAAATGATGCCCAGAAGTTACAAGAATGGAAACTGCAAAATGAACAAGCTCTCTGTATAATAGGACTGACACTCAGTGACCAGCAGCTTGTCCATATTCGTGGAGAAGAAACAGCTGCTAAGTGCTGGGAGAATTTAAAGAAGATTTATGTTCGAGACAGTGTAGGAGCTCATATAAATCTTACACGGAAGCTGTTCAGAACACATCTTCAAAAGAATGGAGACATGTTGACTCATATAAACACTATGAAGAGAATTTTTCAAGAGCTGCATGAAAAAGAGCTTATCTTCACTGAACTGCATCAGGTTTATATAATTTTGTCTTTATTAGATCAGAGTTATGATGATTACGTAACTTCATTGGAAGTGCTGCCGAAGGACAACCTCACATTAACTGACATTACTGGCAGATTAATTGAAGAAGCCAGGAGAAGGCTTGAAAGGGATCAACTCAGAAGGGAACAGCCACAAGAAGAGGAATTATCTTCGTCAGCCTACACAATTAGAAAATGTTTTAATTGTGGAAGAAAAGGACATTTGGCCAGATTCTGCAAGAAAGAAAAAAGCCAAAATGCCAGCCAGAATGCTAAAAGGCATCAAAAGGATAAAAAATGCTTAGAGTTAGCCATGTATAGCAATCAAACTGTGAACAATAATAATTTTTGGGTGGTAGATAGTGGACCATCGCACTGCATAACAAAAGATAAGAAAAGATTTATTAAGATGTCCACGAGTTCACAGCAGATATCATTACCTAATGGTTGGAGACTTAAAGCAAAAGCTGAAGGTACTGCATATTGTCCTTGCATAAAAGAAAATGTAAAAATGTTATATGTACCACAACTTAAGTTTAATTTGCTTTCAGTTAGAGTTTTGATTAAACTAGGTTATGTAGTTACCTTTAGGGGAGAAAACTGCATAATAGAAAAGGAAGGTAAAAAAGTGACTGCAACTTTAAAAGGTGAATTGTATGTGTTAAATGATAATCAATTAGAGGTGGCTAACACAGTGTATAATAACGTTAAACCTCATGATGAATGCATACATTTGTTACACAGACGTTTAGGGCATATAAATTTTAAAATGCTCAAGCAAACTGTTGAACTGTCTAAAGGTATAAAACTGAAGCCTTGCAGTAAGTATTTGCACTGCAATGCTTGCAGTCAAGAAAAAAGCAAGGTAATACCAGCAAATAGAGTTAATGGATTTAAGACTAAGGAGCCTCTAGAGGTCGTATTTGCTGATATTATAGGTCCTAAAAAACCAAGTGTAGGAGGTGCTCGTTATATATTAAGTATAATGGATCATTATTCTAGATATGGTTTCTGTTATTTAATGAAGAGTAAAACGGAAACATATCAAAATTTCTTTAATTGGTTGAAGTTTGCAGAGAGGAAAACTAAAAGGAAACTAGTAACTCTTATAACTGATAATGGTACGGAATTTATAAATACTAAATTCCAAAATAGACTGAAGATGGCAGGTGTAGAACATAAAAAGTCTGCACCATATAGGCCACAACATAATTCCTTTATAGAAAGGCGAGGCCAAACACTGCAGGCAATGGCTCGTACTATGTTGTCAGATTCAGGATTACCTGAGAATTTGTGGGGAGAAGCAACAATGTGTGGTAATCATATATTGAATAATGTTGTTAACTCAACAACAGGTGAATTACCATTCACACGGTGGCATGGTAGAAAACCTGACCTTAGTTATATGCACACATTTGGAGCACCAGCATGGGTGCATATTCCCACACAACTGAGACATAAGGGACAGCATAGGGCTAAAAGATTATATTTTGTAGGTTACGAATCAAACCATAGATCTTACAGGTTCTGGGAAGAGGGCACAACTAAAATTTATTGTAGTGCTAGTGCTAAATTCCTGGAGCATGTAGGATGGCACAAACTGGAACAAGATTCGAATGGAAGTGTAATCATAGAAACCTACAGGGGCCCAAACCACCATACTAGTAAAAATCCAATTAAAGAGAAAGTAAAGGAAGAGAAAATAGAACCAATTAAAGAAGAAATAAGTGAAGAAGAAATAGATGACCAGGAACAGGTTATAGATAAAAGTCCACCTGTGAGTCCTGTTCTACCTAGACGGTCAACACGAGTAAGTAGACCACCTAATAGGTATCAGGCAAGTGTGGTGTGCCAGATTAGTAAAATTCCAACCACTGTGGAAGAACTAAAACTGTATCCTGCAAAGGATCAGGAGAACTGGCATACAGCAATGCAAAAGGAACTGAATTCATTAAAACAGATGGGAGTCTATGAGAATGTAAGATTACCTCCAGGTGAAAAGTCCATTGGATGCAAATGGATATTTAAATTAAAAACAGGTACAAATGGGACTGTTACCCATAAGGCTAGGTTGGTAGCTCAAGGATTTAATCAAACTGCATGTGATTATGATGAAGTGTTTGCACCAAGTCTAAAAGCAACAACCTTGAGAGCAGCTTTAGTGTGGGCAGCTAAGAAAAACTATATCATAAATCATTTAGATGTAGAAACTGCCTATCTGCATGCACCATTGCAGCACACTATATACCTAAAGAAACCTGTAGGGATTAAGGATGATAAAACTAATAATGACTGTTGGAAACTTAGAAAGAGTCTCTATGGATTAAAACAATCTGGTTATGAATGGAACCAATATATTGTTAAGGAGTTAAACAATATAGGGTTTAAAGCAGGTTTAGCTGATCCATGTTTATTCAAAAGAGAGAAAAATGGAATAGTGTCATTATTATTGTTGTTTACAGATGATATTGCTTTAATTACAAAAACTAATAATGAAGCAACTGAAATAATATCATTATTAGGAAAGAGGATAAAATTAAAGCAATTAGGAGAGATAAAACAGTATCTCGGATTGACAATAAATAAAACCAATCGTGGCTATAAGATATCTTAAGAGGATAAGATTTATCAATTACTAAAAACATATAAGATGGAACTTTGTAAACCAGCAAAAACTCCAATGAGTCAGGAATTTTGCCGGACTGATGCTCAGAGTTCAAAATTCGATAAGACTATCTATCAGTCGCTAATTGGTAGTCTATCATACATTAGTAATTGGTCAAGGCCAGATATTGCCTATAGCATTAATCAATTGGCTAGATTCAACGCTGAACCCAATGAACGACATTGGCAAGCAGCAAAACGTATCTTAAGATATCTTAAAAGGACAATGCACTATGCATTGTATTTGGAGCCAAAAGATGATTTGATTTTAAGTGCATATGCTGATGCAAGTTTTGCAACAGATATAAACACTAGGAAATCGACTTCAGGAATGGCTATACTATTAGGAAAAGCATTAATTGGTTGGAGGTCAATTAGACAGCAACACATAAGTATGTCCACAATGGAAGCAGAATTTTCATGTCTATCTGTATTATGTACTGATTTAATTCTGTATAAACAGTTGTTGTTGGATATGGGATTAACTGTTAATGATTCCATTGTTGTGTATGAGGACAATCAAGCAGCCATACAGTTGGCTACAAATATTGCTGTAAAAACGAGATCTAAGCATACAGATCTTAGATATCTGAATGTAAGACAATCTGTAAAAGATGGTTTAATAAGATTGGAGTATTGTATGACTGAGCAAAATATTGCTGATCAATTTACAAAAGCCCAAGGTGCAGTTAAACACAAAGAGAGTTGTGATGACTATGGGTTAAGATTGTAAATAGCTATATATATTATTATATTACCCAAAAGGGGAGAATGTTAGGTATAACATTGGTCACCTAACTAGTTTGGGTAAGATAATATATATATAAGCTATGATTCTTAGTTTAAAGTGTGTGTTACTTTAAATGCAAAGCATGTATTTTGGGTGTGGTGTGAAACCACCATAAGAGGGAGCAAGAGACGCTGATGAGACGCTGACTATTCCCTGACGCTTTGCTGGCAATTACTGGAGTTGCAGACGGAAGAGAGGAGTTTCTGAGTTTGTTGCATATCTCTCTCTACTGCGAGGAGATAAATTACCGGACTGTTATTTTGTAACAGTCTCATTTCTGACATTGGAATTTGCAAATGAATAATCCCTGGACGGACTGAACTAAGTGTATGATATATGGACTGTTTTGACTATGCTTTAACTCTTGCTGGAATAAAACTACTTTAATTGGCACTGTGTATGGTTTACTGAGTGTAAGCTACACAACACGATATCTCACATATTTTGCCTGCCTGCCTGACTGCCCTGCAGATCTTGCTAGGGGTATATCCCTAACATGGGGACCTGATGTGCTGTGGACCATGGGTTTATGAGGAGTCAGACACAACTTAGAAAATGTACAACATCAAAATGTATAAAAAGGGTCACTTGATGGAGCAGAATCCAGTATCATCTCTATCTATATCTTCTTCATTATAAGTATTGTCTTTCATGGGAATGTATTTGTATGTATATGCACATACCATATATACTGTGTGTGTGTATGTGTGTGTGTGTGTGTGTGTGTGTGTGTGTTGGCCAAGTGTGATTGGATACACAAGGAATTTGTCTTTGATGCATATGCTCTCAGCGTACATGAAGGAAAAAATAAAATACATTCATCAAGAATCATAAAATACAACACTTAGTGATAGTCATAGGTTACTACTAAGCAATCAAATCATACTAGGAAACACATAAAACAATATAAATTGTAAAGATACAAACAACATGGTTATAGTCATAAGTGGGAAGAGATATGTTCATTCCCAGCCTGTAATGAGTCCCAAACAGTCCCTCAAGATAAGCACCCACCTTTCTCTCCTTTGAATTGCTGCCAACAACTAAAGTGCCAAATTAACTATAAAAAGCCAACTGAAGTACAAAATCCACACAGAGCTTCAAGGTTTAATCCGAACAAAACGAACGACTTTGCTTCCTGCAAAGGCTTCTCTACCTTTGCACCTCCATTATACCTTAGGGGAGCAGCAATCACCTCCAAGCCTTACTTCCGAGTCACCCCTTTTGTCTTAGCTGCTCTTGCCTTCTAGCAACTCTATGCACATGTGCACTGGGAACAGGGTCTCCTTGTTCCTCTGCCTCGCTACTGCCAGACTCTGGAGGCTCCAGGAGTCAGCACACAACTCCCAGATGGTCCTGGCCCCATCTCTGCATCAGACACAGGACCCTCATCTGAGTCCTCTCCAGACTCCTGAACTGGTTCCCATTCATCCCCACTGTCTGATTCCACTGCCGTCTTCATAGGTTGCCGGCGAACCACAACACAAACAATAAAATGCACAGCTACCCATAAACACAAGTAAGTTCCGTGCTTAAATTCTTCTTATTTATTTTTATTAGTGATGTCCTCCTCTAGTATTTTGGGATGCTGGGGATAGCATTAAATGCCTCTTTTAAGTTTCAAAGCAATGAAAGTTTAATACTGAAGACTCAGCTGTGAAAAGATTAGCCAAGTGAATCCATCATGAATCCTGAATCAAATTTACTTTATCCTTTAGTTTTATCGGCTGTATATGTTTCATGAAGTTGATATCTACAGCTGGAGAGATTGTCAGTGAGGTTCTTCATTTCAGCAAAGGCTTGAGGAGTGAAGTGCTCCTTCAAAGCCAAAGTGGAGGGTGGTACTCTTACAGCTAAGTAGACAACCCTCATGGATTTGCTTTGTAGATGAAAAAGGCAATGATATCGAAACCAAGTTTCTCATCAAGGCAGCATGGCCCCATTGAAGGACTGTTGGTTTTGAAGGTTGAGCATTACCCCCAGATTTGGGGCAGTATGTCTCCAAATACTGGTTGCAGAGGAACAACAATGAGAAAAGGTCTTCACCCTCTACTTCCTAGCATTGAAATGAAACAAGAGTTGTTTTAACTAAGTGTGTGCTTAAGTACAGTCTCAGGAAGCCTTGGTCAGAACAGTTTGAACTAACTCTCAAATGCAAGTATAAGTTAGTATGGCAGCTAAAAAAAACCAATGCGCAAGACAAATACAGGCAATATTTGACTTATCATCACAAGTGAGACCGGAATTTTGGTCACTAAGTGATGCAGTTATTAAGCTAGTCATCACGAGACTGGACCAGATTTTACGACCATTTTTACTGCAGTTTACTGATACTTTTTGTTTTCAAATGGTCAGAAAACAGCTGGGAAGGTTGCAAATTGTGATCCTATGGCCTCAAGATGCTGCAACCATCATAAATGTGAGCTACGTACCATGTACCCAATGCCCAAATTGCGATCACATGACTGTAGGGATGGTGTGATGGTCATAACTTTGAGGATGAGTCCCAAGCCTATTTTTTTCTGAGGTGTTGTAGCTTCAAACTGTCATTAAACAAATAGCTGTAAGTCAAGGATCATTTGTACATACGTCTATGAATCAGGATACCAGATACCAGATACCAGAATAGTTGAGAAGGTAAATGGGGTAGCCAGAAACCTATTTTAAAATTTCCAATATTTCTTCTGGCTCAGGAATGTGTTCCACAAAACAATAAGCATTATGAACAGCTCTGCCAGGAAACTTGTTATATGCTGATCTATAAGTCCTGTCATTCTTGACCATTGGCAAGGCTGAGCAGAACTAATGAGAAATAAGAATCCAATAAGATCAATAAGGCTGGATGTTTCCTACCCTTGTTTTAGAATTACCAAGCAGTAGGAATGAGAATGTATTAAGCTTGGGTCTTCAAAGGTTTGGATCATTGCTCATTGGGATAGAAAGCAATGCAACTTTCATCCCAATTGAGGCACACTAAATATTTTAAGACCAACACCACCACGACCTAGAAAATGTGTGCATCGTTCTCTATTAAAAACCCTTGGATCCAGGAAAATGGAGGGCAAACTTATTCTCAGTCTTTCAGATTTGTAGGCAAAGCTCTGCTAGCAGAGTTCTTTAGTGGAAGTGACTCAGAGGCCTGGTTGCAAAATTCTCATTCACACAGAGAGACAAATAAAGGTACAGAGAATTATTCAAGTTTAAGTGCAAAGTAAAGTTGTATAAAGATCATTCTACCAGCTTCATAGGCTGAACTTGACACTGAAAACAACTGATTCAACTTCTAACTACTTGCAGCAACAAGTGAGATTTCTGCTCCTCTAAGCCACTATCTTATCATGCCTTGAAAATATATGAATTGGGAGCTTCCAGTGGTGTTTCTGTCGGCGAAGGATTGGAGACCGCAATTGTGCACGGCTTCAATCCATGTTTACCTTGTCGGAGGGTTCCAAATGGACCAGATCCACCTCAGAGGGGTGGGGGGAAAGGGGGAGACTGCCAGCTAGGTCGAGGGGAGACACAACTCACCTCCCTGGCTGGGTATACTCCCCTTGAAGACAGGAGTAAGCGTCAGTCTTTAATGGCAGCTCTGATAATGGGAAGCTATTTGGGAAATAAGATCGTGCTGGAGTAGAAAAGAAGCAGACAGCAGGGAGATGGTAAAAGCGGTGACCAGAGAAAGTGGGGGGGGGGGGGAATAGACAGCTGAAAGTGGCTTTGAACTTTGAAAGGAGCTAATTCAAGGAGGAAGCCAGAAGAAAATACTTGTTTAAATTGGACAAATATATAGGTCAGAAGTAAACAAGGATGTCTTAATTGATGGGTTGAAAACCATCCATTCTATGTTAGAAGAATTAAAATCTACAACGGCCTCACACTAGCCTTGGATTTGTGGGGAAAGTCTGAGCATAGGCCTAACACAAGCCACCTTCTACTCTTACAATATAAATAGACTTCTAACACAATAATTGCACAGCATCATCTCAAAATAATAATTTTAATGATCATATGGAACCTGAAGGATGTTTTGTTAGTCACAAAATGTTGATCAATAACTTCTATCCAAATATGCAAAAACAGGAATATAAAGTGGCTTTTAAAAAGTTCTCTACAAATTTTAGTTTCAGCAGAAAGTTTCCTCTCCCCTGAATAATATAATAGGAAAAGAAAGACCAGGAGTTACTTTGGTGTCTCACCACTGCATACCTCCTATCCTGAAATTCATTCTTAGATGCAGAGCTGTTCTGCTGAGTAGGAAAAAGATCCATTTCTCTAATTGCTTCACTTTATGGATACAGTTTGAACCATAGAGAACTATTGTAAGTTTGCAATATAGTCACTGGCAGAAAGCTGGAAGAATCAGAAGTCTCATGTTTACCTTTATTAAGTAAAGAAGAGACCAACATAACAGAAGTCTGATATTGCAGATAAAACTTGGAATCAAAATATGTATGGGAACAGTGTGCATCATCTGTCTTGTGCTTCCTTTCTTTGAAGAGAAAGACCAGAGGAGACGTGATAGCAGTGTTCCAATATTTGAGGGGCTGCCACAGAGAGGTGGGGGTCAAACTATTTTCCAAAGCGCCTGAAGGCCAGACAAGGAATAATGGATGGAAACTGAACAAGGAGAGAATCAACCTGAAAATAAGGAGAAATTTTCTGACAGTGAGAGCAATCAACCAATGGAACAGCTTGCCTTTGGAAGTTGTGGGAGCGCCATCACTGGAGGCTTTCAACTGCCATCTGTCAGAAATGGTGTAGGAGCCGCTGCCCAAGCAGGAGATTGGGCTAGATGACCTACAAGGTCCCTTCCAACTCTATTAATCTTTGAGCCTGCCTTCCTTCCTTCCTTCCTTCCTTCCTTCCTTCCTTCCTTCCTTTCTTCCTGTCTCTAGAGTTGATGCTGCTACTACCTGCAATAGTGGAAGATGTTTGTTCCAAACTGATTACTAATACCAACTTACCCCCTTGTTGCAGTGTTTGAAGGATCACAGGAATGCAGGAAACAGCCTGTGAGTGTAACTTGGTGGGGTGGGGGGGTGGGAGTCCAGATTGTACATTATAGAGATTCATCGTAATCATTCTGGCAGCCTTAAATGGAATTCACCATTGCAGTTTGGAGTTATCCAAGATCTCTTCTGTGTTTAATCCCTCCAAATACCTGCAAGGTAGGAAACTAGGTTAAAACAGACAAAGAAAGAAATAATTATTCCAGAAAAAGGAAAGAGACTCTAAAAATTGTCACAGGATTATAATTCTTAGAGCAGAATCTTCCAAAAGTAAAACAAAAAAATAAGAACAGAACAAAACCTAGCTTTAGAAATTGCCAGTTACTATCACTGATATTTATTTGGATCATCTTTTCAGGTCATACATTCAGAGAGATTTTTCAGCTACCTCTCCTACAGCTTCCACTTACTGTTGAGTTTTTTCCTTTTAGTTGTGCAATCCAGAGACAAGAATAGAACTAAAGTGTAATTATAAAATAAAAGAGCATCTCTCTTTGGACAGCAGTTTGCCTGCACTTCAGTTGTTTTATGAGTTGGGTACAAAGGAGGAACAATCACTGTTTGTGATTCTTTGTAACATGTTTCAAGCCCTCCAGCCTTTAAGAGGATGAAAGCAGTATGAGCCTTGAGCCAAGCTTGTATTGAAATTAAATGTGGGGCTAGTCTAGTATGATTTCTTTCTTATGTATGCAGTAAACACCAACAACGTCAATAATAACAATCCATCTCCACTACTGTTGAAATAGTTCCAAGCAGTTCAGATGAATCCCACTCTACAATAAAACAGCGATAGGAGAATTGTATGCGGGCTGCAATAAGCTCTAATAGCACTGTGCCTTGCTTGATTTATTTTGGAAGGAGGTTCCTACAATATTTCCAAATACACAGGTTAAACATGGTGAAGATCAAGTTGAACATACAGCCCAGCGTCACATTTTCAGAAAGAGACAGCTCCCCTTAAGGCATACCTTCCTGAGTCTTTTGCCTCTTGATCTTTCTCTATACATCTGCAAGTTTATTCCTGTGGTTGCTTTTCACAGACGATTCGTGCAGTCTTAAGATTAGATGAAAGCAAACCCTCTCTTTCTCATCCATGTTTTTCTTCTTGTCCTGAAGGAAATGGCTAATCTCCATTGCAAGGGAATACAATCTGATACCAGAAAGGATAGTGATATATTTTTTTCCCAACATCCTGTGCTGCTGACAATCCTGGCAAGCAGGGATGAACCAGATTGATTTCATCACAAAACAGCTGAGCTAGAATTTATCATGAGATTTAACACTTCTCGTGCATTAGGCAGAGCTCATGTTTCTTAACTCATTAGACTTGTTAGCCAGCTCAGCAATCCAAGATATAGAGCAGTGGTTCCCAACCTTTTTTTTCACCCCGCACCCCTAAAGAAGTTTCACTCGAACCTCGCACCCCCTGAAATTTAGACTTTAGGAACTACTGAACGCGTTAAATATATGGTAGGATTGAATCTTTTCAGCTATGTATGTGACGGCCACTAAATAACGATACTTAACTCTAAAATGAAAACAAAGTTAATCCATTGCATAATAAATAGATAGATAGATAGATAGATAGATAGATAGATAGATAGATAGATAGATAGATAGATAGATAGATAGATAGATATTACCTGGACTTTTCTCGCACTCCCTGGAATATTGTCTCGCACCCCCAGGGGGTGTGAGCACCCCAGGTTGGGAACCCCTGATATAGAGGTAGCTCTCTTCTCACTCAATCCTTTGTCATTTCTCTCTTCTCTTCCCAACCTCCTCCACCCCTGCTCCACACCATAACAGCTGAGTACATATAAAATATTATCTTCTTAGGCCAGGAATCCATACAACGGATGAAGCACACCATGTTCATATGTTTATGTGACAATAAATGTCTTTGCAAGATTCTTTATTGATCCTGAGGAACTAATATTCCTCGGTTACATGTAAAACTCTGGCCAGATATGAAACTTTTTTTTTATAAGAGATATTTTATGAAAGAGGTTTTTCAAAAATAGTTGGGTGGGGGAATGACAATGTTTTGCAGTGACAATGTTTTGATTGTGATCCCCTCACTCCCCTCAGCCCCACCCCATACATGCAATCTAGCTAATCTGTAAGAGTACTAATACCTTCTGAGAAAATAGACAGTTTTAAACAAGCCACCAAAGGCAATTTCAGACTGTAGAAACTGCTTTTACCAAAAGCATTAAACCGCTTTAAAAAGCCACTCTAATTGTCTGGCTGTGTGTGTCTGTCTGTCTCTCTGTCTCTCTGTGTCTGTGGGTGTAGGTATGTATTTATGAGATTAGAAACCACTTCAGCCACAGAAGACTCTAAACAAGGTACAACCATATAAGCCCAGGCAAGAACAATAAGACAGCAATTCAATTAAAACACCCACCCTAATATATAGCATCATTACATTTCTGATGCCAACAACACAACAACAGTGGGTCCCAAAGGCCTTCTAAAAAGAGCTGAGTTTTTACAAGTTTCCAGAAGTCCACAAGAATGGAAGCCACCCTCACCTAGAGTGAGGAGGGCTATTCTGAAGGAGGGGAGAGAGAATGCTTACTTTTGAGGTCCCTCCATTTGTGCCTCTTGATAGGGGAGACTCTTCAGCAGGCATTTTCTAAGCTGAGCCAGCGAAATCTGGGATGGATGATCCTGTAGATTCCCAAGTTTCAAGCCATAGAAGGTTGTCTATTCCTCAAATTTAAGTTTTGACAGGACATATTTCTAGAAAGTAATCAACAAAAGGGCCAATCTGATTTCTAGAAGAATATTTTACTCCAAAATACTGGGGTCACAATGGAGAAGTAATATCTTTTAGTCTCACCCCACTCCTCTTGAGTTCACAAAAATGGGAAGTTACCAGAAGAATATCTAAGAATAAACATGATGGATAGGTCAAATCCCAGCTAGAAAAAAAAGAATGGGAAAAATACCCCTGTATATTTATACAGCTAATCCTCAACTTACGAACACAATTGAGGAGTCCAAAATTTCTGTTGATAAGCAAGGGAATTGCTAAGTGAGGTATGGGTGCCCCATCTTAGGAATTGTGCCTGTTATTCTGATTTAAGCTCATAGCAATCCCAACCGTTTTAAAAATAATCTTCCCAGTCGTACTGAAGAATTTTATGTCACCTACCCCACAGCTGGCATAAATCCTAAAAATTTCTGATATCAAGTTTTTGCTATTTAGCGACACAGATTCACATAGAGAAGTCACCGTCATATGACAAGAAGTAATTTACATATGAATATTATTAATTATTTATTATATATTCATTTGTATGTATTAAATTAGACCTTTGCTTAATGACCATAAAGGTTTTGATTTTATATGATTTCCCATCCCCTACATTTAAAAAGTCTTGTGTAACCCCACCCCTTCCCCATCATTAATCCCAAATTAAGTGTTTATTTACCACTTGGATTGTTTTATGTGCCACATATCATAAAATAACAACCCTTAGCTTTATGGGACTATTTTAAAACCCTGTGGTGTATTTTCCTAATATAAAACACAAGGGTAGTGAGAGGATCTCTGTTTCAATGAAACTGTATTTTTAGGTATGCATAATTGTATTTTCCCATTTTTCTTTCTGGATTTCTTTATGCACATACAAACTCAGGGTCTGGAAGTGTTGTGGAAATATGTTCACTCTTAACAGATTCCTGAATCTTAGTTCTTACATCACTACTTGTAATATCATTTCTGGGTTTCAGTGTACCTTTTTTTCAGCCACTGATCAATTTTTGAAAACTTGTCAGAACAACCCAGCATGAAAAGCAACATCAAAAATTAATTTAGCACACATAAAACATACATGGGTGAACTTGAAACAGTCCTATCAGCAACCGGTCTGCTGTTCTGTAGGAAGCAGTCAGAAGGGAGATACATATATTGCAATCTCTTACACCTCCTGAGTAGTGATAGGCTCATGGACTGCAGAAAATGTCCACAAAATATCAAGTACCACCTGGCTTCAAGCTCCACAGGAGAACATCTCTTTGATGGAAACAGAAGTTGTGCAGAATCACTCTGGAGGGAATATAATTAAACAAAGAAACTAACTGGCAATGGACCCAGGAAGAAAATGGCAAGAATTCTTTGGTCTAATCACATGAATGGTAGTGAATGTGTGGAGACTACCTAGTGAGCCTTTATGGGCTACCAATGGTCTACTGACCAGGACTGAAGAATCACTGGGCTAAAAGAAGGTTCAGCCTGAGTGATGGCAGCTATCACAATTATGTTTTCCTGGAGAAATTTTGGAAGAGAAGGGACATCAGAATGGTTTTCAAGGATTCCCCTTCACCTTTGTAACATAGAGGCACTAAACCGTGGATGTCAAACTCACGTCATCACGGCGACATCATGTGACGTACTGGGACTTTTCCCCCCTTTGCTAAACCAGGTGTGGGTGTGGCCAGCTCGTGATGCATCTGGCCAACAGGCTGGGAGTTTGACAGCCCTGCACTAAACAGTGAGAACAAAAGGGACACAGTGGAATCCATTTTGAACTGGGCCAAATTCAAGAGGTTTGCTTTAGGAACAGAAGCTTGGAAATAACCAGAAAACCCAGAGTTGGATGGTACCTTGGAGGTTTTCTAGTCCAACCTCCTGCAGGAAGTCTTATACCATTTCAACAAATGGTTATCCAATCTGTTTTGGAGAGGATACATCTGAGCTTGAATTCTGGGTGATTCTGAACTGGGCCCAATTCAGGATCAGGGTTAAATTTAGATGGTTTAATTTAGGAAGGGAAGATTGGGTTCTGGGTGGGTAACAAACTTGAATTAATATCATATTTCAAGCTTCATTCCATCCACCCCCACAGATACAACTGTGAAGCGTTCTGTTCAATTTATGGTGCAAAGACAACAAATGGAACATTGGAATTTCTAGAGGAGGCCTAAGAAACAAAAAAGAAAGTATTGCACAATCTTAGCCGAAATGAAAGCATGTAGTTGCCACACTATTGGAGTCCCTTACCTCAACTAGAGCTAACTAAGGGTGAATAAAGGAAATCTAGCCTCTGTTTTGCTTCTATTTTTAATAGGAATGTGACTCTCGGTAACCGATAGGCTTGTAACAGCATAGAGACAACAATTAACTCCTGTCTTCCTCCCCACACTTGGTGCTGCTGTTAAAAGCACAGTTACAGAAGATTCTGTATTCTTGGCTTCAATGCTCTTACACCATTTCATTAAAAAGGCAGCTGTTCTGTGCTTATGGGCATCTGCAGGGGGGCGTTTCTTTTAGCTGAAATGTACGATACTACAACAAACAATACTTTGTGTGACATCTCCTGTTTGAGGACTGCAGAAAATTAGGACTAAAAAAAAATTAGGACTGCTTTTTCTGCAGAAAAAACAATTCCTACCCACCTGCCTTCAATCGAGGACCTGTATACTGCATGAGTCAAAAAGAGGGCTGTGAAAATATTTACAACCCCTCATATCCCGGACATCAACTGTTTCAACTCCTTCCCTCAAAACGATGCTATAGAGCACTGCACATCAGAACAACTAGACACAAGGACAGTTTTTTTCCGAAAGCCATCACTCTGCTAAACAAAAAAATTCAACACTGTCCAATTACTTACAAAGTCTGCACTACTATTACTATTAACCTTCTCATCACTCCTTACATCCATCCCCTCCAACTTACGACTGTATGACTGTAACTTTGTTGCTTGTATCCTTACAATTTATATTAACTGTTTCCTAGTATGATTTGGTTGTTTATTGTACCCTATGATTATCAATAAGTGTTGTACATTATGATTGTTGACAAATGTATCTTCTCTTTTATGTATACTGAGAGTATTTGCACCAAGAAAAATTCGTTGTGTGCCCAACCACACTTGGCCAATAAAGAATTCTATTCTATTCTATTCTATTCTATTCTATTGTATTGTATTGTATTCTATTCTATTCAGCATTGTGGTCCTTGCAGAAACACAGCGGACCTGTTTTAAGGACGCATAGGATATTTTGGATAAAATGTGTACCCAGATACATTTAGCAAGCCTCATTAATATTTAAGGAGAAAGAAAACATGATACCTGTGTGCTCACTTAGCCTATTATTCAGAGGCTAATGGTTAACTGATAACCATAAGAAGAGAAATCAGCAGATCTGAAAGTTATCTCTAAAGCAGATTTGAACTGGGCAGCCCTTCAGATGGTCTCTTCAAAAAGAGGACAATTCATTGTAAAGTAGAATTCAGGTCCACCTCACTGCACCTATTGTTTAGGAAGTCCTAAACCATCCCAAATCTTCCCTACTTTCAAGATAGTGTTGAGTTTTGCAGCTGCATTCATCTACATCTTTTGCACATCTGGATAACTCTCCCATCTAATCTCTATTTCCTTTCATAGCAGGCAAACAATGCCCTCCTCCCTTTCAAACAAACACACTTGCAACAGCCAAGAGGAGAGCAAATTAACACTTACGTACTTATTTTTAATTATGCTGAGTCTGGGTAACACTAAAACAGGAGCCATTGTTCTCCAAATCTGCTCTAATTTCTCACGCATGTTAATTATAGTTTGTCATACCTAAAATATTGGGAACAGAGTCATTACTTCCCAGAAAGGGTTCTAAATATATACCTCTTTAGTTCTATGTTTCTTTCAAGGAAGGATAAAATTTAGAACATGATTGGCTGCCCAATCTCTTTTTGAAAGCTGGGATAGGATGGCTACAAACACTAGTCAAACATACACCTATGTTCTTTCTCCCTTGGATTCATGTGCAAACTTGTACCTTTTACAAGGATTGCTGGCAGAGAGAAGATGGTTCTTCTTCTCCTACACTGCCTAATCTTCCCCAAGCTGGTTTTCTCCTGGAATTTCTAGCCAACATACATATGAAGGATGTATATCCCTAAATTCTTGGATATATAGTATTTAGAGGATACCTATCTGTGGAAGGTAGAATATCCACTGACTGTTGATAAGAATGGTGAAGGACTGTAATCCTAATCAAAGTCATTGTTCTCTCCAATCTCGAAGCAAGTGAATTTTACAACTAATAGCAATTCAGCTAGGCCACAGAGAAAGTGGACTGTGATCCACAGTTGCCCCTATGTGTAATGTTGCCTTGGTTTTGATTTCATCCTATTTGGAAGTCAATATTTTCTACACAGCCATCCCAGCAATCTAGATCAGGGATATCAAACTCACATCATCACATCATACATCATCATGTGACGTATTCATTAAACTGGATGTGGGCATGGCCAGCTTGTGACTCATCCGGGCCGCAGGCCACAAGTTTCACAGCCCTAACCTAGATGGTCCTTGAATAAAGTGGTAGTACTATCAATATAGGAGAATATTTGTAACTCAAGGTTGAAATGAGGGCTCCTTGGTGCTCCCTGAGCATGTTTGTTTTCTTGCAGACAGTTCATTATCCTAACTAGATAACGTCATAAGTGCGGGTAGTACTATTTCTTAGTATGAAATTGCTAATTTGACAATCTGATGCTGTTATGGGTTCAAAAATCAGTTCTTGGTGCTTTTCTACTGTAGTGTGACTTTTATTTATTTATTTGTTTGTTTGTTGTACTTTGTTTTACAAGATTTTATATGCTACTGCAATAATGAACCAACTCAGAGCACTTGCAGTCCTACTACAGGTAAGCCAGATCAAAACAATTAAGGCATTCTCAGATAAAACAGCAACATCACACAGCAAAACTATTTGTGTCTTTTTTATACAGTAGCTTTTTTAGTGTGTAGATTAATATGAACATTTATTTATTTACCCAATTTTAATAGTAAAAGTCAAATTAATATAAACTCTTAACATAATACTGTTTAATAAAACTCTTTGAAAGATTTATTGATAGAATCAACTGTTTGGAAAATTTCAATAAGAAAATTGTGTATGTGTATTCTCATCGAAGACTAAAGTAATATGTTATATACATTGCAATTCTGCAAGCAATGGTCTTAATGCTGTTCTCCGTATTAAACTTTGTGTGTAATTATGAACGTAATTCTTATGTATACTGCAAAAGACATGAACCCATTTGCAACTCAAGTCATTAGCACTGCCTGGGTTCACCTTTCATACTAAGCCAAGTTTCTAAAACATTGCTTATTAAGCTGTGATTGACTGGGTTCACACAACACATTAAGCCAAGTCATAATCTGAAAATAGGTGATAGATTCATACTGCTTCAATAAACTATTATAGCTTGCTTCCCTGTCTAAATCTATTAGTCATTTTAGGAAACAGAAATGTTCCCATATTTCCATACCCATCAACCATATTCTATTCCAAATATTATCTGACTGAGCTTGACTTGGAAAACAGATGCAAAGTATTAGTCATTTTCCAGATACCCAGATATATTCTGTATCAGAATTGTTTTAGATAAGCAAGCCAAGGGATTTAGGATATGACAGAAAAAGAGATTTGTTCTATCTTTTCTTTGAAACTGTAAATATCTACATTCTCCTCCCCTGAGGCTATTTCTAAGATTTCATCTTCTTATTCTCATTTTCTCTGGTTTCAAGGCAATTTAATTGAACCTTCCCATGGTAAAAATTCAGCTGCTTAAGCATTAAGGAATAAACCTGAATTTAACAAAAGTCTACAAGTATATGAAGTTTAAAGCTGCTAGGCATTGCTGGAAATGTGTCTTACAGCCAAGGGAGCCACCATCAAAATCAAAAATCACTCTTAAACAATAGCAGTGTTTGCTGTCAATAAATGGCATGGCACATGACACCTTTGATGTTTCCCCATTTCCCCAATCATCTACTGCTCTTTAATTAAAGTCTTAGACTGAATCTGACCATTATTTGAATATGGAATCTGTAAGCAGGGTGTATATAAATTTCAGTTCCCATTTTTACGCATTCAAAAGGGCAACTGCTTTCAGTGCAGGCAATTTGATAAGCTGGAAAGTCTCTTCCTTGTGTTCTCCCACCATGACACAAACCTGTCATGATCTGGTGCCAACACAAGTTTGGCTATGGATATGATTTGAAACACTTCAGCAAAGACATGGATGCTAAGGTCATTGAGGTAGAACTGGCCCAACTCCTACTGCTTACTGCAGTTCTGTGAGAAGCATCCTTGTCTTCTTCAATTATTGGGAACCACCAAACTTAAAGACAAACTAAAAATTGAAGGAAGAAGGAATAATGATAGATTGGTGGTCCTATTTGCAGATGCAAACAAAATACAAAAAAGATATAGAAGAATTTGCCATCGATAAAAATTCCGCAGCAAATTGACAAAATTTTATTAGGACCAGAGGAAAAATTGATATCCAAAATATATAACTACCTCCTAAAATTTGATAAAGAACAAGAGGCAGTGAAACAAACAATGATTGCTTGGATGAAAAATTTCAGATATAACATACAACTAGAAAATTGGAAAAAACTTTGGACAAAAAATTATAAATTAACAATGGCAGCCACATATAAAGAAATTTCTACAAAATGTTCTATCGTTGGCATCTAGCACCAGAGAAATTGGCCAAAATCTACTCAAATTTGAACCCAATATGTTGGAATTGTAAAAAGACACCAGGCATCTTCATATGTGGTGGTTGTGATCTAAAGCAAAGAAATTTTGGAACAAAATAAGGATTTGGCGGAAAATAGAACTTAAGCCTGAAACGTTCCTGTTAGGGATACACACACACACATACACACACATACATCAGTGGTGGTATTCAAATAAAGTTGCCACCGGTTCGGTGGGTGTGGCTTGGTGGCCATACTTTGCGTGCATGCACACACATTGCGTGCACACGCGTGCCAAACACGCACTTTGCGCAGGCGCAGAGGCGTTCTAACTTGCCTCCTGCAAGCCTGCACGATGGTGGTCACTGCAGCAGCTGCTGCGTGGCGCTATTCTGCACCGTGTAAAGTAGCTGCGCTTCGAATTCTGCTGATAAAAGTGAGTATGGGAGACCGGGCGGGCGGGTGGGCCGAACACAGAGCAGTGCAGAGAACCGGTTCGGTCTCCACTGCTCATCGCCGCTACCGGCTCTCCAGAACCAGGCAGAACTGGTTGAATACTACCACTAATATACATATACATATATACATACATATACATACATACATACATACATACATACATACATACATACATATGTGATGACCTGGAGTGTAACACAAATGTAACAAAATCCAAAATGTAAATAAATATCCTTTAATGACTCCAACTTGGCCCCACTCTTCAATAATTCTCAGTTGGAGATCAAATGTACTCAAAAATAGTCTTCAAAAGGAAGCACTACAGTCCAAATGTAATGAGCAGATAGAGGTGAAATAAAAAATCAAACAAACTACAATGATGAAATTTCCACAATGGACCAGGATAAGTAATTACCCAATTCAAGGAGATAACAAGGCACAGTCTGTTGGAAGGATGCCAAGCAAGATAACTTCAGCCCAAAATAAAACACTTTGCTCCTGGCAATGCTGTGTTGTAATCCTCTCTCTTATATATTAGTCTCCCCAGCTGCAACCCATGAGGAGGATCATGGCTGCTTCCTCTCTCGTAAGCCAAGTTGTTTCCTTTTCTGTTCCTCTCTGCGTGTCCTAGGATGCAGAGGGGATGGGCTTGGTTTTTCCTCTGACTGCCCAGCCAGCCTCTGCCCTTCCCCAGCCTCCTCTACAACCTCCAGAGCCACACCTCCAGTCCCTGTCGGCTGTTCGTCCTCTCCCTCAGTGTCCGACTCTACCAAGGGCATGACATATATGTATGTATTTTTTATATATATATATATATATATATATGGATCTTTGGTTGTTCGGGTTTTCTCCCGCGTAAGATTCGAAGTATCTAGGCAACGCTTTCGATGAAGTCTCATTCATCATCTTCAGGCTTCTGTCTCCGGCTCTGTGCTTCTCAGAGTAATGTGAGATTGCAGCTGCTTCCTCCTTTTAACTGCCAGTGGGGTGGGACTTGATTGGGTGGGGGCTTGGCTGTGTTCTGATTGGGTGGGGGTGTGTTCTCATTGGTAGGGGGTTTGGCTGTGTTCTGATTGGTTGGGGGTTAGCCGTGTTCTGATTGGTTGGAGGCGTGTTCTGTTCAGGTGGGGGCTTGGTTGTGCTCAGGTTAGTCTTAGTTGCTGGGGGATTTGAGCTGGTGAGTTGTGATCTTGCTGTTTGGCTTCGAGTTCGTGGTCCTTCTGCATCTTCATAGTGGGTGTCGGTTTGCTTCATGTATGGCTCGGAGGGGTTTGAAGTGGGTAGTGATGCAGCTGCCATGCAGCTTCTGGTCCATGGTCGTGTCTCATCTTCTGAGTGGGTGGGAGTCTGTTTTCTACATGGAAGTGTGGTGGTGGCATCTTGTGTGGCTCTCATGGGTGTGGGTCTGGTGTCCTTCTTCATGTTAGGTACTCGTCTGTTCATGAGGGCAGGTTTCCAAATGGCTGGAAGGCGGGAGGTGTCATCTCGTTTGTTCATGCTGTGTGGGCGTTTTTCTATCTCTATGGCTTCTCTGATTATTCTGCTGTTGAAGTGTTCGGTTTTGGCGATAGTTCTGGTATTTTTAAAATCAATTTCATGTCCTGTGGCTTTGAGGTGTTGGACCAGGGAAGAGGTCGTTTCTTCTTTTTTGATTGAGTTCTTATGTTCTTCAATGCGTGCACTTATTCTTCTGTTAGTTTGTCCAATGTATGTGGTAGGGCAGGCAGTGCAGGGGATTTCATATACTCCTTGGTTTTCTAATTCGATTTTGTCTTTGGGGTTTCTTAGGATGGTGGATATTTTTCTGTTTGTGCAGAATGCTGTTTTGATGTTGTGTTTTTGGAGGATCTTGCTAATTTTGTCTGTAGTGCCTTTTATATATGGGAGGAGGGCTTTGCCGTTTTCTTGTTCTCTGTCTTGGATTTTGGTTGGGGTTTCTTTTGGATTAGGTGGGTAATCTTCTTTCTTTGGAATCCTTTGGCTGCAAGTACGTTGGTGAGAGTGTGTAGTTCGGTTTTTTGGTGTTGTTCATCGGCTAAGCATTTTGTTCTGGAGATGAGTGTCTTGGCTACGGAATTGATCTGTGCTGGGTGGTGGTGTGAGAGTGCATGTAGATAGCGATTAGTATGTGTTTTCTTCTGGTAGATGGTGTGTCCTAGGGAGCCATTGGATCTTTTGTATACCAAGACATCTAGGAAGGGAAGTTGGTTGTTGGCTTCTGTTTCCATGGTGAATTGTATTTTGGGGTGTAGGCTGTTGAGGTGTGTGAGGAAGTTGTTCAGTTTTTCTTTCCCATGTGGCCAGATTATGAAGGTGTCATCTACGTATCTGAGCCAGAGTTTGGGTTTGTGGTCGTATTTTTCTAGAGCTTGTGTTTCAAAGTGTTCCATGTAGAGGTTTGCGATGACAGGTGAGAGGGGTGATCCCATGGGTGCTCCTTCTATTTGTTTGTATTTTTGTCCATTGTAGGTGAAGTATGTATTGGATAGGCAGTGGTTGGTTAGATCTAGGATGTGCTTGGGGGGTTGTATTTGTTTTGGATGGCTGTCAAGGCTTCTTTTATTGGCACTTGGGTGAAGAGGGATATGACATCGAAGCTTACTAGTAGGTCGCTAGGTTGTAAGTTTTGTTTCTTTATGATCTCGATGAATTGGAATGAGTTTCTTACGTGTGAGTTGATGGATTCTGCATAAGGTTGTAGTTGTTTGGCGAGAAATTTGGCTAGGTTTTGTAGAGGTGAGCCTATGGAGCTGACTATTGGTCTGAGTGGGGTTCCTTCTTTGTGTATTTTGGGAGACCATAAAGCTTGGGGCATCTGGATGATTTTTCTCTGGGTATGATTCGTTGCTGGATTTCTTCACTGATGGGGAGGCTTTTATTTTGGATTTGGTAGTTTTTTCTAGGTAGGTGGTGGGGTCTGTCTTTAGGGGTTTGTATGCGGGGTCTTGGAGTAGGTTGGTTAACTTGGTTTGGTAGTCAGATGTGTTCATAACCACTGTCGCATTGCCCTTGTCTGCTGGTAGAATTATTATGCTGGTGTCTTCTTTCAGGTTAAGTAGTGCAGTTTGTTCTTCTTTGGATAAGTTGCTTTTGGGTGGTTTGCTAGTGCAGAGGATGTTGGTGATTTCAAGTCTGATTTTGTTAGCATCATCAGGGTTGGTTTTGGTCAGGCTGGTTTCAACTCCGCATATGATGGTTTCTGTGGGGATGTGTTTGGGAGCGACAGCAAAGTTGAATCCTTTTGAAAGGACCTTGGTTTCAGCTTCAGTGAGGATCTTGTCTGAGATGTTGTGCACTGTTTGTTTCATGTGTGGCTGTGGGGGGGGGAGGAGTTGGTTTCTGGCGTTGTTGTAGTTTCCTGAGTTTGTTGGTGTGTGTGTCTGTCTTGAGGGTGGTCTGTGTTTCGGCTCTCCAGACATACACATACATACACACACACACACACACACACACACACACATATATATATATACACACACATATACATACACGCATACATACATGAATGCATACATGTATGCATGTATGTATGTATGCATGTAAATGAATATGGAAAAGCCGATGCAACAACGTACTGCAAAAATTGTAAATATGATTTATTTTTAAAACTGTAAAACTGTAATAAAATTTACTATTTAAAATTATTGGGAACCACCATTCATGATCCCTTTTGCTCAAGCAGCAGAAGAAACCTAACCTGTGGCTTCCACAGAGAGATCTACCAGCATAGGGTCTCTATGACAATTTGCTATGGAACTCTTGCCATGGCCAACTTGTTGCAGGACATCTCACTGCAGGACAAGAGTTACACTAATATCAAAGAAACACTGGGATGGAATCATTAAAGAAAGGGTGCAAAAGGAGGGACAGAATGAAATAATTAAATAGAAGTGTTAAATTGTCCCACGGTGAGAAAGCTGGAGATGAATCAATTGACACATCGTTCATAAACAGTCCAGGGGAGAAGACTTCTGGGAAAACATGTTTCAAAGGCCTCCACCTTAACGAACTTACCATAAAGGAGGCTGGGATATTCTTACAGCTTTCAAGATGGTATATTTACCACAGATATCACTTTCCTGAAATCTGTGTTGTTCTTTCTTCCACAGGCTTGCCAGCTCTATGAAACTATCACTCTACACAATTTTAGTCATTGTTTGGAAGAGAACAAGATCATTTTTTCAAAAAACACAATATCCAGATTGGTATTGCAGAGAAGATAAATTTAAGCTGGAAAAAACACCCAAAGCATCTGCAAAGAGGGCAGAATGAAGTAAGCAGCATTATCTAACCAGTTTTGTGTTTTTAATTCAATTTCATTAAACTTTTACAAAGATAAAAGATAAAAAAGAAGAGAAAGAAAAACAAAAAGTATTGAAAACAATAGAAAGTGAACAAAGAGAAGGTGCTGAAAGAAGCAACTTCTGATTTTCATTACAAGCAGTTCTAAACATATTTGATATAATCCCCCCCTTCAAAATTCTATAATAGAAGTTCATTTCTCCATATGCAACCCTTTTTAATTGATAAACCCCAGAAACCACCAGTTCATTTTTATCAATTTTTTGCAAGTATTGCCAGTCTTTTTTATAAAAGTAATTATTTTGTATTTTGACAGAAGCAGCAACAGCCAATGGATACTGCTGGCCTATTCTGTTCCCAATGGGGGCATTATAGGTTCCTTGCTGACAAGGGGCTTAGCATAGCCATACTGTTTACTTTTTTTATTATTTGGTGGTGATTTCGACTGCTCTGTTTTGGCCTTGGAATTCTTGATCTTTCACACCCAGCACTGTTTTTCTCTTAAAATGCCAGTTGAGGATAGAGCTTGCTTGTTCTCCTCCTAAAGAACCCAGGTGGTACAGTTATTAAAATGCAGCATTGCAGGCTAATTCTGCCCACAGCCTGGAGTTTGATCCTGATGAGCTCAAGATTGATTCAGCCTTCCATTCTTTCTAAGGTCAGTAAAAGGAGGACCCAGATTGGTGAAAGCATAGGCTGACATTGTAAACAGTCCAGAGAGTGCTGTGAAGAGCTGTGAAGCACTATGAAGAGGAGTTCTTCTCTTCTTCTTCTTCTTCTTCTTCTTCTTCTTCTTCTTCTTCTTCTTCTTCTTCTTCTTCTTCTTCTTCTTCTTCTTCTTCTTCTTCTTCTTCTTCTTCTTCTTCTTCTTCTTCTTCTTCTTCTTCTTCTTCTTCTTCTCCTCCTTTGTTATCTTCTCCATGATAACAAAATATAAAGATCTACAAATAGAAATAGAATGACTGTGGCAAAGGCAAGCAAAGGCAGCACCAATAGTAATAGGCACCTTGGGTGCAATCCCAAAACAACTGGAGCACCATTTGAACACCATTGGCATTGACAAATTCGCCATCAGTCAATTGCAGAAGGCAGCTTTACTTGGAACAGCTTCCATCCTGCGACGATATTTGTAACACCATCAAACATCCAAATGTACCTATCCCAGATCTTTGGAAAGGACTCGATAAGTAGACAAAAATGCCAAACCCAGTCAACATCTGGCTGATTGTGCAATGAACCATAATAATAATAATAGCTATTGTTATTGCTAATTCAGCTGCCTCTCTAATGGCACTTTACTGAACCATATTCAGGAAATAGCTTGTTGGGTCCAAGAATGAGTGCTGAGCAGGAGCATTGGGAGGATTTCTTCCTGTACAATTGTGATTATTAATTGGAGTTTGTTACAAATTCTGTTTATTATATAGCCCTACAGATCAAATAAAGTGTACAATAACTGTAACAGGAAACTCTGCTCAGAACAAAAAAGACCATAGATTATATCTCCTAGATTATACCTAGCAAATTTACAAACACTGCCATCTACTGGCTGAATACTTCTGTAGTTGTTGCAATACAAAATACATTCCAACATGTATTCCAGCAAAGTTAAACCCCATTCTTAAGCAGCCACATATCTTCACGCCATCCTGTTCCAGCCCATATAAAAGAGGACAATGAGCAGCAGTGCCCACAGGAGTGGCTCAATAAAGTCAGAGTGGCAGCTGTCATCATTGTGACTGAAGCCCTGCTCCCTAATACATGTAGGCAGCAGTGATGCACACACAAAAGTGGGCTTTTGTTATGCAGCCACAACTGCCTTCTTGATTTCTTCCTCCATGAATGCAGATGATTATTGGTGGCAGCTTCATAGTAGTAGTACCCTTTTATCACAAATGATTTGAAAAACAAACCTAAGGAACACTGATGTGGAAAAAGGGTTATCTATGGAAAGCTACTTAACTAGATGAAGGAAGAAATTGTTTTGTTTTTTTAATCTTTTGCTAGATTTTGAATCAGCAAATTTTTATGTACCAGGGGAAGTTCTTAACAACTGTGCTATTTTAATACAATATAAACAGATAAATACAATTATCATTTCAGGAAAGGTAAGGTAGCCAATGAGCCACCAGAGTTAGCCTGTAAGGAAGCAGAGCATTCCAACTAAAGTAGTCCAAAGCACTTGACATAATACAGAGGAAAAGGTTTTCAAGCCACAGCAGGAAACTTGTTTGGAAATTAAAGTTGCAATGGGAAAGAGGTGAGTAAGGCTGACATCATCAAAGGAGGCGGCGGGGGGGGAAGGACTTTTGTTTTTGTTTTTAACCATGTTTTTATAGATTGTTGTGAGCCTCATAGAGTCATTTTGTGAAATAGGCAGTCGTGTAAATCCTGTAAATGAATAAATGAAATCAATAAATTTGTGCCCCCAGAAAATGATTGTTCGTGCCATTGGCAACTAGGCAGGGTGAGTAAAAGCCTTTAGCAGGGCTAAAGAATTACCATTTTCCTCCTCTGCTTGGTCTCAAGGAAAAGACCTGGAAACTAGTACGACATTTGCTTACATAAGGAGCTCACCTCGAATTGATCGTGGGAGTTTTTTCCTCCGTCTCCCCTCTTTTTTCAAATATGGGTTTAATCTTTCCTTGCTTTTATAGTGTTGCTCAATGATCATCTTGGGGAGAAAAGCAGCAGCATCAACGTATTTTCCAGCTGCTCCACAGCCAACATAAGTGGTGCTTTAGAACTTATAAAAAGAAACTCTCACCTTTTTAATAGGAAAAAAAACCAAAGCAGCAATAACAAGTATTCCACCCACACAGAGTTCAGATCGTTTGTCGTCTAATATTAAGCCATTGCTTTGTGCAGGGGGACGGGGACGGGGGCGGGGGGCGACTTCTAACCATCACACAAAAATGAGCAAACTCTAAAGTTGGTTGAAAATACCCCTAGCTCTTACATGAATGTGCTGAATGACTTTAAGGAGCCGTAATAGGAGGGAGAAAATGAATTCATTCATTCATTCCTCAGTTGACATGTCTGTGAACAGCTCGATTTTAGTGTTTTTATCTGGAACTATTTCTAGCAGTTCTCCTTCATGAGATGGAAATGAATCCAGCAATAAGCAACTGCCCTTTCTCGGCATATATGTCATTTGCAAGATGCACCAGCAGCTGACTGTGACAAGTCAATGCAATCTATTGCAGGCTTGCAACTTGCCTGAGGCTCGGTGTAATTTATATATCAAGTTCTCGATTGTAGCATTTGCTGGGTTTTGACAGTAGAGACCAAAATGGTTGTCACGTTAGAGATCTTCCCCTTGGGTGCCAAGAACAAAAGGGACTTTGATCCTTGTGAATTAGCCATTGCTGCTTAGGAATGCATTATATCAGCCTCTTGCTTAGAACGAAAAATGGTTAAACTGCAGCAGTTTCACTATTTTGGTGTGTGAGAGAAACAGAGATACAGAGAGAGAGAGAGAGAGAGAAAGAGAGAGAAAGAGGGGCGCTAAATGCCAATCAACATTACAGGTAGTCCTTGACTTATGACTACAATTGAGCCCAAACTTTATGTTGCTAAATGAGACATTTGTTAAGTGAGTTGGGCCCTGAACTCTTCAACATCATAAATGATTTGGATGAGTAGAAAGATGGGAAACTCATCAGATTTGCAGATGACACCAAGCTGTCAGGAATAGCCAACACCAGAAGATACTCTTAAGATACAGAAGGATCTTGACAGGCTTGAACAGTGGGTGCTATCTAGCAAAATGAAATTCAATGGTGAAAAAAATAAGGTTCAACATTTAGGCAAAAAACCCCAAATGCACAGGTGCAGTATATGTGGTACCTTGCTGCAACAGTCATAAGCAGAGGTGGTCTTCAGCAGGTTCTGACCAGTTCTGGAGAATCGGTAGCAGAAATTTTGAGGAGTTTGGAGAACCAGCAAATACCACCTCTGACTGGAGATTTTACAATATCCTTCCCCTGCCATGCCCACAGAACCGGTAGTAAAAAATTTGAATCCTACCACTGGTCGTATGAAAATCAGTCATACATAAGTCACTTTTTTCAGTGCCATTATAACTTTGAATGGTCACAAAACGAACTTTTGTAAGTTTGAGGGCTACCTATATTAAGTCCGATGTATAGGCTAGTATTTGTATGCATTCCAATGCACTTCCCTATATTGTTGTGTCTTCCTAAACATTTGTACTACAGATTAATCTTGAAGGTGTTGTGTACTGAGGCAACTATTGCTTCAAAGGGTACTTGATCCCCACACACACATACACCCTTTTGGAACTTTGCAAGTAGGGAGTTCCAGAGGAAGAAATAACAAACTGAAGATGATTCTGTGAAAAATGAAGTTGATGACTATGGTGAAGAACAATAAACTAGTGAGAAGACCTTCTTGGATCTTCCAATAAGGTCTTCTTGGAAGATCCATGAAGGAGATTTCTCTGGAGATCATCTACAAATGCTCCCTACATTTGCTCCTTATGAGGAGACTGCAGGACAGCTATCTTAAGTGGGTTTTATGTATTAGGAGTTGTGGTAATAGGCATCTTTTTATTATTATTATTATTATTATTATTATTATTATTATTATTATTATTATTATTATTATTATTATTATTACCTTTTATTGTCAGAGTACAACATGTGTTCAGTGGGATTTGGCTGAGTCTCCCTTCATGCACACACCCCCAACACAACTCACAATGAGGACAGAAGTCCCTCACCCAGCCCCAATCTTATTACACTATGTGACCTTGTTACACAACCCGCCGGCCCTGCAACTCTGTCATACTATGTTGACATGAAGTTATTTTCCATTCAGGAGTCTGACAGTCCATGGGTAGAAACTGTTCTTCAGCCTGTTGGTGTAGCTGGATATGCTTCTATATCTCCTACCTGATGGTAGGAGAGTGAAGAAGTGCTGACCGGGATGTGAGTCATCCCTGAGATGTCATCTAGTGGTATTAGGGGACAGCCCACGATGTTTTGTGCTGCTCTCACCACCCTCTGTAATGTCTTTCTATCTGTGGTTGTCAAGCCACCATACCACACCGTAATGCAATAGTGAGGATGCTTTCTATTGTGCACCGGTAAAAGGAGGTCATCAGTCGTTGTTCCACTCTATTCTTTCACAAGACCCTAAGGTCTGGATTGTGTTGATTTTCCAGGTAAGATCTTCACTGAGGTAGACTCCCAGGAATTTAAAGGAAGAAACTCTCTCCACACAGCTTGCTCAAACAGCAGTCAATGCCTCTTAAAGGACACTAAATTTACATATTTCTTTTTCTAACCTCATTCAGACATTACTTATTATTTTTCAGCTTTAGGTTGACAAGTCTGAAAACACTAGGTATTCAATCCTTAATGAAAGAAAAAATAGCTATAAGCTTAAGAACTTTGAAAAATTAAAATAAACATCAAAAAGCCAATTAAGAATGCTAATTAAGAGAAGGAGGAGAGAGGTAGAGGAGAGAAGGAAAGTTATAAACGAATTAAGGATCCAGATTGAATTTGAAATAAGAAATTTATAATTAATGATAAGAATCTTTCCTGTGAAAAAGTCAAACATAAAAGAGATAAACAATTTCAGCTAGAGGAAACTGGAGGGAACTAAAGATTTTAATTAAAGAAGAATACATGGACTTGATTATCAGCTACAGAATGACAGCAATTGGAAATGCTGAATATAATTTTGAAAAATGGAATCAGAAATTAATATCAACAATGTCAATAGTGATATTTGCTTCAGTGGCTCATCTGATCAAAAGATATTTTGGAAAAAAATGGCAGAACAGGAATATGTTTTATCAGTTATGATAGAGACAAAACTGACATTGAAAATGGATCTTTAAACAATCTGCTACATAAATTATGTGGGAAAATATGTTTCATATGGATGCACAAAAAATGGTATATGTTTCAAAAAATCAAAAAGCAAAACAAGAAAATTAACTGAATGAATCTTTTATATTAGACTTATAAAAGAGTTGTGCTAAAAGTTGGATGAAACTTGTGAGTAGGGATAAAAACAAAAACAAAAAGAAATCAAGCTGTACAACAGGGGTGTCAAACTCAAGGCCCAGGGGCCAGATCCGGCCTGTGAGGTGCTTAGATCTGGCCGTGCAGCCCTCCTGAGCTCTGTCTTCACTGGCAGAAGGTTGTAGGAGGCCGTTGCAGCTTCCCAACCTCCATTTTCGTTGGCAGAGAGCTTGGGCCACCACAGGTACCCCCCGACACAAGTGATGTCAAGCTGGCCATGCCCATCTGGCCCCCAAGGTCAAACACAACCCTGATGCGGCCCTCAATGAAATTGAGTTTGACACCCCTGCTCTACAACATTACTTGAATGGACTAAAGATTAAGATTGTTAGAAGTAAAAGGAAGGAATATAAACTTGGTTTATTTGATCAAGGTTAAAGCAGATATTTTATTATTTCTGGCAACCCTTAATAGGACTTTGGCTGCACCAGGATGTTGATGGTTTTTTTGTTTATAGATAAAGAGATTGGACATGGGTTGAAGAAATTATTGGTTGTAAATTAAGAGGAAGTGAAAAGTTACTAAAGTACATACTCATTGGGTTGGAAGTCACATCTGTATGTCTCTGTGTGAGTATTTCTTTTTCTTTACCATAGTCTTAATTTTATTTCTACTTTTCTATATTTTTTCATTTCCTTTGCACTTTTACTCTTTCTTTTATTTTGTATTCATGTTTACTGTTGCAAGTATAATCTTTAATAAAGTTTTAAAAAAAAAATGAAGAAAGAAAGAACTTTTCAGGTGGGAATCCTTATGGCCATTAAAAAAAAACTAAAGCTTAGAACCAGCAGGCACATTCCACAGAAACCAGTAGTCAAGTTTACAATGCATTTTAGACTGGCAATACTGATATGGAGCTGCATGCTTCCCTACTTGCTTTTCTGCATTTCTCTCATTTATACTAGATGGTACTTTTTCTTACATAAGTCCAATGGTAAGTCATGATAACCACTAGATGGTAGTTAGAGTTTTTGGTATATATGTCTTTGCTGCTAACTAGTGGTGGTCCAGACTTCTGCAGTCAATATATCTAGTAACCCTAATCAATGAAGGTGAATATCAACCCTTCAAGGAACACCAGGTCAGGACTCCGTGACAAATACTGATTTATTGATTTATTGATATAGCTATAACCACAGTACCTAGAAAATTTTATAGTTTCGTTCCCCCCCATCTCTTATACAAAAGAGAATCAAGATGAGGCAATCCTATTTCTCTTGCTTTCATGTTTCATTAATGACTACCATATTTTTTTTTCAAAGCCATCTCCACATTCCTCTTGAATACAAAGCTGTGTTGTATTCTTGAGTGGAGTACAAATCTCATAAATGATATAAAAATGAAAAGTTGAAAGATAACATAAAACGGAAGAAAACAGCATAGATTCATCATTTTTGAGGCCACCCTCACCAATCCCATGATTTAGACTAATTTTTCCAAAGCGGTTCATCCTTTATCCAAAATAGCTGGTTTTAATTGCAAGTCAATTCCATGGAACTGCTTCCCTTCATGTGTCCAGTTCTGCTTGAAATTAATAAGATTTCAAAAACCAACCCTTTTAAAAAAATAAAAGCTGGTCAAAAATTAGAATGGATCCAAAACTCCACATTCTATCACCAATCTAGAACACCATTTCATAACTCTTATCACTTTCCCCTCAGAAAAAGAAATGATTGGTTTGACAGTTTGATAGCATCTAACTGAAATTTCTGAGCTGTCAGATTAAGTTTAAGCTGAAGTCTGATCAAAGCATCGACTCGGTTTTTAGAACACATCTATTTGCCTCCATTTTGTGCTGTATGCTGCTTTGTGCATTTTGTCAAGAAATACTGGTGGTTAACTTCTATAAAAAGCCTTTGTGAGTTCATCTTATTTCTGGTCTGTGAGATTCTGCTCTGAATCACCAACTGTCTGAGAGACCAATGGAAAGAATCAGAAAGTCCAGTGAAGTTGCAGTGACAACACTGTATTAATTTAAGGGGACAAAAACACAGTCGCCTCCAAATCTAGCAAAATGCACAAACGCCTTTGTAAGTGATACCGGTCATCATTTTAATTAAGCCTATGAGAAATGACATAAAAATAGCCAAAAAAAAAATTATCTTCATTTGTATTCTTTCTCCAAAATAAGCTGACTGGCAGGTTGGATTTAAGCATACATATAAAAACCCCTCTTCTCAAGAACAAGTTGGGGAATTACACATCCCGTCCCTTTGCTGGACATTATCAGCATTATTGTACTGTTTGATCTTTTAAGACTTCAATTTCCTTTTCATGTTCTAATAAGAATAAGCATTTTTTGATAGAGTGGGAACAGGATTAATTTGAAACGTGCATATTATTTTTGAATTTTTGAAGTTACATCTTTCTTTTTTTTAAGTAAATCTGTGTTTTGTGGGGCTTGGGAATTTTTAAAACAGTAATCCTAAATTTTTGTCAGAAGGTGCCTATCTTGGTGCACTCTAACGTTCTCATATCAGCTGAGCAGAAGGGAAATTTTCATTTACCCATCCCTGTTAATGAGGTGGACCTTTTTTCATCTATCTGGAACCAGAACCTGGGATTTTTCTGGAAGATCGAATTATCTCGTGTTTGATTTCCTATTTGTCTCCAATATCAGAAGAAGACCATCCAATCATATAGATACTCCCTCTGGAATCAGAGGTCATATTCAGCAGGTTCTGACCAATTCTGGAGAACTGGTAGCGGAAATTTTGAGTAGTTGGGAGAACTAGCAAATACCATCTCTGACTGGCCCCGCCCCCATCTATTCTCTACCTCCCAAGTCCCAGCCAATCAGCTGGGTCTTCTTTTGTTGCCCTGCATAGGAGAGCTGGAAAGCAGGTTGGTGGGTAGGGAGGGAATGGGATTTTGCAGTAACCATCACCCAGGAGTGGAGAGGAAATGGATATTTTGAAGTATCCTTCCCCTGGAGTGGGGTGAGAATGGAGGTTTTACAGTATCCTTCCCCTGACATGCCCACCAAGCCATGCCCACCAAGCCACACCCACAGAACCGGTAGTAAAAAAATTGAATCCCATCACTCTCTGGAAGGCCTTAGATTTGGGACTTGAGATAGTTGAGCAATACAGCTTTGAGGTTAAAATTTAAATGTATTTCAAGAGAGGAAACCATATTCATCTAGTGCAAGGGGGGGCGGGAATCAATAGCCTAATGGAACTTTAAAAATTAATAAATATATTATTCCCCAGTTTTAATGGGTTTTACCTTTCTAATCTCATTGATGATCTGTTAGAGACAGTGACAAATAAATAATTCAAATTGTTTACTTTTATTGCAGTATCATAAATGTGCTATTGTTCTTTATTGCACTTGCAAATGGAACATCAGGTCACAGCATGAGAAATAATGATAGAATTAAATTTAGCAGTGTATTCGTGTAATTAAAAATGCAAATAGGGGTGACATAGTGACTACGTAAAGCGGAAAAAAAATATTTCTTTCAATTTGCAACATCTTCCATGCCTCGTCACCTGGAAGCAATTGCCACTCACTACAGGCGACCAGGCAATTCGCTATTTATAAACCTGCTGTCCTTATCACCATGGTACCTAAATCTAGGGTCATATAATTATTTCGTCAGTGTGTTGTAGTTATGAGTTTTTGATACAATTTGTTTGTTAAAATCAGAAAACAGGATTTTGTAAAGTGGGTATTCCATTGATTTTTTGAGCATATTTTGTCATAAACAATTGTTTAATAAGGGGAAAAAATCTTCTCTTTATTTTAATCATGTAACACTGCAGCAGGATGCCTCCTGATCATTGCTTCTGGTTACACAAGAGATTCAAAACTATAGAGCAACAGAGTTGGAAGGGAGGTCTTCAACAGTAGTACCATCTCCTGCTCAAGCAGGAAAACCTATACCATTTCAAACAAATGATTGTTCAATCTCTTCTTAAAACCCTCCGGTTTGGAGCACCTCTTAAAGCATTCCTGGCTCGAGACTCTTGAATTAATTAGGGCAGTTGGAACCCTGACACACAATTTCTGGAGCTGTTCCACTCAATAATTCTTCTCACTGTTAGGAAATTTCTCCTCAGTTCTAGATTGCTTCTCTCCAGGGGAGGGTTTCTACCAGTTTCTACCACCTCTGTAGAACCTGTAGCTCTGAAGAGCAGCAGACATAGAAACGGTTCTATGTCTGCTGGTGTTTTTGCCCACCCACCTACCTGGGCTCTTACCTGACCTTTATTTCCTGATTTTTTCAACTTCAGCTGCCATGGGAGGTACAGCTACAGTTAAAAAAGCAGGAAAAAGGGACTTTTTGAAAGCCTGCTTCTCTGCACGCAGCATGCAGATGACGATTTACAGGCGCGCGCTGGCAGCGTGCAGGGAAGCACATCGTAAATCACCGAACCTCATAAATGACCGAACTGGTAGTTAACCCTGTCAGATCCCACCCCTGCTTCTCTCCCTGATTAGAACAAGAATCCATTGATTCTTGTTCTGCCTTCAGGTGCTTTGGAGAATAGCTTGATTCCCTCTTCTTTGTGGCAGCCCCGGACATATTGGAAATCTGCTATCATGTCACCCCTAGTCCTTCTTTTCATTAAACTAGACATACCCAATTCCTGCAGCTGTTCTTCATATGTTTTAGTCTCCGGTCCCCTTTCATTTTGTTGCTCTTCTCTGCACTCGTGATACCCCATGCACCATCAATGCTTTCTTAAACATCCATCCTTATAGAGATATAATCACTCTAATCGAGAAAGAGAAAGAGCTATATAGACAAGTAGCTTACTCATGCAATTTTCTGCTGTATCAGCTACCTTGTGCATGGTTGATGCACATTCTATATGTGCAGTGTGATATTTTTGGAGTCTGTTGCATGGTGTAATGCTTGAGGTTTCTGGATGCCTCTGTTGTTTACAGCTGAGATGCATATCCTACACAATGATTACAGCAGAACTATGCAAGCTATTCCCTCAGATACAATGCGACATCACTATTTCCTTTGTATACTATTGGACCTGCTGGCCAGAAATTGAAGGAATTGCAGACAAACACATCCATAGGGCAAAAGGATAGGAAAGGCTAGACGTGCTATTAGAATGAGATAGGCCCCACCTAAACGTCACTAAAGCATTTGTACAAAATGTGGCATAGTACTGTTACTGAAATGTTACTGAAGTGGACTGGGGCTTGAAATCCAACAAATGAAATTTAATGAAGAGAAAAATAAGAAAAACCAAAAGTTAGGCAAGAAAAACCAAAAGTATGCATGTAGAGCGGGAGAAACCAAGCTTAATAGCAGTAACTGTGAAAGGGATCTTGGAGTCCTAGTGGACAACCCATTAAATATGAGCCAATACTGTGCAGCGGCAGCCAAAAAAGCCAAAACAATCCTAAGCTGTATTAACAGAGGGATCAATCAAGATGATGTGAGGTACTAATGCCACTCTATAAAGCCTTAGTAAGAGCACACCTAGAATACTCCGTCCAGTTTTGTTCACCACAATATAAAAAAGATGTTAAGAGTGTAGAAAGAGTGCAAAGAAGAGCAACAAAGATTATTAGAGGATTGGACTGGAGGATAAAACATACAATGAACAGTTGCAGGAACTGGGCATGGCTAGTCTAGTGAAGAGAAGGACCAGGGGAGACATGATAGCAGTGTTCCAATACTTGGGGGGCTGTCACAGAGAGAGGGGGTCAAACTATTCTCCAAAGCTCCTGAAGGCCAGGACAGGGACAATGGATGGAAGCTGATCAAGGAGAGATTCAACCTAGAAATTAGGAGAAATTTTCTGACAGTGAGAACCATCAACCAATGGAATAGCTTGCCTTCAAAAATTGTGGAGCTTCATCACTGGAAGCTTTCAAGAAAAGACTGGACTGCCATCTGCCAGATATGGTGTAGGGTCTCCTGTTTGGGTGTGGGGTTAGACTAGACGGCCTACAAGGTCCCTTCCAACTCTGTTATTCTGTTATCTGTAGTCACATGGCAAATGGAGAGTCCATGACTTGAATAAATAAATATAAACAAACTGATTGTGGAAAACTGTTATAAATGAATTACTCAACTATAACGCAGATAATACTACAGCATCCAGGATTTAAAAAATGTAAATAAATTAATAAATTAAATTTTAATTCATGGTCATTAAAAAACCCTTTTATTATACATTGAGCATATTCATTGCCAGTCAAAGTATATAGTACTGAGTTAGACAGACCATAGTAAAGAGCTCTCTAAATTAACACTCAACTCCACAACTTTAATTAAAGTGCTTGATTCTTTTCCTTTCTGCTACAGTGCATGTTTACTGATGCACTTCTTCTAAGTTAAAGCCACGAAGAACCATAAACAGAAGAAAATGGTGAATCCCTGGGACAGTTTCATAGTGAGAAGAAATTTGAGAATGGAATGGATGGAGTGGTATTAAAAAGTAAAACAGAAAAGCAATGCATGGTCTGCAGGAAAATATTTTTTCAGCCAAAAAACAAAACAAAAAACCAACATATTTAATGGATAGCCACACAAACATAAAACATGGATTTCCCCCTTTTTCTTATTGCTCAAGTCAACATTTTGCTAAAACAAGGAACAACTTGCACAAAAAGTGTTGATTTTGAAACTGATATAGCCTCATAAAACAAGAATGTAATAAAACCAAAGTGTGTGTGTGTGTGTTTGTGTGTGTGTGTGTGTGTGTGTGTGTGTGAGAGAGAGAGAGAGAGAGAGAGAGAGAAGGAAGTGGTGAGTGGATAGGGACAGGTAATCCTCAATGTACGACTTAAGTTAATTGTTAAGTTGTTAATGATTGTTAAGTGAATCTGTCTTCTCCATTGATTTTGCTCGTCAGAAGGTCTAAAAAAAGTGATCACCTGACCCCAGGGCACTGCAACTGTGATAAATGTGAGTCAGTTGACAAGCATCTGAATGTAAATCACATGACTATGGGGGTGCTCCAATGGTCATAAGTGTGAAAAATGGTCATAAGTCACTTTTTTCAATGCTGTTGTAACTTCAAACAGTCACTAAGTGAACTGTTGTAAATCAAGGACTACCTATATACACAAATAGTAGTTCTAAGGCCTTTACCAGGTCTATAATCATTAACATATAATAAATGTATTTGGGAAAAGAGCCTCACAGTCGAAATTGAACGGATCTGTAAATATATACGTTTAGACCAGGGGTGGGCAAACTATGGCCCAGGGGCCACATCCGGCCCGTTGGTCTTTTTAATCCGGCCCGCCGAAGATTGGTACAGAATTAAGGTTTGATGTGAATGATTGAATGATTGCATTCATTTGATTTTGACTTGTAATGACAGGCATTTCGACACCAGGTGGCGGCCCGTCTGTCAAATTTTAAAAGTCAATGAGGCCCCCGAGCCAAAAAGTTTGCCCACCCCTGGTTTAGACAGACAGTTCTTAAGATATCCTGATTCCAAATCTTCTGTAGACCTATAAGGTCAAAAGCTGGTTTCTGGTTTGGCATTTTTATTGGACAGAAACTTAATGAAAGCATATATTCCAGAACCTGCCAATCAAGCTTCCATATATTGCACGGGTTGAAGTTTCTGAGGAGTTTCCAAAGGGTGTATTTCACTATTGTAATGACTATTTTCAGTCCAGGAGGGTCTGGAAGAGAGATAGCAAGGCAGTGGAAGAAGCTTGACTCTAAATGCCACTCATACAGCTAAGCAAGTAACAGATTTCACAGTATGTACTGTATGAGCTACTTAATAAGAGAAGAGCAATTCCATAAAGGAGAAGGTCAGCACTTCCTGGCTCGTTAGAGTAGCTACTCAGTAGCCGAATGGAGTTCCATTTTCTCAGCCTGAATATAATCTACTACTGATGTGGGATTCCCATTCAAAGTTTCCTTTTCCTACTTAATTTAGCTGAAGGGGGAAAACCAATAATTGAACACCTCTTCCTATGTTTTATGTGGACAAAATAAGTCATATGATATGATTTATATGACCCATATTTATGATAATGGGTATGAACAAACTATCTATACTACTAACACAAACTAATACATACTACCATGAATTCCTATTTCTGACAGCTGATACACAAAATTTTCTCAAATGGCAGCAAAGGATTTTTCAAGACAACTAGTATGGCTGTAGGCCTCATGTCCTTCCCCAACATATGTCCAAATATTAACCAAGGCATTTTCAGTTCCAAACTTAGGGTGAGGATAGGGGGGAAATAGATTTGCATGAATTCTAAACAATTCTTGGCATCCAACACAACCTGAACTTGACCTGTCACAACCTTCTCAAGCATCTTCCTTCCCAAAGGTGATATTGGACACACTTTTCAGGAACCAAAGTGATGTTGGGCAATACTTTTCAGGAACCAAAGTGAAATAAAAACTAAATACTTATTTGAAGAAAGAATGGATAGGATTGAGAGGAAAAGGAAGATAAAGTCATGCTTCCAAGAGAAATGGGAAAGGTTTGGTGAACAAAAGGCAAGGTGGTGGAGGAAAGATGGTGTGCAAAATCGGGAAAGTATGGGCAAGTATCATAAATGGTGTTAGTATCAACTAATAATAAGTATGTTTTCTTTTTAGCTTATGTATTTATCTTGTTTTCTGTTTCTTATTCCTTTTCTGTGTTTTGTGTAGTTGAGAGATAATGACAGATGTCTGCTATCTATCTATCTACTCTATGTACCTATCTATCTATCCATCCACCCATCTACCCATCCACCCATCCACCCATCCATCTATCCATCCATCCATCTTTTCTCAAAGAATAACAATAGCATGGTATCATTCAAGACAATTCAGAGGTTCTCCTCTCTTGAAAACTACTAATTACTTTTTGACCCAATTAGCCTATTGCTTTCACTAGCTAAATATTATAAAGCAGCTATCTATAGGCTGGATGTATTCAGATTGTAGCACAACCATTGGCTCTACTGCTGGGAGTATAATCCGGAGGCCACTAGCTTGGAGCATGATAAACCAAGTAAACTACTGTTTCAACAGCTTTCTCCGTGTTATCTCCTAAATGCAACAATAAATGCCTCTTGAAAAACCATTTATGTCTAATTCAGAGGATAGACAGAGGCCTGAGTCAAGGTGATTACAAGTGCTATCATCTTTGAAATACTTAGCAAACATGGATTGAGGTTCTCCTAAGATTGTCTTTGGCTCTCTTTGAAGTAAGTAGACTGTTTAACAGTTCTACCCATTGGCAAGTACAGCAAGTTTTCTAAATCAATTCTCTCCGATTTGATTGGACTTCAAACCCCATAATTCCTAAATGCATAGCAAACAGGAGCTGAAGCTGAGTGCATTAAGAGGCTTCCTGGTTGCACTCTATGGGAAAGCCTTTTTTTTTTTCCTTCACTGTTCTCATAACCATAGAATCTGCACTAACAAGACCTCAAATCTGTATTTAGACTAAGCTAACTTGGCTCAAGCTTTTCTGCACTTATGTTCTAGCTCAGACATCTAAATTGTGAGCTAACTCCCTGGAATAATAGATAAAAGCAAATGAGAGTTTTTCTGAAGAATGGGACATGATGCCTAGCAGGTATCAGTTCTACCACTTCAACATTTCTATACACCGAGTGTTCAAGAGCAAATAAAAGAAGGAGGACGATGGGGGGTGGGAACTACAGTAATAAGGATCAAGAGGTACTCTTCTCACAAAGGCGTATCGTCTTTCAAGCCTGATTTCTGAGTTCTTACACATAGGATGCTGTATCATTAATAGTTATTATGGGGGGGAAAAAATCAAAGCATTTTAAGTGAGCTGTTAAAAAGCTATTGTTGTACTCTCTATTATGCTAATCAGTGCAGGATCTTCTGTTGCATAATAGAATAAGGGAAACTTGAGTTTTCAGGTTGAATTAAATCTTTCTTAAAGAAGACAACCCCCCACCCCCCAAACACCACAGTATCTGTGCAAGCTGTTACAGCCTTTTCAAGACATGCAAGCTTTTTTTTTTTTTTTAATGAAGAGTATAAAAATAGGGCTCCACGGTTAGGGCATTGCTAAGTGAATAGTAAAATTAGCTATAATTGAAGATTAACGGCTGTTCAGTGCTTCTCTGTGTTCCAATCAACATTCAAAGCTCCACTTAACCAGAGGCTTTCCAATTCTTTTCATTGCAATTGAACGAGAGACTTCAGTATGTGGGACAGAAATAGCATTGGTTGCTCTGTGGATTCCTTCACCAGGATTTGATCAGGGAGGTACAGCGCTCCTGATCCCATTAGACCTCCTAGCAGCATTTAATACCACTGATATTGGGAAAACTTACTTGCTGATTTGAATGAGGTTCCAAAGTTGCTTTTTTTTTCAAGAGGTAATCCTGCCCACACGCTTTTATCTTTCTTGGTGACTTCAATCTACCTCATATTAACTGGACCCTAAACGAATGTTCTACAATGCTGTAGCAAATATGGGACTGGAACAACTAGTAACCGACAATACTAGGCTTAACAACTGCCTCAATCTCATCTTCTGTAATAGTTTGAATTCAATTTACAGAATACAAATTAAAGAACCCTTTTCCAACAATGACCACAACATGATTGACTTTTGTCTCAACATACGTCCACACAAAAATCATCAAAATGACAAAATCCCCAATTATAACTTCCAAAAAGGCAACGATGATCTTATAATCAACGATCTCTCTTCCCTTGATTGGCAATTTCTATTCACTGGATGCAATACTGTTGAAGGCCATTACAACATATTCTTACTGGAAATCAAAAGAGCCATCAAACTATATGTACCAATAACAACTCCCAAAACCAGGAAAAACAGATTACCCATAACAATAAGGAAGCTTCAATCCAAAAAGAGATCACTTTGGCGAAAAAACAAATCTGATCATGTTGCCAACTTCAAAAGCCGATACAAAAATCTATGCCACCAGATAAAAAACGAATGCACTAAATTATCACATTAAACAAGAGGAAAATCTTCTACACACAAATTTCACCCGTGCTTTCTACAATTTTGTAAACAACAAACTAAAAGACTCAAGGTCCATCCCACCCCTGAAAGGACCTAATGGCAAAGACTGCACCATCAAAGCAAATATCTTTAACACATTCTTTGGCTCAGTATTTGTAAACAGCAATGGATCAAGTCCAGTCTTCCTAGAAATGATGTCCCAGATGTGCTCAATTGGATTCAGGTCTTGGGAATGGGCAGGCCAGTCCATAGCATCAATGCCTTCGTCTTGCAGGAACTGCTGACACACTCCAGCCACATGAGGTCTAGCATTGTCTTGCATTAGCAGGAATCCAGGGCCAACCGCACCAGCATTGGTCTGAGGATCTCATCTCGGTACCTAATGGCAGTCAGGCTACCTCTGGCAAGCACATGGAGGGCTGTGCGGCCCCCTAAAGAAATGCCACTCCACACCATTACCGACCCACTGCCAAACCGCTCATGCTGGAGGATGTTGCAGGCAGCAGAACGTTCTCCATGGCATCTCCAGACCCTGTCACATCTGTCACATGTGCTCAGTGTGAACCTGCTTTCATCTGTGAAAAGCACAGGGCGCCAGTGGTGAATTTGCCAATCTTGGTGTTCTCTGGCAAATGCCAAACGTCCTGCACAGTGTTGGGCTGTAAGCACAACACCCACCTGTACACGTCAGGCCCTCATACCACCCTCATGGAGTCTGTTTCTGACCTTTTGAGCAGCCACATGCACATTTGTGGCCTGCTGGAGGTCATTTTGCAGGGCTCTGGCAGTGCTCCTCCTGTCCCTCCTTGCACAAAGTCGGAGGTAGCGGTCCTGATGCTGGGTTGTTGCCTTCCTATGGCCTCCTCCATGTCTCCTGATGTACTGGCCTGTCTCCTGGTATCGCCTCCATGCTCTGGACACTACGCTGACACACAAAGCAAACCTTCTTGCCACAGCTGGCATTGATGTGCCATCCTGGATGAGCTGCACTACCTGAGCCACTTGTGTGCTACCATTAGAGTGAAAGCACCGCCAGCATTCAAAAGTGACCACACCATCAGTCAGAAAGCATAACAACTGAGAAGTGGTCTCTGGTCACCACCTGTAGAACCACTCCTTTATTGGGGATGTCTTGCTAACTGCCTATGCTTTCCACCTGTTGTCTATTCCATTTGCACAACAGCATGTGAAATTGATTGTCAATCAGTGTTGCTACCTAAGTGGACAGTTTGATTTCACATAAGTGTGATTGATTTGGAGTTACATTGTGCTGTTTAAGTGTTCCCTTTATTTTTTTGAGCAGTGTATATAAAATCATACATTGCAACGTCCTACCTGCAAATGAATACTTCAGCTTCAATCATAACAATACAAGAGCACACAATAGATACAAACTCAAGGTTAACTGCACCAAACTTGACTGCAGAAAATACGACTTCAGCAACAGAGTGGTCAATGTTTGGAATACTCTACCTGACTCTGTGGTTTCTTCCCCAAACCCCCAAAACTTTAATCTTAGACTGTCTACTATTGACCTCACCCCCTTCCTAAGAGGCCTATAGGGGGGCATGCATAAGCGCACCAATCATGCCAACCTCCCTGTCCTATTATTTTTTATTTTTCTTATAAGTACCTATCCCATGTATTCAAAACGATATTTATTCTTATACCTTTATCTTGTAAGCGATTGACAAATCAAAGAAATACTAAATACTTTCTTGTTTTTCTTTCAAGACGTTTTGCTTCTCATCCAAGAGAGCTGAAGAAGCTTCTTGGATGAGAAGCAAAATGTCTTTAAAACAAAGAAACAAACCAGAGAGTCCAGTTGCCTCTTGAAAAAGCACCTTTGGGACAACCATGATCTGGATCAGTGGTTCCCAAAGTGGGCAGTAACACCCCCTGGGGGGCAGTGGGATGCCTTAGGGCAGTGGCCCCCAACCTTTTTTGTGCCATGGCCTGGTACCGGCATCACAAAATGATCCACGGCCCGGTACCGGCATCAGCACACATGACAAGGCAAGGCGAGCCGAGCGACCGGCCAGCCAGCCGTCCCCCACTTCTCCCCACCACCTTCAACTCCTCCTTTGTACCTTTGTCGATGGGCTTTGCTTCAGGACAGCTTCAGGACGGTCACTTGGCTCACCTTGCCTTGGGTGCTGAAAGAATCCTTGTGCCTTAGTTTCGTTCGAAGCCCCCCCCTTCGATGAAACTAAGGCGCGAGGATTCCTTCAGGACCCAAACACCGCTTTCCAGCCGGAAAAGCTCACCTGGAAGCACTTTCTTGTCAAACAAGATGGCGGTGCCCAGCAAACCAGCGGCCCGGTAGGAAATGTTCCATGGACCAGTACCGGTCCGCGGCCCGGTGGTTGCGGACCCCTGCCTTAGGGGGGTGCAAAGAGGCAAGGGGGCTGGCAGGGGGCTGCTAAGAGGTGGCAGGGGGGCATTCGAGGCACCAGCCCTGCAGGTTCACTCATTGACTGTAGCACCACTCCAGAGCCAGCACCTCCAATTCGGAAGCGGTGGCACTACGTGCTGCCACGGCCACATTCAATGCGCCACCTCCCTGATGCCTCTTAGTGCCCCTCTGCTGGCACACTTGGGGACTCTAAGAGGTGGCAGGGGGCATTGAAGGTGCTGGTCCTGCAGGTTCACCCATTGACTGTAGCACCACTCCGGAGCCGGCGCCTCCAATGTGGAAGCGGTAGCACGTTACGTGCCACCACAGCCGCATTTGATGCACCCCCCCCTGCCCCCTCTTAACGCCCCTCTGCTGGCCCCCTTAGGGATGCTGAGGCAGGAGGGCATTCGAGGCGCTGGTCCTGCAGGTTCACCCATTGACTGTAGCACCGCTCTGGAGCCAGCACCTCCAATGGGGAAGCAGTGGCACATTACATGCCACCATGGCCACATTCTATGCGCCGCCCCCTGCTGCCTCTTAGTGTCCCCAAGGGCGCCAGCAGAGGAGTGCTAAGAGGCAGCAGGGAGGCATTTGAGGCGCCAGCCAGCTCTGCAGTTTCACCCATTGAGGCACCGGCTCCGGAGCGGTGCTACAGTCAATGGGTGAACCTGCATGGCTGGCGCCTTGAACGCTCCCCTGATGCCTCTTAGCATCCCCAAGGGGGCCAGAAGAAGGGTGCTAACAGGCAGCAGGGGGCCGGCATGTCGAACGCAGCCATGGTGGCATGTAGCATGCCACCGCTTATGCATTGGAGGTGCTGGCTCTGGAGCAGTGCTAATCAATGGATGAAACTGCAGGGCCAGCCAGCGTCTTGAATGCCCCCCTGCTGCCTTTTAGCCCCCCCTCTGCCGGCTCCCTTGGGGACGCTAAGAGGCGGCAGGGGGCATTCGAGGTGCCAGTCCTGCAGGTTCACCCATTGACTGTAGTAATGCTCCAGAACCTGTGCCTTGAATGCGGCAGCACGTTGGGAAAAGCCGCTGCCACCGCTTTCCCAAAGTGCCACCGCTGTCGCATTTTGTCTGTCTGTCCATCCATCCATCCATCCAATAGGTCTGTCTGTTTGCCTGCCTGCCTTCCTGTCCGTCTGTCTATCTCTCTCTCTATCCATCCATCCATCCATCCATCCATGTTCGAAGCGCCGGCCCCGCAGGCACATCGGGAAAGTAGGGCAAAGCCAGTCTGAGAGGGAAGGAGGGAAGGAGGGAGGGAGGGAGAAAGAGAGAGAGAGAGAGAGAGAGGAGAGAGACCTGATGCATCAGATTGAATGAGGCCTAGTTTAGACTGAGGCCCTTTTCCACATTGAAACATCTTTGCCAGCACATTGAAATCTCTTTGGCTTCTATTAAAGGTTTTGAGAACGAAACATGGTCAAGACTATCAGGAAGCTCTCACATTTTGTTGAGGCTTTAAACAGGATCCATTGGACCAGACCTCCATCCTAAAAATTACTTTTCCCCAATGTGCCAATTCTGAAGAAGGCAAAACCAAAATGTACTGGTAAATTACAAGGAGAACACACACACACACACACACTCCCTTCTAACCCTGCTGGAGGAGGTGATTGGACTAGAACAGATATCTCATTATCTTTCTCCTCTCTCCTTCTTTATTTCTTTTTCTTTCTGTCCCTTCCTTCCACCACCCCCCTCTTTCTTTGTCCCTTTTTCTTTCTTTCCCTTTTCTCTTTATTTTCTCTCTCTCTTTCTTTCTTTTCTCTCTCTCTTTCACTCTCCCAGGCTCATCCCTTTGGATTAGGGGGCACCAAACTTTTGGATCTCAGGGACCACCAAAACTCATAATTTTAAATTCCAGAGACCACTAATATGAATTTTGACTGACGGTGGCTTTCTGGTGTTGGTGGGAGAGAGAGAGAGAGAGATCTGATCCAACCTCTCTCTCTCCCTCTCTCTCACACACACAGGCAGAGGTGGAATTTAGACCCCTGATCTAAAGCTGTCAAAACTCCAAAAACTGGTCAAGTAGCTCTGGGGAGGCCAGTCATAAATTAGAACACTTGCTAAACAACCAGTCATTAAGCGAAGACCACTTGTATTTGGCTTGCCAGTCACCTGGCCATGCCCACCCAGTCACATGATCAGCAAGCCACGCCCACCCCATCATGTGACCAGCAAACCACACCCTCGAATTAGGCCACACCCACAGAAATTTGAATCCCACCCCTGGGTGGGGGGCACTGAGGATGAGTTTGTAGCATCAAGGGGATAGTGGACCGAAAAAGTTTGGGAACCACTGATCTGGATGATTGAGAATCTCCATAGACATTTGGATAAGGTATTCTCAAAAGAGGGACTACACAGTTCCACGTATTCTATTGTTGGCAGTATTGGAAAGATCCTCACAGTATCAATGGGTAAGACATAAAACAAGTTGAAACTGCAAAATGGAGCCTCTGGCTAGAGAGAAGTTCTCTAAGAAGGGGCTCCAGCATGAGTTTGAAAGCTCATGAAGACTAAGCCGTTGGTCCCGATGACCGGCCCAGATTGGATCCTGCAACATTACCCCGGGACATGTATATTTGCCTTCATTCATAAGGAAGGCGTAAAATTACAAAGACCCTAAATTTAAGAGATTATTGATGCATATATGATACAGTTACATGAATTCTTTTGGTTCTTTTCTGAATAGTATTTTAATGTACATAAGTAGATTTATAGGAAAATTGCTCAATATATATGTGATAGCAATAGCATTCAGGCTTATACACTGCCCCACAGTTTACAATGTTTTGTATATTGCCTGCTCCCAACAATCTGGGACCAATCTTGGAAGGATGGAAGGATGGGTCAACTTTGAGCCCCGTCAGGATCGAACTCCAGGCTATGGTCAAAGTTTGCCCTCAGTACTGCATTTTAACCTTTGCACCACTAGGACTCTGGTTTCTGGTGTTCAAACTCTGAAATTTGACTATGAAATTATAGGTGTAGTGGACTCTAGTTAAAGAAATAATTTTGAAATATTAAGGACTGGCTACTAGCAATTACCCATTTACTAATATTTTAGTAATTATCCATGTTCATAATTATCCATTATACAAATTATCCATTTTGGGAAAAGGCCAACTATTTAGAAATGATGCATTATTTTTCTTTGGCATAGATATTATGGTATTTTATAACAGTGATAATATTAGGTAAATTTGTCTTTTTTATCTTTTGTAACTGATTGCACAATACCCTGCACATTATTTTTTGTAAATATATATGCAATATTTTAGTTTCAACCCTAATTCTAATTCCTTTAATATTGCAATTTGTTGAGTTTTTGGAGTTTGGGGAATCCTTTTTTTTACTTTTTATCTTCTCATTTTAGTTTTTTTAAATTTTGTAATTAAATAATAATAGTATATTTTAGTATTCTGCTTATATTTTTTTTAACCTTCTAAAAACAAAGAATAAAGAAAAAAAAATAGGGCTCTATAAATTATTTCAGGAATAAAAGTATTGGTTGTAGATGGATGTAACAATTTAACATATGGTTGCCTGCATGTGTTACCTGAAACATCTCTTTATGGTCCTTATTGATCTGACTAGACTTTAATGGTATTGATTTCCAAACCCAGATTCTCATCATGTTCATCTAATTGTTTTATTTATTTATAAATAAGGATGAAAAAAGAATTTCTTAGACCGAGTTTTTATCTGCAATCCTGTAACAGCCTCTCTTTATGCGTTTAAGCATCCATTTATGTGGTAGGTTAAAAACATCAGCATCTGCATGCATATTTCACATCAAAGTTACTATCGTGCAATCTTGTAGCCGTTCAAGCAAAGCAAGCGGCCACTGCCAGTCTGCCAATATTTTGAGGAAAATGTTTCTTATACAAATGTGCATGCACACACACACACACACACACATAGATTTCCCTATCTAATTATTTTCAAATAGCTACTTCCTGATCCAAGACATTTTGCTGCTGCTAAAAAAGGGAAAATAGGTTTCACTGTTCTGATGACAGTAAAATCCAGTTTCTTGGAGTCAAAGGTTCCTAACCGCAGCAACACCTACGTGTGCTATAATATCACAACACAAGTTTTATTCTTTGGCGTTAAAGGCTCCCCAACAGTTTATTTAGCTTAAACATCTTTATTTCAGTATACAAGAGCAGATAGCTAGTCAATAGAGGATGTTTACAGAGCAAGCACTTTTAAAAGCCTTGTGCAAGCAATACAATAGATTGCTACACCTTCATTCACAGCTGGGAAGGAAGGTGGAAAAAGGGAGATAAAACCAATATATTGCCACGTACAGGAAAGAGAGAGAGAACACAAATGTCAGGCGCATCGGAAAGAGAGCTTGCCTTGCATTCCTGGCCTCCGGGATAGTAGCAGATGCTGTCCTGCCATCTTGCTGAAGTAAGGACCAACCTCACTCCGACAGGTTTCCCCTCCTTGTTGCCCACCAGTGAAACATCCCATGCTGGCTTGACAGTGTCTTTACCAGCTTAGAACTTTTCCATTTCAAAGAAGCTTTGTGAGACAAACAAGCCCGTAGGCCGTGCTTTCCAGAAGTTTGTTTCACTTGTCTCGTGTGTCAAGCAGAAGCACACCACCCGCCCCCCCCAAAAAAGGTTCACTCTCCTGACAAGTGCATGAACACAAATTATGATTCAGCTTTAGCTTTCCGCAGATGTGCTTGGATGAGCTGCAATTAAATACAAATAGGCAGTGGAAGCAATCTACATAGGAAATGTTGAAAAAAGAACAAGGAAGAAGGGCTAGGTGGGACTCTTGCAGTCAATGCTAATGCTGTAATAATAACGTAATTGGTTTAATTTGTCCCGTCTTGGACTTCCTTCACCTTTGTTCTTCTTATTCATCCATTTGTAGCTCTTGGAAGCAAGGATATTTAGCATAAAACATTAAGGAGAGAAGGGCAAAAAGGATGAGCAGGAGACTAGAAACTTTCAGTCCTTTGAAAGAGAGATTGATGGACCAGAAAATGATTAGCCTTAGAGAAATGATTGACAGGAGATATGATTGCTTTCTTCAAGTATGTGAAAGGATGTCATACAGAAAAAAATGCCAATTATTCCAGAAGACAGAATGTAGATAGAATAAAGGAGATTCCAGTTCAGTACCAAGAAAAAAATTCCTAACTCGGAAAATAATTAAGCAGAGAGGTGATGGGTTCTCCTTCACTTCAGACTGAATCAAGGAATTAACTTTTGAGAATATTTTAATCTGCAGAGAACAGGATATTAGGTTCTATGTGTACACTGCTGCCCCAATTCCAAGCTTTAATCATTTGAACATGCTTAGTATTTTTATGTGTATATATATATATATATATAATGTTCAAAAATATGATTCCCAAGTAGACATAATTCAGTGATGAAAAGACTGAAAACACTATTTTCTCCCGGTGTGAAACCTATCCTCTCTGGAAAAAAAAAATCACTTTATCCACAACATCCCTACTGCCCAGCCCTCAAGGAGCTTCTTAATAATGGGCATCTACATCATGATCTGATGATGGGCAAATTTTACAATAATTGCTCTTGTAAGTACCAACAAGAAAAATGATATTGTGCTTGGTTTAAAACAATTGTATGATGGCACAGTCGTCCGAATGTAGTTGTTGCTGTTAGTTGCCAAGTCGTGTACTGCAGGGCTAACTCACTGCTCACTCCAGGAGTTCAATCCTGACCGGCTCAAGGTTGACTCAGTCTTCCATCTTTCTGAGATGGATTAAATGAGGACCCAGATTGTTGGGAGCAATAAGCCGACTCTGAGGGAGGAGTGTGAAGCACTCTGAAGCAATATGTAAGTCTAACTGTTATTGCTATTTCCAACCATTAGGTCAGGAGAAAGGAAAGCTCTGCTGCAGCACTCCATCCTTTGGAACATACATTTCCCCATGTGGATAGATTGACCCCCCCAGCCCTATCGACCTTCCAGAAAGACCTTAAAACTTAGTTTTATCAACAGGCTAGGGGATCCCATAGAAATAGGGCCCCACAAAATGGTTGAGCTGATATGTAAGGTTTTCAATAACAGTCTCCTGTGTTTTTGTTTATATTTATAGGTTTTTAAGTTTTTTACTGACTTGTTTTTAATTTTAATCACGCATCTGCCCATGAAATGGGCAGCTACATAATTGCAGCAAACAAATATATAAATAAGATATGTGGGTACAGTAAAAAAAATCAGTTTGGTGGAGAGAAGGGGGAGGTGGGGAGAGAGAGAGAGAGAGAGAGAAAGAGAGAGAGAGACTGGATGCTTGGCAGCTGCCGGTGGGTTATTAGATGAGACATAATGATCTAAAGAGGAAATTGTGCAGATGGTAAGATCCATACTTCTCCACAGCCATTAGTAATACCACACCCTAAGTGTACCCCACAGCAGTGTTCTTAATTTCCATATGCTGTGGCCTTTCACATTTTCTGAGTAAAATAAACTTGTTCTGTTCAGGAATAATGTAGTCTGAAAGAGGCGCATCTTTTATTATCTGTCCATATGGTGGCCAGATTGCTCTCACCAAAACTGTCTCTGGGGTGAGATATACCGTATTCTGTTCTTTCTAAACTTTCAGATCTCTTGCAGTACACAAGCTCTTTACACACTTCCAAGTTCTCTCGATGGGCTTTTTGCTAGTAAGAAGAAGAATACTGTACATGCCGTGCAAATTTTCACCTTCAAATGTGTAAATTAGTCATGACTCTCTGCTGTTGCATCTGCAACTAGATGTTTCCCACATCAGTATCCGTGCAAAAAAAAATCCATTAATAAAAAAAGAAATGGACACGAAACACTGAAGATCTAAAATAAGATTCAGCACTAAAATAAAGACAAAAATGTGGAGGAATTAAATGGCAAAGGGGACCTTATAAACTGGCTGTTAGTGAAGTAAGAGGACTGCGGAGTCGAGTTCTGATCTTCCCTGACAGAAAAAGTCTATAAGAAGAATGGGGTATTTCTGTATTTATTTGTTTGGATTTGTAGGGTGCCAAATCCAATGATTCTAAGCAGCAAACAAAATCAAACCACCATTAAAAATAGTATGAAAAACTATTGTTATATATAGAAAAATTTGGGATTAAAAATGTAGTATCAGCCATGCATTGGACTCATAAATCTCTCTGGCCTGTTTAAAAAGGCAGGTGTTTAGAGCTTTTATGAAGGATGTCAAGGTCGGGTGGTCCATGAATCACCAGGAGGGTCATGTTCCAGAAGGCAGGGGCACAACAGAGAAGAAAAGGATCCCACCACACGGGACTGTTTATATCAGCTTTGGAAGCCATAAATGCTGACAGTTTAATTGGTGAGATCAAGAGCAGGCCAGTGGTGGGATTCAATTTTTTTTTACTACAGATTCTGTGGGCGTGGCTTGATAGAACCTGCTGAATACCACCTCTGCAGATGTCAATCTTTATGTATCAAAATGTTTGCCAAATGATTGCATTTGACAGATGGACCCCTGAAGAGGAGGCAAGAACACCAGGTTGAAATTATGGGGAAGTAGATTCGGTTTAGATATTAGGACAAATTTCTTAATGGGAACAGCCATCAATCAGTGGAATAGATTTCTTTATTAAATGGTAGGCTCCTTTTGAGGTCTTCCCACCAAGCTAGGTAATCCAGAATGCTTTAGCAAATGGGTCTAGATAACCGCAGAGATCCCTTGCAGCTCTACAGTCCTCTGAAATGCGTAATCTTCTCAAACAGGAGCAAAATAAAAGCTAGCCCAAACATTATTGCTGGAATGATGTATGCAATCTGCTGAGCCAGCATGTGGAGTGTATTTCACTAAGAACGCCCTCCAAGTTGGCAGGGGACACTCAGCAGTGAAATAGATTTAACAAGTCAGCAAGTCAGGACAGCTATCTTTCTCATTACAGATGATTTATATTATCTATTCTTTTCAGACAGACGGGGTTTTTCTTCTTCAATCTGGCATGTTTCCAGATTTATTGGAACTACAACTTCCCATATTCTGGAAGTCACAATCCTTATACATCTGATCAGAGAAAGGTGCTGTACAGCAGAGATGGACAGAATGGGATATACTACAAAGAGGAGATGGACAGAATTGGATATAATATAGAAGAGGAGAAATGTTCTAAAATGACAACAATCCCACATTCCTTAGTGCCAAAGGAAAACAATCCTGATGTGTCTTGGATAAGCTCCATTTTCAAGGGTAGCTATGACTTAAGTAGAGACAGGTTGGTGCAATAGTTTTGTCAGCATTCCAGCAAACCTCCACTCCAACCAATAACTCCGAGACATATATCTTCTCAAAAGTTTATTTGGATAGTAACTGGCACAACTGGGGAATCCCGAATCTGAAAGTTCCAGGCTTCCTTGTAATAAGTAAAAACTACAAATCCATCCCCTGCATCCATCATTACATCACATGGCCCAATCACCATCTGTCCCAACTTAAGACTTCCTCTCACTTATGTGCAAAAATAACATGACCTTGAATTAGAAGAAGAATGTTATTATGTCTAACTACATACACTCCAAGAAATTCCCCCCTCCCACTTTCCCATGCTCCAATGTGGCAGTGTGGGAGCATCTGGTCTCAATATGGTTTCCAAAGCTGACAGGCACCAGGCTAGTAACCAAGAGACCTGGTTCTGATCTCACCTGAGGCACAAAACCAGCTGGGTGACCTTGGGGCCAGTCACTCTCTCTCAACCCTAGGAAGGAAGCAACGGAAAACCACTTCTGAAATTTTGTCAAAAAAACCTGCAGGGACTTCCCTCAGCAGTCATCTGGAGTCAACATTAACCCAAAGATATATGTTTTTAAAAAATCAAACAAAAAATAGTGATTTAAATGCAGCAAGTTCAATCAGAACGCAGGTGTGCTTGAAGAAAGTTTCTATTCAAATTGAATTAGGCCTGATGGATAGAGTTTTTCCTCCTTGGCTCTTAGAATTTTTTTCCTTCCCCCTTTTTTCTACTCGGACATAACAGACGTTTCTCCTCTGCCTTTTTGCAATGCAGTCTTCTTGCAGTGTTAAACATCAAAAACTCTATTACTAAATGAACATACAAAACCTTTAAAAAAAACCCTAAATATAGAAGTACATTTAATTGCAGCAAAGATGTATTTTCATGTTTCCCGTGGCAACACAAATAGCCAATTGCGTTTTCTTTCTCATAGTCATTTGTTTTTTATTTCTATATTTCTTTCTAAGCCTTTCTAAGCTGCCAACATTGTTTACAAAAATAGATATGTAATATTATATAATATTCCAATTTATCAAACAGGTACTAACATTCCAAAGAAACATAACAATAAAATATAGAAAATATATTGAATATAGAATATAGAAAAAATACCAGACCGGTGTTTGTTCAGGTAGTCTTGCACATGAGCCCAAAATTTATGTTGCTAAGTGAGACATTTGTTAAGTGAATTTTGCCCAGTGGTGGGATTCAAAAAAAATTTCTACTGGTTCAGTGGGCATGGCTTGGTGGGTGGAGTGTGGCTTGATGGGCGTGGCTTGGTAGGCGTGGCAGGGGAAGGATACTGTAAAATCTCCATTCCCTTACTAACCCCACCAACCTGCTTTCCAGCTCCGTTCTCCTGCTCAGAGCAACAAAAGAAGACCCAGCCAATCAGCTGGGACTCATAAGGCAGAGAATGGATGGGGGCAGGGGTGGTTAGAGGTGGTATTTGCCAGTTCTCTGAATTACTCAAAATTTCCACTACCAGTTCTCCAGAACTGGTCAGAATCTGCTGAATACCACCTCTGATTTTGCCCCATTCTACAAACTTTCTTGCCACAATTGTTAAGTGAATCACTGCAAATGTTAAGTTAGTAACATGATGGTTACGTAAGTCTAATGTCTCCATTGACCGCTTGTGAGAAGACCATAAAAGGACCACATGATCCTGGAACACTATAGCCATCATAAATATGAATCAGTTGCCAAACATCTGAATTTTGATCATGTGACCATGGGAATGTTGCAACAGTCATCAGTGTGAAAAATGGTCATAAGCCATTTTTTTTAAGTGCCACTATAACTCAGTTGTGAGGCCAAGAGGTGTTCCTAACAAAAGACATTTTGACTATGTGTCTTCCAGGCCAGGCATCCAATGTCTGGGCATGTTTTAAAATTGGCAAGATGGTGGACCAGGAGTTGCAGTGCAAGCTCCGCCCCTTTTGAATGCTTGTGTGCAAATACAAAAGGGCAAGAACTTGCACAGGTGGCCATCTTGCTCCCCTCAGGGATGACTTCTGCTCCAGTCTTTAAACACAGAAATAAAGGGATTGCTTATTAGATTGATTCAAAATCCAAGCAGATGCATATTGATGCCAATGGTCCTTCAAATAACCTGGTTAAAAATGATACAGATTTTCTTTCTGGGAAACCAGGACTTATTTTATGTACCATTTATTTATTTGTTTGTTTGTTTGTTTGTTTGTTGACTCAATTTCTGAAGTAACTGTGTGGCTTAGTTTAATAACTAGCTCCAGAAATTAGCAGAGAAAGATCAACAGGATGGCTGACCTCCCTCCCTGCCCATCTCCATTGCACAGATGCAATCTATATCATAAAAAAAATCTGAATTTTCATTAAAGGCAACTTATGCAAAGAGCAGGACAACAGTCTAATTATGATGTCATCAGGGTACCAGGTTCACTTTGTCTAGATGGAATTGCAGCTGGCAAACCCAGCCACAGCTGTCACTATATTAAAAAAATTAATACTTGGTTATAATTTGTTAAGTTTGGGAGAGGAACCTCACCCAAAGCTTTTGAGAAAGCATGTAGCTCTGAATTGTTAGGTTTTATCTGCCAGAGGAGGTCGGAGCAGCTTATAAGGGAAGTGGGAACAGGAAAATGAGAAAAAAAATCATAATAAAAGTTACTGTGGTTAAAAAGAATAAATATAACATGCACAAAATCATCTTCACTGCCAAACAGAAGAGCAGATTAAATAATAAGGAAATTTAAAGGCAGTCTGTGCCTTCAATTGTGTTCTGAAGACACCAACTAGAAAATCAATTATCCGTCTCTCAAGGACCACCTCCTCTGACCAGAGCTGCCTTGTGAAGAAGATCCTCCTCTGTTTTGGTGAGACAATTCCCTAAATTCATGAGGTGATGGCAGCAGAAGCTAGAAAACACTGTTTCCCTGTCATAGCCTTATATTCTGGATCAGCCTTTTTCTGGAACCCACACTGACCTATTGCTGAAGGTTTCAGAAGATATTGAACACCAAACTCTTCCAACCAGCCTTTGCGGACAATTACCTGATGTACTGGATACTTATTATTGTGGACTGTAATAATTATGCAATACTAATATCTTATTACTATGGTTAACAGCGAGCCAGGGTGGCGCAGTGGTTAGAGTGCATTAACGTAGGCTACTTCTGTTGACTGCCTGCTGCCTGCAAATGGCAGTTCGAGTCTCACCAGGCTCAAGATTGACCCAGCCTTCCATCTTTCTAAGGTGGGCAAAATGAGGACCCAGATAGTCGGGGGCAATATGCTGACTCTGTAAACTGCTTAGAGAGGGCTGTAAAGCACTGTGAAGTGCTATTGCTATTGTACTTTAGCATAGATTGTTTGTCTTATTTTATTTTAAACCGCAGCCACTGTAATAGCTTTGGTGACATACAAATGTAAAAACTCTATCATTTCTTGGGAGAGAAGGGTGCTGCCATTGAGAAGATGGCCAGTGCAGTTTGGGACAAGCTCATTAGTGCAGGGGTGTCAAACTCAAGGCCCGCAGACTGAATGCGGCCCACAGGATGCTTAGATCTGGCCCTCAGGATTGTCCTGGAAACAGCAAAGGACTGGCCCATGGTGCCTTTGCCAGCAAAAACAGAGCTCAGGGGGCTGTGCCCCCCCCCCGAACTCCATTTTTGACTGCGATGGCCTCCTGCAACACACTGTCACCAAAAAGGGAGTTTGGGAGGGCCGAGCTATGTTTTTTCTGGCAGAGTGCTCAAGCTACCACAGGCGCCCCCAACATGAGTGATGTCTAGCTGGCCACGCCCACCCCTGGCTCCCCAAGGTCAAACACAACCCTGATGCGGCCCTCAAGGAAATCGAGTTTGACACTCCTGCACTAATGGGACCAGGAGCAGAAGCTCTTGAGCTGATCTTAAAACTTGACTCAATCAGACTCAGGAATTGGATGGTATTTGGGGAAACATTCTTTTAAGCAATTGGCTGCTGAAGTGTTCTGCATCTTTGACGTAAAAAATAATAAATTACCTCTTCCCACTCTTATCTCTTCTCTCTTGAAAGTGTCTCTCTAGTATTATATTTCTCTCACCAGAAAATGCAAGAAGTTCCTTGTAATGACGAGGCAGTCGAGGTGTTTGATCATGATCAACTGAATCATGATGAACTTTATTCGAGTCTAGTCTTGCATTTATACACATTTTTAGTAATCCTCCAACATTGGTTAACTTTGGTCACTGCTTAACTTTCGTTACTATTTAGCATAGTAAATAACACAGTTAATTATCTCTAGTTAAAGTCTAACGTATGATTACTTCCTCTCTCTAATCCTCCTTTACATTAGTGACTTTGTTTGCCTGAGTTGTAATTGCTTGTAAACATTCCTTATCTGAGGTTTGCCATCCAAGATAAGAACATTCCTTCAATTACAACACTACAGTTCCTAACCTCATTTTCCCCCTAGTTACATTCAAAACATCATGAGCTGTGTATGAACAAGTACAGCCTGCAGCTCAGCCTAATTGAACAAAACCTTATTGAAACATGGAAGTCCTGCAGACCTTTCAAAAGCCAAGAGAGGTAGAGAATTACAAACTTTCTCGAGACCAATTTACAATTGGAACAGAAAGGCTCATTTGGGAGATGAAGTCATATCTTTTCCCTTGAGAATGAGGTCATCTGCCTTTGATATGGACTTCTGCAATCAAGTTCTAATATTTAGAACTATAGTTTCAAGAATAAACGTTAATACTCAAGTTTCCATACTCTTTATTTTTCTTCAGTTGTAAATAATCATTGGGAGGGTGGGGGGAAATCCTTCACATTTTCTTTTTATAAAGTAATCTCCCAGGGTCAGTCAAAGTCAACCTAGACCAAGGGTGTCAAACTGGCAGCCCGCAGGCTGGAGGCATCACATGCAGGCCACACCCACCCCAGCTCTGCAAAGGGGGAAAATGTCACAAAATATCACATGACACCTCCATGACCTAGACAAGGATACATTAGATGGAATGTTTACTGTTGTGTTAATGGATTTATTATTGCACTGGAGCAAGAACCAAAAATAGGTATTGTAGATTGAGATTTTGGAATGATTTCAGCTACCAGCAATATAATAACAGCCCCAATAAAATTGGGTGAGATGGGAAGGACAGAAACTTGCACTATTGCAATAAGAGTTCATAGTTAGCTTACTTCAGCCATTCTTTGATAGATGGGATAATCCTTTGACCCAAACTCAAAAAGTAGCTGTTTCCAAAGTTGGGTAAATGTAAGATAGGATGGTAGTATCTTGGAAGCCAAAAGAAACAAACAGAAATGATCTGTCTGTCTTCTGGTAAATAGGAGCCATTTTGTAAATGGGCATACCTCAATTTGCTTGCATGGCCACTGCCTATTCTCAAAATTCCTAACTGGTCCAGTGTTTGAAATACTGGGAAGAGCTGACCTAAGTCCTAGAATATGTTAGAAGGTGCCAGAGTGGATGTTATTTCCTTTCAATCCAGTTTTGAACTCCTGCTGTTTTATATCTTTTATTTTTGATATCAATTGCTCCATACAACTGTATCTACCAAGTTTTAATTCAACTGTTTGGTCATTGTTTGGGAAGTTTTTATGAGTTTAAATGAAGTAATAATTTTACATTTAAAACCTATACATATTATTATAATTTAACTTCAACTTTGTGTAGTTTTGGGAGAGTATATCAAAATGCAATGCTTCAATTCAGTTCAATTGTAGAATTAAAATTGTTTAGCATCCTGATATTTTCCAGATTTTTTTCAGATACAACTCCTACTGTTGCAGCAGTCTCGTTTTCAACACAGAACAAGAGACCACGAGAGGTGGAAGAATTCAGGTTTATTTGCGCAAAGCGTTCAGAGCATTAACATGACAAATTCTGAACCCCCATTACATGCTGGGGTTAGTTCTTTTATACCTTATGATGATTTCAGCCCAAGCCTGGGCGTTCATCTATGACCTATATATCAGAGAGTTATAATATGCTCAGGAGCTAGCTAACTTATATAAAGTATATTCCTTCTCTGGTCCTTCTTCATTCCCCCCTTTGAAACTTCACCTAAATCGAAAGATTAATGTGTAGTTTCATATTCCCGGGAAGGAGGACATAGGGGAAGGAGTTCCTCATAGACACCCACAGGTTCCCGTACCAAGAGAGCCATTACCTTTTCGGTATTTGTTTTTTTTCAATTAACAACGAGACAGAACTTGAAATAGTACGTATCAAAAGAGGTATCACACATGGCAAGATGACACAAGCCCCAACCAGGATTCCTACAAATACAATGATGGCTGGGCTTGATATTCCTTAGGATTCTTCCAAAATGGGGTAGGCACTGCTTTGTCATTTACATAACAAACCAGGCCCTGCTTCCCCTGGCAACGATTGACAAATATCTCAACCCTCATTACCCCTGTACACTTAGTGCCATTACAAGAGGTCGGAGGAGACCATGTGGTATGTTTACATCATGGCAGGGTGAAGTCTGTGCACATTGTGGGCTTTCCTACCCTGTAGTTAAGACCCCCCTTTCCATCCTTACATTCCACATGGATGTCACACTTCTGATCTCCATGGAGGGAGTTCAGGGTACGGGGTACCCGATTGTGGCGGACAGGGACCCATGGGGAACGGAGAAAGTAACATCTTATTGTTTCATTTTGTACACATTGCCAATATCGCGTCCCTTGGTACTCACATTGTGGGAGACTTGTGATATGGCAACCTGGAGGCCTAGTATTGGTGTATGTAAGTGTCTCCCAGTATTACGAACCAGGAAGCAATCAATGCATTGTTCCGTTTCCCTGGGGTTTATAACTGGGGGAGGGTCATCATAAAAAGGGTCAGGGGAATACCATTCCTCCAACTGCTCTATCTCTAGGGGTAAAGGATCATCCTGGGTTGGTCTTCCTTTTATCAGTGTTGAATAAAGATACAATGAATTAATCACCACACTTAACACCAGTAACATGGTTACAACCCAGACAGATGGCATAAGACCCCTTTGGATGCAAGCAGTTTCCCTTAGCCTTTGACTAGGCTCCATATCCTACTGTTTCCTCCCTCTCCCTTTTCCCAACTTATTAGGGAAGCCTGGCGCGAGACCTAAGCCGCCAGGGAAGACCCTCCGAACTAGAAGTAGTGGGGATTTGGTGGTCTTCGCCTCCCGTAGGTAGAGGGACAGCTTCCGGAGTGTCACCACTAGGGGAGGGCAATTCCTCTTCGTCTCCCGTAGGTAGAGGGACAGCTTCCGGAGTGTCACCACTAGGGGAGAGAGTCCTCTTCACCTTTTAAAGGTCAGTATAGGGGCCCTTCCATTTGGGAGACAATGTTTCCCGTCTCCAATCCTTAACCCAAACCTCCTGCCCTGGACGTATGTTGTGGGGGGAGGTTACCAAAACCTGAGGTTTACACGTTAACACATATTCCTGTAATTTATGGATAATTTCATTTAGGGCCTTGAGTTGTCTTAACCTAATAACATCAGATACATTTGTGGTGTCATGCATATCAAACCTAACCAAGTTAGGAACCCTGCCATACAATAATTCAAAAGGGGAGACCGAAATATCCCTGCGTGGTGCACAACGTATTGCCACCAGGGCTAGGGTCAAGGCATCAGTCCATTTGAGATGTGTCTCCTGGCATATCTTTGCCAGCTTGTCCTTAATTGTTCGATTGATTCTTTCCACCCGGCCCCCCGAAGGGGGGTGGAAACTACAATGTAATTTCCATGTAATACCTAGAACTTTTGCTAGCTGCTGTGTTGCCTTGTGAATAAACTCCGGACCATTGTCCGAAGAGATCCGGGAGGGTAACCCATACCTTGGTATTACAATATGAAGTAATGCTCGAGCAACCTCAGTGGCCTTCTTTGTGCGTGTAGGTACACATTCTGGCCAGCCCGTGTATGTGCAGACAATAACCAGCAGTGCATTGTAAGGGCCACAACGAGGCATGTCGGTAAAGTCAACCATCAAAGAGTCGAAGGGGTAACAGCCTCGGGGTTGGTGGCCCATTGGTGGCTGCGGGCCTTGCCTGGGGTTATTGGCTGCACATATTTCACAACGGGCACATACATTGGCTGCTATGCTGTTAACTCTATCTATATACACCTCCCTCCTAAGCGCCTTTGTGAGGGCAGTCTTACCTAGGTGCAATTGCTTATGTAGCTGACGTACAACATCCCAGGCCAAATGAGCGGGAATATACACCCTCTTATCTGGTAAGACCCACCACTAACCTTCTTGGTGCGCCTCGAGTGCCTTTTAGCCGGTCCCTATCCTCCTCCGAGTAATGGGGTTGGGGTTGAGCATCGGGCACCCATATGGCAAGGTGCCTTTCAAGGGGGGCAAAGTCTAGTAGGGCTGCTTCACGCGCAAATTTGTCAGCTCTCTCATTCCCCCTCTGTATATCTGTCACCACCTTCTGGTGGCCCCGGCAGTGCATGCCTGCTACTTTGCTCGGAGCCCACACACTGTCTAGTAAACACAATATCTGGGGGCCGTACTTTATTTCTTTTCCCCCTGCAGTTATTAGTCCCCTCTCTTTATACAGAGCCCCATGGACCTGGACTGTTAGGAAAGCATATTTGGAATCCGTGTATATATTCACTGCCAGCCCCTGTGCCAGCTCTAGAGCCCCGGGTGAGGGCATGTAGTTCAGCTAATTGGGCACTAGTTCCGGGAGGGAGTGGCTTTGCTTCCCAGACCTCATCCAGCGTGACCACCACATATCCCGCTTTTCTCACTCCCTCTTGTAAGTAGCTGGTGCCATCAGTAAACAGAGTATAATCTGGGGAAGGAAGGGGAACATCCTTCATGTCAGGATGACTAGCATAAGTTTCTTCAATAGTCTGGACACAATTGTGTTCTACTGCTTTGTTTCAGGCTCAGGTATAATGTGGTGTGTATATGTGCAATTGTTGACCAAAGGTTAGCTTATTTGCTTCCTGAGTCAAGATTGCTGTGCCAGCCACTGCTTTAAGGCAGGCTGGCCATCCCTTGGCTACATTATCTAGTTGCTTGGAGAGATATGCTACCGGCCGGTGCCATGTTCCCATCATCTGGGTGAGGACGCCTATTGCAACGTTTCGCTTAGTGTCAACAAACAACTGAAATGGTTTCTCCAAATCCGGGAGACCTAAACTGGGAGCTTGAAGGAGGGCTTGTTTAAGGGACTGAAAACTAGCTTCTTCCTCTTTACTCCAAAAGAGGGGGGCCCTTTCTGCCCCTTTCGTAGCTTCATAGAGAGGTTTTGCAATTAGGCTAAAGTTGGGAATCCAGATGCGGCAGAAACCAGCCGCACCCAGGAACCCTCGTAATTCTCTCCTGTTGGTTGGAACAGGAAGTTGACATATGGCCTCCTTCCGCTCGTGGCCCAACGTCCTCTTCCCTTGCTCAATGTCATAACCCAGATACCTGACCTTTTGCTGAACTAACTGTGCTTTCTTCCTAGAAGCTTTATAGCCCAAATCTTGCAGTAGTGAAAGTAAATCAGCTGTATTTTGCCAACACGCGTCCTCTGCATATCCTGTTACTAATAAATCATCCACATATTGTAAAACCACATCTGGGGCTGGTACGTGTAAAGCCTCCAGATCCCTGGCCAGAGCTGCACCGAAAAGTGTAGGTGAATTCTTAAATCCTTGAGGCAGCCTGGTCCAGGTATATTGCTGCTTCCTACCAGTATTAGGGTTTTCCCACTCAAAGGCAAATAAATGCTGACTTTTCTTGTGTATGGGGATGGTGAAGAAGGCGTCTTTCAAGTCTATAACAGAAAACCACTGAGCCTCCCGAGGGATAAGCCCCAATATGACATAGGGATTGGGAACTACTGGATGGATAGTTATAGTAGCTAGATTTACAGGCCTCAAATCCTGAACAGGGCGAAACCGACCATCCCCTTTTGGAATTGGCAATATGGGGGTATTCCAGGGCGATTCAGTAGGTACTAGGATATGATGTTCTAAATATAAGTCAATAATATCCTGGATAGCTTGCATAATGTGGCGAGGGTATGCCCTTTGTCGAATTCTCACAGGAACTTTCAGAGGCACTTCCTCAATTAGAATGGGTGGATGGTGTGCTGCAAAACCAGGGGGGTTATCTTCCGCCCACAAATAGGGAACCTTAAACTGCCTCCAGACATCCTTGTCAGCACACCCAAACTCCCGAGCTACCATTAGCCGCCAGGATTCTTCCAAAGGTACAGACAAGGTTACTTTTCCGTACCCCAGGTTCATGGAACCATCCCCATTAAAGGATAATTGTGCCTTCATTTTGCAGAGCAGGTCCCTTCCTAATAATGGGACAGGGCAGTCAGGCATATAAACAAACTGGTGTGTTATAGCCTGCCCTTTTAAGGTGCATTCGAGGGGCTCCAGAAAGGGACGTTGTAAAGTTGTCCCTGTTGCTCCCTGAATATTAATAGTTTCACGGGATGCCTGCGCTAAGGGTTGGGTTAAAACTGATCAGGTAGCTCCGGTATCCACTAAGAATGTAACTGGCTTGCCTCCCACATTCAATCTGACCATAGGTTCAGGGAGGCTTACTGAACCCGGTCGTCCTCAGTCCCATTCCTCTGCCTGGGCCAAGCCCACCAGAGGGGGTCCGCCCAACCCCCGTCTGGTTTCTGTCTGTCCTCTACCCCTCTGGGTCAGCCTTCTCTGACCATCTTCCACCACGAAACTGAGGCTTCGTGGGGGTCCTTCCCTATTTCTGGGTAGTTCACGTTCGGGACACTCACCTTTCCAATGCCCATATTTCTTACATAAAGCACATTGGTTATGGCCGAGTTCCCATCTTCCCCCTTTTCCCGACTATTGCCCCGGCTCCTCTGTGAGCCGGACCCCGCACCACGTGGATTTGACCGTCCTCGTGGTGCCCACATCATGGCTGCTGCCATTAATTCAGCCTTGCGTTGCATCTTCTGATTTTTTTTCCTATCCTCCTCTTTATCCCTATTTGCAAAGACTTTTCGAGCTACCTCCATTAATTGGATTAATTGCCAACTGATCCACTTGTCTCAGGGGGGCTGTCAGGGAAGCCTGTTCTGTTTTTGCCCGAGTTCTGGCTGCGACCGGTTCGGTCATAGCAGATGTTCCCAGCGCTGAAGTGGATGGGATAGGGTCCACGGACCTTTCCTTTGGGGTGGATGTTGAAAGCTGTGATCTATCCACCTGGACTGATCGATCCATTGCCTCTGACCTTGGGGGACTTTTTTAGATATGGAGATAGATCTAATCGTGCCATAAAGTCTGCCACCCCTCCCGATTCCTCCCCCTCTGACCCTTCTTCAAAACCTCCCGGTGGTACATAAGGGGGGGGGGGTTAGGAACTTCCTCGGGACAACTAGGTAGCACTTGTACAGATCTCTGTAATTTTTTAAGAGTAACATGTCGTGATAGCAAGGCTTTACACCGCTGCATCTTAAGTCGTCGTAGCCAAGGGGGTGGATGATTCAATAAATCCAGCCACACGTCTATATATGGACCCTGATCTGGGTAACCTAACATTGGGTGGAAGACCCTACGATGTACCTGCACGGCAGTGGGAATATCAAGTGTACCCACTGGGGGCCACCCAATCCCAAGGTTGGCCCATTCAATTTCACAAAATTTTCGCAATTTCTGCCTATCCCATTTACGCCCATTGTCCTGAGATTGGTAAGCCTCCTTAAAATGTTTCATCATAACCTCCAGAGGGGTTACCTCTTTAGTTTGTCTACCACCCATAATCCTCCCACATAAACAGACAAGAGAGAGAGAGGAGAGGAAATTGAAGAAGAGGGTAAGGGGTCCCACTTTCTTCAAACACAGCAGGGGATTTTTCACATAGACACCCACTCACACACGCCCGACCCAGGGAGCCGGATATTCACGGTCTCCGATGGGAACTGCGGACGCCACTCGCTTTCTACTGACCCACGGTGCTGGAGACTCACAGTCACCAATGGGAACTGCAATAGGCTCTCTCTCTTTTCCAATCAGACTTGACAAGTCCACCCACTTTATCTGTTAAGAGAGGGTGATCAGTCCTCTCCTCCGTCCCTGCTTACAGGGAGGGATTATATTTCCCATCCAATACTTGCCTGCAGGCGTCTTCTCCTTTTTATTCCTCTTTCACTGCTGGCCAGCCCCAGTCCTGTTCTTCTCACCTCTCACCAGTGGTTCGTGGGTTCGTCAATCGCCGACAGCAGCAGTCAGCCGTCTGGGGAAGTCCCTCGGATTCAAAGGGTTCCGATGGCGCCTGGGATATTCCCTCCAACTCACCGATCCACTGACTGTCGGGATGGACCACCCAGAGGGCCTCAGGGCCCCTCCAGTCCCGGCGGAGTCTCGCCAGAAAATGTTGCAGCAGTCTCGTTTTCAACACAGAACAAGAGACCACGAGAGGTGGAAGAATTCAGGTTTATTTGCGCAAAGCGTTCAGAGCATTAACATGACAAATTCTGAACCCCCATTACATGCTGGGGTTAGTTCTTTTATACCTTATGATGATTTCAGCCCAAGCCTGGGCGTTCATCTATGACCTATATATCAGAGAGTTATAATATGCTCAGGAGCTAGCTAACTTATATAAAGTATATTCCTTCTCTGGTCCTTCTTCACTACAATTCCCAATAATTGGTCATAGGAGGTGGAGCTGGTGAGAGTTAAAGTTCACAACGTGTATCTGTTTCTATGACACCATTATGAAAGCCAAATCCTGGGGAGATTTGCATTACTGATAAACCATAAAAATATACTGATAAAACTGTAAAAACCTACAATAATGTTACAAAATATAAAAAGGTAGGAGTAATAATAATGATAACATAAAAACAATCAACCAACATTGGCACCACCCTCAATTCTAATAGCAGTGATAGTTGCAGATAATCCCCAAAGGTCCTATGAAAAAGTTGCAATTCCATAAGGATTCTACTCAAGTTCTGGGACAAGGTTGTTCACAAAGGAGGCTCCATCATGAACAGCAGGGGTGGGATTCTACCTGGTCGGACTGGTTCTATAGAACCGGTTGTTATGATTCTGTGCAGTTCAGAGAACCGGCAAATCACGCCACTGGCTGGCCCTGCCCCGCCCACTCACTCCTTACCTGGCAAACTTCCCAGCTAAGTTGCTATTTTTCCTTTTTTCCCCCTTATCATCAGCTGTTTTGTTGTGCCAGGAGATTTAGGTTAGCCAGAAAGCAGGAAATCGTTGGATTGCTTGCTTTCTAGCTAATCTAAAAGCAGAATTAAAACCTTCCTTAGGAATGAAGCTTCTATTTTTCAGTGCAGATTCAGATGGCAGATTGCAGAATGGTAGGTCTCTGAGTGAATCTGTGATTCTGTCAGCAACTCAATCTGCCTGCCTGCTTTGCCTGCTTTTGGGTAAAAGTTGCTCTTTTTTATAAAAAAAAATATCAATATTTACATACATGGTATGTTGTGAGTTAATTTTGTGAGTTTGCTAGTTAGCAAATTTTATGAGTTTGCTTACAAGCAAATTTTATGTGACAGACTCAGATACCAGATTGCAGAAATACAGATATCTTACTGAATCTGTGATTCTATGAGCAACTCAATTTTCCTGCCTGGTTTGCCTGCTTTTGGATAAAAGTTGCTCTTTTTTAATAAAAAAAAATTTACATAAATATTTATAATATCTACATATAAGCCACATCCAGACAGTCACATGACCACCAAGCCGTGCCCAGTCAGCAAGCCATGGCCACCCAATCACATGACCACCAAGCCACACCCACAAATTAGGCCACGCCCACAGAACAGGTTGTTAAGAAATTTGAATCCCACCCCTGCTGAAGAGACACTGTCTCTCCAAGTCTCCAGCCATCATATCTTACTTATTGTGGGGAATGGGGAGTGTTTCCATCTAATTCAAGAACCCTGGGTGGGCTATTTCTACCTGGAAAAAGTAATCTGAAAACTGACTGTGGGCCAAGCCACTTAGAACTTTATAGGTTAAAATTGTTCACAGAAACCTCTTGGAATCCAGGTGCCTTGTAACTATTGTGGCTTTCAGTCAGTAGTTCATAGCTGTTGCATTTTACATGAACTGCTGTTCCCAAAGACTCTTCAGGGCACATTGAGATACCCTAGTTTAGTGCTTGTGAGTTAATCTAATAAACAAAATGGGTGAACTTCATGACATGGGAAAATCCACAGAAAACTCTGAATATTCATCCTTTTAAAATGTATACAAAATGGCTGCTTCTTGTGCCAGGAAAACTGAAATAAATCATATACAACAGGCAGGGATAAAGGACCAATGCAATTTTCTTCTTCCTAGCCAATGGCACACAGTGATAAGGTTGGCTATTAGTTTACTATTGACCCGCTCTTATCCCTCCAAGAGATTTAAGAGACATACACTATGTACTGTAATGATAGTCCCAAAGGTGCTTTTTCAAGACGCAACTGGACTTTCTGGTTTTCCCCCAACATCCAGTCAGAACTGAAGAAGCTTCTTGGATGAGAAGTGAAACGTCTTCAAAGAAAAACCAGAAAGTCCACTTGGCCTTTGAAAAAGCACCTTTGGGACAACCATCACCTGAATGACTGAGAATCTCCATAGATATTTCCTGTCGTGATACTTTAATGCAAGAAACCAGGGCAAACAGTTGCAGAGAAAAGCACATTCTTTAATGCCATGGGAGTATCAGCAAGGATTTAACTCTTAGCTTTGAAAACCATGCAGATGCCCTGAGAAATGTCACAGAGGAAGTCAGGGAAATGCCATCTTCTGACTACAGGTGATTTGGTACACACGGGGAAAGAATAAACTATGATACATTTAAAGTATGGAAAGATGGGTCTTAAATTACATACTTGTAGCTCCCATCTTGACTTTTTCACCCTTTTAACCTGAGGACACTCCTGCGAGAAGCAAAGCCCCAAATTAGCTTTCATAGCACAAAGTCATTCTCAGCTGGGGGCCTAACCCCACAACTGGAGAACATCCCCCCATGAATCATTAGCCACGTTGGTTGGAAATTTTTGGAGCCACAGCTGTCATTTGGGGGAAAGCTGCCGTATGTGTGTATTTAGAAGTATTCTAAGCAGGATGCATCAGATGGAAGCTAGAATGTTAGAACTGCACTTTCAGATCCCTGACCAGCAATCTGGGTAGACATTTGAGTAGGCTGAGAAATCTATTTCTGTTTCTACTCAGTCTTTCTCAGAAGGCTATGAGGAAGGCCAAAAAGGCACATCTCTGAACTGAGCTCCAAATTGTGCATTTAACAAGAAACATTTGGTGCCATTTTATTTCATTTTAGTCTTATTCATAAGCCAGTCCTTGGTTATGCTGAATTTTTCTACCACATGTAAACTTAGGGCTGCTTAGATGATAAATGTAATTTAAACAAATTTACATTATTAATAACCTGAAGAAATAATTCTTATTTGTAATTCACAGCTCAAAAGGGGTTGTTTTGCACAATGCTGCAACAATTCATATTTAAGTGAAGTTATAAGCAAGGGGCTGGCACAGGAATTAATCCACATTTCCCATCTGTGTTTATTTCCCTCTTCATTGCTAAAGAACAACTGTTTTTCTTTCTTTCTGGAGGGTTCATTAATCTTAACTTTGATTTAAAGGATATTTACACTTTAATTACTAGACAAGAATAAAATTATTTTTCATCTGCAGCCTCATGAATAAATAAGTTGCTTTTTATTTCAATTCTGATAACTTAATAGGTTTGCATTTGCTTATTTTCATGCATGTGGGAGCAAATATAATTATTACTTCTAGGTTCTTTATAAATCCTAGGGTGTTTCCTCCCCCACTACAGAGCAATAATGTTCTCATCATAATCCTTAAAAAATTTCTGTTTCAAGGAAATGCATCAACAGTATCTAACAGACTTTAAAACTGAGGCTCCATTTCCCCCCCTCAATTAAACTAGCCACCAATTTTACTCTTAATAATAAAGTTTATTTTAAACAATTGTTCTCAAATTTGCCCTTGCAAATATGGATAGACCAAACTCTGTTTTCCCAACGCCCCATAGTCAAGGGTAGGTTGTAATCCAGTTACCTTTGAATGCTAGGATATCCAAAACAATCCCTAACTCAAAAGGTAGGAAGCAAACCCTAGGTGGGGGAATTCCATGCTGGACGGGGCTGCTAGATTGAAGGCAGGCTCCACCTCCCTCCTTCCACCACCCCATCCCCCACCCCCAGTCTCTGCTTTCCAGCCAGCCATCTTTTCTGAATATCATATTGAGGTATTAAATATTGGAGCACATAACACCAGACATGTCACTGTAAGGCAAAATCACAAAACTGTGTCTCACTTATTCTGGCTATGTCATGTGTGGGGGATGGGGGGGGGAATTCACTGGAGAAAACAATTACATTTGGAAGCGTTAGTGGTAAAAGGAAACCAGGCCACCCAATGGCTGAATTCCAGTTAAGCACAGAACATCTTAAAGCAATAGTGCAAGATTGGAAGGTGTCGAAAGACTTGGCCCATAGAATAGCCCAGAGTTGGACATGGCTGAATTGATAACATTACCATCATCATCATCATCATCATCATCATCATCATCATCGTATTATTCTAGTTGTGTTCCTTTGTCCTTGTTTATTTATTGTTCTATTATTTTACTTCTGTTTTGTTTACACTCTTTTCGGGGAGGGTTTCCCCCTTTTATTATTGTGAGCCGCCTAGAGAAGCTCCAGGGAGAGATAGGCAGCAAATAATTTTAACAAACAAACAATAAATAATAAATGGCCCATTCTTCATTCAAGCATGTGGTCTCTTCGGTGACATTTGCTGACTTAGTAACATGGAAACGAAGAAGGTGAGAGGCAGGAGGGAGCAAATGGCACAGCACACAAATATGTAAGGCAACTTTCCCGAACCTTGGCGACTTGGCCTGGCCGGGGTGAGAGGGGAAGCAGGCCAGTGGCAGGTTGATGCGCATGCACACACACACACACACACACACACAGAGCTCAACTTGTGCAAGTGGGAGGTTGGCACACACATCCATGCATGCAGAGATCAAACTGAGCAAGTTGAGCTTTGCACATGTGCACATGCGCCGGCCCGCCACTCAGAGCTGCTTATGTGTGCATGCTGGCCTGCCACTCACAGGGGCGCAGTTCCGAATAGGCCATAGCCCAGTAGTGGGCCATGCCTTGGGGGTTGGGGACCCCTGATGTAAAAGATTTAATTTATATTGTGATAATGACACACTTTGTCATTTTATAGAAACCTCCAGATTCTGTGCATATCTGTATCTAATAGCAATGATGCCATGCTTTATATTGGTTGATGGGTGATGGTCTAAGACACAGGTGTCAAACTCAATCGCGTCATGTGACATATCATGATGTATAGTGACTTTTTTGCCTTTGCACAGCCAGGGTGTGGCCTGTGCATGACATATCTGGCCTGTGTGGGCCACCAGTTTCACAGGTCTGGTTAAGATATTAAAAATCTCTACTGAAGAAATGGCTATTGTAAAATTCCCCACATCACTGCTGAAGGTTGACTAGGATACTGAGAATCTGGTTTTCCTGAACCCAATTTAAGTAAGAGAAATTGATTCAAATTATTTTGATCTCTGATACTTTTCTCCTGACGAGGCACTGTTTAAGATGGGGTCACCATAGAATCAGTGATGGGAGGAACAATTGAGAGTAGACAGATAGTCTCCATATGCTCTGATCAGGAGAAATGTTTCTCATTGTCTGCAATATTATTGTGGATAGTCAGATTGTCTTGTCTGTGGATAGATAATTCAGAACCCGCGGTGTCACATTGTCGTCATGTAACGTATCATGACTTTCCCCTCCCCCCACTTTGCTAAACCAGGGGTGGTCATGGGCAGGCGTGATGCACCCAGCCCGCGGGCCACAAGTTTGATAGCCCGGTTTAAATTGACAGAAGACTTGACTTGATTTTTAAATGACACCTTGCTGGTTCTCCCATGACTCATTTGCATGGCTATGAATATTGGAATTAGCATTCCAGGAAAAAAAAATTCCCTAAATCTGGGTGTGACCCAAGCAAGCAAAAATGTTAAAGCTGATTGTAAAAATGCTGTGCAAGTATTAATTAATGAGAAAATGTTACCCCTCTTTATTTAAAAGCATGTGCTTCTAGGCAGTATATTTTATTATATCTTAATTCATTTATTGGTTTGATTGCTGAACAATTTATTTGTTGTTCTCCCAAAATTGGAAATCTCGGGTGTATTTTCTACAGGAATTCATCACCATTCTTTGCTCTCTAATTCACCTATGGCCTACTCATATATATATCATTCTCTTTATAATATATATTTATTATATGCAGCACACAAACATTCCCAAGAACCCCAAAGTATAAACCCCTTGAGGATGAAAGAGTTATTGTTGTTGATTAATGCTGTACATATATTACATTAAGATATTTTATTGCCACACAGAACGCTAACATTGCCTGTAAAATTCGAAGTACACTGTATGTATTAATTTGTATGTTGCCTTTTGGAATACAGCTCTAATAAGGCATCTACCATTCTAAACCTTTAATAGATAAGAGTAAAAGGAAAATTCAACAAACTGAGTAGCAGAAGAGCACAATTAATTGGACTCCTTGTGCAAACCTCCTAAGGTTTTATTATAATTATAAGGCCTTGGATTTTAAGAGCAATAACAATGGAGATACTCAGATCGCAATTGCCCTCCGGAGCCTGGTGAATAATTAATTTAACGTACCTCCTATTCTGTTTCTGCTTTTACTATCCATCATGAGACAAAACAGGCTTTCCAAGTCAGATGTCTCTCCAGATGTTTGCAACTACAGTTCCCATCAGGAGGAGATTGCGGCCTTATGTCTCCGAAAGGCAAAGAGCTGAAGAACTCCGATTGTGCAATTGTTAGAATGTCCACATCTAACAAACTGCTGGATACCCAAATAAGACTGCAAGCCAGCAGTGTCGTTCTCTTCTGCACCATTTGTTGCCTGAAGGCTAATATTGTGCACAATTACAGAACCAGCAAAAACAAAAGAATTAAATGTGGGGAAAAAGGCGCTGAATAGAGAAGAGGTCCAGAAAAATAATCTGTATGACGTGGCTTCTAGAAAGAACTTGTTGACATTGCTTCAGGACCCCATATCTCACATAAAATTTATCTCTCTGGGGTATGGTCTCCAGCAGAGGTGGATTCAACCAGTGTTACTACTGGTTTGGAGACTACGTTTTGCATGTGCAAAGCAGCTGAGCTTGAAAAAGCAGGAAATAAAGGACAGGTAAGAGCCCAGGCGGGCGGGTGGGCCAAACAGCAGCAAACACAGAACCGGTTCGGTTTTGCTGCTCTTCAGAGCTACCGGTTCTATAGAGTTGGGCAGAAGTGGTAGCATCCCACCCCTGGTCTCCAGTGACATTTAATGGTGGTTCCTTGTCAACAAAACTAGAAGAGTGGGGTCTACAGACTGGGTTTCTCTCTTGCACGATCTGGCACAGTTAGCACCTTCTGGAAATGAATTGAAATAGAATTGCTCTGGTTGATATTGTTGGTCTGAGTAGATGCTGTTGTGTTGTGCTGTGTATTGTCATCATGGCACTCTTAATGGTTTTGAGGTTGTTCTGCTGTAATCTATCCCGATTATAATAGTATATAAATGGAAACAAAAACTTTCAAACTGAATCACCCAACAGAAAGCGAGCAGGGGGAGTGGGAGACTGCACATTCTTTCACATTTTATTTTCAATTTTCTGCTTAAAGTATGACCTCCAGCTGCAAAATAAGCAAGAAATCTAACAGATAAGCAGTTCTGGATCAATAGAACCTGGCTGGATGGGAGTACTCTTTTCACAAAGAATCCTCATAGCCCCAAGGAAGCACTGTATCATAGTGCAGGCTAGCTATCCATACATAAGTTTTATTCCACATTTTCTTATGCATTGATCTTGGATGGAGGGCTAATCTTAGCCTTTTGAATTCCCTTTCTGCAAAGATTATCCAAAGTCACCCCAAAGAAATCCACAGTTAAAACATAAACCAGAACAGAAAAAATATCATTTGAAAAACAAGAATAAAAGCAGGTTTAAAATGAGTGGAGACTTCACTTTTTAAAATGGTGCCGACCAGAAATAATATCTGAAATATGAGAAATATTGTTAAGTAGAAGTGGGAGTAGAGTTATGTGGTTGGGAGGAGGGAAGGCAGAGTCTGTGACAAGAAGACTTCAAAGGGCTGCTATGCCCCATTCAGAAATTTGTTCAACCTTTGGCAACGAGAAGAGACAGAGAGAAAAAATATAAGAGAAGGGGAGGTATGTTTGCAAAAAAAGAAATCCCTAGAACAGTGTTTCTCAACAATGGCTACTTTAAGATGTGTGGACTTTAACTCCCAGAATTCTCTAGCCTGCAAAGGCGCTCACAGCTTAGCCAAGACTGAGAAACACTGCCCTGATGATTGAAATAAGGAGTAGATTACTCAAACCAATCCTCCTTATATTCCTTAATACCTATCATTACTGCATACCCCAACCTGTAGCTATTTACATTATAAAAGCCTTGAACATTAAATAAAAAGATGAAGTGCACCACAGTATCATTCAAACAATTTTGAAAAAAGAAGTTCCATACCTTTTGTATTTATTACAGTAATCAATCCAGCCAAATTCAAAAACATTTGATTCACAGTAAACAACTATATATACAAATTACAAGAACTTGAACATTTACCATCCAAACTGAAGAATCCCTATGACATCCTCAGCACTAGGAGTCAGTTTGGTCTAATGGTTAAGGTGCTAGGCTAGAAAGTAGGAGACTGTGAGTTCAAGTCCCACCTTAGCCATGAAAGTCAACTGGGTGACTTTGCTTCAGTCACTCTGTCTCATCCAACCAACCTGACAGGGTTGTTGGTATAGGACAGGGGTCTTCAAACTTGACAGCTTTAAGACTTGTGGACTTCAACTCCCAGAATTCCTCCTCCAGTCATGTTAGCTCAGGAATTCTGGGAGTTGAAGTTCACAAGTCTTAAACTTGCCAAGTTTGAAGAACTTGGTCTAGAGGAAAATAGAAGGAAAGAGGTTTATTGGATATTTTTTACTGCCTTTAGTTATTTTATAAAGTTATAAAAATAAGAAAAGCAGCATACATATTATATGAATAAATTGGCATATGGCCTCTGTAGTTTCCATTGAGGGAGCCAATAGCGAAGACCTTGAGTCTTGACAAGAGTGAAATTTCATTCTCCAAGCTTTCTAGCCAACCATAGAGATAACATCATCTTCTTGATTTTATCCAAAATATTCTGAAATCAAAACACACTGGATATAGAGAAATAATTTGGTGAATAAATGATCCAGGTTGCTAAGCAAGATTCTTTTTTTACAGCTCTTTTTTTGCAAATCTACCTACATTTATCACAACAGAAGTATCTTTCTTCTCCCCATTGGCTGCTTTTGCATCACCTCTAGTGGTTCTGCAGCATCTGCAATGGCCTCCATGAAGAGCCTTCTCAGAATAATTTCCATGATGTGCCACCCAAGGGACATGAGCCCTTTTATGAATAGCAACTGCTTCTACAAATCAATATACTTCAGGCAATTGGTTCAATATGTACACTGTGGTAAAACACAACCTAGACACAATAGTAAAGCAAAGCTACAAGAGTTACTAGTGTTTGCGTCTGTCTAATAGGCAAGTCTCTTATGGAAAACATAATCTCATACAGTGCTCAGGTACTGGGGAGTTCTTCTTCTTCTTCTTCTTCTTCTTCTTCTTCTTCTTCTTCTTCTTCTTCTTCTTCTTCTTCTTCTTCTTCTTCTTCTTCTTCTTCTTCTTCTTCTTCTCCTTCTCCTCCGCCTCCGCCTCCTCTGCCTCCTCCGCCTCCTCTGCCTCTTCTTCCTCCTGTGCAGAGCACATTGGGTAGCAAGTGGGTAGCCAGTTTCAATCATTCAGATCATCTTTGACTTTGTCCCAGGAGACATTAATAATCTTAAGATCTTCCTTAAATGTTTAGTGCCAAGTTTTCCAGGGCCAGCCTAGTTTCCTCTTTCGTCCAGGAGGTATTCAGTTTTTGGATGCTGGTCTTTAGCTATACGTAAGATATGGCCAACCAACTGCATTCAATGGTCATTCACAGTTCTCAGCTAGTGTTTTAAATCTGATCTTTGTAGTACTTCTTCATTAGTGATGAAAAGTTATAATTGTTCTGATTTTGTCATCTACTATTGTAAATAATGCCTTTTCAGGTTCTCTGGTGGCCTTAAATCTATAATAACAATGGAATACCACACTGGTATTTATCTATTAAAAACAGAATCTTATGGTGGGGAGAAATATTTGTGACAGATTTATACAATCATAGCTGGGCAGCCACAAAGATCCATCACTGCAAAACTAGAGGCTGCATCTTCATAAGCCATTCCAAGTGTTCCTTTCTTGTAAGGACTTGTGCCCAGTGTGTTTAGTCACTATATGGCAGAGTATCCTAGAGACCACCTAGAGTTCCATGAAGCCAATATACAATATACAATATAAACCCAAGATTAGAGGAAGATTACACTAAAAATACCAATTCCTGCAAAGTAGGGAAAAAGAGAAAAATCACACACATTACAAAATATTATAAATGAAGAGGTCTAAATTTCACAGGTCACTTCTTTTTAAAACATTTTCAAAAGCTGTCTGTGGCAATATTTAGCATTCTGGCTGCAGGCTTTAGTCTATTGGCAACTGGAAAGCCAATTAAATCCTGTTTCCCTGGAATACTTCAAAGTTGCTCTCTGATGAGATGAAAACTTGCGGGGAAAATAGGAAACAGAGACTGATATTTTAAGCAATAGTTGAGGAACTCCTGAAAACCAAGAAGGGTCAATCAGGTTATCGGATGGAAAAAAAAAATCAGAAAATAAAATACAAGCTAAATAGTCAAGACCTTGTTGAGGATCCAAACTCTGTCAAGGACTTTGGAGTTCTCATCTCAAATGATCTAAGTGTTAGAGCCCACTGTAACTATATAGTCAAAAAGGCACTAAGAGTTGTTAATCTAATCCTACGTAGCTTCTTCTCTGGTAATATCACACTACTAACTAGAGCATACAAAACATTTGCTAGACCTATACTTGAATACAGTTCTTCAGTCTGGAACCCATATCATGTATCTGATATTAACACAATTGAGAAAGTCCAGAAATATTTTACAAGAAGAGTTCTCCACTCCTCTACTCATTGCAGAATACCTTATGCCACCAGACTTGAAATTCTAGACCTAGAAAACTTAGAACTACACCACTTTCGGTCCAATCTAAGTATAGTATATAAAATCATACATTGCAATGTTCTACCTACAAATGAATACTTCAGCTTCAATCATAACAATACAAGAGCACACAATAGATACAAACTCAAGGTTAACCGCACCAAACTTGATTGCAGAAAATACGACTTCAGCAACAGAGTGGTCAATGTTTGGAATACTCTACCTGACTCTGTGGGGTTTCTTCCCCAAACCCCAAAAACTTTAACCTTAGACTGTCTACTATTGACCTCACCCCCTTCCTAAGAGACCTGTGGGGTGTGCATAAGCGCACCAATAGTGACTACCGTCCCTGTCCTATTGTTTCTTTTTATTTTTCTTATATCTATCTCATGTATTCAAAACTATATTTATTCTTATACCTGTATCTTGTAAGCGATTGGCAAATCAAATAAATAAACAAACAAACAAATGTTATTTGAAATGTGTAACAAGTCCTTTTATCCCTTTTGAATTTTTAGTCCAATGGAAGGTGTTTCTGACAAATTTATTTTACCAGTATTTATGTATAAGATTGATTCTAATGTTATTAATGGCACTCTAGCCAGAAGGGCCAATTCTTGAATCAATAAATTGTACACACACGCATAGCTATAAATTTCACACGTGCACAAATATTCTGGCTGCTGGGTGTCCAAAAAGTCTAGATGGCAGAGAAGCCATGACGGGATGGGAATTTGATCACAAGATCATTGGTGCTCTCTTATCACACCTACCCTGGGCACAGGGACATTTATTGTTGTTGTTGTTGTTGTTTGTTGATCACACAGTCACCCAGATGTTTAGAATGGGCTTGGCAACTTTACCTACCCTTCAAGCCCTTCCCAAATCTTGAGATAGGCAAGTATTATCTGGTGTTAAGCTGTTCCAGGTAAAACTGTCTTTTGCAATTGATTGATCATGACTTTGTCAATACTAACAGTGTTCAACTGGTCCAATAATATTCAGTAGTAATGCTATTGGTACTATTTTTGTGTTCTTTTGTCACTGTTGTTCTACTCAACACCTTTTCTTCTAATAGACCAGCAGTTGCTGGCCCTGTTGCTGAGCCAATGGTCCTAAGTCCTGTAGCCCATTTGTCACCAGATGTCCAAGAAGTCCAATACCTAGCATGGTCCTTTCTGATTTGGGTGATGACCAATTCGGTATGGGTTACTGTTAATTATGTCCCACCATATTGTCCATAGGGGAGACACTTTTTTTGTCTGGCTTCTCTAATGTGACCTATTCTGTATGATTTAATTTCTGGTGTGGCTCTCTCATCTTCCTCAGAACACACAAGCCCAACAACCACATCTAGGTTGTGCCTCACTGAGGAATTTGTCTATGAGATTCTCAGTCATCCAGGTCATTCCCAAAGGTGCTTTTTCAAGAGGCAACTGGACTTTCTGGTTTTTCTCTGAAGACGTTTCACTTCTCATCCAAGAAGCTTCTTCAGCTCTGACTGGATGGTGGGGAAGGGAAGGATTTATATTTCTTGCAGTCATTTACATTCTTTTAGAGAGTTGTTGGGGCCATTTTGAGGTTTATCTGTGTCCTCAGGGTCACTTGAGTGGTGCAGATGGGTGTGGAGCCTTCTTGGAACTGCTGAAAGGACTGTGTTGTAGACCAGAGATAGATGATGTTGTATCCCTCCCCTCTGTTAAGAGAGGGCTGTTCAATTTTGACATAGAGGGCCTCTTTGACTGCCCCACTCTTTCAAACCAGTGGTCCTCTCTGTCCAAGATGTGGACTTTGTGTCTTCAAAAGAGTGGCCTTTGTCTTAAATGCAGATGGGCTGCTGAAGACTTGTTCTGTCATGCTGTCCCATGCATTTATGATGTGGCTGTTTTGTTTCCCCAATGTACATGTCTCACTGCATTGTACTGCATATACCAAAATGCTCAGTTTGTGTTTGCCCAACTCCAAACAACTCTGGGTAGTTGCAGATAAAATAATGTTAATCACTGAAATGCTACAGCATAAGCAAAAATGTTACAGCCTAAATTCCTTACAGTCCCTGAACTGTATATCAGGTTGTAGAGCTACAACTAGTTCACTAAAATTGCCAACTGTTACATGTAGAAAGATTTTGGTTCACAGGATTTGCTTCCTCAGTTGACAATTGCAGTGAGAAAAGGACCATTTTCTAAATAAAATTATATATCATATTGGAACAAATCCCCCAGAGGATCTTGCTCTGTTTCAGGAAGGAAAGAAAAATACAATAAAGCCACATTAAATTGTATTTCATTAAAAAGGTGCTAAAAATTATTTATTGCTGCACGATGCTTATCAAAATGTGAGAAAGCTGTATGGAAGGGCTTACAAGGTGGAAGAGCTACACACACACAAAAATAGAAAAAGGAGGATAAATCTAACAGGAAAAAAATTAAAGAGAAACTTACCTACGAGGGACGCAGTGGCTCAGTGGCTAAGACGCTGAGCTTGTCGATCAGAAAGGTTGGCAGTTCAGCAGTTCAAATCCCTAGCGCCACGTAACGGAGTGAGCTCCCATTACTTGTCCCAGCTTCTGCCAACCTAGCAGAAAGCATGTAAAAATGCAAATTCCGTGTGCTTTCGGCATTTAGTCATGACGGCCACATGACCAGAGAGACGTCCTTGGACAGCGTTGGCTCTTTGGCTTTGTAATGGAGATGAGCCGGAAATGACTAGCATGTATGTGTGAGGGGAACCTTTACCTTTACTTACGTACTTCTTTATTTATTTATAGGGCACACCTCTCACTTTCCAAATTATATACATATTGATGAATTTCTGAGAAAACAAATAATTCAAACTCTTTATCATGGTCAGGCTCAGATAGTGATGGCATGATGTTGGCACACTCAGCTTCAGATTTTGAAAGGCAAGCCCCAGGCCCATTAAACCTAAGAAGTCTATCTAAGGACAAGTATGTATGTAGGCATGTATGCATGTATATATGTAAGTATGTATGCATGCATGCATGTATATATGTAAGTATGTATGCATGCATGTATGTGTGCATGCATGTATGTATGCATGTATGTATGTACGTATGTGTGCATGTATGTATGTATGTATATCAAATTCATATCACTGTCGATCTAAAAATGTGTCTCTGGGTGGCATACAACAATTAATTAAAACAATAAATATATAAAACAGTCATTAAAAATGTGGACACAGTTGTTATAAAGAAAAATTTTAGGAAAAAGATAAGCCTGGTAACTACAAAGACAGAATGAACAGCAAACTATTTCTCAATGGCTGCAGTGGAGGGCAGAGCCCCAATTAATTCCCCACTTACTGTCAAAGCAATTTCAAGATGTATTTTTTCTGCTCTATTTCCAAGGTATGCTTTTCCATATTATGTCACTCTGAGCACTCTGCTGTGTTCTGAATAAAGTTGTGTGCTAACCCCAGGAGCTTACTGGCTATTTTCCAGAGGCAAGAATGTTCCTTTAACGAGTCGGTATTTACCTTTTCCTGCAATATCTTTTACAGCTAACTTTACCAGGAATGCTTTGGTAGTATAACATCTGAGTTGCAGTATAATCACTGGTGGGATTCAAAAATACCAGCTCTGTGAGTGTGGTTTGGTGGGCGTGGCTTGGTGGGCAAGGCAGGGAAAGGTTACTGCAAAATCCACCATTCCTCCCCACCCCACTAACCTGCTTTCCAGCTCCCTTCTCCTGTGCAGGGCAATAAAAGAAGACCCAGCCGATCAGCTGGGACTCAGGAGGCAGCAAATAGATGGGGGCGGGGCCAGTCAGAAGTGGTATTTGTGGGTTCTCCAAACTACTCAAAATTTCCACTACTAGTTCTCCAGAAGTGGTCAGAATCTGCTGAATACCCCCTTTGGGTATAATACCCGTCTCACTACAATATCCAATCTGCAAATAGAAGGGTGCTGGTTCAAAACCTGGCAGAACCTAGCAGTTTTTTTTTATTATTACTATTTTCTTTCCCTAGGCTTCTTACTCTTTCTTTTTTAAGTAGTAGTAGTAGTAAACAATTTTGCATTTTTCCAGTAACATGAGATAGAAGAGTCTCACCTTCAGCTCCTAAATAGGCTTAATAAACCTGTTTATATGGAGACCACATTGAATTTGGTGGCATATTTGTTACCATTAAGAAGAAGTTCCCACATATTATCATTAAATCCCTTTGTGATGATCCAGGCCGTGGCACAAAGGCAACTCAGTCAGAGAATAAGTATGGGTCCCTTTATTAGCTCCAACTTTGCCCCCAATGTCCCGGTTACCTTCTGGTCTGAAGAAAAAACTTTCCCACTAACCTGCAACAGCCTTTGGCTGCATATATTTCAATCCAAACATTGTAAACAGAAAACTTTAAATTATAAATCTAACAACACAAAATAAGGTAATATATCTGGCGGGGCAAGATAAAAAGTTCCAGAAGTGAAGTAACACAGCAGTAAATCAAACCAGTTGGGAAGATGCCAGGAACAGCAGCCAACACGAGATAAACTCAATGTTTGTTCCCGGCAAACACAACTCCCATCTGCCTATCCTTTAAACTCCATTCTCAGGTGCGCCTTGTGAAGGGAATCAGAGCTCCCTCATAAGCCACGCAACCCATGTTGCTCTCTTCTCCATTCTTCCCTGCGTGCCCTAGGATAAAGAGGTGGTGGGCCTTGGTCTTCATCTGAACCCGCTCTTCCTTGTTCTACCTCTCCCAGCCTGACTTTGTCCTTCCTTAGTTTCCTCCACAGCCAACAGAGCCACTCTCCCACGCTCTGTCAGCTGTTCATCTTCCCCCTCAGATTCAGGCTCCGCCAGGGACATAGCGCCCTTTTTCTAAAGTAGTGGTCCGATCCTTGGGCTTGAATGACAGATTCATTTTGTATGCCTTGGATTCAGACTGTTGTCAGTAAATACCAGGCTTGTATAGAAAAAAAAATACTGCATTCATGCATAACGTAATGAATAAGGAGAGTGCAGTCCCAGTCTGTGCAAGACCAAGTGCAGTGGAACTTAGTTAGATAGCAAGAAGAACATAGACAAATTTGGGTTTCAGGTCCTGCACCAGCCACAGAAAATTGCTGCAAAAATATTTGACAGTATCCACAATCACAGTTCATCTTATTTTTGTTTTTCCTAGTTTCCTGTCTCTTTCTTTCATTTTTTTAAGCATATCGTGTGCCACATATAGTCATTTAAGATTTTTCTTGTTCAGCATACAGTTTCTAATCTAATAATGATTGTATAGTTTGCATATATATCTGTTACTCATTGTTATTGACATGCAAGGTTTTTTAAGAGTATTTAACTCTTATGCTTTTAAAAATCAATTCAAAGCCCTATGTGACTTGGAACCAGGTTATCTGAAGAATGTATGTTCTGGTTCACTTCACATCGACCTGACTCACCAGAGCAGAGAGGCAGGAAATGTTGCAGGTCCCCTCTCCTAAGGAGGTACATCTACTAGGACCAAGAAAAAGAAGGACCATGTCTATGGTGGCTCCCTCCATTTGGAACTTCATCCTTGTGGAGATTAGATTGGGCCCTATTTTGATACTCTTTTGCAAGGCCCTAAAGACCTGGTTTTGCCAATGGGCATGGGGAACCCAGGCTGATATGGAGCCCATCAAGTGGCTGGCTTAATTGTTGTAGCCAGGAGGGTGAGGGGATCACTGTTTTTTTATTGTTTTTATACTGGATTTTTATTTTTGTATGCCACCCAGAGATACTAAGAGAAAATGAGCAGCTATACACATTTTCCTAAATAAACAAGCTCAAAATACTCAATAAGCCAATGCAAGACAACAGAAAAGCCAACTGTGACTCCCAATAATCCAGATCATTTTGGATTTGGCTTTCAGGGTTGGGCTGGCACGAGATCTAAAAAACATTAAATGGAGACTTTTCTGATGGAAAAGTAGGAAACTCACTCAGTTTTAGACCTTGGCCAATCTCTATCAAAGAAGTTGATAAAGCTGGAGCAGATAAAAAAAAAAAACCATTCAGACCAACAATGATGTATGATCAAAAGTGAATGTGACTGACCATGAGTACAATCTAAGATTTGGACATACACACTAGTGACAAGAGTTCCAAAGGTATTTCTTTGCAATTATTGTGCCCATAGATTCCATCCCAGCAGCCATGTTCAGGATGATTGGGATCATTCTTGACAAAGACAAAATTACAGAGGATTATTTCTCCCAGATATCTGTGGATGGCCAAAGTACCCCTGTGTTCGATACATGGATACTCTGAGCATCTGTTCTCTTTGCTGCAGAAATATACTGCTAAGCGGCATTCATTACTGAACTGAACTAAATATATGTGTAGCTTAATGGGGAAAAAAAAGACTGGGGTGATATGATAGCAGTGTTTCGATATCTCAGGGGCTGCCACAAGGAAGAGGGGGTCCACCTATTCTCCAAAGCAACTGAAGGCAGAACAAGAAGCAATGGATGGAAACTAACATTCTGGCGAGAGATAAGTTCCCTGAGAATGTGCTCCAGCATGAGTCTGAAAACTTGGAAGACTAAATGTGTGATCCCAGTAACCGACTCAGATTGGATCCTGAAATAAAAAAGATGGAATTGTAAATAAAAGAGATGGAATTGTCTGGAGAATGATTGTCAATAGGCAGAAAGCCCAACTGAATTTCACCTGATTCTTCAGGTGAAATGAAAATTCACTGGAGACCAATAGTTTAACAAGGGTGATTTGTGGATTCCGCAGGCCCTGCGGAGTATTTTCCCTTAGGGGAGGTTGGAATGTCTACTAAAAGGTTTCATTTTGTTCCAAGGTCCATACCAAAGAAAAGCTGCATTTCCACTGGTGCCACGGTCCCATTTTTCTCTAGCAAAAAACACCACTTGCCTGTCTCTAGAACCAGTATTCGAAATACCAGATTCATATTTTTTGTGCTTTTTCCTTCCCAAAGCTTGAAAAACACAGCATTGCAATCTTGACAGGCTACTGAAAATAATTGGTCTCCACGTCAGAAGTAGCCATTTTGGCATGACAATCTCTCTCTCTCTCATATTTCAATTTCTTTTCCTCTTTTCCCACATAGAATATTTCTTCTTTCTTCACCTCCCTTGCCTACGCATCTATCCTTCAATTTCATTCCTCTCCTCTGAACATTCTCATGTTTGTCTCTTTCCTAGCAAGCACAAACAAATTCACCTGGTAAAGTATAACTAATGAAGAAAACTGGCCTCTGCTAAGCATATTTTTCCTTTTAACGCTATAGCATGTACTCTTTGCCTGACCTATTCCGTCTTATCAATTTGCATAACATTTATTTCTCACAACTAAACACAGCCACATGTGATGTTTCTGTGTTATTGAAATAAACACCTTTTCTTATCCCTGAAAATCCTGAAAATTATATTTTTGTGAAAGAGCTCAGGTAACCAAAACCCTCTGACATATCAAGATTTTGTTCTGAAGGAAGCCAGAAAACTGAAATCAATCTATCAATCTATCATCTATCTATCTATCTATCTATCTATCTATCTATCTATCTATCTATCTATCTATACCTATCTATATCTATCTATATCTATCTATCTGTCATCATCTATATTTGTAAAACAAATATTTCACAGTTAAACTAGTGAAATGATAAACAGATTATCCATATGATACCTCGTTCCCCACGTTGTTCTCAAAACAAGGACTTTGTGTTTATCTGCTAGAGATTTGAATGGCTCTTTCCCCCAGTTGACATGTTACATTACATCTTCCAATACTTCCTAAAAGTTGCATGTTCAAATCAGTATAATGATCAACACACTTCTTCTTTCTGAGATATTTTCTGCCTCATTTATATGCTGGAGTAACTAAAATGATCCAGGCCCTTCCAGTCCATTTGTCAGAAATGGTGTAGGGTCTCCTGCTTGGGCTGGGGGTTGAATTAGATGACCTACAAGGTCCCTTCCAACTCTACTACTCTGTTAAAGGTCTCCTAATCATCTTTGTTGCTCTTTTCTGGACTCTAGAAAGGGTGCAGAAAAGAGCAAGATGATTAGAGGACTGGAGGCTAAAATGTGTGAAGAGTGGTTGCAGAAATTGGGTATGCCTGGTTTAATGAAAAGAAGGACTTGGAGTGACATGATAGCAATGCTTCAATATTTGAGGGGCTGTCACAAAGAAGAGGGAGTCAAGCCACAGGTGGTATTCAACCGGTTTGCACCTACTCAGGCAAACTGGTAGCAGTTATTTGGCGTGGGTCGCCGAACCGGTGGTGACCCCTGGCTGGCCACGCCCCTACAACCTGGTCGCCCAGTTGCTCACTTGCGATGGCTCTCCTAGCTTTCTGTTCCCCATGTCCTCTTTCTCCCTGGGGGAAAGGAAGAAAGGCATGGATATTGCAAGTATGGCTTTCCCCGTGTGAGTAAAGTGCCTGGAGTGAGAAAGAGTGTGGTCTGACAGGTGGGTGGGGGAATCCACTCCAGCCTTGGAGAAATTTAAAGGACCTGCTTCCAAAATGCTTGTCTGTTAAGTGCTCTGTGTGTGTGTGTGTGTGTGTGTGTGTGTGTGTGTGTTTGAGAAAGAGAGAGAGAGAAAGAAAAAGGAAGGGAGAGAAAGAAAGAAAGAAAGAAAGAAAGAAAGAAAGAAAGAAAGAAAGAAAGAAAGAAAGAAAGAAAGAAAGAAAGAAAGAAAGAAAGAGAGAAAGAAAGAAAGAGGAAGGGAGAGAAAGAAAAAAATAGGGAGAGAGAGAGAGAGAGAAAAAAAACTCTGTGCCATTATTTTACACTGTTTTACACTGTTCCTACACCTAGAGTGATTTTTCTGCCTTTCTTTTGCCTAGGGCTACCACATATTTTTCAGGGTTTACATGCATTCAATGTCAATAGTCCAGAGCATAAAATACTCATGTGTTTAACAAGAGTTGAAAGGGACCTTGGAGGTCTTCTAGTCCAACCCCCAGCTCAGGCAAGAAAACTGGGGATGCCAAACTCTGAGTAGAAATCCTGGGAAAGGTGTCAGAATAATACTTAGAAGGAACCTTGGGGTGAACCCTATACCATTTCAGAGAAATGGCTGTCCAGTCTTTTCTTAAAAACTTCCAGTGATTGAGCACCCAGAACTTCTGGAGACAGGCAGTTCCACTGGTTAATTGTTCTCACTGTCAGAAAGTTTCTCCTTAGCTTTAGGTTGCTTCTCTCTTTGTTCAGTTTCCATCCATTGCTTCTTACTTGCATTTTGCTTCTTTGGAAAATACATTGTCCCCCTTTCTTTGTGGCAGCCCCTTAAAAGCCTGTAGCCTATCACACTCTTGAGTAAAGCATGTGAGCCATTTCCTCCTTTCGGTGGTCCATGAAAGTACATCTATAGTACGCAGATAATAAAGTCAAAAAAGGTGAACAACATTTTTACAGAACTATAGATAAGTTGAGGCTGGGTGACAAGGAATGGCTGGGAGGGGAGGGGCCAGGTGAAGCACACATGCCCACCATGCCCACCCAGTCACATGACCACCAAGCCACGCCCACCAAATAAGCCACGCCCACAGAACTGGTAGCAAAAAAAATTGAATTCCACCACTGAGTCAAGCTATTCTCCAAAGCACCTGAAGGCAGGACAAGAGGCAATGGATGGGAAGTACTCAAGGAGAGAACTAACCTAGAACTAAGGAGACATTTCTTGACAGTTAGAACAATTAATCAATGGAATGACTTCCCTCCAGAAGCTGTGGGCGCTCCAATACTGGAGGATTTTAAGAAGAGATTGGACAACTATTTATATGAAATGGTATAGGGGAGTTGGACTAGAAGATCTCCAAGGTCCCTTCCAACTCTGTTATTCCGTTAAGCCAAAAAAATGAGTTTGTTATCATTTTTAAGCATCCTTTAACAGTAGATTTACTGACAGGTTCTACTGTCCCACAACAACCAGAAGGCTATATTTTCATCACCTCTTCTAGAAGGATTAAGAAGTCATGTTGGATGCTGGTGTTAATTAGCCTATAAAATCAATGCATCATTGTTTCATAAATTATTTTTTCTCGCATTTGTTTTGGAGGTTATGCACTTTTCTCCACAACAAAGCAGTGCATAGCTTTCTTTCTTCGTCAACATCCTGCTGTCTCTAGAGCAGCTTGCCCTAACCTGATGCCTTCTAAATTCCATTGGGAAAGATTGGTTTTGAAGCATATGTATTTTAAACATATATAAATAAAGGAAGAAACTCTGCTTGGTTTGAAACTCAGGACATTCTGCGAACGATAGTAATCCCAAGGGATTCAGAAGGTGGCAAATTGGATAGGTAGAAGTCAAGATCTTCACTTTTATGGCTTATGAAAATGTGTTAAGATTACTTCTATAATAAACTAGCTACGTTGCCTCCACATCCCTATTCTGGCTAAATAAATGGAATGGAATGATATTCCTCAGCAACAAGGAGATACATCTTCCATGCCTTTCATGGGGATAGGCTTATTATGTCGTTGGCACTGAATCACAGTTTATACTACTAATGTGCAGTTCCAAATGAGATGGGAGAGAAAAGGCCCAAAGTGTTCTCCGATGAAGGAGGAAGAAGGCTGCTGCCTTCAGAAGCCTTTTATCTCTTCCACCCACTGAGCCAGTTATACTTAAGAAGAAGCCCATTGACTCAGAAAGGGTGACTGAGAATGCCATTAACTTTTTATTAGCTGGAATGACTATATTGGGCTGCGGCTGAGCAAGAAATCTATCTGGAGCAGACGATCGGTCATGCTTTTGTCACCTTGCCATTGCTGAGCTGGAAGTGAGGTGGCACAGTCATGATGCAGGAGCTGTTCCTCCTCATCCAAAGCTCTGCAGCTGGGGAAAAGGTCTATCCCATCAGTCAGTCCTTCAAGTTACTAATGGGGGTGGGATAGAATCTGTCCCTGAGTTGCAAGAGGGAGGGGTTCTTTCCCAAATTGCTAAGAGACAAATCAGGCTTGAGCCTTTGGTATGCAGAAAGAAGCCCAGGAGGGATTGTGTTGGTCAGACAGTATATAGTTAATTGATAGTTAGTTGGGAGTAGAATTTATAATTCCAGGTGGGGAATGTGCTGGTCAGACAGTATATAGTTAATTGGGAACTGGGAGCTGTCCCCTTAAGGGAATGCCTCATGGTAAATGTAGTTAATGCCTCATGGGAAAATGTAGTTCATGTCATGTGATCACAACTGTAATCCTGATTGGTCACTGAATCGACCTTTGGTTGGGTTGGGGGAGTTTCCTTTATTCTTGCTTGGACCCCAGCATCGTGCTGGTGTCTTTCCCTTTGCTCCGTCATTATGGGATGAAGATAACTATATTTCACACTATGAAGACAACTATGCAAAGATTGGACATTAGATGAATCTCAACATAACTGAGTTATACTTTGAGGGTGCCTGGTGTGATCCAATAAAGAAACTCTGCATGGAAGCCTTTGTAGAGTTTATCTAACTGTCTTTATATTCAGCCAGCAATTTAAAGACAGAACAGGGATCCTCCCTAAACCTTCATAGGATGTATCTGAATGTTATGCAGAAGGTACTTTAGTCTGGCAAGATTCTTGTCTATGGACGAATAGCAATGAAGAAACTACTGCGAGAAATTAACACAAACACAAAATAACAGAGTTGGAAGGGATCTTGGAGGTCTTCTAGTCCAACCCCCTGCTCAAGCAGGAGACCCTATACCATTTCAGACAAATGGCTATCCAATCTTTTCTTAAAAACTCCAGTGATGAAGCAACTACAACTTCAGGAGGCAATTTGTTGTTCCACAGTTTTTAAATCACTATTTCATCAGATTTGTAGCTTGATAGTACAACTCCCAATTAGGCAAACCAAATCCACCTCTAATTCTAGCATCTTGCAAAAGTTTTAATTTTACTCTCGCTTTCTTACCTTGTCATATATATTTCAACACAATTTTATTTAGATCTTCAAAGTAATCTTTTCCAAGCCTAGTTGGAATTGTTTGAAACAAATATAAAATTCTGGGTAATATATTCATCTTGATTGTTGAAATTCTCCCTATTAGTGACAGTTGTAAATGTTCCCATTTCGCCAGATCTAGCGCTATCTGCTGTTTAAGTTTGATATAATTATTCTCTTTTAATGTATTACATCTTGCTGTCAAATATATCCCCAAGTACTTGATCTTATTCGTGACCTGGATTTTCAATAGGTCTGCCAGTTCTTCCTTTTGTCTTAATAGCATATTCTTTGTCAAGATCTTTGTCTTATCTTTATTGATTTTCAAACCAGCCACCTTTCCATATGTCTCTATCTTTTCTATAAATTTTGATGCTGTTTCTAAAGGGTCTTCTAAAATGAAAACCAGATCATCTGCAAATGCTTGCAACTTAAATTCTTCCTTTTTGATTTTCATCCCTTTTATATTCTTTTCATCTCTAATATTTCTGTTTAGCACTTCCAAAGTTAACACAAACAACAAAGGTGATAGTGGGCACCCTTGTCTTGTTCCTTTTCTTATATTGATAGAGTCTGTCAGTTCTCCCACTATCATTACCTTTGTCATCTGCTTATAGTATATAGCTTCTATTGCTTGAATAAATTTTCTAGCAAAACCCATCCGTTCCAACAGTAATAACATGAATCGTCAATTCACATTATCAAATGCCTTCTGTGCATCTAGAAATATCAGAGCCATTTGTTTTTCAGGATGTGCCTCGTAGTATTCCAAGGTGTCCAAGATTACTCTCATATTATCTTTAATTTGTCTCTTTGGCAGAAATCCATTTTGATCAGGATGGATAAAATTATTTAAATATTTTTTAAGTCTTTCTGCCAATATTGAAGCAAAAATTTTATAATCTGCATTTAGTAGAGAAATGGGTCTATAGTTCTTAATTTGTAATGGGTCGGCCTCCTCTTTTGGAATAAGTATAATATAGGCTTCTGACCATGATTTAGGCATCCTCTTCTTTAACATAACTTCATTCATAACTTCTAGCAATTGAAGATTCAACGATTCTTGTAGTGTTTTATAAAATTCTGCCGGAAGTCCATCTGGATCTGGTGCCTTTCCATTATTTTGCTTCTTGAGTGCTTCAGTTAACTCCATCATCGTTATATTGCTTTCTAACATTTTTTCAATCTCTTTAGGTATCTGAGGTAAATTAGCATTCTGTAACTACTGTTTAACTCTTTCCTCATCAATATTCTCTTGCATATATAGTTTCCCATAGAAGTCTCGAATGATTTCCTTCTTGTCTTTACTACCATGGCAAACTTGGCCTTGATCATCTATTAATTGCAATATTTTCCTTGATTCTTTCTCCTTTCTCAATTTGTATGCTAACCATCTACCTGGTTTGTTTGCGTCTTCAAAGTAGTTCTGTTTAGCACCTCTAATTTTCTGTGCTAATTCTTCTTTTTCTATTTGACCCATTTTATGTTTAATTATATCCATTTTTAGCTTGATGTCCTTTTTCTGTGGCATTTTATGTAGCTCTTTTTCAAGTCTTTTATACTCATCCTCTAAGGCCTTGGAGGCTAGTCTTTTCATAGTATTCCTTATCCTTGTATAGTCTATTATCAAGCCTCTAACATATGCCTTCATTGTATCCCATACATTCTGAATTGATGTATCTTCTTTTTTGTTTTCTCTAAAGAAAAAAGCCAATTCTTTCTCCATCCACTGTGTGAAGTCTTTTTCCTTAAAATAGTATTATTTAATGTCCATCTAGATCTTCTTTTTTGTCCTTTCCATTTAATTGTCATTGGATTGTGATCTTCCCAAGTACTTGTTTCAGTATTTATTTCTTGAATATTAGTTATTAATTCTGTTGACATCCATATCATATCTACTCTGGACCATGATAAGTGTCTATTTGAATAGAAGGTGTATTGTTTAGTTTTAGCATTTCTTTCTCTCCATGTATCTTTTAAGTTTGTTTCATCTACCATTTTAAAAAAAGATTTAGGGAGAGTCTTTCTGTTTTGCTTTATTGTTTTCTGTGCTGTATAGTCCAATTTATTGTCTACAATTCTATTAAAATCTCCCATCATAACTATATTAGCATAGTCCAGTTCAATTATTTTCATATGTAATTTTTTGTAGAATTCTTCTTGTTTGTCATTTGGAGCATAAATTGCAATCAGGAGTGTTTTCGTATTATTGTCCATTATTTCCACCATTAGTATTCTTCCATTATCATCGGTATAAATCAATTTTGCTGGGATGGTCTCTTTAATATATAAAACCACTCCTCTTTTCTTACATTGTGTCAAGGAAGTAAATATTTTCCCTAATTTTGGCTGTACCAACAATTGTTCATATTGTTTTTTAATATGTACTTCTTGTAGACAAATTATATCAAATTTTAATTTCTCTAATTTGTGAAAGGTTTTCCTTCTTTTAACAGCTGAGTTAAGTCCATTTATATTAATTGTAATCAATTTTTTCTCTTCCATGGTTATATTTTATAGTTCGGTTTAGCAGCTCTCGTAGATCTTAGTTTGCATTGTTCTTTGGCTTCCACCTTTCCACCTACTGCACCTTCTCCTTTTTCAGTCGCCATTTGGCAGTCCTCTTGGAATTCAATTAGTGAGATCTCTTTTTCTGCCTCTTCCTCTTTCCCTCCAAAAAATTCTGTATAAAATAATTCCGCTTTCTCAATTGAGTCAATTCTATGTCTCTGTTCTTGCCATGTGAACATTAAGCCTTCTGTAATCAGCCATCTATAATTCACCTCTTTTTTAAGTAGCATTTTAGTCAGGAATCAGTATTCTCTTCTCATCTCTCTCACTCTTCTGGGTATTTGTTTCAAGACCACAATCTCCTTGTCTTTATATTTCAATGTTTTCTATTTTGCCACTTGGAATATTTGCGTTTTAATGGCTTTCTTTGTAAATCTAATGTGAGCTTCTCTTGGTAAGCTATTTCTCATCGTATATCTTGTGAAAACTCGATAAACCTCATCTATTCCATCCATCATCTTCTCTTGAGTTATTTCCAAAGCTTCAGCTAGTATTTCTATCATTATCTCAGCTAAGTTTTGTCCTTTTTCTTCCTGTACATTTTGGAATCTAAGATAGAATTCTGATCTATCCATCTCCCATCTCAACATACCACTTTTATCTTGTTCAATCACTGTTAATTTATTATCAATATCTCCAATCTTCTTGTCTCTTTGTTTATCTTCTTCTTCAATTTTTTGGAATCTCTCATCATACTTCAACATCATTTGTTGGATGTTCTCCACTTTTTCATCGGTTTTCCCTGTTCTTTGTTCAATGTTATCTGTTCTTTGCTCAATGTTATCTGTTCTTTGCTCAGTGTTCTCTGTTCTTTGTTCAATGTTCTCTATTCTCTTTTCAATATTCTCTGATCTTGCTTGAATATTTTGAATTCCATGCATAATCATCTGCAGGGTCACTTTTTCTTGTTCTTTTTCTTGCTTTAACATTGTCTGTATTGAACGTTGTCCTCCAGATGGCGGAGAGGAAGAAGTAGAAGTTGAAGAACCAGAAGTTAAATTTCCTATTCATTTTAAGCAATTCAAAATCTTCAGGTTCTTCTAAACCTTAATCCAATTGGGAAGTAACCAATTATAGTTCAAAATAAAAATAGTAGAAAAAAGAAGCCCAATAATAATGACAAAAAGAAAGAAAAAAAGGGAGGACAAAATTTCTTCAGGTTCTTGTATACCTTAATCCAATCAATAGTTAGATAAAGTAAAAAGGCTTAAGAAAAAAGAAAAAGAAAAAAAAGGAAAAGGAAAAATTCTTCAGGTTCTTCAACACCTTAATCCAATTGAAAGGTCTCAAATAGAAAAGAGTGCATGAGAATAAACCAGAAAGGTAGATGAAAAAACAAAAATACCAGGGAAGGGGGAAAAAGGCTTTTAAGGCTTTCCCTTTAAAATAAAAAGCAAACATAGAGATTGGACTTCCAAACAAAAAAACAAAACAAAGACAAGCTCCAGCAAAGCCAAAAACCCATATAGTTATTACAAGAAAAAAAAGATAAAATGAAATACAATAAAGCTGGTGAGGAGGGATAGCACAACTTAGAAAAAGTAAAAAGGGCAAACTGCACTTTGTTTAATTATCCAAAGCTCTTATTATAGCTCTCTTCTCCAAAAACTTATCACCTTTTTCCCCCTAGGTTTCAACACCAGGCTCCAGCTGTTGATAGAAACCCAGAAGAGCACCTGCAATAATACTCTCCCATGCTCTTCCCTCTATCTTATCAAATAGCAATGTCCTTGAAAAAGAGTCTCAGTTCTTTCTTTCTCAGCTTTGTCTGGTCACAGGGAAATAGAATATTTTCAAGCCTCTAGTTGGCAGTGTTACAAAGTTTCTTTGCTCTCACTTTCCCCCTCCTTTTCCGAGCAAGTTATAATAAGAATTAATAAAAAAAAAGAAAAAGATATTTTTTAAAAAAGAAATAACTAAAGGGAGCCTCTAGCCTAAAATATTGCAAAATCAAAAAGGAGGAAAAAATAGATGTAAATGAAAAAAACAGTCCAGTTTCAAAATACAAGATCGTGTACAGAAAATCCAGCAAAGAGGAAAAATAGCACATTACTTTGACATTCCAGCTTAAAATCGCCACTTAATCACTTCTGTCAAAACTTTTACAGATTCTTTCTTTTCCTTAGGGTGTCCTTTCAGATCTTAGAATAAAAGAAAAGTTCTCACCAAACCAGCACACTCTCTCTTTCTGCTCTCTTCCGTTTCAGAGCTGTCCCAACTTCAGAAGCTTTAATGGCTGCCTCTTTGCCGCTGGCAAGAAGAGCTTCTCCTGGATCTACCAGGGACTTTGCGGTATCCCTGGGATCGACAGGATGTGCTCTTCACTTTCACCTCTGGTCCCTCTTTTCATTGAACTGGATATACCCAATCCCAGCAACTGTTCTTCATCGGTTTTAACCTCCAGCTCCCTAATCATCTTCGTTGCTCTTCTCAGCACTCTTTCTAGGGTCTCAACGTCCTTTTTGTCCTTTGTTGTGGGACACCTGGCCCAGGTTCCCCCTCCTACTTTTTTCATCACATCATTCTTGGTTCCTTGAGCCTAATGCTAACAAAGTGAAGCATTCAAAGATCAGCCTGCAGGACTATCCCACTAGTGAGGACCACATCGGTGGTTGGATTCAATTTTTTTTGCTACCGGTTCTGTGGGCATGGCTTGGTGAGTGTGGCAGGGGAAGGATAGTGTAAAATCTCACACCTCTCTCAGAGGTGGTATTTGCCGGTTCTCCGAACTACTCAAAATTCCCACTACTGGTTCTCCAGAACTGGTCAGAACCTGCTGAATACCCACCTCTGGACCCCATGTTGTTTTACTTCCTTGGGGACAAACATCCAGGATTTTTTCTGTAGCCACCATACCAGCTATGAAAGCAAATATTGTTTGGTGGATGCAATGGGAAAGAGATTAAATAAAAAAAGTAAGCTCCTAATAATGGCTGAAGGACTTCCGGGACAGAAGCTCCTCTGGAGAGCTGTTATTGTTGTAAAGGAGCATTGAAATGAGATGCTAAGTCTAAAAAGGGTGACACTCTGCCCCCACTCCACCCTCCATGGAAGAAATGATTCCTCATTTGATCTTCTCTTATGGGGAGCAGGGGAGCCCACCTCCAAGGAGACGATCTTCTTTTCCCTGGCTGCCTCCAATGTAATAGACTCTTGTGTTAAGAATTAGATCATGATTATAATGCTAAACTTAGTACTAAACATAAAAACAAAAATAGGATCAGTAGTAATTTGTAAACATAGTTAAGCACTGACTATCATCTGGGATAAATATGTATGATTTGGTCTTGGCTTTAACCAAATGGTGTTATGGGGATCCATCCATAACCAAGATGTTTAACCCAGGATGCTTTTTTTTCCCCTCTCCTCAAGTGGATTTTGTGTATTATACTGCAAAAACATAAAATACGCATGATAATAAATATCTATGGAGATTTTCAGTCATCCAGGTCATGGTTGTCCCGAAGGTGCTTTTTTCAAGAGGCAATTGGACTTTCTGGTTTTTCTTGGAAGACGTTTCACTTCTCATCCAAGAAGCTTCTTCAGGTTCTTCTTCAGAGCTGAAGAAACTTCTTGGATGGAGAAGCAAAAAACCAGAAAGTCCAATCGCCTCTTGAAAAAAAGCACCTTTGGGATATGACAATAAAATTGCTGTCCTCTTTGCCCTCAACCAAGAAAACTTGGTTTGTCCAAGATAGGCATCAAGAGTCAACACTGACTTGAATGTGTCTACACAAACACAAACTAACCCTGCTTTATCCATCTTCTGGAATTCATCATCTTCAATAATTTCTAATTCTTCAGATGGATCTTCTCTGCTTCTCTCAAAGTGTTGGTTCACTAACATTTTTCCAGGTCCCCATTCAGACTTCTTAATTAATTAGAAGGATGGGATACTTCTTCCTTCCTTCCTTCCTTCCTTCCTTCCTTCCTTCCTTCCTTCCTTCCTTCCTTCCTTCCTTCCTTCCTTCCTTCCTTCCTTCCTCCTTCCTTCCTTCCTTCCTTCCTTCCTTCCTTTTTTTCTTTCCCCCTGAAGTTTCTTTGCTTCTTCTGACACAGCCTCTAAATGTCAAATAACCTGGAGTCAAAACAGAAGCCTGGCGTTTTATAACTAAGAACCAACATCACTCAGCCAATCAGTTTCATTAGTTTTTAAGTACTGTATGAATCCATATTGCTAGCTTTGCACAATAGTGAGAGATTTAATTCCCCGCTGCATGTTTTAAGCAAGGTGTTCTCTCAGCTTCACTTCTTCAATAAGGGGAAGAATAATATTGATTCTGTCTAACAAAGAATGTTGCAAGGCATACAGTTTGCATTTGTGGCACAGTTTGAATAATTAAGAGCATCATGTGAATCCTAAACATCATTAGGATCACACATCTACTGTCTCAGAATGTGCTATAAAATTTCTTCACTAACAACTTAGCTGGTACATTTGTACCCAACTGGAATTAATCTGCTGTATAGATATATGTTTTTTTTTTTTAAAAAAAGCTAAAATACAGTTATTATAAAAACGCACAGTGCAGGAATGTTTACTATCAATGACATACAGTAAAAAACTAAAGGTTTTGTAAAATGGGTTGCATGAATTAGACCAAGGGTCTGAAACCTTAAACATGCAAAGAGCCATTTTCATCTGTTTCCCACAGAAAACACTGGGAGCCAATAATTTAACAACCGGTGTGACTGGGTGGGTGTGGCCAACTTGAGGTCACTCACTCCCACCCAATCACCTCCTGCTCTGGAATACAGAGCGAATCTCCATCCCCCGCCATCACTCTTATCTTCTCAGGCCAGGCGAGGAGTGATAGGGAGGGGAGGGGCCAGCCAGTGGTGGGATCAGCTGACAGGGAGCCACAGCAGAGGGCCCAAAGAGCCGCATGTGGCTCCAGAGACGCAAGTTGCAGACCCCTGAATTAGACTGATGGATTGATTACATGCACCCAGAGCAAAATAATCATTTGTGGTGTAACAATCCTATTGTGAGTCTGATTTCATAATCAATAGCCCTCGACTTATGATCACAATTGAGCCCAAAATTTGTGTTGTTAAGTGAGACATTTGTTAAGTGAATTTTGCCCCATTTTACGACCTTTCTTGCCATAGTTGTTACGTGAATCATTGCAGAAGGTGATCACATAATCCCCAAGACACGGCAACCGCTGTAAATATCAGTCAGTTCCAAGCATCTAAATTTTGATCACGTGGCCATAGAGATGCTGCAATAGTCATTAAGTGTGAAAAGTGGTCATAAGTCACTTATTTCAGTGCCATTGTCACTTTAGTCACTAAATGAACTGTTGTAAGTTGAGGACTACCTGTGATGACTTCCAGCAACAAAAGATCTCTCAGTTTTCCATCCAAGTATGCATGTTGATTAGTAGTTTGCTCGCTGATAAAATCTTTTGTAGCTTCTTATATGATACCGTAGCATGAGTAAGGCATTCAATTAGGATTGGGAAGATACAGATTCAAGCTTATCTTCATCCCTGGAAGCTTACTGATATCTTAGCCCAATCACTGTCCCTATCTCGGAGGTTGTAACTGTTACCGATGGGTTGGAAGAAGAATAGCTCTGCAGGTTCCTTGAGTTTCAGTGGAAAAGCAAGATAGAAACTGCATGAGCAAATGAACAAGCAACATAAGATGAGTGGTAATTCTGACCAGTCATGCAAAAGAGGCTCTACGGCCTTCTTTTTTCCTTCTTGCAGATCCTCTCATTCTTTATTATGTTCGTGTACTTCACCTCTTTGCAGCACTTCTGTACATCTGAAGAACTCTAAGCCATATCCAGGGCAGAGAGAAGATTTATCTCTCATTCCAACCATACTTTGCGACTGGCAGTGGTGTCTCATTTTTCGTCATAGCAGGATCCGTGCTTTTATGAATGCAATGCAATCGGGATCTAATATGTATGAACTGGGACTTATATCCTCCCACATTTTAATTAGAGAACATGAACAGGCAAATTATTAATGGGTATCTTAAACGAAAGACCTGCGTTGGTGGAGAATCTGCTCTTAACAACACAGGAAAAAGCAAGCATTTGGGAAAGCTGGATTTGAGGTTAGTAAACGCTGAGGTAAGTTCACATAAAAAAAATAACAAGATGAAGGAGTGAAGAGAATGGAAACCAGGGATAAATTTTCCAGAGATAACCGATACTTATGGGCTTCAATAAACATATCCAATTCACACCTCATGGATTGGGGGAGAATCAATTAGATTGTGATAAGTTATGATATCCCCAGTTCTTTGCACAGCAACCAATCTGAAGGAAATTCATGGAGATTATGAATCCTGTATTGGTGCTTAGGCTGACATGGTTCAAATAGGTATGGAACGTTTGCATTGTCGTTTATTTTCATCACCACTGTATTTCTGAGTTGGGTTGTCCAGTCAAATTTGTGCTCAATGAGTGTGCAATACAGGTAGTCCCTAGGTTACGAGCATTCCCTTAGCAAAGGTTTGAAGTTATGCAATAAGTGCCCCCTAGCGTTTACGAACAAGTCCCGAAACTACGAATCTTGCAGCACTAAGTCAGTTGTTCGCCCTTACGAACAATCACAGAGGCTTTACAACATTTGTCCTGAACATTGCCAGCTGAAATGGAACTTCTGAGGGGATAGATTAGATTAAATTAGAGAGAGAGAGAGAGAGTGAGAGAGAGAGAGATGTAGATGGGTGGGTGGGTGAGTGGATAGAGGGAGATAGATAGATAGATAGATAGATAGATAGATAGATAGATAGATAGATAGATAGATAGATAGAAAGATAGATAGATCAGGGTAATCAACCTTTTTATACCTACCACCCACTTTTGTATCTCTGTTAGTAGTAAAATTTTCTAACCGCCCACCGGTTCCACAGTAATGGTGATTTATAAAGTAGGGGACAAAATCCCTACCACCCCGCATGAAAGCTGGAACTCCCACGGTAGGGGGAGTAGGAACCAAGTTGACTACCACTGATATGGATGATAGCTAAATGAATGATAGAAGAGAGGGGGAGGGAGAGATATGATAGAAAACTGGTATTCTGGGAAAATATTCTGGAAATATTCTGTGCTGGAGAAGAGAAAAACACTAATTTGGCTGGGGAAATGTTTCAATTTCCTAGAACTGAAACAAAAGTGGTTCGTGTTCTAAATATGATCCACCACCACCCCAAACTTTAATACAGGTATTCCTTGACTTGTGACTGGTCACTTAATGATTGACCAAAGTTGCAAAAAAACCCACGGTTTACTTCCAGTTTCCAGCAAAACCCACCCCATGGCGAACAATGGGGTAATGAACAACTGCAGCATTTGCTTAATGGCCATGATGTTCACTTTAGGACTTCCGTGTTTGCCTTATAACCACTGCACATGCTTGACAATTACCACAAGAAGGTCTTTAAAATGGATCCAGCAACAGAATAACCCGTTTTACAACCATCGTGACTTATAACTGTTAATTGCCAGACTCAATCATAGTCGTAAGTCAAGGACTACCTTAGAAAACCACGGCCCAATTTTATAGAAATTAGGGCAGGGACAGAGGTGGTATTCAGCCAGTTCTGACAGGTTCTGGAGAACCGGTGGCAGAAATTTTGAATAGTTCAGAGAACCAGTAAATACCACCTCTGGTTGGCCCGGCCCCCATCTATTCGCTGCCTCCCAACTCCCAGCTGATCAGAGTCCCAGCTGATCGGCTGGGTCTTCTTTTGTTGACCTGCACAGAACGGAGCTGGAAAGCAGGTTAGTGGGGTAGGGAGGGAATGGGGATTTTACAGTATCTTCCCCCTGTCACGCCCACCAACCCACGCCCACCAAATCACACCACACCCACCAAGCCACACCCCCAGAACTGGTAGTCAAAAAAATTGAATACCACCACTGGGCAGAGACTTGGGAGGCGCATGCTCCAAAACTTACATTTTGCTTACACTGCTTTTGGTTTTTCTCCAAAAAGAGTCATATAAAATTGAGAGAAAATTAAACCATCATTAATACGTGAACCCTATCAGATTTCATAGGCATCAATACCGTGGCTTCAAACACCTTCATATTTTTTAAAGAATGAATGTATTAAAAGGCTTCAAACTCCTTTATATTGCTTTTTTTAAAGAATTAAAAGTTAATTTTGAAGCTACTGAAATAACAAATGACATTTGCAGTTGCATTTCCCTTAAATTAATAATACAAAAACCTAGATACACAGACCAGTGACTAAAGAAGAAGGGGACAAAAAGAAAAATCATGGTCTGTTTTCCTCCTACTTTCCCTCAATGCACAAGCAAGATTGGAAAAATACATTACTGTGTCATGTAGGTTAATTCAATGTTTATAAAGCTAAATAGTATAACCATATTTTTCGGAAACCATTAACAGTTCATTTTTAAACTCCTTTCATTTCTCATGTTATCTTAGTGGTGCTGTGTAAATCTTCAAAGGAGGTTTCGTTTTGATGAAGTCTCAAGAGGAAGCCCTGCCTTAAAGCTATTCATTCCGTGAATCAACAGAGCCTCTCTGGCTCCACTGCACTGCCTCTTCTCAGCCTGGTTTTTCTTGACCTGTGATTTGAAACAGAGGAAAGAAAGGCAGGTTAGGAATCCGCTATAGCAATGTTTCACAGCCTCAGCAAGTTTACGTTGTGTGGACTCAAAGGTTCTTCCAACTTGTAGGCAGTGATAACATTCAACCAGTTTGCACTGCTTCGACTGAACTGGTTGTTAAATTGCTGGCTGGCCCCACCCTTCCCCTCACCACCCCTTCCAGGAGTCCCCACGCACCCCGTTTGGGCTCCCAGGTAAATGTAGGAAGGCCTACTAGGCCCAAAATGGGGTGTGTGGGGTGCGGCGTGGCCCCCCCATGGCCCATTTTGGTCCTAGTAGGCCTCCCAGTAGACTGTAGGGAAGCCTACTCGGCCCAAAATGGGGCACATGGGAGAGGTGCCCCTGGGCCCGTTTTTGCTCCCACGGGGTGCAGGAGGCTGAGTGCTGCCTGTCTCACCCCCTGGACATGCCCACCATGGCCTCGCCCACCCAGCCAGTCATTAGGGCAGAGAACTGATTGTTAAATTATTTGAATCCCACCACTAAGCCTCATCGAAGCTGGAAAAGAACCCAGACTCTGGTGAGAGACAGTTAGGATAGAAGAAGACAGGCTAGAAGAATGTCAACCCATAAACTACAAAGAACAATGGGAATAATGGGGGGAGGGAAAGGGGGAGGAGAAGGGGAAGAGGAGAAAGTGTAGGGTAAAAGAAAAAGAATAGCATTGACTTCAGACTATTTTTTTTAGTTCAATAGAATAAGGTATGTAATATAATCTCAGCTTTTTACTTTTGCATAGTAATATACAGCATACTAGCCATTTCTATAACAACAAGGCCACCTAATCAGCAAAAACCAAAATCAAAGCTTCATTTTTTTCCCCATCTCAAGCACAAAGTCCAGAATCGGTTTCCATGCAGAAACAAGTTGTGTTCTTTTCTTAAATCTCTCTGCTAACCCCATCAGCTTTTGCAGCCAGTCATCCATTGTGAGAATTAAGGTATTTGTTCATGTTTGGGGCACAGAACATTCTTGCTGCTGTCAACATATATAACATCAAAGTTCCCCCCCAAAATTTCAAGTTCTCTGTCCATTAAGCTTAAAAGAAGCCTCTGGTTTTATCTTTATATTCACTCTTCTGTATTAAGATGTGAATCCTACTATTGAACCCATATGTCTTTGCTTTCTCACAGGTCCACCATAAACAGGAGAAAGGAAGAAGTTTTGAGGGAACGCAAACAGCTTCACTGAAACAAATCATGTTGCTTCCTGGCTCTGATGAAGAGGATCCTCTTGCTCCAAGGTGACTCTAAGTCAGAGCTTCTTTGAAATCAGACGGAATGCGATGAAAATTGCAGTGAAAATGGATCCAGTAGTGAAAAATATTTGTGGCAAATTTTAGGCAGTTAGATTGATAAGATTTTCTGCAAACGGAAAGGACAATGGTAAGAAATAATGGTGTCCCCTCCAGGGCGCCCTGCTGGAATGAAGTGGAGAGAGTAAAGATAAGAGAATAATTCATACAACTTTTCTTAAAGAAAATATAATCGCTAGGCCAGTCAGATAAATAAGATTGCCACTAAGCTTCTTCTTATTTCAGTGGATGGAAAAGAGAAAACAAAGAGAGAGAAAAGTGTTTAAACTAAGCAGGTCTTTTTCACTTATTCATTCTGTCCTCAAAACTGCGAACCTATCTCCTGTGCTGAATTGAAATACCCTCTACCCCTCTTTGAACTGGAAGTCTGATAGCAGCTGTGGTGAGTGACAAATTTTTATTGAAAACCATCTGATGGTGTGCGTTGCAGCTTAAGAAAATGTACATCTTTCGTTAAAAAGTTGTCAGTCGGAAAAGCTGTTACTACACTTCTGATTTTTCACCACCATAAACTAATACAGCTCTACAACTTTGAGTAAGCCAAAAACTAGAATTGGCATGACATTTGCTATCCCTGTGATTCATTGTTTCTTCACCTCAGCAAGGTTAAGATGCGTGAACTTCAATTCCCAGAATTCTCCAGCCCGCATTTCCCTAACCTGCCTTTCTTGCCTCTGTTTCAAATCACAGCTGGCCAGGTAACTTGTTCTGACCCAGCTCCCCAAACACGACAAACCCTCTGATGTGAACTCAAAAGATTCCTTTATTAGGAACGCCGGCAGCCCTGGCAAAAAGTTTATCTTGCAGGCTAACAAGTCTGGTTGGAAGAGGTATAGTTGTCTGCCACACCTATTCATCTCCGCCCCCTGCCTTTTATCCCCAGAACTAGTATGGGGCCTCACTAGCAGCGATGGCTGTTCCTTCCCCAAGATCGGCCCATGGCTTTCCACTGCTCTCCTCTTCTCCGCCTTCTGCGCAGCCATGTGTCAGGCACTGGACCCAGCTGTCTCTCCTCTTCTTCATCAACCACCTCCAACTCTGGGGGCTGTTGACTCTCCATCTAAGGGCTGCTGAATGGCCAGGCTCCGTCTATCTCTCTCTCTCTGCCATCTCCATTTCCTCAACATAACTTCTTTCCAAAATAATAGGCTGACAAAGTATAACAGGCAATATGCAGTCTGTGGTTGTCCTTGGATCATAGTTGAAAAAAGCATCACACCATCATTGATACAGCAAGAGACAGTGTAAGGCTTTTAATTCATGGGCTGGCATGAGATGAAGGTAATGTCATGGGGATACAACAGAAAAAAGATGCTGTCAGGACATGTGCATGCTGCAGTTAGATACAAGAGAGAAAAGATCAAGAGAAGAGATGTTGTTGGTAGAAGTGAACAACAAAGATTATGCTGATTCAAGGGCAGATCTGTCAGCCTCCAATAATCAATGGCCATTCCCTTCCTTTCTCGCCAAAGCATTTTATGAAAGTAAACATAAAAGGTTTTTTCTTTTATCTCTCGACTTAAAAATCAATTCTGGTGTAATATGAGAGATTTTCTGAACTACATATCAAGGAAGGAACTTGGTGGAACAGTTTGAATTGGAACTAGGGCAAGTTAGGTACATCTAACATGGTTTACAATTTACCCAACTGTGCTGCTTCACATTGGGCTTAGGGTTTGAGCCAATTGATAGCAGGTAGCTAATATCAAGATATAATTAAGTAGAATTCCTAATAATGGAAAAGCAGCACGCACAATCCTGGAGGCACATATATTTGGGTAAACAGGTGTAGTTTACAAAACTTTTCTATGTGTGTATGTTCAGAGACAAAGTTGGATCACCCTTTAAATAATTCATGCAGTGGCCCACATTTTTGGCTAAAAACAGAAAACCTGCAGATGAATTGAAATCCTAGTGAAATCCTACAGTACTTAGGTTTAAATCTCAGGTTTCTCATTCCAAAGTACTAGCCCTAAATTAAAGCTTCTGATTATTCATCCCTGGATTTTGCACTTTTCAAGTCATACTACAAAGAAACACATCTGCGAACATGTTTTTTTTAAAAAAAAACATTTTGATGATGCAGCTTGAAATCAATTCAAGCATGATTTTTATGGGAAGAAAAAGAAAAACAGAAGGAGCCCCATCCCCAGAAAAATAGATGAATAAGACTTGTACTATATCATAAAATCCTCATTTATAGGCACCCTGATTTCCATTGAAAGGACAGAGCTACAATAAAAAAAAAATATTTTTAGAATATATGCAGTATTCAAACATCTATGACATTTATTTAGCATTACAGTTTATAAAACATAAAATCAATTCAGGAATACACTCATTTGAGATAATAGCATTTGACTTTAAAGAGTTCAGTGTCACTTGGTACCTGGCGGGTAATTCTAATAAGAACAGCAAAAACCTAACTGTATTTCCAGGCCTGGTGATTGCCAATAATATAATACAGAAATATTTAAAAAATCACACTTGAATTTTTGGGATCCTGGAAAAGCAAGCGCAGGAGAAATAAAATATGCTCAAATATTCCAATTAAAATTACCATACAGAGAAGAATATGTGATGGGGTCCCATATCTTATATTACTTCTGCATAAGTAGACACTGAAATGTGAGGGAAAATCTTTAAACACACTTTCCCTGATTGCTGATGCGAAACAATTTAACCTAGCCATGGGAAAAGTCTTCTGTATTTAAGATTTCCTGTATGTGTTGCTGAGTTTCCTTCAAGCTGTTGGCAAAGATATACCTTGAGCAATTTATCAGCAAACCACTGATAAAGCAATAGAGATAAGGTTCGGTTAAATATTTGAATCACTCTTCAAACCAGCAGCATTAGTAGCAATTATACTAACTTTGATTTTTAACAAATGTATATCGTGAGCAGAACCAAACCATAATTCCCAATGAGCAAATCCCAGCTTCAGTCTTCAAATAGAAATTTAGATCTAAATGTTTTATAGAGCAATTAATTTTGGACTCCAGAACAGAACTTCATATAATCATTCAATTCTCATGAAAAGCCAACCAAGGTTGACTTAGTTAATTCTTGGTGGGAAGGTCACCAGAAGATTCTTGGCTGCAGCCTGGAATGGGAAATAACAAATACCCTTGAAGATAACAATAACAGAAACCTCTGTATTGTTGCAAAAAAGCAAAATAAATTCCTACAGGAATTGCAGATACCAAAAATCAACTTGGAAACTCTCCCTAGTTTTATACATAGTTGCTGGGACAGGCATATAATATGTGTCCTCCCTTTGTGTCCTCCCTTTGTCTACAAGAAATTTAACAATACAGGAACTATTGAGACTTCCCAAACTGCCTTTCCCAAGATTTTTTGATGCACAAAAGTATATAAATTTGGAATATTTCTGGATGGCTTTCCTAGATCTGGACAGATATTCATATTGAAGTATGACTAGATTGCAAATCTAGAGTTTGTAGACCTTATGATGAATGTCACCAATCAGTATTGACAATGGTTGACTCCAAGTTGATCAAGAGCAAAATGATTTTTGAGCCTGTCTATAGATCCTATCCCTGATGAATCAGATTGTAAAGTAACAATCATAATTTCATCCACACTCCACAATAAATAAATTGCTCATGCCCCCACCCCCAATTATCCAATTATTTGCCTAGACAGATTGTTCTATACCACCTTGCGACATGACAAAAAATATCCTGCAAAAATTGAGTCAAAAACTAACTTATGATCTATAAAAGCAGAGCTCAATTTACCTTTTCTGCATTTAAAATATTGGTTTTTGCTAGATCATAAAGAACAAATGCTTATTCTGTAGTACTGTAAAAGAGCCTCTTTGGAATTTAATTTGCTCGGTGCCTATGACGTTATTCTCTTCAATTCATTGCACTAGTTGGTCATTTAAGCGTTCTGCACACAGATTTCCAGTTTATTGGGGAAAGATTTATAGTTCTATAATGCAAAGGTCTAGCTTAGAAACTTTTGTTCATACAAATTGTTCCTGCTGTTACTAGAAGCCAGCTGTGGCACATACAGCTCAATTTGTGAATTGAAGCAAGAGCTGTTTCTAATTATCATTAGAGTTTAAACACACAGGACATGTTTTACATTGTTGTGGGGGATACAGTCACCTTAATTCCACATCTGTCCATCCATCCCTCATTAACATCTCCTCACACATTAAGGGAGGCCCAAGTACATTTTTTTTTCACAGCTACAGTTGCCAAAGATTACTAGTACAAATTCCTACCATTTCAAAGAAGGAAACTTTATTTTAAAAAAAAAGAATCAAATTCAAAATATTTCCCCAAATTTGTGGAACTGAAATGGAAAATCCAAATCTCACTTGGGGCATAATATAATCATGTCCATTGTAATTCATGACACTTACTTCTTAGGAGCCATGCTGGCTTCAGAACCTTTTTGGGGTCATCATTTCTCTTCTGGAAACATGGGTTATAAATTCAAGTCAGCCACTGAAGGTTAAAAAAGAAATAAATACTGGAATATAATATAATTTCTTACCAGTTGCTCATTTGTTTTCTCAGGGGGAATCAAGAGCCATGGTGACACAGTGATTAGAATGCAGTATTGCAGGTTAGCCCACTGCTCAGTGTCAGGAATTCGATTCTGACCAGTTCAAGTTTGACTCAACCTTCCATCCTTCCAAGATGGGTAAAATGAAGTCCCATATTGTTAGGGGCAATATGCTGGCTCTATAAACTGCTTAGAGAGGGCTGTAAAGCACTATGAAGTGGTATATAAGTCATATTGCTATTGGTATCATAGGTGATCAACTGTATTAGGTGCAATCACTGGGCCCTTTGAGGGATTCTGCCAATTCACATCCAACACATTTGGAGGAAATTGTCTTAGAGAGAACTAGCTGACTCCATAGACTGGAGAAGATGGCTTTCTTAGCATAGACAGACACAGCCGTTCATCAGTTCTTGCAGTTGATCAAGTCTTTTTCTCTCAACACTCAGAAAAGCATAATGTCAGGCATTTATTTATTTATTTATTGGACAATTAATAAGGAACTTTGCAATAGAAGCACAATTTTGTTTTGGCTTGTCTATATGAAGAGGCATTTTCTAAATAACCTATTTTTCTAGGAACCGGTACCCACTGATATCTGTGCTCTTTATGGTCATGATAGTTAACTCCAAGGGGGGTAGTTTAATTCAGATAAGAAATAAGGGATACTTGTGACAACCTAGGTTTTTTTTTTTTGTATCTTAAGGTCTGCCTTATCAGATTAACCTAAAATCCCTTTCATACAACATTATTTCTGTTTCCAGTCAAAGCCAATCAGTTGGATATTCTCAGACAGGCATAAAATTCCCTGGCAGCTCAACTATGGCAGGATAGCATTTTAATGTAGGTGTTCCATTTTACCATATCACAAACTCATGCATAATAACAACACAATGGTCCCTCATATTACCAAAATCAAAATGATACAGGCAAAATTTTGCCCCCGAAGTAGTAAAATCAGTAGAAACATGAGAGAAAGACAATGCCAGTTCATGGCCAGAGCAACAGAAAAACCTGTACGTGTAGTCTTCAACTTAAAACCACAATTGAACCCACACTTGCTGTTGCTAAGTTAGAGAATTGCTAAGTGAGTTTGGCCCCCTTTTGCAACTTTTCTTGCCACAGTTGCTAAGCGAATCACTGCAGTTGTTAAGTTAGTAACCAGGTTGTCAAGTGAAGCTGGCTTCCCCATTGACTTTGTTTGTTGAAGATGACGAAAGATGATCACATGACCCTGGGACACTGCAACCATCATAAATGTGAGTCAGTTGCCAAGCAATTTGATCACGGGGATGCTGCAATGGTCATAAGTGTGAAAAATGGTCATAAGTCACTTTTTTCAATGCTGTTGTAACTCACAAGATTATTAAAGGAATGGCTGAAATTCCAGGTCTACCTGTAATTCATTTAGTGAGTGAAAAACAAGCAACATTTAGCTGGCAGAATCTAACTCTCTTTACTGGTTCAGTCTACCTTCCAGGCACCTTAGAACTGGAGCTCTTTTTAAACATAAGGGCATTTTATGAAACCTTTCATAAGAGCGCTAAACCCAAGTTTTGAAAACAAGTTTAACACTTGGGGGGAAAGTGCTAAACTCATGTTGATAAGAGTTTTTTTGCAAGACCTCATAAGCAGGGGTGGGATTCTACCAGTTCGCACCTATTTACTAGAACCAAGTTAACATTCTAAGCAGTTCGGAGAACCAGTTGTTAGAAGAAATTACTGGCCTAATCCTGTAAGGAAGGCAGGAAGGAAATATTCTGGTGTTGCTTACAGAAACTGCCTCTCCGTTAACCCTTATTACATTCTTGGCAGGACTAGACTTCCTGTCTCTGGAACTTCTCTGGAGTTACTTTCCCCTCCTTTGCTGGTACTTTGCTTGTGTGGAGTCACCATTCAAAGTTACAATGGCACCGAAAAAAGTGACTTATGACTATTTTTCACACTTCCAACTGTTGCAGCATTCCCACAGTCATGAGAGGCCAGACGAGGAGATGCATGCCTCGATGTGACTGATATTGAGTTGGCCAGACCCAGCCAATAACATGACCACCAAGCCATGTCCACCCAGTCACATGACCACCAAGCCACGCCCACCACCTAAGCCACACCCACAGAACTGGTTGTTAAAAATTTGAATCCCACCCTGCTCATAAATACTTTGAAAAAGCACAATTGAGCATATGTCTCTATGGAAGCCCAGGGCTCTGTCTCTCCTGCAGCCAGGAGAGGGCCAATAACCATGGAGGGCCCAACCCAGCTAGCAGAAGAGAGGCAGCATGCATGCTGCCCTCTAAAATAGCCTACTGAAGTTGGACAGACCCTCCTGCCTATCCACATCAGCAACCTTACTGTTAGTGAAGCATGCCAGATTGCAGGTTCCACTGGAAATATTGTGTCAGGAGAAAAAAGAGAAACGCTACTTTAAAGCTGGCACAGCTAAGAATAAATAATGTTAAGTTGCCTGAGGACAATGTCATGAGGGCATCAGAGATAAAAAGTAACTACCGAATCATGTTTATGCTGTAGTTAGGGGAATGTAAAGATCAACTCCTGTTTGATATTCTTCTACCTGTATCCAAGCACCAAGAAGCAATAACTTAAACTGTCATTAGATGGCCGGAGGTACGGATGGATCCGATACATCACCTTTAGTAGATGTAGAATCTGTTTTAGATGCTATTGCCTGAATGAAGTTATCTTTTAGTCACTTAAGCATCACTGGATTTATGTAATGCTTTTGAGGAGGAGTGTTCGCTACAACAATAACTGAAAACATAAGAGGCTGGTTGAGGTCATCCATCAATTCATGCAACTAAACAATCAAGATCTCAGGTCCAAATTGGAAATACTGTTTAATCAAAGCCAATCTCTTGTGTTCTCCTTGAGTTTCCATTAAGCCTCTTCTATTTCCCCTTTATTTGGTATCCCTTTGCTTTCTTCTTACTTCTGGAGAAGCAGTGACTTTGGTTTGCATGACTTGCTTCTGCAGAACCAGAGGAAGAGGAAGAGGAAGAAGAGTAGAAATGGCATGGGGTCCAAGACCAAAAGTGCCTACATTCATCTTCTCGTCTTTCTCACCTTCTCATCTTTCCTACGTACTACTTTCTCCTATTGCTATCTTACAATATTCTGTCCTATGATTTATGATCTATGACTTACTACTTTGTAGTTTGTATGTACACTGAGAACTTATGCACCGGAGACAAATTCCTTGTGTGTCCAATCACACCTGACCCATAAAGGATATTCCTGTTCCCTGGGTTTCTGCAGCATCTACTGAGGCCTAGCAGGGGAAAGAAAAAGAAGGGCCCTTGCAATGAAGACCAAAGGCAGAAAATCAGGAAAACATGTTCCAGTAGCAAGAATATATATCTGATAATGCCGAAGAAGCATCCTTTAACCATTTGAAGCAGGAGGAACCTGATATTGCAGGATCCAATCTCAGTCGGTCACCGGGACCAAAGTTTTATTCTTCCAAACTTTTGGGCTTGTGCTAGAGTCCATCATCAGGGAACTTCTCTCACCAGAATGTGTGCACTGGGTTGTTCTAGACATTGTATTATATGGTGCCTGGTGGTGTGTAACTTTTAGTTGTTATTGGTGTTGATGGCTGGCTATTAAATTGTTGATTATTGTTTCCTTATGCTGCTGCGCCCTGATAAGCTGGTGGTAAATTGACTGACAAGGAACCTATTCCCCAGGCTTCAATTATTTCTCTGGCTATTGTTGTTCCATTTTGGCCAACAATTGTGGTAGCTGTGAAATTGAATGCATGTCTTTGTTCATTGCATTTTGAGGCTATCAGTGAGTTTGTCTAACAACTCACTCGTGTTCTCAAACCTGATATCCATATGTCTTTCCCATAGCTCTAATCTGCCCACATTCAGAGTAATATTGGTGTCCCATCCAGAGGAGGTAACCAATGTTATGGCAGGACCAAGACACACAATTCTTAAATGCTATTACAACAGATTCTTTTTGAGATTTGGAATCCAACGTTCAAGGTTCTAATGACATTTCAAATCCAACCAGATTCAATGACCTACTGTCGATTTAGGAGTTTTACCATTCCCTGCCAGCAAAAGAAATCATTTGGGGTTTCCTCGGTCGCTGAAACTTTTTAAAAAGAAAAGCTTAAATTTAGAAGACAAAGAGCTAGAAAAGGAAAGGGCAGTTACATTTTTGAACTCTGCAAGGTTTCACTCAATTATTAACCATTATTCAATTCAAGTGGAAAATTCGTATGCATATTTATGAAATAGTAATTTAGAATGTAAGCAAAGTGGGTTATAGAATTCTTTATTGGCCAAGTGTGATTGGACACACAAGGAATTTGTCTTGGTGCAAATTTGTCTTGGGGCAAATAAAAGAAAAGATACATTTGTCAAGAGTCAAGAATCATCAGGTACCACACTTAATAATAGTCATAGGGTACAATAATTATTTTTTTAATTCCCACAAAGCCTTGGAGAGGCACACCTGCTCATAAAATATCTGTCATGGTGGGCATGACCAAGAACAACCATCTATTATCCAGAAGATAGATAGACCCGTTTGCTCATCATTTCCATTAACTCTAATAGGATTCCCTACCACTTCAGTTTCCTATTGTCTTTGTTACTGAGCTGTTGCTTCTCATGGCATCTATTTTATGGCATAGACCCTAAGTCCTGAGGAACCATCTGTCTCCCACAGTATCTGCTCACCATCTGTGATCAGACAGATTTAGTTTGCTTCAGGTCCTGTTGATTAATTAAAATCATCTAGCAGGAAGTAGACCTTCTCTGTTGCAACACCTGCCTTCCAGGACAGCATCTCTCTCAGAGCTTCCCATGGACTCCACTCATGAGCTCTAAAATTGTGGCCTTTCTCCCAGGCCTTGGGCTAACTATCCAAAGGGTCCCCCAGGTTGGGGTGATGTGAGATTTTGTTTTTTGTTATTTCCCTCAGGGCAACTGTGTATCTGTGTATGTGGTGTGTATGTGTCTGCTTCTGAGCTTAATTTTTTTGAAACCATTCAGAGTCATATTTGAAGATGGGCAATCTAGAAATTGGATAAACAAATAACATTCCCTAAGATCCCTTCTCCTATCTATTCATTCTTTTCTTGGCATAAATCTATAAAGGGGGTCCTTGTTTACTGACTGCCTTATTTAGCAACTATTCAAAGTTATAAAAAACAAGCTTCGTGACAAACTTATATTTATTGCTATCATAGCATCCTTGGTTAATGATTGTCATGCTTTGCAACCAGTGTGCATGTATGACTGTGAGACTGTGACAGCTTCCTGCCATCACACGATCGCCATCTACAAGTTCCAACAAATAGAATGAAGACAGAATGTAAAAGAAGTGAAGAAGAAGAGAAATCAAGTCATGGTTTCATGGGTTCTCACTTAATTGTAGAGCATTGCACACCAGAACAACTAGATAAAGGACAGTTTTTTCCCAAATGCCATCACTCTGCTAAACAACTAATTCCCACAACACTGTCCAACTATTTACTAAAACTGTATTACTATCATTCTTCTCATCCTTCCTATTACCTATCTCCTCCCACTTATAACTCTAACCTTGTTGCTTGTATCTTTACAATTTATATTGCTTTATTTAGTTTCCTAGTATGATTTGATTTCTTATTTAGTATCCTATGACTATCACTGAGTATTGTATCTTATGACTCTTGATTAATATGTTTTTATGTACACTGAGAGCTTATGCACCAAGACAAATTCCTTGTGTGTCCAATCACACTTGGCCAATAAAGAATTCTATTCTATTCATGACTTCAATTATTTCCTTCATGATGGAAACAGACGTGATGTCACAAGTCTCCTTGCATTATTTTTTTGTTTAATAACCCTGATAGCGTTGCCAGTCCAAATTGCGATGGCTAAGCAAACACTACCTGTACCACTATGAAGACTGCTAATCCTTATCCAAATTTTGCTCCATCGCTTGTGAGTTATTACTATGTGTGTGTTCTGGATGGTAGGCAAGATGGTAGGATTCCCTCTTCAGCAGAACACAAGCCGATAGGAGAAATAGCATACAATTCTATATATTGGGTAATGATATCATGGTTTATTGTATATGTGCGTCAGAGGTGGTATTCATCAGGTTCTGACCAGTTCTGGAGAACCGATAGCAGAAATTTTGAGTAGTTCAGAGAACCGGCAAATACTACCTCCTGACTGGCCCCTCCCCCATCTATTTTCTGCCTCCCGAGTCCCAGCTGATTGGCTGGATCTTCTTTTGTTGCCCTGCACAGGAGAATGGAGCTGGAAAGCAGGTTAGTGGGGTGGGGAGGGAATAGGGATTTTGCAGTAACCTTCCCTGCCACTCCCACCAAGGCACGCCCACAGCACAGGTAGTAAAAAAATTTGAACCCCACCACTGATTTGCATCCAGCATAAGAAAGTTTCTGGTAACTATCAACTATAGATTCAGAAGATGCTACAAGCTTCATCTGCACTTAGCATTTTGCAGCATTTCAGCTCCTTTTAAAACAAAGAAAAAAAAACCTAAGAGCTCCCAAGGAGGAATCAGCAGGCCTACTGTCATTTGGAGGCATCAAATTACCTGCTTTTGGAACAAATCAATCACTTGGGCTACAGTATTGTGAAATTTCAGACTTGAGCTAGAACACTTGCACAATCAGCCTAAAAGATCTTTTACCTTCTGAAATCAGGTTAGGTTTTCTCGTCCATCAGGGTTGGCAATGTTACTTGATTGCCCAGGCCAAACTCTTATTACAATTTTTATTTCTATCCATTTCCTCTTGCTTTTTTTAAAAAAAAAAAATCCATAGCAATTGAGGGCAATCTGTAAAAGAGAAAAATGAAGGATGAGTTTTAAAACTTTTCTCTCTCAGCTCCATGAACTACCAAACCTCCAAATATAATGGCACTGAGGCTTCAGCACTTCAGTCGTTGAGAAGGTAGAGAGTTGAAGTTTTCCTGAGTCCCCTCTTTGTTTATCACTACCAGCTCTTCATATATACTACTACAGTATTCTGACAGTATCACTTTCCTCTGCCTTTTTTTTTTTCCTAAGACAGAGAGACAGACAGACAGAGACAGAGAGACCAACTCTTCTCTCTTTGACTCATTTCCTGGAAGAATTCAATCAATTATATGCTACGTTTTGCCTATCCTTATCAGAGTTGGGCTTCAAAGATTTTAGCACTCTGCCTGGTTTCTGGATGAGCCTGGCCATGGCGGGTGTGGCCTAGTTGGCCTCCTGCACCATAGCGTGAGGGGGGGGGCTTTTTGCCTTTCCTGGACTCCAGGGGCTTTCCTTGAACCTCCAGGAGAGCAAAAACAGTCTCCCTGGGCTCTGGAGGCTCTCTGGAAGCTGGAAATGGGCCTATTTCTGGCCTTCCCGAACTTCCAGGCGACCCATTTTTCACCCTCCCCAAACCTCCATTCAGGCCCTGCACTTACCTGGGATCCAAAATGGACTCCTGGGAGGGAAGGGGTGGGCGGGGCCAACCAGGAGTGGGATTTGGGGTTTCTCCAAACTGCACAGAGTCTTAACTAGGGGCTCTCCCGAACCCCTGTGAACCCTTAGCAGCCCACTCTGATCCTTCTAATATATTTCTTATAAACTATTAGGTTATCGTTATACAACCTGCTTCACTGATCAGGTCAAATTCCCGCTGTCTAGAATAAGCACGCAAAGCTACTACATGCTTCCGCTTGCAAAATTATCTTTTTTCATGATTAAAAATATTGTGAAATACAAAAAGGGGAAGAATTGTTGTGGCAGGAGGATATGTATACACATAGATCTATCTACCATCCCTCTACAGTACACACATGCATGTACATGTAAATACACACACACACTTAAGTTACCACTTGGAAAACCACATTCAGGATAGATTCACCTATTCCAGTCGAAGGGCCAGACTAAAATTATTCTAACTGAAATCTTGAGAACACAATGTAGGGATAACTGAGCCTTAGGCTCTTCAGATGTTGCTGAATTATGGCGGCAAATATTCTTCACTATTGACCATGCTCAAAGAAGCCAAGTAAAGGAGTAATTTAACAATTTAGAGCCCTAGGCAATTGCTACCCATTTGGGTTGCAAACATCTAGATTAAATACCAAGAAAAAGGATTTTTTGTTTATTTTTGCTGATATATAATTGACATCTGAATTTTTACAATGCAGAGACATTAGCCATACCCTAAACCTATCCCTCTTGCAAAAAAAGTGAACAAGAAATACAAATAATCTGGAGTCTGCAAATCTGTTTTACAAATCAAATTCATTAAAAAGCATTCTTGCCTGTTCTGTAACTCTGCAATGCATTCTCTCAAGAGATCTGCCAATGCTTCTTTTGGAAATAGTGAATACTTTTTAATTTAAAGTGATGCTCGGGGCTAGGTATTAACTGAGAGTTTGGGAAGATGCTTACTATGGTGGTTTAATGTTTTAAACAGAGCGTTGAGGTTTTATATATACAATGCTACTTTCTTGAAGCCAATAAAAGTAGCTGAACTAGAAGAAAGACAGAGAGAAAGTGTGTGTGTGTGTGTGTGTGTGTGTGTGTGTGTGTGAGAGAGAGAGAGAGAGAGAGAGAGAGAGAGAGAGAGAAGAAGAAGAAGAAGAAGAAGAAGAAGAAGAAGAAGAAGAAGAAGAAGAAGAAGAAGAAGAAAGAAGAGGAGGAGGAGGAGGAGGAGGAGAGGAGGGGAGGAGGAGGAGGAGGAGGAGGGAGGAGGAGGAGGGAGATAGATAGATGGATGAAGGGAGGGGGGGAGGAGAGAGAGAGAAAGAGTGGGAGGGAGGGAAAAAGAAAGAAAGAAAAAAGAAAGAGGAAGGGAGAAAGAAAAGAATGATAGAAAGAAGGAAAAAAGAAAGGACGGGGAAAGAAAGAAAAAGAAAGGAAGGAAGGAAGAGGGAGGGAGAGAGAGAAAGAAACAGAAAGAAAAAGAAAGAAAGAAAGAAAGAAAGAAAGAAAAAGAAAGAAAGAAAGAAAGAAAGAAAGAAAGAAAGAAAGAAAGAAAGAAAGAAAGAAAGAAAGAAAGACGGATGTCTACTTAAAGACAGTCTGAAAAAAATAGTTTGCAATATATAAAATGTGTGTGGGTGGCTTGCATACATTATGAATCTATCTGTATTAAACAGTAATATGTAGGTTTTGAATAAAATACAGTAACATTATTATTAATGCAAAAGAAAACATAAAAAAAACTTCTGAATGTGGGCTTATTTTTTTCACAAAACTCCCTAACACTTTGAATGACTTGCAAATTTAATATGGTAGTTATGTCTAATTATGTATATACCATATTGTGAATTTCTAGAAATAAATGAATTTAATAAGTGCAAATGGTAAATAAACAATGAATCTGTAGTTACACTTTTACATACGAAAATATGAGACTGCTGCCAAATACTATCTTGAGCTTCTGAATATGGCAATATTTCCCAAAGCTAAAGATTCCTTCCTTCCTTCTTCTTGGTGTGTAGCAGTGTTTCTTCATTTTCCGCTTAAGTTGTTCTTTTTTGCATGAAGGTTATTTTTAGCTGAACTCTAAATCAGTGGTTCCCCAATGCTATCCAAAGATGCATTTAATGTATTACAAGAAAATACCCAGAGAGCTCTATTCACATAACTCACCCTCTGGAAGTACAGTTTTTATTGATCCTTCCAGTCTGTCTCTACTTGGGGCAGGATAAGTTTGAAAAGCCGATGATTTCTATTTCAGAGATAAACATGAATTGCTGATTTACAGTAAGATTGGCTGTTCCGTCTTTGGACTGCAAAAGAATTTCCTAACTTCAGCTCATACATGAAGAACTCCATGTCTATTTATATCTATATTTCCTCTATACTGTATACATGCAAAGTTATGTATGGCCCAGTCCTATTCCTTAACCAAATACTCTGGGATTCAGTCTGACGTACTGGATGAAAAACGTGTTAGGAAGCCACAATCTTAGAATGCCATCTACATACTTATAAATAGTGCAATCAAACACAATAGACCTGGAAGGGACTTTGGGGATGTTCTAGTCCAACCCGCTCTCAAGCAGAAGACCCTACGCAATTTGAGGCAAGTGGTGTCATGCCCCTGGTGGAGACTGACTCTGAGGGAGAGGAGGAACAGCCGACAGGGAGTGGAAGTGTGGCTCTGGAGGTTGTGGAGGAGGTTGGGGAAGGGCAGAGGTCAGCTGAGCAGTCAGAGAAGGACCCAGGCCCATTCCTATCTATCCTAGGGCACGCAGGGAGGAAAGCATAAGGGAGAGACATGGTCTACTCGGGAGGAGAGGGCCTTGATCCTCTTCATGGGCTGCAGCGGTGACAACTGAATAAGAGTATGGACCTGCGTATGGGCAAATGCTGGAAACAAAGCGTGGAAATATCTCTAGTTTATAGTTCCTCTCTGAGTTTGGCATCCTTCCCAGTGTGTGCTATCTGTGGACATCCTCCAGCCCTTATCTTGCCTGGTTTGTGTTGCTTTTTTCCTTCTTCATGGAACTGTGTGGGGGTTTTTTGTCTTCTGTCAAAGATATTCCTTGCTTGGAAGCAAAGTGAAGGAATAAAAGGGGCTTCACCTATTTTCTGTGACTGTTTGTTTTGTATCCCACCCTGGGTCATCACAAGTGGTTATCCAGTATCTTCTTTAAAACCTCCAGTGATGAAGCACCCACAACTTCTGAAGGCAAGCTGTTCTATTGATAAATTGTTCTCACTATTAGGAAGTTTCTCCTTAATTCCTGGTTGCTTCTCTCTTCTAACCAGTGTTGTCTTCTCATGTTTTGGAAAATAAGTTCATCATAAGTCAGGTTAGTAAAAAAAAATGGAATTGCACCATGGAAAGCTGTACAGCTACTTTGTCTAGAGATAAGATAAAGTGTCTTCCTCTGATGATGGAAATCAACATAAATTCATATCTGCAGTGAAACTCTTGTCCAAGTTTATACTTAATGGATGTATCTACTGATGGAACCATCTGACAGTCAAACTTTGTTCTGTTCTAGCTACAACCAAAACAGAGGGAATGAGCAAAGCCTACAAGCATTACTCAGAGGGTTCATAAAGCAGCAGGGTATCGGCCATAATCCTTCAGACATAAGGAGCAGATTTCATGGAATCTGGAAAAGTTCCCAAGGAAAGCTGACCTAGCTCCATTTCACCGAAGGCGAGGTTGGCCTGCTGAGAGCTGTCCTGAATACATGCTGTGTGACATGTGAGCTTATAGCTCTGTTTTCACAGTAGGGTGACTAGAAGAACCTTGGGGACATTGGAGGCAGCGATTAGGCAGCTGAGCTGTGAATTACTTGACAGGACGGTAGCCTTCTGCTTGAGAAGTAGAGCTAAGCATCAAGTTTGTTTCTTAGAAAGCCCATTGTCAGCTAATGGAATTTAGGTGGCTTCTGGAAAGCCTGTCTTACAATTGCTATCTGAAGGGTCAGGAGTTTGGAATACAACCTTCGTAGACGAAAGCAGGCACAGGTAAAGCATTTCATGATGCTAATATTTAAACGAAGGCATATCCACAGTTGCCAATTAATCTACTTGTGCTGGTTGACTCTAAGCCTTCTAAGAAAACCCAATCCAGACTGAGAGATTTTGGCAATAGGTTAACAAGGGATTACAGTCCAGATTATAAGGCTTCCATGACTTTCTATTGGACAATTCCCTTGCTATTGTGCCCTCTCATTTTTCTGTTTTAAGAAAGTCCTAGTTATTAGGAAAGTAATACTTAGCTTTCCTTCAGTAGATGGGTCTTCCTGGACATATATACTCATAAAGTTATGTTAAATATATATGTTATATTATAACATGTTACAATATGTTATATTATGTTATAAAGTTATGTTAAATATACTATGCATATAAAAACTTCAAGCATTGTGATGCAGAGACATGAAGACACACATCAAACCACTTTAAAAAGTATCTTTTTTTTCCAGCATATGCAACCTTCCTTCACCAGCACTGCTTAAATCAGAAGGCCCCAACTCACCATCTGCAGTCTGTCCGAAACCCGCCTGTGGGAGAGATGGAAAGAGCAGCTGCCACCTCCCATGCTGGCAAGCTCAGAAGGTTGGGGACCACTAGCTTAAATAACGTAATGATTAATATCTTTCTTTAGCATCACCTCTTGAATCCCAGCAATTTTTTTTTCTTCAGTTTACCCTCTTTATTTTCCTGAGGAATTGATTCTTCCTCCTCTGCTTTGTTTCGAAGTACAGGTAGTCCTCGACTTACAACAGTCCCATTTAGTGATGGTTCAAAGTTACAACGACAGTGAAAAGTGTGACCTATGACTGCTTTTCACAGTTACGACCATTGCAGTATCCCATGATCATGTCATCAAAATTCAGATGTTTAGCAATGGGTTCATATTTATGACCGTTGCTGAGTCCCAGGATCAGCTGATCCGCTTTTGCGACCCTCTCACAAGCAGAGTCAATGGGGAAGCCGGGTTCGCTTAACAACCGGGTTAGTAATTTATCAACTGCAGTGATTCACTTAACAACTGTGGCAAGAAAAGTCATAAAATGGGACAAAACTCACTTAACAAATATTTCACTAAACAACAGAAATTTTGGGTTTAATTGTGGTTGTAGGTTGAAGACTACCTGTACAGGATTTACAATTTTTCCAGTCACCTGAGGTAAAATGATTTCAGCTCCCAAATAGCCCAAACAAAGTCTCAATAAACCTGGAACTGACTTATTTATTGGAGAAGGTGAGATAGTAATCAATAGTAGTTGGAGGTGGGGAGGAGGAGCAATTTACTCAGGAGAAAAAATACAATTCTGGAGCAGAGGTCACTTTGAGGGTGAATGGACAACTGATTCAAGACAATTTTGCCTATTTCTATTCTACAGAAATGGATGCGTACCCATTCTGTCAAAGGAGAACTGGGCAGCATAGATACATCCATAGTATCCATTTTTGGGGTGGTATTTTTCTTTATGAAGTTTTATTCCAAATTTTGTTTTTCTGAAACAGCTTCTACCTTCCCAACGTAGATCGAGTGTGTGAGGATCTGCATTTTTTTATTCCCAGAGGGCAAATAAATCTTGCACACATCTTGGTCTAGGAAGCAAAATCAGTTGGTGTTATTATTCCATAACTTTTGTCTATTGAGATTCTCAATCACCCAGGTTGTGATTGTCTCAAAGGTGCTTTTCAAAGGGCAACTGGACTTTCTTGGTTTTTTTCTTTGAAAACATTTGGCTTTTCATCCAAGAAGCTTCTTCAGTTCTTCAGTTCCGATTGAGTCAGAAGCTTCGTGCATGAGAAATGAAACGTTTTCAAAGGAAAAAAACCAAGAAAGGCAACCAAGTTGCCTTTTCTTTGGCATATACGTAACTTATTAATCTTGTAGCAAAATGAAAGAAAGATGTACTACAACTTTTTAATCAATATCTTCACTCAGATAGTATCTGTCAAAAAAATGAGTGAGATGTTCTTAGTATTATTGTCAGGTTTCAAAGTGATGAAATCCATTTAAAAAGAAAAGAGCAAAGTCCATCTTCCAAAACAATTTCTTTTATTTAGGAAACCATCAATTTGGCAAAGTCTGTTTTAATTCCAGATCTGACACAACCCAGAATTACATCAAATAATATTGGAAGTTAGAAACAACCCCCAAAAGTCACATTCCCCAATAGAGGTAAAACAACATTGCCTGGTATCATCCACCTCCAGGTCTCAGCAAGGTCAGCTTTTGTTCCCATGGGAAGGAGAACCACCTAGCCTAAACAACTCTCTCTATCTCCACTCCTCCCATTTTAGGTATGTGTCAAGCCCAAAACTCTTCCCCCCATAACCATCAAAGAGAAAGGGGGGAAAAAGGAATATATAATAAAGCTAAATAAAATAAATATAAATAAATAAATAAAATGCATACGTCAATTTCGGGTTTGACAATTATTTAATTAAATTATATCCTATTGTTTTAATAAGAGAGAAGTTAGTCTATAGTTAGTTCTTCCAGTGACAACAGTTGAAATTCCAAGCCTTAAATGCTACTGAAAAGTCATAAAACAGCAATGAAAATACACCTTAAAATAGGAGATGCTTCTAAAATTGGATCTGCAGTTGCACAGGGAAAAACAGATAAATAATGCAGAGCAGATTAACAACAGATTTTACAGTGTCAAAGCTCTGAAACTTCTGGATAAGAATCAACCCAAAATATGGCAAAGTAGAAGGAAAGTGTACCTATTATTTTAATAGTATTTTTGTGGAGAAGTTCCTAGTGCCAGCTAATTACAGTCTAAATTCCCTAATTGATAAAACAGAGAACAGGCCAAAATGAACAGATTTGAAAATGGGCTTGCTTTGGAGATAATATGAGACACCTGGACTGAAAATTGTCCAGCATTTTTATGAGCTACGCTCAAGTTTCCATAAATCTGAAGCCTGCTAAAATTTCCCATGCAATAACTTTTAATAACCATAATGTATAGACAAAAAGGACAGTAAATGGGATTCTTTGTGTTCAAATCTCTACCACACAATTGGATTCCGGATCTAGCTAAAAGCCTAATGATTTGTAAGCATAAGGGATGTAAGTTTCTGAAAAATAATACTGCATGGATAACAACGAGCAACTATTTTAAAGTTTAGAAGAACATAACATAATAAGTGAGTTGTTATTTGACAAAGGTTTTCCTGTAAGGAAACCATCAAGAAATTGAAACAAATAATCAGATAAATCAGTAATCAAAGAAAGACGGGTGTGTCATTTTTCTTGGAAGTTCTTTTCACCAATCAGTTTAAGTAAGATATTCCTAAGAGGAAAGGAAAATGTCGGTAGCATACAGTATTGGGTTGTCCAGCTTTCTAGCTGCAATAAAAGTGGAAGGAATGCTCATCTCTTAATTTATTTGCCTATCATGGGAACTAAGACAGTTTTCTGTATCCTGTACAGAGGTGGATTTATAAACTATACAGATGCAGAGAGATAACTCAACGAGACGTCCATAACAAAGAACATTTATCGGTTCATCAGGTATCCTCATAATTCATGTTTGTGACGAAGTTCTTCTTTTATGACCAATCCTTTGTATATCTGCCTTGTAGTAAAAGATGGTTATCTCCTAACCAACCTCATAGCGATAGAAAGAAGCTCCCATGAGTTAGTGAGTTCAGACAAATAATGAGGAAAACCTCCCCCAACTCATCGAGGGTCAAACTAGTGACCAATCAGGATTACGGATGTGGCCACATGACATGAACTACATTTCCCAGGATACCTTTAACTACATTTACCATGTTGCATTCCCTTAAGGGGACAGCTCATAATTCCTAAGTAACTATCCAATTCCCATAGACTGGCTGGGACAGCACAGACAGTGTCTCTCAACCTTGACCATTTTAAGATGTGTGGACTTCAACTTCCCATACTAACTGGAGAATTCTGAGAGTTGAAATCTACACAATATGAAATTGTCAGAAACACTGAACTAGGAAAAAGAAGGTGAAAGCAATGCTAGTCCATATGGATCAGTTGAATATATATGTAAGTCTAAGATTAATGTCAGCTACACAAAACTATGGTCTCCCTTGACTTTTCCCTAGTTTTTAATGTGGTTTATCTGGAGCTAAATCAGATTGTGGTATTATCTGTGTAGATCAGGTCTGTCAAACTCCCAGCCCATAGGCCAGATGCATCACGCACTAGCCATGCCCATGCCTGGTTAGTGAAGGGGGGGGGGGGAGTCACATGACACCGCCATGACGATGTGACTTTGACACCCTTGGTGTACATCAATGTTTCTCAACCTTGGAAGCTTCAAGATATGAGGATTTCAAGTCCCAGAATTCCTTATGCTGGCTGGGGAACTCTGGGAGTTGAAGTCTATACCTCTTCAAGTGGCCTAGGTTGAGAAACACTAATCTAAACACAATGAACCATAACAGATCCATTGATGTCATAGAGGAAATAGCCAGTCTCAACATATCTGTTTATTTGAAGATCACTATGGTACGGTTCTGCCACCACGCTAGCTTCCACTCCCCCATGTTCTTTATCAACCCAATCTTTGCCTTTTTATTATTATCCTGAACAATTGAACACATTCCCAGGTAAAACACAAAGCTGCAGTTCTCAATTTTAAAAAAAATTTTCCGTAAAATTTTGAGAACCCGTAATTTATAAAGATTATAAAGTTTATGTGGCTGGCACTTCATTTTGTACCATGCTGACAGGGTTTATCATCCTTACTAATTAATTAATTAAGAGTATTTTTAAAATAATTAAGTTGGGCAGCGAGCCTTGTTGGCTCACAGTGAGCTGTTGTTAGCTCCCAATACACTGTTTGTTGCATCTCATTTCCATCGCATTGGAAAGTTCATTTGCCCCGTTATTTCCACTATGACCCGGGGGATCGGCTGAAAAATACAAAAAGGAGACGCTCTGTTCAAATTTCAAGTCATACTTCAAAAAAAGAAAAAAATATACAGCATATCTTATAAATCCTTCTTTGCCCTCTCATTCAATGAAGGGACATCCAACCTTGACCTTGGTGAAATCAGAATACAGCTTGCACAACAGTCCAAAATTTCCATTGCTAAGCAAGACAGTTGTTAAGAGAGTTGCACTTCATTTTACCACCTTTTTTTGCCATTGTTGTTAAGCGAAACATTGCAGTTGTTAAATGAGTTGTGTAGTCGTTATGAAAATCTGGCTTCCTCCGTTGACTTCACTTGTTGGAAGCTAGCTTGGATGATTATAAATGATGATCACATTGATCAGTGGTTGCCAATTAGTGGGCCGGGGACCACTGGTGGTCCGTGAGAAAATTTTGGTGGTCCGCAAAGAAATGTCCCCCCCCCCAGCACTCTCTCCAAAGCAATTAATCCAGGTTGTGTGGGAACACAAGGCTACACCACTCACATGGCCTGCCCACCCACTGGCCCCCGCCCTTCAGCCGAGCACAAACCATACCTTGAGTAGAGCCACACAAGCTGGAACTGGAAGGTAAGACCAATGGCAGGGGAGGGCAATCCACCCCGGGGTGGCTTGCTGACGTTGATAGGAAAATCGGTCCCATATTCCAGAGCTGCAGTAGTCACAGGATTGGCCCTTTGGTCATCCTGGAGCAGCTCCTCCAGTCCATGGCAGGCCGGTGCACAGGCCAGTCCTGTGACTACTACAGCTCTGGAATATGGGACTGACTTTCCCACCAATGTCAGCAAGCCACCGTCAGTCAAAATTCATATTAGTGGTTCATAGGATTTAAAATTATGAGTTTGGTGGTCCCTGAGGCCCAAAAGGTTGGTGACCCCTGACATAGATGGTAGGACAATGCAACTGTCATAAATACATGCCAGTTGCCAAGTGCCTGAATTTTGATCACGTGGAATGCTGCAACATTCATGTGAAAAAGGGTCATGTCACTTTTTTCAGTGCCATTGTAACTCCAAACAGTCATTAAACAAATGGTTGTAGATTGAGAATATCTGGAGTTGCTGTTCTGATCCATTACTCCATCACTCTAAGCTTGAACTTACAGCATGATCTCCAGCTAGAATCAACTGTGAACATTTTCCTTGAAGAATCACCACTAGAAGTATTACTGCGGATATAGCTCTTATGGAAAAGGACTTGAGAGTAGATTTCAGGAACGGAATCAAGTTGCAAACTATAGTGGGATTAGAAATAATGGAGCAGCAATAAGAAAAGCAAATCAAGCATGTCAAGACCAGGAGCGGATATAAAACAGCAAGAACCCTAATGGCCTTATGTAAATCTCCAATGCAGCCACTTTCTGAATGTTGTATAATGAACTTCGGAATCGACATTACGGTTCTGTAAAATTCAATTAATGCATCCGTGAATTGTTCCCTATCGAACTGCAAATGTCTTCAGAAGGCCCCCCCCCAAAAAAAACCCTTTTCCTAAGATCCTAATTCCTCTCTACCCTTTGCCATCAGCAGAAATCGTTTTTCAGTTTCTGATTGCAGAAAAAGAACATTTCCCAGTCCTGCTAACCTATTAAAAAAAGCCTCAGATGTCATTAACAGAGGCTGTTTTAAAAGCTTAATGGTGTACAGGAGGACAATTTCTAGGACCGAATGTTTTTAGCAAATGCTACCGTGGAAGGAAAAGGTGATCCTTTTTTTGTACAGTGATAGCACCCACTATTGAAATTTGGCACACCAATTCCCTCCATTAACATCCTCGGAGAGCATATCCTGGCCTAATGGCTATGAAAAAAAGGCCTTCTGAAGTAGAGGTGGTTTTTCTGTTGGTGAGAAAAGTAGGAACGTTTCCAGCATTGCAAGAGACACTCCGGAAAGTATTTTAGATTTCAAATCAGCCCCTGGTGCCAGTAATAGGAGCTTTGGTAAATGTCCCAGTCTGGGATATTGGGGAGTGGGGGAAGAGGGAATAGAGCTCTTTAATCCCTCCTTCCTAATTTTACTTTGAATAATGCTTAGTTATTTTTCTCCAGCCATTATTACTTTTATAAATAACTCAGGGTAGCAAGCATACCTAGCACCCCTTCCTTCTCCATTTTTTTTACCCAGAACAACAACCCTATGAAATGGGTTAGATTGAGACAGAGAGAGAGAAAGGGATTGGCCCCAAGTCACCCAGCTGGCTTTCCCAGCCAAGGTGGGACTAGAACTCACTTTCTCCTGGTTTCTAGCCTGCTGCCTTCACCACTACACTAAACTGGCTGTCTTTGTTTATTCTACATATATTGTCTGTTCTATAGAACGGACTTCTACAGCAAGGCAAGGCGAGGGGATAGATGATGAAATCTGTGCTGTGATATGACACAAGCTTCTCCCATTTTGTGCCAGCATCATAACTTTCCCCTCAAGTATATAACAAGAATCAAATTGTATCATGATATCACGATTATGTCTTCACACTAATGAAATCTTACCCTGCTATGGTCTTTCAAAAGGCTGGTTTAAAAGGCTAACAGCACTTCTCGCTGGCCAATCTTTCTACCTTCTGCCCATATGAAATGCAGCTGACATCAGTCCAGGCCATTCTCAGTTTATACATGCATTTCCTTCCTTGTAACATTTCTCTGCATGCAGTAGATCAGGTGGAATTGACCAGTTAAATCAATTAAACCTGCTATAATCCCATTTGCTATGCAGATGCATCCAGGATGCATTTGCTGGATTACAAAATGTAAGATGGAATCATAAAAACAAAAGCAAGCAAGGGAGGAAAATCAATGTTTTCTCTCTCCATTCATATAAGGAAGACTTAAGTGAAGAGCTGTAATTTTCAACCATTAGCTAAAACGGTAATAGTAATTCTACAGTGTGCAAGCTCACCTAAGGAATAAAATAACAAGTATTACTTAGTGGTACATCAGTTATTAGCAAAGCCTGCTTAGAGTCTTAGTTTGTTGGTTTACTTGTTTGTTTAGTTTGTGATTATTTCTCAACTTTAGAGAGAGAGAAAAAAAACTGGCTTGGAAGTTCTCCGTCCATGGAAATATGAGAGATATGTTGAGATTTCAAATCGTGGTCACAGTGCTATATTCTTGGGCTAGGAGGAATCTGGTCTTTCATTGAGTCAGCATCCACCTACTCAAGAGTGTCTTTTGGAGTTGTTTCTATTGTTTGATGGCCTGTTGGCTCCTCGTGCTCCATCTAGTCTTACTCTTCAGCCTCTAATTCACAGAATTCAAAGAAAATCTATCATTGTAAGACATCTGAACAAACAAGCCTGATCTTGTGTCTTCATCTAGTGTGCAAGAAAATGGCAATGCTGATACTGGCAGCTTAAGGCCATGGCCATATATGACTGAAGACTTAAAATCTGGCAAGCGCTATTTGTCGGGCATAAGCAGATGTCTATGTAGAAGTCAGTGTCCTGCTTATCTGTATTCTAAGAAGCTTGGATGAAAAGCAGAACGTCTTCAGAGAAAAAACAGAAAGTCCAGTTTGCTCTTGAAAAAGCACCTTTGGGACAACCATAACCTGGATGACTGAGAATCTCCATAGACAGTCAACTGACTTATTATTCTGAACTCTCCGTGAGGTCTGAAGGACATAGCAATGCAGTTTGAAAGCATGCAAATGCGAGTAGATTAATAGGTACCACTTTGATGGGAAGGTAACGGCATTCCATGTGTCTTTGGCATATAACCATGACCATATGAGAGGTCTTTGGACAATGCTGGCTACCTTGGTCAAGAAACAGATATGAGCACTACACCCTAGAATCAGACACAACTGGACAGGGAATAAACCTTACAAACTGGTGAGTGGGGTCAGCTCTTGTGGGATTCTACAAGCTTCAGTTGTCTCATCCCTAGCCTTTAACATTACATGAAGCCGTGTTGAATGAGGGATCATCATCTGGGCAGGTCCAGAGATATCATGGAGATTTTGGCTTGAAAGTTGTGATGGGACAAAACAGTGTAACAAACTTGGTCCAGAAAACATATTGACACTGGTTCTGTTCTGTCGTAGGCCTCGTCAAAAAAATCAGTCAGTCAATTCTGAGTCATCCCTTAACTTACAGTAATGTGAATTATTTTATTCACAGTCAGCCAACATCTTGGCAAACAGTCTCGCAAAGGTAGACTAATTATCTCAAACGTTTATCAATCCTGGAACGCTGCCCGGTAAATAGTTCCACATTCACTGTTGGCAGGGAAGGCTGGGTTTACAGACAAATCTCCATGAGGCTGGAACAAGTGACTGAACGAGTGAGTTGCTTCCTGCAAAAGTCCCCTTCCCTTTTGCTCCTCTTTTAATCCTGATGGGAGGGTCCATTCATTGTCCACCTGTGGCCTTGCTCCCATGTCAACCCTGAGTTCTTATCTGCTCCTTTCCTTTTAGCAACTCTGTGCATGCGCAGGCTGGGAACCAGTTCCAACTGCTCCCCAGCCTCACTGTTACCTGAGCCCAAAGGCAGCTAATGACTGCCAGCCTGCCTTGGCCCCATCTCTGCCTCTGATGCAGATCCCTCGTCCAAGCCTTCCTCAGCCTCCAAGACTGGCCGAGGTTCCTTCCCAACCTCCTCACTACTGTCCGACTCCGCTGCCTGCTCCGCCGGCTGCCAGTAGGCCGCAACAGGTTCTAACTCCCACTGAAGGAGCAAGTCCATATCTTGGGAAGTCTTCTAGATTCACATGTGGAGGCCGTGACAAGGGTAGTCTTTGCCATGCTTCAATTAATGCACAGTTGTGACTGTGGCTGGAGCAGGACACCATAGCCCCAAGATATAGTGTCATCAACCACAGAGTACCATAATATACTTTACATAGGACTGCTTTTGCTCAAAAACTGCAGTTGGAGCAAAATACTGCAGTCTCTATTTTGCCATGTATCACACAATCATATTACACTTCCAAAACATTTCTAAGCAAAGTGATGGTTGTAACCTTCAAAGTCCTACATGGGTGGTCATATAGATATCTTCAGAACCACCTCCTGCAGGTGGCACCAGCCCATCCTGTCCTAGGTGGGGGTGTTCATTGTTCCCAGAAAAAGGTAAGTGAGATAAGAGGAATTGGGAGCAAAGGTTTCCTGTGTGCTGGTTCCCAGCATGCAAAGCAGCTCTGCTTCAAGAGGATTAGAAGGCACCTGCCTTGGCATCAAAAGGCATCTAAAATGGAACTTTTCCAGACGGTCTTTAATTGACAGTCTGTTGCTGTATATAGACTGGGGTTCGATTAGATTTATTATAATTTGGGGTTTCTTGAACTATGAACTGGTCAAGTTGCTTCAAATCAGAAGAAAGAGGATGAGCTCAGAGACTCTGCTGGTCCAGTATAGAAGAAAGCATCAAGCAGAATCGAACGAGGGTTTCAGCTTGCTTAAAAGAGAGCTCCATGTTCCTATGTTAAATTTTTGTTCTTATGGTTAAGAGGAAGGCTGACATTTACATTTACACACACACACCCTGTCCCACCTGCCCCTCCCCCCAAAAGGAAAAAATATAGTTTTGGAAAGTCCATTATGTGAGTAATAAACTACCATTTATCACTATTCCTCTGTATTTCTTCCAAATGTTACTGTAGGAGGCAAAGATCCAAGGTTCCTCTTCGGATGTTTAGATATCATATCTTTGCATAGTTGTTTAGGGCAGAGGTGGTACTCAGCAGGTTCTGACCAGTTCTGGAGAACCGGTAGCGGAAATTTTGAGTAGTTTGGAGAACTTGCAAATACCACCCGCCCCCATATATTCTCTGCCTCCTGAGTCCCAGCTGATCAGGTGGGTCTTTTTTTGTTGTCCTGCACAGGAGAACGGAGCTGGAAAGCAGGTTAGTGGGGTGGGGAGGGAATGGGGATTGTGCAGTATCCTTCCCCTGCCACACCCACCAAGCCACGCCCACAGAACCGGTAATAAAAAAATTTGAATCCCACCACTGGTTTAGGGTCTCTTGCCTGAGCAGGGGAATTGAACAAGAACACTTCCAAGGTCCCTTCCAACCCTGTTGCTCTATGTCCTAGGTCAATGGTTCTCTGTCTGTGGTCCGAGGACCCATCACTATGATGTTCTTATAAATAGCTGGATGAGGAATTCTGGGAGTTGAAGTCCACAAGTCTTAAAGTTGCCAAGTTTGGAGACTCCTGTCCTAGAGGGTCTGTGAAGGACACAAAGAAATGTTATGATTTAAATCTTGGGTTACATATTGGGCCTCTGTGGCCCTGGTACACGTGACCCCAAAAGGTATTTAAAGGGAGCCTGTGGTGAAAAGAAGATTGAGAACCACTGTTCTACCGCTATGTTGTTTTCATTGCCTTCCTCTCTGGAGGGGGGAAAATCAGACATAAAACTCTCAAGCAACCCGTTAAAATTCAACATTAATCTTAATATCCATCACGCATTCACTTTTGGATAGAATCGAATATAAACATTTGGAGGGCGAGGGGGGGTGGGTGGGTGGGAGAAGTCGATACCAAAATAAATTAACATTTAAGGGCAACTGCCTTCCTAGGTTACGTTTGTGAATGAGAGGCAAAGCCGAAGCGTGTTTGTTAAGGTCTTCTGCGCACCAAGCGTCGGCGTGATAACAGTTCGTATACAATTTTTATATTTTTTATCCCACCCATAATAAAAAGCGCGGAGGAGATGGCGAGGATCTCTGCTCAGGGCAACACGAGTTCCAGATACAAATCCCTTGGGGAACCCCGAGGCAGAGGGGAAAGCTCGGAGGATGAGATCCTTGTCACTTCCCAAATGCGGTCGCTGCGCGCAGGTTAATTCATGAACAGGCATTTCCTGCAAGATTGAAGCAATCAAGACTTTGCAAAGCGTGCGAAGGGAGCCTGTTGCCTGCCAGCCGGCCCTCAATCCTTGCGCCCTCCCTCGCCTCCTTCCCCCGCTCCCCCCGCCGCCCAAAAAAACACAACCCACCGTCCAGGTTTTTAAGACCGATTATTTCCTTGCCAGAAGCCAAAGAGGACCCAGATAGAAATCATTGGTGGGGCCAATGAGTCCCAGCGGGAGAAACTTGACCGCCAACCTCCTCTCCGCGTGTTCGTGGAGCTTCTCGCTCTGGGTCACTGGAGAAAACCTCTCGCGTGGCCTGTTTCTCCTCTTCCTCCCCCCGCTTTTTTTCTTTTCTTTTCTTTTGCTACAGTAGCCCTCGACTGCCTCTGAGCCCTTCTCTTTTTGAGAGTCTAGGCTGAGAAGGTCCAGTAATTCCGCCCCCCTCTTTTAAATAAAAGGGAGGGGAAAGAGGAACAGTGAAACAGTTTGAACAGGGGGTCTTTGGTGGTCTCTGAGCTTGATTTGTTTTCTCGCAGACGGTTCATTACCCAAACTAGATAACGTCTTCTCTGCTAGGTGACTGCATTTTCTTGCAGGAAACAACCAAGCAAGAAAACAACCGAGCTCAGAGAGCCACCAAAGACACCCCCCCACACACTGCAACATCATTGACTTGTGCGACACAAGGACCCCTGCTTCTTGCATTTCTAGTAATAATTGCTAGTCTGGTGAAGAGAAGGACCAGGGGAGACATGATAGCAATGTTCCAATATTTGAGAGGCTGCCACAGGGAGGAAGAGGTCAAGCTATTTTCTAAAGTACCTGTAGACCAGACAAGGAATAATGGATGGAAAATGAACAAGGAGAGATTTAACCTGGAAATAAGGAGAAACTTTCTGACAGTGAGAATAATCAACCAAAGGAACAGCTTGCCCTCGGAAGCTGTGGGAGTGCCAGCACTTGAGACTTTCAAGTAGAGATTGGACTACCATTTGTCAGAAATGGTGTAGGGTCTCCCGCTTGGGCGGGGGGTTGGACTAGATGACCTACAAGGTCCCTTCCAACTCTGATTATCTGTTATCTGTTATACCAGATTATCCCCATCGCACCCTTCTATCCATTTCATTGGTGCTATGAATCCTAGTATTGAGTCCCCACAAACTGCAACTTTTGTTCCCATGCAAATTATCATGGTTTAAAATAACCAGAATAGCTTGAAGCAGAAAAGTCCTATCCAGCTAGTCCTATTTCTGAAAATAGCATATCCGAGCCTTTTCGAGGAACCTTAATCCTGCAAGTTTGAGCCATTTTAATTTTTGTAACTTTCTTTTCCACCCCCACTCCACCCCTCAGCCCCGTCCCATCCTGTGGACAGCCAATCTCCCTACGGCGTTGGGTGCCACCAAAGCAACTTCAAAATGGGCACCCCCCTTCCCAGCCCTGAAGCATCAGTTACCTGGGTGTGCTACGCAAACAACTGCAGCTCTGGGAGGCTGGCCCAGGTGGTATGGACAGATCAAGGTGGCTTTTGTGGCACTCATGCTGATGTCTTCAGAAACAATGATGGCCATGAAAAATGCTAAAGAAATACAGCCCTCCAAATCCTCTATGTGTCCCCTCGCCCCCTGTGGTTACCCCATCTACTGTATGTGGTTACTAAGAGTTGACATCCCAAGTACGTGGTTACTAAGAGTTGGCACACCATCTTTCAATGAATCAAATTCCCCTTTGCAGAGGCTGTGTAAAACCTATAATGCACCCCCAAAATGATTGAAACAGCCACGTATCTAGCGCTCTGACCCAGCTTATCTCAACCTTTTTCTGAAGTGCAGGATCAGAGCCGTTTCAAAAGAGCATTTGTACTTGGAAAACAAGTTTGGTTGGGGTTAGGGTTAGGGCACTAGACCAATATATAAAAAGACAAACGCCTTGGAAAGTGCTGAGCAGGCGTAACGTGCTCCCTTCCAGGACCTACATCCTAAGCCAAAAGGATCTTGGAAGGCAGAGCCCACCAACCCCAGGAAAGGAGAGCAGGTAATAGGAGCAGCTGACCAATAGGAGCCAGGGAGAGCCAACCTTGGATGATGTCAGCCATCAAGCTGTCAATAAAGAGTCAGACCATATCCAGCATATCAGGGGGGAAAAGGGGGGGGGGGGGGAGTGGAAACCTTACATCAAATATTCTAAACCTTAAGAGCCACTGATGACTGTAAACTGCTTCAATTCGGACGCTCAGGGCATGGATGGAGACATCATAAGAAGCTCCGAGAAATGGAGTGGAACAAATGGCTTGACTCAGTAGAAAGGGGGCTTCAAAGCAAGCGTAGTAGATTAATTCGTAGAGAAAGAGCTGGAAAGGAGCAGGTTTGGAAAACGCGTTCGCTTCCACGGAAGCCAACACAGGCTCGTTTCTCACCTCCTGGCTGTTGAGGCGAGCCGTCCCTAGATCAAGAGCAGCCAAGGTGCCCTACTCTTTTTGTGTGCTCCATCAGGTTCACTTGGGAGAGTGACGGGGGGAGGAGTGGTAGGTGTCCAAGTAAGAGGACCCTTTTAGCCAGACACGGAGGTCTATATAAATCGGATCGCCTATCTGGCGCCTCGTCCGTCTCTATTTATCTGGGAACTAGGAGCCTAATTTGAGCTGCTCCGAGGCTGTACAAAAGCGCAGCCCACCGGCGATTCACACACACACACACAGAGGGGGCAGGGAGAGGAAGAGGAGGGAAGAGGGAGGGAGGGAGAGGGAGAGAGAGACAGAACGGGGAGGGGAGACAGAGAGAGGGAGAGAGGAGAGAGGAGAGAGAGAGAGGAAGAGAGGGAGGGGAGGGAGAAAGGAAAAGGGAAAGGGAGAGGGAGAGGGGAAGAGAGGGAGGGAGAGGGAGGGAAGAAGAAAGAGAGGGAGAGGGAGAAAGGGAAAGGAAGAGGGAGGGAGGGGAGGGAGGGAGAGGGAGGGAAGGAGAAAGAGAGGGAGAAAGGGAAAGGAAGAGGGAGAGAGAGGGAGGATGAGGGAGAGGAAGAGGGAGGGAGGGAGGGAGAAAACTGAACCGCTGATAAAAGGGTTGCGCGCTAGTTTTCTTTGGAAAAACGGGTGTCGAAGCAACAACCCGGGCAACGGATTCAAAACTTCGCCGTTTTGCTGCCTTTCGCGCTGACTGCCCGGCTCTCCGCACATCTCTTCTTGTGTTCCCCCACCCCAATTTATCACATAGCGAACTTAACACGACTCTCGTAAAACATCTCCCCTCCCCCTCCTCACCAGCCTGTGGATTTCGACTTAGTCCCTGCACCGGCGCAACTCCTAACCAACCGAGAGGCTCGTTTAAAAAAAACAAAAAAGGTGGGGCGGGGAGGTGCCAGGGCAGCGAAGCAGACCGGGAAGGTGCGGGGTGGGGAGAGAACGAAGTACGGAGAAGCGGCGTTGGAGTCCGGACAGCCGACAAGTGGTTTGGTTTTTTTTGTTTTCCCCCACCCCCACGACTGGGAGAAGAATGATTCACTCTCGTCTATACGAACGAAAGAAAAGTGACGCTTCCCCCGCCCCTCTCCTCTCCTCCTCCGGTTTATCCTCCTGCGTTTTAAAGCCCCCTCTTGCCAGTTACCCTTTGGCTCGGCTTGGGCGCGCACAGACCCTCCGACTAAGCTAACCGCGGCGCCTCCTTCCTTTTGGCGTGAAGGGTTTCGAGCGGGTGAGAAGTGGAAGTTCCTTCTTCAAGAACTGGGGGAGCGCAGGAGGGGAGGAAAAGAGAGGAGGCGAAGTGGGGGGTGGGGTGGGGGTGTCGGTCGTTACTGCCGTTGCTGCGCGCGAAGGACACGCCTTCCTTCCTTGCCGGTTGCCTTCCGACGAGTTGATTTGATCCGGCTTTGGCGTGTTTTGCTGAGGGCCGCCGCCCCCCCGTCCAACCCCACCCCACCCCACCTCCCGCCCGGGCGACGTCCAGGTTGACACACACCGTCCGGCTAGGAATGGACGGCGAGAGCTGTGCCACGCGCGTCTCCGGAGGAGGCTGGCTCGAAAGAGGGCTGGCTCGTCCATACCGTCGGATGGGTTTTTTTCCTCCACCCCACGGCGGCTAGATCTCCCTTCCTCCCTCCCTCCCTCTGCCCAGGCGAGGTGCTCCATGCCCCTCTTTTGCCTCGAACTTGCTGCCATCAATAATTCATCGGCTCCCAGCAGTAGCGGCGGCGGCGGCGAGCAAGAGAGCAGCAGCAGCAGCAGCAGCAGCAGCTTCGATAAGAGAGAGCGCGAGGCAGCAGGGCGGGGAGGCAAAAGCTGGTGCGTGAGCCGTGCTTGCCGGCTGCCTGCAGAGAGGAGGCGGCGGTGACAGCGGCGGCCGCTGTGGCGGTAGCAGCCAGAGCAACGGCGGCAACGGCGGCGGCGCATTCGGAACTCTCCCTTCTCGCCACCGCCGTCCCCAGCATTATGTTCCCGCAACGCGCGGCGGCCGCCTCCCCGGCAAAGGCCGCCGACGCCGAGGAGGACACGGGAGGATGAGGACAGAAGGGAGGCGAAGGAGGAGGAGGAGGAGGAGGCGCAGGCGGAGGGAGGCGGAGGAGGCGAGGCGGGGAGGAGGAGGAGGCGCAGGCGGCGGAGGAGACGCGGAGGATGAAGTGGAGTGTCCGGGGAGCCTGCGCCGCGCTCTCCAGCTGCCTCCTGCTCGCCTGCGCGCTGAGCGCCGCCGCCGTGGGCCTCAAGTGCTTTTCGCTGGGCTCCGAACTCAAGGGGGAGCCGTTCCGCCTGGGCACAGCGGCCGGCGCCTTCTACTCGGGGCTCCTGCTGGCCGCCGGGCTCTCGCTCTTGGGCTCCGCGCTCTTCTGCTGCCGCCCGCCGGACGACGAAGGGGCCGGCGGAGCGGCGCACCGCCAAGGGCACGCGGCGAGCGAAGGCGCGGTGGTGCCGGTCGCCGGAGACGCTCAGCCTCAGTCCCAGCCGCTGCCCAAGGCGCCCCCCGGCGGGCGACAGAACTTCCTCCTGCTGGGGGTCCTGGTTTTCATGCTGGGGGTGCTGAGCGCCTTCGCCGGGGCCGTCATCGACGGCGATACGGTGTCGCTGGTGGAGAAGAAGTACTCGCACTACTGCCTCCTACAGGTTGGAGGAGGAGGAGGAGGGTCGTCGGCTCGGCCCCGGCCTGCGGGGGGCCCCGACGGCTCGGGGACGACGCTGTTGCTGCGCTGCCAGAAGCTGCGGGACTATCAGCGCGGCTTGGTCATCTCCACCATCTTCAACGCCCTCGAGTGCCTGCTGGGGCTGCTCAACCTGCTCTTGGTCAAGAACTACAAAGCGGCGCAGCAGCGGGGCCTCCGCCGACGGCGGCGCTGCCGGCAGGAGCAGCGCCTCGCGGGCGGCCGTCGGAGGCGACGGAGGGGGGCCGGCGGCGGCGGGGGAAGTGGTGGCGCCCCGGGCGGCTCTGGTGGCGGGCGGCGGCCTCAACGTCAAAGCCAAGGCTCCATCTTCTCCAGCGAGGACCCGGATCTGTCCCCGGGGGGCGATTGCGCCTTCCAGGCCGTCTCCTACATCAACGTCGGCGTCTTCCACGTCTTCGACGAGGCCGGGGTGGAGGTACACTGTGGTGGCCACCCTTCCATCGAGTTGCCTGGGTATTCGCCCATGGACCCCGAGCTCAATGCCTCCTACCCCTACTGCTACCCGCTGCCCAATGAGCAGCCTCCTGCCTACGAAGACATCTATCCCAGGGAGCTCTGTGCCAACCGCGTCTAGGCCCCGGCCAGGCCCCCTTGGAGACTTCTTGCCCTGCCCGTCAGCCTACTGGACTGAGAGGGGCAGAAGGTGAACTTGGGACGAAGGGGGCAAAGCACAGAGGTTTAATGGGCAGGACCAGTAGCACAAGGTGAGGCCAAAAAACCCCTCCCCCCGCTGTTTGCCAGGACTCTTAACCCAGAAGCTGCCAAAATAAAAAATAGAAAACCAAGGTAGAACCCCAATAAATGCCTAGAAATGAGACCAGGCCAGTGTGTAGTGTTGGTCCTGCTTTTGGTAGCAAGTGGTAACTGGTTGGTCCAAACAGCTTTGCCTTCCTTTTCCCCCCTGAAGGCATATTTTTCTCTTCACTTCTGGTTGGAGAAGTCTTAAACAGAGTTTTAGAAAGTTGCCAGTATTTTGCAACCTGTTGGAGTTTTCTCCAATATATCCTGTCAAGATTTCTCTCTTTCTCTGCTACGGTACTTTTGGTTCTAGCACTAAAAGAAAAAGAAAAACATAGCTACCTGTTAAAGGGTTCAGCACAGTGCATTTTCACTGATAAAAGTAATTGGGGCAATCTCGGGATGATGCTTTTAATATCTTTATAATTTTTACCCTTACCGTCTTATCTTTTCAGTATTAATCAAATGGTGGACATTTCAGGGTTGGTTCTCACAGTTCTCTCATTTGGCTTGGATTGAAATCACCAAAAGGTTCAGCCTGCCTGGCTTCCTCACCCTTCCCTGCATCAAATGAATCTTCATGACAACCTCAGCTTTAAAAGTGCAAAAGAGTTAAGTTCAGAGAACCAGCCAACAAGAGAGAGAGAGAGAAAAAGCACGCATAAATCTCTCAAAGTGATATTTCAGAGAGTTGAAAGGAATTTTGAACAAAGCCTCTTAAGTTTACAATATTCCTGGGAGATGTTAAGTTTAAATCTTAGTGAAAGTTAAAACCATAGTTGGTCTTGTAAGATGCACATAAATCTGCACTTTCAAAAGAAGAAGAAGAAAATCAACAGCAACATTTTTGTACACTAATGTGCCTGCTTTTTGTTGATAATTTCTTACTGTAAGAGCTTTCAAAAAGTCTATAGTGAAAATGTTTGGTAAAGTCATTGCAATGTAAAATTAAGAAAACCAATTCCTTAACTAAAACAGAAATGCTATATCAAATTGAAGAAAGTTCAGATATCTCATACATTCCTTTTGTAAACTGATTCGTGTTTTTAATGCAAAGCAGGGCTTATATTTATTTTACTTTTATTTTAAAGGTTTAACTCTACTTTCTAAAAGTACAGCCAGTCATTTGTACAAGTAGTTTATTTATAGTGTTACCAACTGGTCAGTTTGAGAAGCTTGAAGATTGTGCACGCACACATACACAATTCACAAATGTCAGGCAGCCTTTATCAATGGTTATAGTTTTGCCCAAACTCATTTGAAATGTATTTTAGAAGTCATATTATATCCATTTAAATGGAAAAGACTAAAAAAGTGAAGGCTGAAAGTAGTTTTTTTTTTTTAAAAAAAAAACCTTTTTCATCTAGATTCCTTTCATTGTTGAACCAAAAAAACTGCTATATTTGAAATCATATCTCTCTTTGTTTTGTTTTATTCTTCATTTAATAAGTACCAAGGGCTTCACAATTATTTGGAATAATAGTGCTGTAGGATGGGAGTATGTCCGTCCTTCCTTCCCTCCTTCCCTCCCTCTTTCCTTCTTCCTTTTATCCCTTCTTGATCTTACCCCTGGAACTAGTAGGCAGTCTTATGAGGAGAGGGGAATTATTATTATTTTTCCCTGTATGTGAATTAAAATCGGATGGAGAAAATTTTAGAGAATTTTGAGAGGAAGTGGTAGAACATGCACACAACATCATGTCCCAATCAAATACTGATCCCATCTCAAATTATATACTTGTTTTAAAATAGAAGAAACATTGTGAGATCTGATCAAAGATTGCCTGCATTATGTATACTTTACTGTTGGGAAATTAAATTCCATTAGAATACCGGCATAAAAAGTTATTGTATAGAAAAGTTAAAGAAAGGTACTTATATCTATCTTTTTCACCCAGTATACCAACCTCATTTAGTAGCCTGGCTATTCATTAATGTCCTTAGAACATTATATTATTTTGTAAACTGCTATGTATATTGAAGGAACTGTATAAATGGTAATAAGAATTCATTTTGGAACCTGTTATGGAATGCACACATTACCAATAGGGAACATTAAAGGACAATCATTTTGTCCTGTTTTTGCAATGTACAGATTATTTTTTTAAATTAAGGAGCTGAACAAAGTAAATGTTCAGCCTTAAATTAAAAAAATCAACAGCAGTGAAATCTCTCTGCAGTATTTTGTTATCTGAAATTGTTTAAACTTGCACACTTTATATAACTTAAAATGCAGAATGCCTTAGAACACTTAAAAACAAATTTAAACCTATATCTTAAAAAATATTAAAATCCTTGTCTTAGCTGAATCAAGAGCATTTAGTCTACTTTGCTAAATAAATACAAATTTTTAGAGGACTGTAGCTATTATTAAACAAGATTTTCCTCCTTTGCAGAGAATAAGCACAACACTCACTTAAGTATAAGATCTACTTGAAATCAATACACATCATTTTATATATAATCTTTTTTCTAAATAATTATGAATTCTGTCTTGAGTTCAGAATTTAAGCCCTATCTGCAAGGAATTTCTCTGGCTCATAGCTCGTGACATGAACATAAATTACAAAACAGAATGGCAATATTGTAGCATGTCTCGTTCATTTCATGTGGTATTTCAGAAAAGATGTTTTTAGTGAATTACACCACTACAACATCAACTCAGGAAGGACTTTGAGTGTGTGTATATGACCAAGAAAAAAAGGGTGCCAATGGCTAAATTTTCAAAAATATCTGAGTAAAACCTCAATTCAAAAAACCCCGCTTTTTAAACTCAAACTAATCTATAATACTGTATTTATGGCCCAGTAGAATGAGATACAGTCTAGACAACACCGCATAAGCAAAATTGTCCCTGAGCTGTACCATTTTAGGTTGTAGTTAGGAACCACAGTGCATACTTCATTGATGTGCTGATATATCTTCTTCAAAACTCCTGTGCATACTAAATATAATGCTGGAAAAACGAATTCCACCTAGCCTTTCTTTTGCCGTGTTGATTTTCTATTTACAAGTAGATATTTTTTTCTTTTAGCACCTTGGGGCACTTTTCAAGTAGATATCCTTCCAATAACCTAAAAACAGTTTAATTTAGGATGAGCTGTTCAGAATCTGAATGTTATTTAATTGCTAGAAATGTCTGAGTGTATATAGGTAGGTAAAGATAAAGCTAGATAGAGTACCTACCTATAGGTAGATAAAAACAGGCAAATGGTTGTTACAATCTCTTAGGGTTTTCCTAGCCTCTTTCATGACAAGGCTGGAGTAACCCTTTGTCCAATCTAGCAACGACTTTTCATAGTTGTGCAGGCTTCCCCAAATCCTTTTTTTTTTTTTTGCTGGTATTTCAACTTATGTGATCAAAATAAGATGAAAAACAGAAGAGAAAAAGGAGAACTTCAAAACAGACCCTGTAAGCAGAACATAAGGAAATAAGGTTGTTCTTGCACCTTATCCTAACTCATTCGAACTCATGCTCCAGGAGAATGGTTAGGACACGGATCTCAAAATTTTTGACCGATGAGAATCTGAGAGGTGGTGTTGAGGACTTTGATCAACTGGGTGCGTTGGAGTAGTGGTGAACCACAGAACGCTATTTACCAAACTAGGCTCCTATTTTTGTTCTAAATATATCTGGTTTATGTGGGGGCCCTAGAAATAGGATGAAGATACATCTTGTATTTGAGGATGGTGCTTTTCAGCATGCTAGCTTTCTTTTCTCACACACACACACACACACACACACACAGCTTGTTTTGCAGTAGAAACCTAGGGAAGGCATAATGGGAACCAAGGAATGTGTCACTCTGTTGGTGAGAGTGGCTAATTATATGCCAAGTGAAATGGCACAATCCAGGCAGATGTTTAGCAATTCATGTCATATTTATGAAAACTAAATCCAAACTTCACAGAAAAGTGTTTAGTAAGTATGAGCTCTAGGGACCTGTTAAGCAAGCTTTGAAAAATCCACTCCAATTTTTTTCAAAGATACATAAAAGAGAGCTTATTTTAGATCAAATGTAGGCTTGAAATATAGTGCCTTAGGTAAAATTGATTAGAAGCCCATTGTTTTAATGGAGTTTTGAAGCACTGAATCCTCTGACTTGGAGGTTCTGGAGAACTTATTCAAAGTCAGAAAAGTTTTCCCAGAAACTTAAGGATGGTACATTAGAAGAATGTTGCTCTTAACCCCATTGTTGTCTCTGTTCTCATAGGTTTTGAATTTTAGTTAAAAGCTACCCAATCTTGTTGACAGTGAAATATTTGTGCATAGCAGCATGAGCAAAAATGTCTCTAAAATTTTGGTATGGGAGAGAAGAGTAATTGTTGTGTGCCTATCATCTTAGTTTATTGTTTGAACTAAATTTTGATACAACAAAAGCAGCAAAATTTTCTCATATTTAGATAATGAAGGAATGAACGGAGAACAGGTTTGCTTCAGCAATGAAATGAGTCTATAGACACAAATGCAATGGAAATACTTTTTGAAATAAATTTATTAAATGCCATTCTTCTCTAATTTTGGTAAAGAATGAAAGATAATTTAGTTTACAACAGACTTATGCCTGTGTCTCTTTGTGGTCTGCACAACGCATATAGAACATTTGCTAGAAGTTAATGATGCTCTTGAGAAGAAAATGCCCCAAATATTTAATTAGTCTTAGTTTTAGCCTTTATATTAGGCTTGTTTGGTTAGCTTGAATAAGAATAACCTTTCTCAAGTGCTATCCAAGGTAGACTAGGGTATACAGTCTTTCTCAGTAGCCTATTTTATCGTATCAGAGAACGCTATATTATTTTTAGAGAGTCAGTCTGTTGTAGCAGTTAAAGCATCAGGCTATAAATTGGGAAACTGAGTTCTAGTCCTGCCTTTGCACAAAGCAAGCTAGGTGACTTCGGGCTAGTCACTTTTTCTCACCTCAGTAATGGAACAGTGGCAAATACTTCAGAAAAACTGCAAGAATCTATCTAGGCAATCTCCACAGAAAGCAAAATTTCCTATTATTTCCTGTGTTTAAGAATGTATGTATGTATGTATACACACATACACATTCTCCATCTATATACATACATACATGCGTACATACACAAATACACATATTACATATATTAAGCATATATATATTCTTAAACACAAAAAATAATAGGACGATTCTAGAGAGAGAGAAATTGGGAGTATATATAAAATTATTATTATTATTATTATTATTATTATTATTATTATTATTATTATTATTCTTCACAGGAAATAATAGGAAATTTTGCTTTATATAACCTCCCCACCCACCCAGGTTATATTTTTTCTTCATGTTCTTTGCTTTGGATCAATTGTTAACTTTAGCTTATTGCAAGCAACTATTGCAAAGCATGTCATGCGTCCAACCCTTGCCCTCAATCTTATAGCAAAATTTCATATGGCAGACGGGAAAAGACCCATAGACAGAACAAATGATACTAGACGTAATTCCTTCACATGTAGAATAACAAAAATAAGGTTTGTCAAACTTTCTGTAGACTAAATTCAATATTATGGCTCATAATTTGCACAGGTTTATTTCGTGCCACTTGTTTCCATTTTTATCTAATGCTATATTTGCAAATGCATGCAGTATTTGTTTGAGCAGAGTTCACTAAATAATCTTAAGAACCCTATATTTTATAAATAACTCTCTATTAAAGATCTTGGTAGGTTCTGTTTATTGTTTGGGACCTAGCCATTATAATTCCAAGTGTCCCAGGCTGAAGCTACTTACACTCATTCCGTCACTACAGTAAGTGATAAATCACAGATACAATCTACTGAGACATTTCTTTTACCAAATGAAAAAAACATTCCTCAGCATATTCTGATGTCGATTGTGCAATATTTGTGATTTTGAATTTTAACACCAAAATTGATTCCCTTCAGAAACATTGCAGTCTCAAAGTTAGTACGGCATGTCCTTTGTGCATAAAGACTTCTTTTGTCCATAAAGATTCCATTTATTACTGAAATTTCAGCCCAGAAAAGAAAGACAGGAAGGCTATGTATGTGTTTTAAAATTATTGAACTGCACAGCTTTCTTTGAACATAGTAGGAGCAATTCAACAAAATTTAAATATAACCCCTACCCACCAAAGCAACAAAAATGGGTTTTTTAAATGTAAATAAAAAGCAGATTTTCCCATTTTAGTAATACAGTTAAATAAAAACTAGCCATATAATAAAAGAAATCATGCCTCCATTTCCTTTACATTTTGTCAGATCCTTTATAGGCTGGCTACTTTAGGGATCAGATTTAATTATTTTAAAATTCCAAAGATCCATGCTCAGGGAAAAAAGATGGGTAGTCTAGAAATCTAGAGATATTCTAAAGTATTAAAGTAAGTTTCAGCATTGAAGTTCCTAGAAATGCCTCATCTTCATAGCACTTTGTTCTCCTGCTGACATTTAAATTTATTTTGGAATCACTGACAAATCATGGACTTAAATTTTCAAGTAGACAATTTGTTACTTGTACCAAAATGATTGGAACCACATCACTCCGTTGCCATAGTAAAAGAAAGGGTGAATTTACAGCTCTCTCAAAGCCTTAATGGTAAAATATAAGAGTCCCAATGCAGGATGGTAGAAACACGTTTGGAGTTGTCGCTGGTGCACATCTGCAAACCACTGAATTTAAAACAGTGCTTGAGATGTGTGAAAAACTACAATATCATTGATGCTTTTAGCCATTTGTGTTAGAATTGGGACTAATTATCACGATCACAATGTATTTGATGACAAGACCAGCAAGCAAGGAAACAGTTCTGGCATGTTGCTATAGTCATTGTAGTGCACGTGTCGATAGATAAAAGCATTAAAAGCAATAGATAAAAGCATAAATCCAAATTACGTACATTAAAAGTTGAAGCAAATGACCAAAATTTGGGGACTGATTACATCTGTACTTGTGGTGACACAGGCATCGAACAAGTTTAATTAATAATAATAGTCATCTGTACATAGTATCCCCATTTCCTCCAAGGCCACCAAAATGAAATGGTAGCGTGTTTATGAACACAAGGCAACTTCCAACAGCTGTTTTAATCATTCTAAGAGAGGTTCTTCATTTGGACTAATGTGCAAATCTTTAAAACACGTTGTACAGTCCTAATAAACACCAATAACGTCGACATGTTGCTCATTCATTGTTACAAAAACCAGCAGAGTTTGTAGAAGAAGAAGAAGTGCTGAACAAGGAGTTACAGATAGTACATTTTCCTAATTACTTGTGTTTTCTGTTAGCAGAAGACAAGTTTTGAGTTAACATAGGGATTGAGTCTGCAAAGCCGATGGAAGTTTGTTGGAATTATGCATGTCTTTCATCTCAGCTGTTCATTTCATGCATTTAATGCAACAGGCTTTACTCATGCCTAACCATTAACTTGACCATACAGAAAAGAAATTGTTATTTAACGTACTATATCTTAATTATTTCAGTCATAGTAGGCAACATGATTGCTTTTCTGACTGTTTAGTCATTTATCAAAAGCTGCATACATTTTTATATGGACAGAGATGTAATAAAGAAAATAGGTGGGGGATAGTTATCTTATATCCCTGAATGACTCGTCCAATTTCAGAAATAAAAACGAGGCACAAATGTGATCAGTGCTTGTAGAGGGATGTATTTAATCATTTCTCAATGAGATATTTATGAATGCAAAGAGAGATGGTTCCGAAATATTAAAACATCTGTTCGTCTTTTTTTTTAGCAGCTTTTGGAAATCAACACTGTTCATTAAGCAATAATGTTAGTATATGTGAAAAACATTCTGTGATTAAACTGAAAATAGACTAATGTCAGACTGCTGGAGAAAGAGGAAAAGAGATAAAATGTTATTATGGGGACAGTCAAGTATCTTAAATTAACCATGTTTACTTGCAAGGGAAACTTATAAAAATGATTCTTTTATCCAAGTAAACATTTAAAACCACACTCTTAAACCAGTGAGCACTTCCAGTTAAGTGCGCATAATTCGGCAGCCTTAATGTGCATTTCATGGCTGAGTGACACCATCATGTTTCCTAAGTAATGGCAACTGCAACTGTAGTGTAAAACAGTTGATTTGTGACAGTCATCAAGAATTTCTAACTACATCATAGCAGTGAACTCATCTGGTGATCTGCTGAATGTTCCCATCTTCACCAATTGTGTGCAAAAACAGAACTTTGTATATCTCTAAACAATTTAGCATTTTTTTCCAGTCAAATATATTAATGGCTACACTAACCAGATTTTCTAACTATAATTATTAGGCGTTTTATTTGATTAAAGAGACCTCAGATAATTAATTGTATTAGTTTTAATTAAAACTGCAGAAATGTTCCTCTGCAGAGCCCAATTTTACTTTGCAGTGGTATATTTGTGAATCTTAACCACAAGTCCATCCTAGAAGAGAGGTGTTTTCCCCATATAGGCTGTGTGTATATACATGCATATAGAGTAGGTACATAATGCAAGATAGGAGAATGATTCATCTAAGATGCCCATATTTAATTTGCATTAAAAGTATTTCCAAAAGAATCATATGCTTGGATTAATAAAGAGTTAACCTTAATCAGTCTGATATACTCACTGGCAAAACATTGCAACCCTAATAACTTTTCTGCTCATTCTGCAACCATCTGCATAAAAGGGAGTAAGTGTGTGTTTGTTTGTTTCTATGCTCAGGACTATGTGTATTCCATCACACTTTGGCCACAGCATACATCATTGTAAGGCAAACATCTATATTTTTGTACCTTAAATCAAAGTGATGGTATTCCGCAAATATATGTAGAATCCACGCTTTGTAATAAAAGCAAAACCAAATTATGTATGTGCTGACTGTGGAATGTAGACCCTAATGCAGTTGGAGAGAAATTTTAGAGAATTCTTCAAAGCTGGGTTGATAAGCATTCATTAACCTGCATGTTCATTGCCCATCCTTGCAATCAACAAATATAAAATAATAATCTGAGGAGATACAGCTACTTAGCTGAATTGGTTTAAGTGCTTGATTCTCAGAAGATGAGTTACCTTGATGAAGAATTTAGATTTTTGATATCGAAGGTATCTGAGATTCTGTTATCCAGGTCATGGTTGCCCCAAAGGTGCTTTTTCAAAAGACAATTGGACTTTATTTTCTTTCTTTTTTTGTCTTGAAGATGTTTTGCTTCAGCCAAGAAGCTTTTTCAGTTCTAAAGAACAGAGGGGAAGGGATACAACACCACCTGTCTTTTGTTTACAACCACAGTTCCAAGAAGGTTCCACACCCATTTGCAATATTCAGATGACACTGAGGGCACAGATAAACCTCCACGTGGCCTCAATGACTCTCAGAAAGAGTGCTAACAACCAGATGACTGCGAGGAGAAGAAATCCTTCCATTCTCCACCATTCAGTCAGAACTAAAGAAGCTTCTTGGATGAGAAGCAAAATGTCGTCAAGGAAAAACAAAATCCAGTTGTCTTTTGAAAAAGCACCTTTGGTATTGAATGTATGTATTGTCCCTGCCGTATAGAACCTTTGCTATAGACATAAAACAGAAGGCCCATTAAGTAGTACATGGTGTCTTCCAGATGTAAACCAAATCATTTCATATTGGGAAGGCTGATCGAATACAGATATACTGTATACATATGTTGACAGTATTGACACCCCTCAGCATTGTTGTGCCCAATTTTGTATGCTTTACCATACCTATTCAAACTGAATCTGATATGTGTAAAGTAACAAAATATTGTGTTTGACCAGCTTTTACCTCTATTACATTACTATCTACAAAAAAAGGTGAAAATAACCTGAGGTAAAAGATGATGTTTTCAGAGCAAAGCTAACCATCTCTGTTAGGCATCATAATTTTCATTATAATCAACCAGGAAATAAGACTAGGAAACTTTAGTTTGTTTTTCAATTGGGCAGATGAAATCCCACCAACAGTATTTAACCACCAGAAAAGGTTTCCTTAAAAAAAAAATGTGATGAAGAGAATCTTTCTGCGTTTCAATTCAATACATGTATAGATATATAGATATAAAACCTTTTCTTCATTTTGCCATTCAATTGGGAGATTGATCCGGAGAAGCGTTATTCATCCATATTGTAATTTTAGGATCAATAAAACATTTTGAAGCTTGGCAATATCCAACGAAAATTCTCGTTTTACTTCGTTACTCCTCATTTTGTAAAGTGAAAGTACTTGTGTCATGTAAAGGAGCACAACACCGTCTTTTGCGATGCAAATTGCACTGTGTCAGAGAAAAGTTAAGTAGAATTGTGAAGGCACGTCAAGTCATTCTATACAAAAGCATAGAGTAGACATCCAACAAGTCACTATTAACATTTCCAGCAATAACCAGCAAAATGTTTTAGGAAAATGTGAAAATGAAATCTCCACAGATAATTATGAACCCATGAAAGAAATTATGAACCCATGAAGATGCTTGGGGCATCTAGAGATGGTTACCTAATATCGTTTTTGCAACCATTCTCATACATTGTCTTACATAAACATATCTATGCACAATTCTAGCAGATTATTCATGTTCACAATGCCATTCATAACCTGTATTGTGTATCCCAATCATTCATGTGTTTCCTCTTGTTCATGGGCTGGTCTCTCATACACACAGGTCGCATTTCTCCCCTGTTGACTACTGAGTTAGATTTGTTTCATTCCCTCCCATTTTTCCAATATCTAGGTTTTATTGAAGGAAAGCATTGATTTTTAAATTGTAAGCCATTGTACTAAGTTGGAAATACACCTCAGCAAACTGAACTGGTAGTTCACCTGTTAAAAATCATTTTTAACATGAAAATTGCCATGAAAATGACTGTTGACTCACTAGCTTGCTTTGTTATGGAATGCCAGGTTCCTATTTCCCTTTCTAAACAAGTATCAGCAAAAAGGTGTGGAAACTTGATTAAGGGAGAAGACCAAAATAATGAATAGAGAAAGAATTAAAGATCTTCCAGTCACATTCTCCAACCCTGTTTACTGTTTTTCATCTTGGGTTTTTTTTCAAATAGTCTGGGTTTTGGAGGAAAATTGAGAATTATTACCCATTATAACAAATACAATATATAAATCCCTGTCTGCATAGGTACAGTTTTCCTGTGTCTTGGATCATTGCCTTATATAAAGTCTGTTCCCTCATCACTTGCCTCATTGAAACCAGAGACTGGATGGAGAAAGGCATGATTGTGTCCCATTTCTTTTTCTTTTTTTTTTAATTTTATTGATTTTTGAAAACAAACATAAACAAACAAAACATAAAGACATAAAACATCTTTTTTGAAAGCAGTATAGTCCCGGGTTACATCTCTTCGTACAGACACACATTCCAGTTCATCCTCATTTTTATATTCCATTCCATATCTTATTACTATTCTACATTTTCTACATGGCTTCTCCCCTCTTTTAACTTTTATAATTTTATTTTATTTATTTCATCTCAATTCAAATCATTGTACTTATATTCTTTGTCTGTCCTGTTTCAATTGTCTACTATCTTCTCATTAAACAAAATTTCTCCTGTAATCACTGATTGGAGTATGACGCCTTTATATCTTTTCCCTAAAATTTTAACACTTAATATAATACATAACTTCCATTCGGATTCTGCTTGGCACTTTCTAAAATTACATACTGTATTTTAAAAAAAGAAAAAATTATAAATGTATAATATAATTAGAACAACAATCCATACCAATTCAATTCTATCATTAATATTAATATTCATTTAAATCTTAATATTTTACACATTACTTTTCAGATAAATATCATACTTCTATGGGAACACTTATAAACTTTCCATAGTTAATTCCCCCCCTTCACTTATATTTTATAAAGCATTAACTAATTAAAATGTTCCCGTTCCTTCCTAATTCAATTTTCTCATTTATTTCATTTATCTCTAAATAGGTCCTGTTTCTTTACATCTTGCTCCAAACCTTTGTAACTTCTCTTCCTTTCCTTTTTCCCTTTCTTTTTCTCTCTCCCCTTTTTACCCCCCTGTCTCTACACCTCCATTTCCCTCTTCTGTATTCCCCTTTTCTGTTGCTTTCCCACATTATATCCACTTTTCAAATTATTTTTCCCTTTTTTGGTTGTTTTTTTTTAAGTCTTAACGTCTCCATTCTCTTTCCCCGCTTTCCCCTTTCTTCCCCAGATGGAGTTACTTGTTCATTAAAGATGGCTTCTTCTTTGTCCCAGTCTTCTTGTTGTGCAGTCTTTTCTTGTTGTTTCTCGTAGTTATGAATCGCCATTTCTAAGAATTGAAAAACGGAGCCAAAGGAGCCCTTCCCTTCTTGTGTCTCTTCTTTATATTTTTTAAATTCCATTTTCAGTTCATCCAGAGATAGTGCCATTGTAAAAAATTTTAAACAACCACCCAATTGTTTTTAGTCATTCAAATATAATATCCAAAAATCCCAAAGTCACCAAGCAATCCAAATACACACAAGCTGTTTCTTTTTGCACTTTCTTCTTTTTTCACTTTCTCTTCCTGGGATTACCATTTAGTTACAAAGTTCCAGTTAGAATGTATCTTTTAGAAGTCTTATTGAGATTTTAGATTAAATTCTTTTGAAGTCCAGGCAGTCTCCTCCTTCCAGATCCTGCCCTTATTCTTTTCCTCTCCCTTCCTACTTATAGACAAAAAGGATTTTTTAATGTCCAGAAATCTTTATTGTCCCTTTGGCATTTAATTATATTTTCAGCTTAATCATTGGTGCCAAAGTGGATTTTTCTGATTTCTTATTCAGCTCTCTTTGTTGTCAATGTGAGGAAGGAGAGAGAAGAAAAAAAAAAACCTTTCCCTTTTCACTTTCTTCCGCTGCTTCCAACTCTTCTTTGGGAGTGATATTATCTTTTATAAAATGTAAATTCCAGGGTACCTTAGTTGTTGCTTTTTATCCCGGTCAGCCAAAACTTTCACTTCTTCCTCCTGCACTTTCTTTTCTGGTTGAGTGCTTCTTTGAGGTGGCCATTTTTGACTGCTGCTCCTACCGCCTTTGGGAAAGGGAATTTGACCAGCTGAGGAGGAGAGATGCAGCTCTCCTTGACCCTGCTGGCGATCTCCCCCCTCTTCACCACCTCTACGGGGTGGTTTAGTCCTGAAACCAGCTGGCTCGGGGCGCTCCAGCAGTGAGCCCAGGCAGACACCGCGCATGATCACGGATTCCTGCCTGCCGCCAAAGCCCTGCAAACCGGAAGTCCCGATAGCATCCCATTTCTTATAATGTCCCGTGGCAGAGCTTGAAAGGGAAATGGAGGCAAGTGTTATCCCCATTGAGTACTCCTGTACCCCTAAGCTTGGTATCTACCAATAACAATAGTACTTAGACTTCTATACCGCTTCACAGTGCTTTACAGCCCTCTCTAAGTGGTTTACAGAGTCAGCATATTGCCCCCAACACTCTTGGTCCTCATTTTACCCATCTCAGAAGGATGGAATGCTGAGTCAATCTTGAGCCTGTTGAGATTCGAACTGCCAAATTGCAGGCAGCCAGCAGATGTAGCCTGCTGTACCACACTCATACCACGAAAGCTCTTAGAGAAATAAGATTGATTTTAATACCTATTCAGAATCTCAAGCACCATAGTCTATTAAGCTGGATTTGAATATATGAAATGGGAGGATTTTTCTAAAGAATATTAAGCAGCCAGTGCTTTAGTGTTAAATGCATGTCTCAGACTGGGGAAGCGGGGGCTATAAATTGAAATGGATTTTTATATTAAGCTTAGGATCCCAGGAAGGTAATTACATTAATTTATCTCATATAAAATATAATTAAGCTTGCATTTAATTGAAAGTTGCTGAGTGCATGTATGCTGGTGAGGTTTTTTTGGCACAAGAATAATTGAGACCAATGTATTTGGAGTGGAAGTTCACCATACTTTGGTTCTACATTCATATCTTGTTGCTAGTGAGCACTTTCATAGTACATTCATAAACCTGTATTGAAAAATGGAAGAATTTTTTTTTTACTATTCACAGAACCATACAAAGTTTGATGGCAAAAGCCAGGTTTGTTCATTCTTTCCACTTTGTTTGTGCATTTGTTCATTCATGGACTGAATCATTGCTGAAACCTCTTTTACTTTTCACATGGCACCAATTCTACTTCCCTATATGCCCAACTCATTTTGATAATCTTCACTTTTGCAGATTCAGAACACTGAGAAAATACAGAGACCTGCCTGAGCCAATCAGTGGTCACTCCAGCTGACCAATAAAAATGCAAAAACTTTCTTTCAATCAATGCTTTTATAGGTTCTTTGATAGCAAAATATGTCCTCACTTACTTCCCGCCAAATGGATTTAAAACAGAAATGCTGTGTGTCTATCTGTCTCTCTGTCTGTATCCCCATTCTTGTTCTAATGAGAAGTTTGGGGGAGGTATGCCACAGAGAGTACTTTGAGATTAATCTCCTATCATCAATCTCGATAGCATCTAGAGTCCTTTGCTGCATTTTAAAACTGAGGGCTACTCAGTTGGGTTTGCAAAGATTAGGACGGCCGCTAGGTAGAAGCCAAAGGATTCTAAAATCTTAACAGCTAGAATTGGTGATGACAAATATATCCTTGGGACCCTAGGGGAAAAGAAGAAAACGGTTAAATCCCATTTGTGTGTGGCAACTAGAACAAAGCTGGTCTTTTCCACTTCTGAGAACCCAATTCTCAAAGCTTTGTTTCAGTTTTAAACAGCTTAGAGAACAGAAAAAAGGGAATTCAGCTCTCCAAACAATTAATGTCACGCAATCAGATCCAAAATTATCTTCAATTTGGTTCAAAGTCATCGGAGGATTTAGGTCTAATATTAGACGACAAAGCTTCAAGCTGTAGAACTATAACGTCTGCTGAAGAACATATGTATAACTTGTACCATCTGTCAGTTCACTTCATCGTGAAATATGTTATTCTTTTTACCCATGGTAGATCACATTCTCCATCCGGATATAATTATGCCATTTTACTATCAATGAATGCTTAATATAATATGCTGTTGTGATATCAGCAGGTTTGGTTCTCTTTGCTGTAGATAGTTTTGAGAGGAAAATGACTTTTAAGACCCAATGTGTCTTGAGCCCTCCTGTAAATACATCTGGAGAATGCTAGGTTTGGGAAAGGCAAGAAAGATCTTATTGTACAGATGCTGACATCCCTTAAATTGTTTTTTATTTTTTTAAATGACAAAATGAATGCAAGCTGGGAAACCAAATACTGCCAGGAAAAAGATTGGCAAAGCTTTTGAAAGGATTTTGCAGAGCATGCTAACCTAAGCAAAAGACCCTTCCCTCCAATGTTAAAGCAGACACACTGCAGAAAGCCAAGGCAGCTGCTTTGTTGGTGGCCCCTAATTGGTTGCGCATGTGAGAGCATGCATAGACAAGACTTAGGCTGGGTCTGCTAGTGAAATAAAGCCACTGTGTGTGCAAACATTCGGGTCCAGCCAAAGACCATTTCCTTGCAAAAAAAGACTATAAAGTGCTATAAAAGGGGGATAATTCACTTGTGTAAATTTTACATTTTGTGAAGCACCCTTTTCAGAGACTCAGGGATCATCTATTACTGGTGAACAATCTTTGTTTAACTGATATATTTCCAAACTAAAATAGGTGCTGAATTAGTACAACAGTAGATAATGCATTACATTCAGCAGTGGGATCCTACGTTTTCCACTACCGGTTCGTTGACCACGTGTGCGTAACTAATGCGCCCGCGCAGCTTTCCACACACCAGCTGAGGCCTCCAGAGCCAATCAGCTGATAGGATAAAGAAGATAAAAGTGCTGGGGCAGGTGTGTGGGGGGGTGATCCTGCACTTTTCTCTTCTTTCTTCTCTTAGGTGGATCGTCAGAGACTTTTTACTACCGAACCAGGCCAAACCAATAGCATACCACCACTGATTATATTTCTAATAATATTCCTGCATCTTTTCTCTCATCTCCAAATCCTACCGTTCCCAACTTGTGCCAATGAAGGTATGTGACAGTTAACGCAGTCATACTCTAGTGGTCTTGATGTTTCACTTCCCCATGCAAGAATTGTTAGGTGAAAGCTACCGTTTTGGCCTGGTTTGGCTGAAGCGGTAACAAAAATGGCTACCGGTTCGACCCAACCAGTAGTAAAAAAAAGCCTCCGACGATCAGCTGAGAGGAGAAAGAAGAGAATAGTGCAGGATTCGCCCCTCCCACCTGCCCCTGCGCTTTTCTTTATCCTCTCAGCTGACTGGCGCTGCAGGCCTCAGCCGGTGTATGGAAAACTGCGCGTGCGATCACGAAACCGGTAGTGGAACAGGGAGGATCCCACTGCTGGGTGAAACTGAATATTTTGTAAGCATGTTACTAGCCCACAAGACTGAAAAGCACTGCGCACTCAGCAGCTTAATTGAAGAACTATCCTTAGGTACTTTGTACATATTAAAGACAATGTTTGCCTCTCTGTACTGCTTCCAGAAGGCTGATGGCAGTTGCGCCTACAAAGATGAGTGAAGTTCTAATGAAGGTAGACATCAGGCAGACTGCGTGATTGATTGATCCAAAATGTTAGGGTGTCAGATGGAGGACAAAAATAGAAGAGTGGGAAGAAAGGTAATCAGCTTGCTTAAACCTTGATATTTTATATGAGTGTTTCTCCACACGCTGGCTGGGGAAATCTGGGAGTTGAGGTGCAGACATCGACCTATGGCTAAGGTTGATGCCATTTTATATTATCTTTTGGAAGAAATTAAGGTTAGGGAATATGTGGTATGAGGCTTTAAAATTTCTATTTAGGGAGGGTTCTTCCTTTTATAACTTTAATAACCCATCCCCAACCCGCCCAGGAATATAGCATTCTGCTGAAAATGCTCAGATTTGATGTTAGCAGCCTTCTGCTGCTGCATATTATAGAACAGTGGAGGGAAAAGAAGGGAAAATAAATGTTCTTTTGTCTCCATTTGTTAATCTCCACCTCCCAACTTCAACACTGTATGCTTCTTACTGGCATTAGAAAAGAAAGACGAAAAAGTTACCTTATCCACAATTTGTCTTGAGCAAGATAAGGATGCGAAACCCTAATTGGATATGAGTTTAAGAGCACTTTCCTATTCATTTTCATCATTGTCCTTCCCACTAATACTTGACCGACCATAACTAATAACCATTTCACTTATTATTCATTTGTAGCCTACCCTCTATTAATTTGTCTAATCTCCTTTTAAGTGCAGAAGTTGGTACCTACCACAATGTTTTATGATTGTAAATTTCATGGTTTAATCATATGGTGGGTGAAGAATGACTCCTTTCCTCATTCATTCATCCTTCAGTTTTACTGGATGACAATGATTCTGTGGAATGATAGGACAATTAATATCTCCACACTCATTTTCATCACACCATACATTCTGTCATGTTCCCTCCTCTAAACTTAAGCACCTTTTAATCTCTAATTACAGGATAGTTTCTCCAGAGATGACCTTTGGGGTTTCTCCTTTTGATTTTTTTCCTCCTAGTACTAGGATAATTTTTGTAAGTTTTAGTGATCAGAAAAGTGCAGTATTCCAAACTGGGTACATCCCATCAGATGCAGCTTAAAATTACAAGCAGGCAGCTGCTTAACATAAAATGGTGTCTTTTTCAGAGTAGCCATTTGTGACTTGACATTTTATCTATGTTACTCTTAAAGTGTCTTCCGTACTTGGATCCTATTCATATAGATGTAGTTAGAATTTTTTGTCTCGAAGTATTTCACAGAGCTTCACTTGTTATTTTATTAGCTGCTCATCCAATTTAGAGGCTGACCTATAGGGAATGTGTAATATCTCTTTGTTTTTGTTTCTGTTAACAATTTGACTGCTGCTTTACTATTTATTATCATGAGCTATAGTGGCATAATGGTTAGAATGCAGTATTGCAGGCTAATTCTACCAACTGCCAGGAGTGTGATCCTGACCAGCTCAAGGTTCACTTAATCTTCCATCCTTCTGAGATCAGTAAAATGAGGATACAGATTGTTGAGGACTATGGGCTGACTCTGTAAACAGAGAGGGCTGTAAAGCACTATGTAGTGGTATATAAGTGCTATTGCTACTGTGATTTCTAACTCCAGATTTATTTATTTATTCACATTTTATGAACCAAGATATTCTCAAATACTGCCAATGTTGTGCAATTGTCTCATTTCGGTCATAGATTTTTCACGTTGAGAGTTCCTTGGTGCTCTTTGAGCCTGGTTGTTTTCTTGCAGACATTTTATTTGTTTTATTTTATTTATTTATTTATTTGATTTGTCAATCACTTACAAGATAATAGATACAAGTATAAACATGAGTAAGAATACAGGAAATAGGTACGAATAAATGGGGACAACAGGACAGGGACAGTAAACACGATGGTGCACTTATGCATGCCCCTTAATTTCATTACCTTAATTTCATTACCCAAACTAGATAACATCATCAGTCTGCAAGAGAACAACCAAACTCAGAGAGTACCAAAGAACCCTCATTTCAATTCTGAGCAACAAATGTTCTCCTTTGCTAATTTTCATGCTATTTTACTTTTATTTTAACTCTTAAGATATAGAATCACAAGAGTCTTGAGAAGAAAAAAGAACAGCCCTCTGGAATAAGGAGGCACACACACACACACACCTGTGTGTGTGTGTGTGTGTGTGTGTGTGTATTTATGTATGTAGGCCTCCATATATATGAATTTGTTAGATGAGGAATGTTGGTACAGATTAAAGTGGTCACTAGAGTAATTAAGGTAGTATTAAAGTGGCTTAATTGGCTTGGTGTTGTCCATTAACTCACAATCTGTACAGTACTCTAACCAGATGAAGACTGTTGCACCTGAATGCTGCACTTTTATCACATTGGCAGAAGTCACTTGGGAAAATTCTTAGTAATAGAACATTTCTTTAGCTACTTAAGCTCACTGGTGACAGTTGAAGATTTTAGACTGGCTGTTTATTATACATTGCAAATGTTTGATCATACTAATTAAACTGCACAACTTCATGAAGACAGGCACAGAGATTATAACACAGAGCTGACAAGAGAGTAGGCACCGCATCTCTTAGGTATACATCTTTTAATCAGAGTTGGTTGCAGGAAAACATGAGGAAGTACTCTCGGAAATATGATGCTGTCAAGAAAGTAGTGGATTTATAAACATTGATTGCAGTGTTCTGTTCACTGCAGTGTCTAATCCTATGGGACTGCAACATCCTTCCTACCAGCCACAATCATGGTAAGAAGACAGAAGATGGAGTATTAGCATGGTGTGAAGAACAGTGCTCTACTTTTCCCTGTTTCTGGCACTGAATAAGACTTGGGAATGTCAAAGATATTGTTAGAGGTGTGGGGGTGTGGGGGGGTGGTGTAAGAGAGAGAGAGAGAGAGAGAGAGAGAGAGAGAGAGAGAGAGAGAGAGAATCACTAAGGATCAACAACAACCTGATGGTATATAATCATGTGAAATATGTGTAGTAAATTTTTATGTAGTCAGTAAGAGATATGAGCAACAGTTTACTACTATTAGTAACAGAGTGTGAGTGGGTAAGCTCACAAACCAAGCTGGGGTCAAGTCGGATTATGACTTCAGTGAAAAACCACTGGAGATATCTGAGCTTCAGGCCAGACTGAGAAGTCAAAAATGACATTTTGGAAGAAGGTAATTGCAAACCACTTGCAGAGAGCTGCATGGACTTGTTCATGAGGTCACTGGACCTCATCTTTGAGTTAAAGGAGACTTCATTTCATTAATACAGAGTGATCTAAGTTCACGATTCCTTCTCCGCTCATGGGTGACTTTTTGTCCATCATTATTTCACAGTCTAACCTAGCTTCAAGATTATCGAAGAAGTAGGTTGTTATGGGAGGAAAGAGAGAATGATGTGTTATGCCTTTCAAAGCAGGATGTGAAAGTAAAAATAATAAAACAGTGTTGTTGCTGTCATTATTATTACATTCATAGTGCAAATTTGAGCAATTTGAGCATTACTCAAAAGGTAATGCTGGTGGTGTACACTCTATCCTTGCAACTTGAGTCTGAATGGTGACTTAATCCCACTCCAGCAACTTGACTACTGTACACTACATCACACCTCAGTCCTACTCATCACACACTCAATTATCCTCTATTTACAAGACTTGAAGCTTGTACACAAAAATGTGGATGGTTGAAACAAGACCATTTTCTGGAAGAATGGATGGTGATTGGTTGGCATCCTGACACCCTGAAGATCAGTGCCTAACATTTTCAAGTATGTTCAGCATTAAAGAGGCCAATCAGATCAGAGTTGCAGCTTACAAGTAAAAAAAAAATGAAGCACGGGAAAAGAAAGGTGGCAGGTGATGTTAAAAAAGATCTTCCAAGAACAGGAAGAAATGCATGACTGGAAAAAGACTCAAAGCTACCTTGGGTAGAGGCAAGAGGGAAGCATTGTGGGGAGAGAAATGTTAAAACCATTGCCTACAAACACTTACCTATAAATACCTCTTGAACTTTATTGCCATTATGAGACAGAGCTGATTGGGTGTGGGGGTTGTTATGTTATTTTGGTAATCTTGTGAGTCAATCATTGAGTGGAAAATGAATATTAATATGTTAAATGAGGTATTACCATGCCACCCCCTCCACACACACACACACCCCAGGACTGTACAAAAGTGTGGCTTGGCAATGCATTGCACAAAAATAGCTGCTATTATTAGTTCACAGAGTAAACAACAGCAACACCAAATGGACACATTTCTCCCTAAACAATTTTAAAACACAACTTTACTCATCTTAAACCATTCATTTGCCCTTTGGAAGAAGCATCAGGGCCCATCTCTACCACAAGCTTTGAGTTGAAAACATACATAATGTTTCTGGCGTGTTGCTTCAGGTGTACAATATTTTAGTTCCTTTCCTGGCCAATGAGGAGTCTGCAGAATAGCTCTCTATGCTCCAGAATTTCTGCAAGACCTCATGAGAGAATGAGTGGAGCTTATGCTGTTCCCCAAAAAATCAGAAATATGTCATTACAGATGCAAAATGACAGGTTTGGATTATTAGACTGAGTTTGAAAACTTGCCCTCTTGCTGGCTGTCTTTGCTGCGTGGTTTTTTTTAAGTTAGACCTATTTAATCCACTTCAATACAAGTTCACAAAGCAATTTGAGTGACTCACCTCCTCTCATTAAATTGCAGCTCCAAACAATTAAAGATTTAAGAACACCGTGGTCATAAAGTTGCCCGCCAATAATAACAATAAGAGCCCCCAAATGCCCTCTATCTGCATAGCTTCTCTGAAACCACTGCTTTTTCTTTTATCCTGTCAGATAACATCCACCATAACTGCACAGTTGAATGTTGTTTGATATAAAAGAGTTGCTTCTGTATTTCCTTCAGAATACTCAAATGAAGCAACCTCAAGCTGAAAAGGCATACTATATATGCAATGTTTATCCAGTAGTGCGCACCCACTTTCATTGTGTCATTATAGAGTCCCCAAAACACTTAATAGACATCATCTCAATCTAGCTTTTTTTTTTTTTTTGAGCTCCATCTTGGAGAATTGATATTCATAGCTCAGAAAGGTTTTAACAAAGGAGATCCTTTTTTCACAGGTAAGTCTCTTAGCCATTCTGTTCGCTCCCAATAGCAATAGTATTTCTTTTAAATTAATTCACACTGAGAGCCAGTCATATAGTTACTGCATTATGAACTAATTAGCCAACCTTATTTAATGATCAGCCCATAAATCCAGTGCCCTGTTAGTAACTAGTGTCCATGTTCTTCCCCTTCAGAACATAATTATGTGGAGCACCTTTGTTCTGAAATAATATAACAATTGTTTGGTTACAGTAGAGTGGGAAGCCTATTCCCTTAGAAAGACTACGCATGGTTTTAATCCTCTCAGAAAAATATCTCCAAAACATTTCTATGTTTAACCAATCAAAGGAGTTTCATTACCCAAAATAAAATATTCAGAAAAACAAAATGGGAAGAGATGACCCCCAAAACAATACTGGAATAGTAAAAAAAAAAACTCAGGTAAGAACAAAGGAAACAACTGATATCATCATCATCATCCTCTTTTAACAGCTCCATAATCCCTTGCGGGTGGAGTCTGGACAACTGAATGGAGCTGAGTGTTAACTGGCCGGATGCCCTTCCTGTCACCAATGCAGAGGTTTTTTTTCAGCAGATATATACCCAGTGTGCTCAGAGAGAGAAATATCTGCCTCTACCTAGGCTTGAACTCCCAGCCCTCTGATTGTGAGACAAGAGCTCCACCTCTAGGAATATAAATTGCACAAATGATAACTTAGAAGAAATAATAACAGAATCAGTACAGCACTGAAGCAACCTATAAACTGAACCACCAACAAAAAGAATTAAAAGAAAATTATGTCATATGCAGAATTACCAGTAGATTGACAAACACAACCAGCATTTAAAGTAGCACCCAAAAAAGATCTGGCATCTATGCTGAAGGATGTGAATATAGTGCTTGCAAGGATTAAAATAACATCTCTCAAATAGGCCAATCAGCTTGCCTACAATATAGCACTGCTGGTTACCAAAGAACTCGGTATCAAAATTAGAAAAGCAAAAGCAAAATTATATTCAATTCCAAAGAGGAAGATCAGACTGAAGGCCAAGATAATAAAAAAAAAATTAAGAAGCAAGTAATTCAAAAAAAATGAAAGAGCAAAAATTGCAGAATGCAAGGATAAGAACAAGCATAAGTATATTGGCTTAGCAGCAAAAAAAATGGAAGAAGCTTTGGAAATAAAGTAACAAATAGCAGCAATAGCTGGGAAAATTGAATCCAATTTAAGCGAAATCAGCTATTTCAATCAGCTCAAAGGCGATTCTGGTATAAATGTATTAATGGCAATAGAAATCCTGAAAATGAAAAACTAAAACAAAAAGGGAACACTCCAGTTTTGAAAAGATCTAGGGGAAACTCAAAAAAGCCTAAATGCGTTTCCTTCCTTTATCTTCATGAGAATTAAAGAGAGGCTTGTCTGAGACATTTATTCACATTACATTCCCGCCCAAACTCAGTTCTCTTTTCTCTGCCCATTGTCTTGACAGTAACTCTTCCTTCTGTCCCTCAAGGTCATTCCCTCTTCCTTCTGCACATAAACTGTAGCCTAAGGGGCATAGTGAAATACAGTAACTATCTCAAAACAATAAATTTGGGGGATCAGTCATAACAGGATGGCACATCATTGCTGCCTTGTGTGTCAAATAACTGGGTTGATTCTGGGATCTTATCACCTTGAAATAGGAAGAAGGAGAACATCATGGCTCATCTTCAGGTATCAAAACAGCTTTAGCTGTGCTGAAAAGTGGGCAAAAGGTTAAGGGACTCAACAGCTACTGCTGAATGCACCAGGAAATTTCTAAAAATTATCCCCAGAGTGGTGAAACCAGCAGAAAAAGCTGCCTAAGTATTCACACCAAGCAGTCAATTTCTTGTAGCAAAATGCACTCTTTCATGGCATATTGTATTAATTCCTCAAGACACAAACTCTTTAAAAAAAGACCTTCTACATAAAACCAGATTGAAAAGCCCTTAATATCTATCCATTGATCCCTCCAGTACAATATTTCTATTGTTCTACTGTTCAAGGCCCTTACAAATGAAGTAAAGCACACAGACTAAAGGCACAATGTAAGACGTTATAAAATACAAGTATAGAAACCTCAATCAAGTTGAACATCACCAGAAGTCAATGTTACATTTGAATTATTAATATAATGTGTAACTTGCGACTACCCCATTTTGTCTGCTGTTCTTCAGATCACTCCAAGGTCACTGCTTGCTCCAAGGTCATTTCTACAAAGATTATTGGGCTTATTCTCAAGAATGTGGAACCAACGTTGATAGTGTCATAGCCATCTATCGAATAAAAGTGACACATCCTATTTGTTCTGAACCACCCAATTTCTTGCCTTTAAAGTAAAGGGATTATTTTCCATGCAGATTCTCACATAATCTCTTTAACAAGTTTTATTGAATCAAAAGAGATGGGGGCTACAAGAATTTCAGCAACTTGAGAACCAATACATCCTTGGCAACCAAGTTAGGGAAGAGGGTTTCTGATTTTCTCAAAGCCTTTCTATGATCCAGAAGGTGAGTTTCATCACACATAGCAGGTAAGTTTGCAGGAGTTTGTTTACATAATAGTCTCCAGAATCTGTACAGTATCAGTCTGGCAGCCAACTCCTACAGCACAGTAAACTCAGTATAGACCAGCCCTTTGAAATAATGCACAGGAAACCAAAACCAAGAATACCAATGCTACCTTTACTGTATGATTATAGTTACAAAATCTTGCAAATCTGAAAACACTTCCCCCTCCCCTGCCTTTATTTTGCAGAGTTAGGAAACACATTCTCCACTTCATTCCTTCTGTGGACTGACCTATCTTTTGGGAGGCCATCTGTGCTGTCCAGACAGTTTAGAGTTAATGGGATTTGGGATAGTTAGTTAGGAATTGAGAGCTGTCCCCTTTAGGGAATGCATCATGGTAAATGTAGTTAAGGTATCCTGGGAAATGTAGTTCATGTCATATGGCCACATCTGTAACCCTGATTGGTCACTGAATTGACCCTTGGTGGGTTGGGGGAGGTTTCTTCACTCTTGCCTGAACACAGCCTCATGGTAGCATCTCTACCCCCTGCTTCTATGATATGGGACGAAGGGGATAAGAGATAACCATCTTTTTACCCAGAAAGTCAGATATGCAAAGGATTGGACAGTAAGAAGAATCTCATCATAACTGTGAGTTGTTGAGGATGCCTGATGAACCAATCAAAAAGACTTTGTATGGATGCTTTGTGGAGTTTATCTGTCTTTGTACAGGACAGAATACCATCGTCTAAGCTGTAGCTCTTCCTCCTGTCCCCCAAGGTTTTTACCATATATGCACTGAAAATTCAATATATGATTACAAGGAGATTACAATATATGAATTCCCCTATTTTGAGAAGTTTCATTTGAAGTTGGTTTTAAGAATCCCTTTGAAGTGAGGCCAAACAGGGAGTACTTGCATTGCATTGCTATTATACCACCTTTTTGCTACCTTTCTTTCACCATTGCCTTGTGCCAACCAAAAGTTCAAAAATCTTACTTTGGGAAGGTAATTGGTCATGGGGAAGACTATTGTTCAGAAGGGAGAACCTCTAAAAGGCCTCCAAAGTCAAGTAGAACTGCTAAGGCAGGATTTTAATTAAAGGGTGCCCCCTCCCTCCCAATGTACCAGAATGACTTACTTTCGTTTGACATAAATGAAGTAATACATCTTTTAAAAAACACAAACACACACCATTAAAATAGAGTCATTGGTCCCTTGTCCCTTGTCTTCCACTGTCTTGGAAATGGCACACAAAATACATTACCTTGCCTGGGAGAATGGATTTGTAAAAAAAAAAAAATGGTTGGTCTAACGCTCCTTCTGGAAAAGTTCAAGTAATGTTTGAGAAACACTCTGGAGAGATTCAGTGTTACAGTTGTGTTGCACATTAACATTTTCCTTGTTATCAAACTCACAGAATTGGCTCCTTTTGCATTACAGTATCTTTCAAGAATGGTTCAGCAGATACTGTGTTCCTATGCTGGTTTTTAGCAGAAAAGTATCCATAAAGAAAGAACGGTTGAGAGAAGGCCCTTTCCCTTTTCAACCTGGCATGCAGCCATTGCTCCAGCTTCATCCTCATTTAATTACTGAACTATTTTATTAGTTACTCAGCATATACCATTTATGCTATGACATGCAGCAGGAGGCCCACTGATAGCACCTGTTGTGGTGCCTACCTTCTGGAATCATATATCCCTCCCCAGAGATCCAGAGGGCTCCAACATCAGTGACAATTAGGAAATTATTATAAACCGGGCTATTCTCCTAGGCTCTCTCTGGATCAGACTAAGGCTGAGCCCCTGCTGGATGGGTTTTCTTATGTTGTTTCTTGATTCTTTTTTTGTGATCTATGCATGTATACACAGATACTTCTAATTGTAAGCCTCCCAGAGTCATTGAGATCAGGTGACCAATACACTGTATACCCTGTTTCCCTGAAAATACAACCTACCCTGAAAGTAGGTCCTAGCTTGATTTTTACATGTGTGCCCAATATAAGCCCTACCCCCCCCCCCCAAAAAAATAAGCCCTAATTAAGATTCTGCCCACTCCAGAGTACACAGGTAAAAATTAAGCTAGAGTGGGAATGGGGGGATGGAGCTGCCCTACTACTTACCTTTGGACAGTTGTAGTCAGGCCTCACACATCCCAACACCTGCCTTGCTGGTCCATTTCTTCTGCAGCCGGCAAGGCTGGCAAGGCTTTCCTGAAGGCCTCTGTAGCTGATAACAAAGCTCCGGATTGATCTGGAGCTCTGTTATTGGCTGCAGAGGCCTTCAGGAAAGACTGCCGGTCACGGAAGAAGTTCCTGAAGGCCTCTGACAACGAAAAGGAAGCTGGGGGCGATGTGTGCAAGTGAGGTAAGTCAGTAGAGGACATCCTCTGAAAATAAGACCTGGTGCCTTTTTTGGTGGCAAAAAAATAAATAAGTCTTATTTTCATGGAAACATAGTAGATAAATAAACTAAAATAAATATATGGATGTTTTGAGGGAAGCTCAAGAGAGGGCTATCCTTAGACACACAGCTTTTGTTTTCCCCAAATGTGATGACTCATAGTTCCTGACATTCCATGGTATTATGAGTGACATCATCATGACATCGTTATCGATGACATCATCACCATAGCCACTATCGGACTCTTACAAAGAAGAGGGCCAGGTTGATTCAGCAAGAAGCCCTGACATAAATACCACCTTGGATGTTGGGTGAAGACCTTAAATCCTGACTGACTTTGTTATCACTCAGTGTAGCCCTTCGATTTCTTACCTGTGATCAGGCTTGGTTGTTTGTATAAAAGTTCCATGGGGGAGGGGAAACACAGCCAAATCCATGCAAATTAATAGCAAAGGCTTGTTGATTTGTCAGACGTCTCATTCCAGTTAATGAAGCTGCACAGCTAATTGTATCTGACAATTTCCCGACGCCCCTGAGGGGAAAAAGTATTGAGGAACAAGAGGTCTCAAATTATGGAGCCCTTCTGAAATGCTTCCCGGGAGCAGTGGGGGTGAGGGTGGAGGAAGAAGGGTCACAGAGGATCATCTGGATTGCTGCCCAAGTCCTCGTCTCGATGTTATTGCATTCAACCCAGTTTAGACCAAGAAGGAGAGCAATTAGGGCCAATTATGTGCAGTTGTGGAGGGGGAGGGGGAGGGAAAGGGAAGCCAGGAGGAATGCCAATGAAGGCTTGCAAAGGAACATTTTGACCAGAAGCCTTTCAGCTGAATCACAGGTCAGGCCTTGACCTGCCACTTTAATCAAAATGATGGAGAGATTTGATGCCTGCTATTAACCCTGCCTTTGAAAAGCTGCATTGTTAGTGGGGGGGGGGGGAATGCTTTGGGGTTTTGCCTGCAAACCAGAGCTTTTCCATCAAGGAAACTCGAGGCATTGGAGAACATTAGACCCCAGGAGGCCCAATGGTCAGCTTTTCCGCATTTTCTGAGCGTGACCTTCTCATCACGGCGCCTCAATGATCAATTTAGAAACAAATGGAAAGAGATGGAGCCAACCATCACTCGGAGGCCAAAGGCATTGTATTCAGCTAATAGCTGCCCGATTAGAGGGGAAAAGAAGCCTTGCAGTTCGTGATTCATTCAGCTCCACTCAGTAGCCAACTGCACTTTGCTCAATCCAAAAGAAGGGTTTTTGTTCCTCATTTTTCCTCTTGGCGCCATTGCTAACAATATTCATTCCTCATCTCCCTCAGCCTCACGTGCTTTCTCTCATCAGGCTCTTCACTGAACAGCTGACAATTTCAAAAAAGACCTTTTCAGGGGATTACAGACATGGCAGTGGTCATGCAACAGTATAGAAGCACTCAAGTCCTTCTGGTTGAAGCCTTTTTTTTTTTAAGTAAAGGCCTACAAAATTATGAGCAGGGCAGAAATTATGAATGAAAAAAGCCTGAGGGGGGCAATATTGCTGTCCACAAAGGGGAGATGCCTTCCGCATCTCTCTGTCAATCATGGTTGTGCTTTGTTTGTTTATAAACAATCATTATTATTTTAGCTGGAGAATCACCCCCTAACAAGCGCAGAAGGTTCTTTCAGCCAGGCTAACATTAGGGTATGCTTTCGAATTGTGGTTGTTGGAGAAGACTCTTGAGAGTTTCCTGAACTGCAAGGAGATCAAATCAGTCAATCCTAAAGATGATCAACCCTAGAAGGACAGATAATGAAGCTGAAGCTGAAATACTTTGGCCATCTAATGAGAAAAGAGGACTCGTTGGAAAAGACCCTGATGTTGGGAAAGACTGAAGGCAAAGGGGAAAGGGGACAACAGAGGATGAGGTGGTTAGAGATAAACATGAATTTGGGCAAACTTTGGGAGACAGGGAAGGACAGAGGGCCCTGGGTGTTATGGTCCATGGGCTCACAAAGAGTCAGCATCAGTGGTGGTATGCTACCGGTTCAGCCCTGTCCAGCTGAACCGGTAGTAAAAAAACAAAGCCTCCAAAGATCAGCTGAGAGGAGGGAAAAAAGCCTGGACAATCAGCTGAGAGGAAAAAGAAGAGAAAAGCACCACCTGCCCTTGTGTTTTTCTCTTCTTTATCCTCTCAGCTGATTGGCGCTGCGGGCCTCAGCTGGTGTGTGGAAAGCTGCACATGCGCTATCACCAATCCAGTAGTGGAACAGGTAAGATCCCACTGCTGGTCGGCATGACTTAGTGACTGAACAACAACCACAAAATACTAAGATAGAGCAGAATGTCTTATCCGAAGGGGAAGAGGCAGTTGTGTCTCTGTAAGAGTCTCTTCACTACATGAGTTTTCTGTTGTTTGAGAGGCATATTCAGAAAAGAGGCAGAAATAGCTCATGTGCCATGGCAAAATTAGCTCATTTGTATTTTGAGGTGCAGTATTAATCAAACTAGAACCACTAAGGAGTGATAAGTGTCTCTAGATGATTTAAAAAAAAAAACCCAATCATATCAATATTGATATTAACTTACCGATATTTGTTTCTCCTACTTCTAAGGTCCCATTCTCCAAATCTTTGGAAAGTGCTATGAGGTTGAGGGATGATAGGAACAAGTCAATATGAAATCCTTTCCTCTCAAAGATGTGAATTGTGATGTCTGTCTTCGCGGTTAAATCACCACTATGTTTTCATTTAGCTATCAAATTTCTACATCACCCACCTCGCTTGCTAGACTGTTGATGTTGACCATGTATGGAGAGATCCCCCTCTTGCCTCCTTCCCAAAAGAGCCTTCCCTAGGATAAAATCATTTGCATCTTCCCATTGTCAGGAAAACACTCCAGGCAGTCTCCCCCAGGAGTTAGGTTTTATGAATGAGATACAGTACTTTCGTATATACTGAGAAAACCGGGGCATTCCATTCAAGCAGCCGGCATCCATTCACGGAAAGGGAGCCGGACTGCTCCATTCATAACCAAAGTGCTGTCAGCTGCAGCCTTCACAGAAAAACAGAAAAACAAAGATTCCTGAAATGTATATTCCCCACCCAGCTCCAAGGACAGGGCATGACCTCCCAGCCAAAATGGGAGTCAGGCAACAATAATTAGAATACTAAAAGGCACAGATTAAAGTACATTTCACAACAAATCTGAGCATCTAAACCCCAAAGCCCTAGAATCACATAAAAACCCATCCACTCACCAGACTTCATTGTCAGCTGTCCCAGAACCAATTGCTATGTCACTTCTGATTCCTAAATAAACTGAGATCTCCTTTCCAACTGCAGCTTGCTACTAAATTTATTTCTCCTGCATCTTTCTTCCAGCTTGGAACTGGTACTGGTACTGATTTATTTCCAACACTCACCTTTTGATGGCTTGTGGTAATATTGGGGTGAAGTGATTTTATAACAGTAGCTTATATGCTTGTCTATCTTTTTATGTTTTGGAAGCTTTAATTGCAGCTACAAGATATCTATCACAAGCTATCAAGCCAGACCAAGCAACTGTAAGTATGGGATATTAGGTCTGATATAACTGATTCAGGAATTAATTTTAGATATGAGTATACTTAACAGGGAATGGAAAAGAAGGGCCTTATAAATACTCTAGTACAGTGTTTCCCAATCGGAGTAATTGCCAGAGGTTGGATTTCAAATCCCAGAATTCTAAGCAATGAACATACATTGAAATTTCCATATCTTGTATTTGCCAAAGCTGGGACCAATAATATATAATAATGATTTTTATCATGAAAAATAATAAAAGCTAGCAGAGGTGTCCCAATCGATCATAAAAGTCAAGATGATGGCAGCAACAGAATAGAAATAAAGCCACTTATTTTTTATCTTAATTTTTTGTCGTTGGCTTATAAAAAAGGAGTGGAATTTATTTTGACAGTTACAGCCTCAATCTTGCCTTTTCGTTTTTTTCAACCTCCCTGTGATGCTCCTTAAAGCAACCTTCGGTATAACCTTTTCCCCTTAGGTTACTTTTTTTTAAAAGCAATTCAGGAACTAAAGCTAAAAGCTATTTCATGATCACATTTTAAAAGTGTTTTTTTCCAAAGGTTGTTTTCAATATATCTTGAAAATATAAGGAACATGTTTGCAGACAGATGCTGTATAGCTACCTGTTGAATTTACAATTGCTGACAAATACCTCTGCAGAAATATGGAAAATGTTCCTTTAAAACGAGGAGCCTTCTATGAATTCTGTCCACTGTGAAAGATCAGTCCTAAAAATAAAGCCTCAGGAGAAAAAAAAAAAAAAAAAAGCCCTGGCCCTATTTTTCTTTCTTTTTTTCAGATTTCATCCACAATTCCAGTGGGGAGGGAGGGAGAGAGAGAAAGAGAGAGAGAGTATATATTCAATCAAAACCTAAGTTCACCAGGCTCAAAAGGAACATGAAAATATAAGAATGCAATTTGTACAACGAAGCTCTTTTTAATGGATGATATTTAATATATTGTTGAACTTATTCTGCACAAGAGACTGCTGTCTTGTTGCTGATTATTTGCAATGCAGAAGTTATTACATTGTCTCAATGCAATCGATTTACTACAAACATTTTATACAGTGAGCTACTAAGACATTTAAATGGGACAAAAAATGTCAAATTGAGACAATTCCATCCAATCAATTCCCCCTCCCCTCACACCCCCATTCTTCAATGCTTGTTCCCAATAATAGGTAAAGCATTTGGTTTCTGTTTTCTTCATCTGCATGCACTGTTTGTATAATAGATTTTGTATCACTACATGTTGCCTAGGAAAAAAATTGATTGTCTCTTTAATTCTGACAATGATCCACTTTGGAGCTTTCTAACATGAGAATATCTTGAAAGCAGTGGGCAAGAAACCACCAGTCCATTCAGTTAAATACTTTCACAAGTTATACTCAGTTACTTGTGAGTGTGTGTAAAGTGGACGCAGTCTTGCTCTTTTCTTGGTAATAACAAAAAGCCATTTACCATGGCCTTGTTTGGGAATGTTTCCAGTCACACCTACAGTTCTGAGATATTTTGGTATATGTTCATCCAAGTACTTTCCACATCCAACCCTAGTTAACTTTTTTGAGAATAGCCAAATTTGACTAATTCTATTGATTGTAATAGGAACGTTAAGGCCATAACTTTCTGGACTTTAGAACCATAGGATAGGAGTTCCCAAACTTGGCAACTTTTAAGACATGTGGACTTCAACTCCCAGAATTCCCCAATCAGCCATGATCATGCTGGCTGGGAAATTCTGGGGATTGAAGTCCACATGTTTTAAAGTTGCCAAGATTGTGACCCTCTGCCATAGGATATTTTTTATTTTTCTATCATCATAGAGACAAGTGCTTTAAAAAAAAAAAAATTCTCCTAGCCTCTATGATAGAGGTCACCAACCTTTCAAACCTCAGGGTCCACTAAGTTCACAATTTTAAATCCCTCGGACCACTAATACGAATTTTTAAAAAAGTTAAATAGTATTTAGTGGAATATAAAAAATGCAAATAATTTTCCTGTGGACCACCAAAATTTTCTTGCGGACCACCAGTTGGTGACTGCTGCTCTAAGAGGTGAGTGGTGGAGTCTCACATCAGAATGAGCCAAAAGGAAGTGAAATAAAATTTTCGTGTCAGTAGAACAGAGATTTTCGGTTCCTAAATCCCTTAGATAGGGAGGGATATGTAAGCAGTTAAACCTATAAGAATCGATCAAGGGGATCTTGCTTGATCTTTCCACTCAAAAGGTCATTAGAATGGTGAAAACACACCTCCTGAATATTTAGATCAGCATTTACAGGAACATGCTGATGCATATTATGGGATGATTCAAGTTACGTAGAACCAGTGGGCAGGTACTGTGGAAATATTACATGGAATATCAGTGATGCTTCAAATTACTGTGAATGAATTCTGCTGCTGTGTTCTCAAGCAAAAACACATAAAAGTGGTTCCTGAGAGCAGAAAAATTGTTCCTCTTATTGGCTGAAAGGTCAGCAAGAAGATCGTGTTTACATGTGACACAGTTTTTTTTTAAATATATAATTTCACCTTTCCTTATTTGAGCAAAGACATACTGGGCCCAACAATTCTCCAGATTCTCCACCTAACATTTCCTTAATAGTTCCAGGGGTTTATTGAGCTCCTTCCCACCAGGTGATTTAAAACAATCCTCTTATATGTTTATAATTCTTTAATCTTCTCACCAATATTGCTGTCAAAAATCTTAGCATCGACATTTAATAAAGTATTGCACAATGTGCAGTGGGTTAAGTGCTTGGAAGTCTTCAAAATTACAGTCATACAAGCTTGATAATCAGTGGTGGGATTCAAAAATTTTTACTACCAGTTCTGCAGCCGTGGCTTGGTGGGTGTGGTGTGGCTTGGTGGGCGTAGCAGGGAATGGATACTGCAAAATCTCCATTCCCTCCCCACTTCTGGGGGAAGGTTACTACAAAATCCCCATTCCCTCCCCAACCCACTAACCTGCTTTCCAGCTGTGTTCTCCTGTGCAGGGCAACAAAAGAAGACCCAGCCAATCAGCTGGGACTTGGGAGGCAGAGAATAGATGGGGGAGGGGCCAATCAGAGGTGGGATTTGTCGGTTCTCTGAACTACTCAAAATTTCCGCTACGGGTTCTCCAGAACTGGTCAGAGCCTGCTGAATACCACCTCTGTTCATAATGTGAAACTGACAGGGACCTCTTTTCATAAGATTCCCCAAATATCTCCAAAACTGTAGGGGGTACTTTCCCCTTACATTTTTATGCCATTCTATTATATTTACTCTTTTGTCTGAGAGTCTTCCCAGATTTCATTATAACAATAGTGTCATTGATTTTTTGGGGAGGGAGGGAGGTTAGCATTAAGGATTTTCTATATTGTCTAGTTGCCCAGTCAAGATTTTTTTTTAAAAAAAAATTATTACAGAAAAAAAAATCCATACACTTGCTCAGGGCTATTTCAACATATACAGAATGTGAACCTTTACAAAACATTAAACTATGGAATTAATGTCATTGCACTTACCCCTCCTCCAAAAAACCCTTAAAATGTAGATAATGTTTTACATTGTTATATTATTGAGAAGTCAATAATTTCTCACATTTGTCTCCCTGTTTCCAATACGTTCATTTAAAAAAAAACCCTACTCCTGGTATAGGGCATATAATTGATCCAAGTTAATAGATTTAAAAGCATGTTATGCTTCTAAGCCTGATTTGCAAAGGTATTTTCTCAATGTTTTTTTCACTTCTAATGGTATGTGTCACACATCTTTTTCTTCCAGGAAATACAAGTGGGTTACTTTACCATCAATAAAAGCTTTAGTATATCCCAAATTATTGGCAAATTAGGCAGGTCTGTTTATTTAGAATATATCTCTATAGCTTTTTGTTATTATTGTTCAATGCATATAAGTGGTTTCTGATACCCAGTCAGCAGAGTAATCTCTGTGCTACCAGAAGTCACCTTACAGAATACACTGTAAGTAGACATCCCATGCCCTGTTGGATCATCATTTCAAAGATATTTCTTTACCTAAACAGAGAAACAGAATGACCATGGCTGGGCAAAAAAGCAGTAGGACTGATTTCTGACTTCCTGCTGGTTTCCCCATTGTATTTCCTTGTGGGAAACTGGCAGGCAGCATCAGAATTTCTTTCTTTCTTTCTTTCTTTCTTTCTTTCTTTCTTTCTTTCTTTCTTTCTTGGAATAGAATAGAATAGAATAGAATAGAATAGAATAGAATAGAATAGAATAGAATAGAATAGAATAGAATAGAATAATTGGAAGCAATTTTGTAGGCAGAAACCCTATACCATTTCCTCCTTTCCTCCCTCCCTCCCTCCCTCCCTCCTTTCTTTCTTTCTTTCTTTCTTTCTTTCTTTCTTTCTTTCTTTCTTTCTTTCTTTCTTTCTTTCTTTCTTTCTTTCTTTCTTTCTTTCTTTCTTTCTTCCTTTCCTCCCCATTCCTTCCTTTATTCTTTTCTCCTTCCCTCCTCTCTCCTTCCCTTTGCAACAGGCAGATAGGTGGCTGGGTAAGGGAGGGAATAAGAGAATGGGAAAATATTGAAATGAAGATAAGTAATCTGCAACACTGCAGTAGCAGCAGCCACCAGCAGCACTGAAGCAACCATGACTCCCCCAAATTTTATTCTTTTAGGAGTCCTGGGTTCCAGATATTGGACACATTTTATAAGTTAGTCCATTTGAGGTGCCTTGATTAAAAAATGTTGCTCTATGATGCACTGTTTAACCCAGTTAAAGACCATGTCAACAAGAGTTTTAGTAGTACATAGATTCAGTCTGGGATAACCCTTGTGAATGACCTGGAAGACTATATTTTCATCCAATTGATGAAACTGAAGGGAAAATCAAATTTAATCCAAACATGTTCCAAAACTCCAACCTGTATGGTTTTCTCCCCACCCAGCAAGACCACCATGCTGAATCTAATTTGTCAGATTGTATATCTACTATATCAAGTACATCCACTAAGCCTGGCCTTTAATAAACTAAGATAGTGCAGAATGGACTATTGAAAAAGGTATGCTTTATATCATTGAACCTGAGTTGCCGCCTAACTTTACAAAGAAATTGGATGATCATTTGCAGACTCCATGGGATCGTTTCCTCTTCTTTTATGCTTCAGACATACAAACATGAAAGCTTTGTTAAAGGAAAAGGTGAGATTTTTGCAAAACAGCATCTTTACAGTCCTCTGGCAACATGAAAGAGAGAGAAAAAATCAATACATGTTTTATTTCAGCCTGTAAGAAAACCATCAGGTCCCCACAGCCTTCCCAAATTTTATTTATTTCAATGCATCTAAGATTTCCTGCAGAGATAAAGATACAGCTAACCAAATTGCTTGGAGATCCTGAGTACTCTTCAGAAAGATTTTTATCCAAAACATCTTAATTCATAAATCTGATATTGTTAAATCAATATTAAGAAAAACAGGTATAAAACTAAAAGTGTTGATTTATTTACTTACTGATTGCTAACATTCCTATGTATTCTACACCTAACAGCTCAAATTATTACTATCTGTTCACCATGATGTGAAGTTACATCTACCAGTTCATTAGCTGCTGTTGATTTTCATACACCTCAAGTCAATGGTGGGATTCAAAAAATGATACTACCTGTTCTGTGGGTGTAGCTTGGTGAGCGTGGCATGGTGGGTGTGGCAAGGGAAGGATACTGTAAAATCTCCATTCCCTCCCCATCCTGGGGGAAAGTTACTGCAAAATCCACATTCCCTCCCCACCCCACCAACCTGCTTTCCAGATCCGTTCTCCTGTGCAGGGCAACAAAAGAAGACCCAGCTAATCAGCTGGGACTCAGGAGGCAGAGAATAGATGAGGGTGAGGCCAGTCAGAGATGCTATTTACCGGTTCTCTGAACTACTCAAAATTTCTGCTACCAGTTTCTCCAGAACTGGTCAGAATCTGCTGAATACCAATTCTGCCTCAAGTTCTTCCTAAGAATCTAAGATGCCATAATGTATCAGCATAGTATATCTGCTGGTGAAGGGTGTGTGGCCTTTCACAATTGGCAGTTGGAAATGTTCTCAATGCACAGAATTCCTAACTGCCAAGTAAGACTTCTTTTGGCATGGCACCCAGTGGGACTACTATGACTAGTTTTGCCCTAATCTTGCAGTTTTTCAATTTTCAGATCTTGACATCTGAATCTTTGTGGTTTTCTCCTGTTCTTTGTCTTCTGTTCTGCTATCCCCTGTAGTGTCATATCAATTATCCATAATTTCTTCTTTTCAACCATAGTTATAACTGGTGTGTTGTGAGCCAAGACTTTTTCGGTCTGAATTTAGAAATCCCACAATATTTTAACCTGCTCATTTGTCAACTCTATGTCCCCATCAATTTTTCATTATTGGTATGTGATACTTTTTAACAGTTGTTCCAGTGAATCGTTTTGGTGACTTTGTTGAAATCTTCTTGCGTGAACTGAGTATATAATTGACTGTTCCTTCTGCTTCTTTGCACACTCTGCAATATGAATCATTTGATGAGTTCTCAGTGTGGGTTTGGATTACATTAGTTCAAATGGCTTGCTCCTGCACATATTATTATTATTATTATTATTATTATTATTATTGTTGTTGTTGTTGTTGTTGTTGTTATTATTATTATTATTATTATTATTATTAATGGTCCATCACACAGTCGGCCAGATGGCTTGACTGAATTTGTATTTGCATCCATCTATCGACTTGTGATAGGCAAATGTTGAAGTTTGATGGTGTTAGAGTAAAATTGATGGTGAATTTGTCAACGACAATAATGTTCAAGTGGTACTGCAGTTATTTTGGGATTGTACCCAAGGAACCTATTATTATTGGTAATTCCTTTGCTTGCCTTTACCACTGTCATTCAATTTCTATTTGCAGGTCTTCATATTTTGTTATCTTCTCCACTTTGGTTGGTTGCAGACAGATGCAGTCAACCAGAAATTTAGACTGGCTTTGGTGTTTTTATCCATCCATTGTATCCTTCCCAAGGGCCTAGGATGGGCAGATGCTGTTTTTTGATGGTGTTAAAAAGATATGGGAAAATAGAAGGATGGGAAAGGTCAAGTATGATAGGATGGGAGAAAGGCCCATGCCCTGATGGTTCTAGCTTGCCATGGCTTCCAGCTCACAATGCAGAGGATTTGCAATGTTGTACGGGCAAGTATGCTGCTAATTGCTATTTTTGTCATGTAACTGTGGAGACTCTGAAATGGTTGGAACATTGGAAAAGGATCATATGTCCTTTCGGTCAGTGCCATTATAATTTTGAATGGTCGCTGAACAAACAATTGTAGGTCTAGGACTACCTAGAAGCAACTGCGAGTAAAGGCTGCTTCTTTGCTTCTTCTTTTAATTTTAATAAAGCACATTGCTCAGCTGTTTCCATATCAAAAGAATGTCTTCATGACAGAATCTGAGGAAAGCAACAAACAGCTGGATAATATCCCCCACACTTCACCCTACCCCAAATGTCTCATCTATTTGTGTCTCGCTACAAAATATATGTCATTAAATACTACAGATTGCTTCACAACCCGTGGCAATAGGCTGGAAAAATCTTTTTCATCTTATCTTTCTATTCCAAAGACCGAGCTTGTTTTGCCAGTGATTCAATATTATCTTGCTTGGTAGTTTTGAGAAACTGAATCGAAACTGCACTGGGTCTCTGTAAATGGAAACGAAAGCCTGAAATAGTATGGTGCCTCTATTTTGAGTGATATTCAGCTTCTAACAAAAAAAAAGATCTCACATATATAATCTTTCTATATACAACACCACAAACGCCTCTGATTTGGCATTGGAGGAAATATCCAAAAGATATAAATTATTTCTGGGGAAGAGTTCCTGAAAAATGGGTCAATTCATTCAGCTAATTCAAGTGAGAGTTAATCTGTTCTCATAAAAAGGAGTTATTGTGGCTTTAAGTTCTGAGACACTCTTACTTAGAAAGGAAAATGTTTAGCAAACTATATATTTTAGAACATCTATGGAAATTCTGCTTCAAATCATGAATAAGAGCTTTTAAGATCAGAAGCTTTTCCAAAGTAGATGGAACCTCCTGGGTCTCTGATTCTTCAGTGAAATCCAGAATTAAAACAGTTGTTTGAAGTTCCTCAAAGACTGAAATGCTTATATCAAGACAGTTATAGTTGGTGTGGTTACAGTAGCTGCAGCAATTTCTTGATCTGCATCATTTGAGGCAAAAAAAGTAATGTGTGGGAGATGAATTTTTTCATTTTTCAATGATTTAAAATCCATAACTCCTTCTAAACAGAAGTGAGTTAAAAGAAACCAATAAACAAAGCTAATTACATTAGCTACTTTCCAACTGATTTATGAAAACAATCCAATCTTAAATGGCAAATTCAAAGTCAGAGAGATCCTGGTATCGTAGACCAGGGAGCCTCATCCCAAAGCACAAGTCCCCTTGCCAACTCTTCCCATTCATCGGAATGTACATTTTACTTTTGCTCCTTTGCCTGAATACTCCGGTACATTGCATAGACCTCTAGATTGGTGGGATGAATAGCATGCATAGACCAGCATGAGATGTTTGAGATAACATGAACTGTGGTTGCTCCTATGGTATACAGGCCAACATGTGCCAAAACCTGAGTCAATGACATCTGAGAAAATGGAAAGGGTTGCCTACACTGTTAAGTTGATCATCTGTTTATTAGAAGCAAATAGCATCTGGTTTATTAAGGCAGTCAGAGAGATTAATTGTAGTTGAATACATGCTGGGATGTCACCCTCATTGAGAAAGGGATAGTTCGACCAAACTGTTTTAGACAACTATTGTACTGTTGCTAACCTTCCCTTTTTGCGGGGAAGGTTGTCAAGAAAGTAGTGAGCCTGCAGTTGCAGAGAATCCTGGAAGAAGCAGATTATGTAGACCAGGTTTCCCCAAACCCTGGGCCACAGTTTAATACCAATCTGCAACACACAGAAACTGGGCTGCACAAATGAGTGGAGCCCCATCCAGGCACACATGGGATGCAGACAGTATGTGAAACCACACCCTCTCAAGTCCACAGGAAAAATTCTCTCCACGGAACTGGCCCCTGGCACTCAAAAGGTTGGGAGCTACTGATCTAGACCTATTTCAGTGGAATTCAATACAGAGGAAGCTTTGGCGGTGCTTGTTGATGACCTGTAAAAGAGGCTGGATGGAGATGGTTCATCCATCCTTATGCTCCCTGATTTTTCAGCAGATTTCAGTAATGTAGATCATACTATTGGTTCTCTTCCTTCCTTCATGCTGGTTCGAGTTGGTGTTGTGTGTATGAGGTATAGAGACTGTCCCTTAGGGTTCAATGCTCTCTCCCCTCATTTTACATCAGCATTTAGTGCTGAATAAGTTCATCCACCATTTAGGTTTGATATAATCAATCTGATGATGATACCCAATTATATCTTTTCACCATTGGTTGGCCAAGGTAGAACATTTAGGTCCTGTCTCAATGCCTGGAGTCTGTGTGGACCTAGATGGAGAAGAACCAACTCCGATTCAATCCTATTAAAATCAATGGCTGTGAATATTAGGGCCCTTTGGACATGAAGATTTTCCATTTATGCTCTTGGATGTGAGGCCATCTGGTTACCATAGCTGTTGCTCAGGATGTTGTAGGTAAGGGAGCCTTTGCACAACATCTATACCTTCCTGTATCAAGAGTCCCTTCACACAGTCACCTTATAATCTAGTCACCTCACTGCTCTGGTGCAATGGGTCCTACCTGAGGCTGACCTTGAAAACCACTTGGAGATTTCCACTAGTTCAGAATGCAATAGTCTGAGCAGTAATGGGCAAACTTTAGTATGTCCATGTGTCACCTCAACTTTGCAAGCTGCACAGGTGTAACTGGTGCAATTAGAGAAGTTGGTCGTCATAAAGCCCCACATGGCAAAGGCCAGGTTATTTGAGGGACTCCTTACCTACCATAGTTTCTGCCATATGAATAGTTGATACACTGGGTTTCTTCAATTAAACTTTGATCAAATAGATCCATCTATTGGGACCTAGGAGGAGTGCCTTCTCTATCATGATATCTGCCTTCTGGAATGAGATGCCCCTAAAAACCACATGGCTCTCATCCTGTTGGCATTCGGTAAGAGCCCGAAGACTGGTTGTTCTCCCAGGTCTTTGATTAGAAAGATTGGAGGTTTTGTTCACTATGTTTTTGCTTAGAGTGACTGGATCCCATCTTGTTTTTAATTCTGGTTTTATTGTTGATTAGGTTGTGGGTGTCCCAGAGTCAGTTTAGAATCAAGCAGCACCTAAATTGAATTATATAAGAATATATAAACTGACTGGTATTTTCCTTACCATTTCCTTGCTAATGGTTGTATGTGGCATAAATGCAACTAAAGCCAGTAACCTCATTTATCTTGCTAAAACAGAAGATGCTGTGATGAATGGTAGGAAAGGCTAATACTTAAGAGCTCACCATTATGGAAGACTGTAAGAACAGTAAATGGTCAAGTGAATTAATATATCAAATCAAAGAAATTGAAACAGATACATTGGTGTCTAAGAGAAGGGAGAATAAAAACAAAGGAAGATGATCTGGGATAAAGTAAATTTCTAGAATATATGTACTAAAGTGAAAGTGTAGGTTTCATTATGAATGAAAGAGATAAATGTACCTGTATGTCAGGAAGCTCAATGAAGAAAATGAAGTGAAGGATTTAAAGTTGTATAAAAACAAAAAATTAGAATAAGTAGAGGAATGTATGTGTTTTGACAGAATGTCAATATGGGGAAATTGGTATATATTTTAAGATGGACAAGGGCTGAAAATGGAAAATAGTAATGTATATAATTATTGTGGGAATAAAAGTCAAAAGAAGTGAAAATGGCTGTGTATACGAGTGCGCATTTGCCTATTTTGTTTTATGGAATTCAAAATTGGGTATGTCAGGAGAAACATATGAAGACATTGAGTACAGTGAGAATAGAATATTTTGGGAGTGTGTTACATCAAAACTAGAAATGTACTGGGCTAAATCAATGTGAGCGGAATACAAATATTAGCAGCTTGTATGGGGAAAAAGTTATTCAGTTGGGTCCTGTAGAGAAAATTAATGAGGATCAAAGTGCAAGCCAAAAAAGGAAGAGTGCACAAATCAAGAAGAATATCAAGGATGCTGTAGTTAAATGGAATTGATTAGATCCTAAAAAAAAAAAGAGAGATTTACAAACAAGAGGTAACATTTGAAGAAATATTCAAATATTGAGGAAAAAAGGGGTTTTTTTGTCAGAATGCAAAGGTGCAGAGAAAATATGCCTGGTGTATTGGTGTAAACCAGTTTTAATTTTTTATATATATTGTTCTTATTTTAGGGTTTTCATTTATTTGGACTGCTAATAAGTCTTCCTTTTTCTCTGGCTCTGCATAAAGTTGCTTGCTTCAGAAAGAAAAAATAGAATGGATATGTATGTGTCAGTGGTGGGATTCAAATTTTTTTTACTACCGGTTCTATGGGTGTGGCTTGGTGGGTGTGGTAGAGGAAGGATACTGTAAAATCTCCAGTCAGAGGCAGTATTTGCCGGTTCTCTGAACTACTCAAAATTTCCGCTACCAGTTCTCCAGAACTGGTCAGAACCTGCTGAATACCACCTCTGGTATGTGTGTATTTTAAAATGTTTTAGACCAGGGGTGTCAAACTCAAGGCCCGTGGGCCGAATCTAGCCCATGGGGTGCTTAAAAGTGGTCTGTGGGGCTGGCCTAGAAAGAGGGAAGGGCCGGCCCATGGTGCCTCTGCCAGTGAAAATGGGGCTCGGGAGGGCCGCGTATGCCTCCCTGGGCTCCTTTTTCACTGGCAGACGGCTAGCAGAACAAACTAAAAATAAAACAAAAAGAGAAATGTTTCCCCTTTTTCATTTGAGCATCCAAGAAGAGACGGGAAAGGAGAAAGGGAAAGAGGAAAGAAAAAGAAGAAAAGATGGGAAGAGAGCAAGAAAGGAAAAAGAAGGAAAGAGGGGAAGAAAGAAAGGAAGGAGGTATAGGAAGTTAGCACCCACCCCTCTCCTGGAAAAATGAAATATCCTAGGAAATATTAAAAAGTCAGAATATTTCCCCTAAAAAAAGAGTAGAAACTCAGAAGCAGAAACTCACCTCAGAAGCAGAAGCTCACCCCCACCTTTGTTAATAGGTGGGCCATTAAGGCCTGAGCCAGAATATTTTACATAACAAAGATCTCCAGATAGAGCTATAATAGGAATTGCCCAAAGCCCTTTTCATTACATCATCATCCAGCAAGGCTCAACCAAGCCTGGCACTCAGGACAGCCTACAGAGTTGCCCCTGCATGGCCCCATGGGAGTCTGGCAACCAATCATAATACAAGCTCAAATTCAAATCCCAACAGAGGGTATATAAGGGACTCTCAGCATCTCAGCCCTCCCTTCTTTTCCTTCACCCAACATTTTGAAGCATGTGATCATCCTTTTCACTTTGGAACGCCAAGCCATGCGGTCGTGTCCACCATTAAACCATCTTTCCAAACAGCCTCCATGTTTCAATGTCTTTTTCCCCATTTGAAACTGAACCCAGAAGGATATTTCTTCCAACAGAAGGAAGGAAGGAAGGAAGGAAGGAAGGAAGGAAGGAAGGAAGGAAGGAAGGAAGGAAGGAAGGAAGGAAGGAAGGAAGGAACGAAGGAAGGAAATTATAATGAGAGGGTGAGGGAGTGTCCGAGGGAAGTCCTGCCTTAGCACTTGGCCACCACAGGTGCCCCCAACACGAGTGATGTCAAGCTGGCCATGCCCCCCCCACCACCACCAAGGTCAAACAGAACTCTGATGCAGCCCCCAATAAAATTGAGTTTGACACCTCTATTTTAGACCACTTCTCTAAACAAGCAAAGTAAACCTAGATTTCTTGGTGTTTGACATCAATTAGCACTGGCTGTATCGTTGGCCTTCAGACAATCAAAATCTAGTAAGCTTAAGAGCTATGAGTACTGTAGAGTTCCATTGCAGGGCACACAGTAGGAAAACAAGTTCAGGCTAGTTGGGATTTTCTTGACTGATAATGTGTCACCAAGTTATTTTTTCACTCCTAATGATCACGCAGATAGACTTTCTCCATGACAATCTATACTTAATTTAGCTTTTCAGGCTTTCCAATGGTGCAGTCATCATTCCTGTAACAGAGTCTATCCACCTGGCTGCCTTTTCCTTCCACCTTTCTCACTATCAGATACTTTTCCGGAGTGTTCCTATAATGCAGGGGTGTCAAACTGGTGGCCCACAGGCCAGATGTGTCATGCACAGGCCATGCCCACCCCAGTTCCACAAATGGAGAAAACATCGCAAAACGTCGTGTGATGACAACGTGATGCTGCAAGTTTGACACCTGTGACATAATGCGTCCAAAAACAGGATAATTTAAGCCTGGTCATTTCTGGCTTGCTTGAGAACTCTGGATTGGTGGGATTTTCTAGGCTACTAAAAAGAAAACCTTAATAATTGTCTGACCCTGTTTTAAAAATATTTTAGAAAATTTGGAGAACTAGTGAAGGGTCAGACAATCAAAAGAGGGCAAGGGTTGTCCCTATCTTAACATGTGTACAATCATGCCTACTGTTCCTCTCCTATTGTCCCCATTTATTCGTACCTATTTCCTGTATTCTTATTCATGTTTATTCTTATACCTGTTATCTTGTAAGCGATGGACAAATCAAATAAATAAAATAAAATCTTCCAAAATAGGAAACATTAGAATCTAGGGAACTACAGACAAATCAGTTTGAGATCAATACCTGGAAAGATTTTGAAGACAATCTTAAATTGAATAATCTGTACATATTAAGAAATCAATGTGATAATGATTGGAAGTCCAGATGAATTTTAGCCAATTTTAGCCATACAATCTCATTGTTTGATTGGATAATTACCTTAGTGCATTATGAGAGTGCTGTAGACATCTTAATTTCAATAAAACATTTGATGAAGCATGTATTGTTATTACTAGGAAGCTAAGTATGCATGGGTGGTTGAGATCACAATTAAATGAATACCCAGGTTGTTCAAAAATCATATTCAAGAAGAGTGTGAATAGTTCCTCATCATAAGGCAATAAGGCACTGAGTAAAGTCCAATGAAGTTCAGGCCTGCACTATATGTATCAATAATTCTACTTTCTTAGATGATGAAGAAATGAAGGAAATGCATATCAAATCTACAGAAGTCTGTGAATTGGATGGGATACCTTATTTCCAGAAGACAGGGAGGTGGGGAAACAAAACAAGCTTGATAGATTAGAGAAATTAAAGGGGGAAATGAAATGGAATTTAGCTCTACCAAATGTAAAGTTTTTTTGCTTAAGAAACAGAAATCAAATGTATAGGTGGGGGTACTTGGCTTGTTAACTGTGCTTGTGAAAAGATCCTGGAATGGACTACAAACATCATGATGTGGATGTAGGGAATGATATTTTAAATTGCATAAATAGAACTCTAATTTCTAAATCCTACTTTACACACCTTATTGTGTCCAGATAGTTCTGGTCATTGGAACAGGATTTATCCACACTATGCTATCAATTTAATCTAATTTTGATTTATTGTTTGGATTACAACATATGCCTGTTAAAATATGTGATAATAAACAAGAATCAAGAGACAGTCTGGTGTAGTGGTTAAGATACTGAACTACAAGGGAGATATCATGAATTCTAGTCCTGCTTTAGTCCGGCCAAGTTGGGTCATCTAGGACAAATCCCTACGTGTAGAAGAAACCATCTCTGAAGTTGCCACATTCCTGGGGTCACCCTCTAAAGAAGCGGTGTCAAACTTGCAACCCATGGGCCGGATGCATCACACACTGGCCACGTACAGCCCCATTTTAGCAAAAAGGGAAAAGTCACGATATGTCATGTGATACCAATGTGACCCCATGAGTTCGACACCCCTGCTCTAAAGCCGTTGGGTCACCGTTGTCATGTTATTGACCTATTCTTGTGGTTAGCACTTTCACTCCCTAGTAACTACTGGCACCATTCTTCCCTCTATAACATAGCTTAGATAACAGGAAAATACTTTCCTTCATTTGTTTTCCTAAGAGTTGGTATAAATCACCTTAATGGATATGTATATACAGCGAGGAATGAATTACTGGAAAGTAAGAGATCAGTGTCAAGAACTTTGTGTGATTTATATTCAGCATTTTTTCAACTCATTTTTCCCCCTGCTTCTTCTGGTCTAATCATCAAGAAGAAAGCTCTTTGCGTTATGAGAACTCTTCTACCCTACAGTAATAATTAGAAAGGTTCGGGTGAAGTTCTTTAATGGTCAGACTGGCTCTGTCATTAAGCAGAGAGAGGCAGCACCCTTGGGCTGTAGATCTTGAAGCGTACACATCATATTGCTGTGTGTTGCAGAAGTTTGCTTTTGCCTCCAAAGGGAAGCAAAAGGGAAGTTGTTAGGGGTTGTAAAATCCAGGGGTCATTTAACAGTTTCCTTGCTCCACCATGAATGCACTCTACTTACTGTTGGCCAAGGACACCATCTTGTCAACCTGGCTCTTTGCTGAACTAGGATGAGGCTGATCTGTCCTGGCTGGAAAATAGAGCTTTCCTAGCTACCATTAGTAGACAACTTCCCAATGGAAGAGGGGCCTTTGTAACTCAGGAGTCTCTTGTAATTGCAACTGGGGCAATATGTGGATGCCACAAAGAATTATCTCTTCCCACTCTCAACTCATTCTCTTTCTCTCTCTTGCTGTGTGTATATGACATAAGCTTGTGTGCGAGAAGGTTGAATTAAAGTCCTCTTCACAAATGCAAGTGAGTTTTCTTCTTTCGTGAGTTCCAGACTTATGCTATCAGAACAGGGGTGGGATTCAATTAACAACAAGTTCTGTGGGCATGGCTTAAGTTGTGGGCATGGCTTGGTGGTCATGTGACTGGGTGGATGTGGATTGGTGGTCATATTATTGGCTGGGTGTGGCCAACTCAACATCACTCACATTGAGGCACGTATTGCCTAGCCTCTCATGACTGTGAGGATGCTGCAACAGTCGTAAGTGTGAAAAATGGTCATAAGTCACTTTTTTCAGGGCCATTATAACTTTGAATGGTCACTCCACACAAGCAATGTACCAGCAAAGGAGGGGAAAAAAACTCCAGAGAAGTTCCTGAGACAGGAAGTCTAGTCCTGCCAAGAATATAATAAGGGTTAACAGAGGCAATTTCTGTAAGCAACACCAGAATGTTTCCTTCCTGCCTTCCTTACAGGATTAGACCAGTAATTTCTTCTAACAGCCAGTTCTCCGAACTGCTTAGAATGTTAACAACCAGTTCTAGCAAATAGGTGTGAATTGGTAGAATCCCACCCCTGTATCAGAGGTGTTCTTCTACAAATGCCCAACACACAAGGCTATAAGATTATAGCTTCTTCTTCTTCTTCTTCTTCTTCTTCTTCTTCTTCTTCTTCTTCTTCTTCTTCTTCTTCTTCTTCTTCTTCTTCTTCTTCTTCTTCTTCTTCTTCTTCTTCTTCTTCTTCTTCTCCTCCTCCTCCTCCTCCTCCTCCTCCTCCTCCTCCTCCTCCTCCTCCTCCTTCTCTCTCTCTCTCTCTCTCTCTCTCTCCTTTTAAGAACATGTGTGGGGCAAAATGGCAGAAAATAGCTCTCTTTGTTCTCTCCACTTCCTCTTCACTAGCATTCAGAAGAAATGAGATTCTTCTAAATAAGAGAATTCTAAATAAGGTTCTTCTGAATTCAAATAGTTTGAGCTGGACTTCCAGGGTTGTGAGGAAAGCTGAAAGCCAAGCTTGGTATTTTCTTCATTGCTGCAGCATGGAGAAAGAGAAGCAGCAAATACTAACTCTTTGCTGTCGTCTAGTGGCTACCTGGATTTTTGTAGCCCAAATCTGGTAGCCTTAACATGGGACCATCCATTCATTCATTCATTAAATCAATCGTTCATTCATTTATTCAATCAATAATTCATTCATTCATTCATTCATTCATTGCCCAAAGCTACCTATTTATCACTGAATCTGGTTGGCATACAGGTTAAGACAAGCTATTACAAGCAATTAAAACAACAGTAAAAAAAACAAAAAACAGGCCATCTTGGGTGGTGTGGTGAATAAAAGGGAGACTCAAGGAAGGTACTGCCCCAAGCCTGTGGAAAGAGCCAAATATTGAAGGTCAGATCAAATGCCTGCCTGTAGAGTGGTAACATAAAAACCCAAAGTCAATGACATCTGGAAAACGAACAGTGTGTTGTAGCATAAATGAAGTACAGGTAGTCCTTAACGTATGATGATAATTGAGCCCAAAATTTATGTTGCTAAGTGAAGCACTTGTTAAGTGACTTTTGCTCCATTTTACTTTTCTTGCCACATTTGCTAAGCAAATCACTGCGGTTGTTAAATTAGTAACATGATTGTTAAATGAATCTGTCTTCCCCATTGACTTTGCTTGCCAGAAGGTTGCAAAAGATGGTCATGTGACCCCAGAACACTGCAAGCATCATAAATGTGACTCAGTTGTCAAGCACCCAAAATGTCAGTCATGTGATCATGGGGATGCTGCAACGGTCATACGTGACGGTCATATATAGAGGCACTTTTATCAACCTGGTTGCACCCAATGTTTCCACCTTCTTCACCCTCTCCATAGATACCCCAGTGAATCAGCAGATTATTGCAATCCATATCTGATAGCTCTAATTCAGGGGTGTCAAACTTGCGGGGTCACGTCATCATGTGATGTATCGTGACTTTCCCCCCTTCACTAAAATGGCAGTGGCCGTGGCCAGTGCGTGATGCATCCGGGCCGTGGGCTGCGAGTTTGACACCTCTGCTCTAATCTACAGTTAAAACACAGAGATCCAGAGATTAGAAAAAGATTAGAAAAAGTAAATGAAATGTGATGCAGTCATGGATAGTTATCCATAGACAGTGGCCATTCACAAAATGATTTTAGGGAAGGACAATAAGATTGTGACAAAAATATCTGGCTGTTATCAGCATCTTAACATCGGCCATTGAGAGACCAGATACTGCTTGCAAATGTAGTGAGACCCAGTACTTCTGTACTGGTTGTCAAAATACAGTATATGGAAGTAGTCAGAGAAGGAATTTTTTTAGAGTGAGAAGTTTATCCAACAATACGCGATTTCTTTTGTTGTGATTGGGGACCTACTGATAAGGTCCTGAGCTGTCCACTTTAATTTCCTCCAACCCACCGTTAGCTTTTGTGCTTTAGAATTTCAGTGCTTCTTATCCTACCAGAATAATTTTGACTTGAACCTGCCAGGAAAGTACATATTTAATTTAATACAAAGTATGTAGATTCTTACTTTGGAAATTTAAAGGTGGGGAGATACGAAAGTCCAGAGGAAAACCTCGGACAAAAAAAATATGAATTATTGGTTTAACATTTTCATACGGTTTTAGAAATCGTCCGTTCTTTGGATTCAGTTGTAGAGTAGTATATGTCCATGCTGCCAGAAGCAAATGCCAAAGGAGAACACTCATATACAATCCGCAAAACTGGTAGTAACACTGGTTGAATCCCCCCACTGGTTCTGGGGAATCCCTTCACTCAAACCTGTATAGGGATAAGCAGAGTCCCCCCACCAAAAAAAAGCACCAGGATCCACAGAGAATGCAAGGGCCAGTAGGCAAAGTATCAGAAGAGGAACAAACATGAGATTTGTGTCAAGCACCAGGAAAATCAGGGAAATCCAAGCTGTTCAAATGTGTATTAAGGACTTATTGTAAAGTTAAGCTCTCTACAAGAATCTGAACTACTAACTGTCTAGGCTAATTGGTGGTAGATAAGAGTCAATGGAATTCAAGGAAGGAAGGATGGACTTAGATCTCTTGTGGAAGAGACTCAGAACTGATAATATGCTTGACTCCTCCCTCGGGCTCACCCTGGTCATCTCCTACAATTTGGAGACTAAGGAAAGAGAAGAGGAGTGAGGAAGTATTGTAACAGATTGTTTTCTACTGCAACTAAACTTTATTAAATCACAGAAATTGAGCCAGCATCTGTAGAAATGTAGTACTAATAGTTTAGGGACTGTGGTGCTAATACACACATTTCTATTGTTCTTTTTGTTTTTTTATTTTCCAACCAATATTTGGATTCAGCAGAGCTTCTACTTTTTCAACCTCAGATATATTACTATTATTATTTATTCATCATAGGGCACATTTGCATCACAATTCAATAAAAGACACGAGAGATTAAAAATACAAAATATAAAATCTATAATGTTATAAACACATGTCTAGATTACAGATATAATTTCTTGCTTCATTTGTCACAGCCAGGAAATCAGCAAATTCTCCAGTATAGGCTCTATTTTGCCACTAAATATTGGATAGTTTTTTTCCGGCCCCACAGTCACAATTCAATGGTTGTATTTTGCCGCACTTATAGAGGGCGTCTGCACATCTACCATGGAAGCAAGTGGAATTCAGTTCATTGTTGTCCATATTGCATTGAACTGGTCAAATCAGCCTCAGATAATTTCTCCTTTTAAGAAGTAGTCATTATGGTAACATCATCAAGACCACTTCCAGTACAACAGATGTTACAGGGCTCTGATTGTGCCCCAATTTTCTAGGAAATATATAGTGTAGTAGTCTTCCCTTTGCTTTCTACACTGCTATGCACACACAAGTGGCTGCCACCACACTAGTGGTGGGATTCAATTATTTTTACTACCGGTTCTGTGGACGTGGCTTGGTGGGCGTGGCAGGGGAAGGATACTGTAAAATCTCCAGTCAGAGGTGGGATTTGCTGGTTCTCCGAACTACTGTATTTCCCCATGTATAAGCCACCCCTTTTTTCCAAAATTTTCAAGCCCAAAAAGTAGGGGGGTGGCATATACAAAGCAGGTACACTTTTTATACGTGAAAAATGCATAAAATAATAAAGTAGGAATAAACTGGTTTTCCAGCAGTATGCTATACTTTTTTGTAAAAATTGTACGTGATGATACGATTACGAGTGCGAGTACACGATAGAAATGCATACGCTAGGCATCGGCCTGAATGCTTCGTTCCTACTCTCGTTCCGATGTGTAGATTGCTAGCGTCGCCCGCACCGCTTTCGGCGTCATGACCGAAGTTGTAGATCTAGACGTCGAATTTTGTTTCTTTGTAAATTTTCTTTCTTCATAACTTGTTTCTCTAATAAAATATTTTTTTCAAAACTTCACAGTCCAAAAATTGGGGGGATGGCTTATACAAAGGGGGTGCTTATACTTGGGGAAATACGGTACTCCAAATTTCCGCTACCGGTTCTCCAGAACTAGTCAGAACCTGCTGAATACCATCACTGCACCACACTATGTGTTCGTTCTGACCAATATGACCTCCACCTTCAGTCGATACTGATGAGTCAGCTGTCATTCACCAGGCCTGTTGGTTCACAGGAGGAACAGTAGAACCTCTGGTCACTAATGCTTCTGACCATGACCAATTTGGGTTCCAACCAAAAACAGCACTTTTTGGGGGATGGCCATTTCCCCTTCTGAGCCATTTTTTTTGTAAGTGCCAAATTTCCAAAATTAGATTCGAGTCACCGCCAAATCAGGTTGCGACCAAAGTTATGGAACAAATTATGGTTGTGACCAGAGATTCTACTGGATTTGATTCCCTCCAACCTGCCATTACAGCATAAAACTATACTAGGTAGATTCAGCAGGTTCTGACCAGTTCTGGAGAACCACTAGTGGAAATTTTGAGTACTTTGGAGAACCGGAAAATGCCACCTCTGTCCCCATCTATTCTCTGCCTCCCAAGTCCCAGCTGATTGGCTGGGTCTTCATTGTTGCCCTGCACAGGAGAATGGTGCTGGAAAGCAGGTTAGTGGGGTGGGGAGGGAATGGGGATTTTGCAGTAATCTTCCCCTGCCATGCCCACCAAGCAACACCACACCCACCGAACTGGTAATAATTTTTTTTTGAATCCCACCACTGGGTAGGGCCTCCAATCTGCCACCTGGGGATGCATTCTCTTGGGGTTCCAGGCTCCCCCTCCAAGGAAAAATATGAAAGCAAATGAGGTCCAGGCAAAAGAAGAATATTATGGCTTCAAAACCTAAAGGACTGGTTTGGACAAAACTCAACAGCACTTTTTTGTGTGGCTGTTGATAAAAATAGGATCACCAGCATGATCACCAATGTTCGATGATGGATATGGTACAAGAAGAAGAAGAAGAGTGAACCCCAACATCCAACTCCAACAAGAAGGCCACAAAGAGGGGGAAAATGTGAGAGGATCAAACCAGGATGCTAACAATTGTAAATAATTCTTTGGATGCTCTGGGGAGCCTAGATAACCAATCATATGTCTAGGGGTGGGATTCTAACGGTTTGGACCAGTTCAGTAGAACCAGTTGTTACGATTCTGCACAGTTCAGAGAACCAACAAATCCTGCCCCTGGCTGGCCCTTCCCCTCTCCGCCTACCCCTCCCCACCCAGTCAATCCTTATGGTATTTTTTTTTTCTTCTTCCTGACAATCAGCTGTTCCGATGATCAGCTGTGCCGGGATTCCCCTTGCTGTCTTACTGCTTTGCCCAGGAGGCTTCCCTGAGGCCTGGGAGGCAAAAAGGGCATGCAGGCAGGTGCTGTGTGGGCCCCACACACTCTGTTTTTTGCCTCCTGGGTCTCGGGGAAGCCTCCTGGGAGCAAAAATGGCCTCCCAGGAGGCTTCCCTGAAGCCCAGGAGGCAAACAACAACAACAACAAAGCATAGGGGATGCAAAAAGAAGAAGAAGCCACAGCCACCCAGTCACATGGCCTAGCCACGCCCACCTAGCCATGCCCACAGAACCAGTAGTAAAAATATTTGCATCCCACCCCTGCTACATTTTATAAAACCTCGATTGCAGCTTTTCTTCATAGTGTGAATGAATCCATGAGCTCTCCTAGAGCCTGACAGAACAAAAATCCCTTTCTGTGGTAATTAGGTGAGGTGGCATTAGATTTAATTAATGAGCAGACAGGCAACATTGGTTAAGAGAGCTACAAGCAGAAGTTCTAGACGCATGTTGTAAGGTTACTGGATAACAATCAGAAGCAGCAACATAATTATCTCTCTACATAAAGAACTTGAAGGATAGGACAGTGAGATTATTCCTCTTACAGAAGGTGAAATAGTGACTTGCTTAAATATGGCCAGTGAATCTATAGCGGCAGAGATAAACCGGAGACCCCCACCATCTTAATTCCTGTTCTCAGCCTTGAGTTAGCAATTGAGAAGCTGAGGGATGCTGAAATTGGGAACCTGGAGGAAATGTTTAATAGACCCAATCAATGCTTATTCAAAGAAATTAATTTCACTGCCAATTCTTTCCCTAAGACCTTCAGCCTTGAACCAAATAACCCTTCAATTCAAATCCAACCAGTCTTCAATTTCCCCCCCTTTTTTGTAAGTATTAAATTTTAAGTTTTTGCATGAATGATGCACTACTTTGGGTACACTCAGTTATTGCTTTAGCGTTTATACCCTGCTGGTCATTGACTACAATTAAATACTTTTGAATAATTCAATTATTTGGGGTGGGTGGGGGGGTGCCTTCTCTAAATTCTCAAGGAATAACTTTGCCAACTAGGGAAAGAATATTGCAAATTGGTTTTCAGCCCCAGACACATCTAGGATAATATCCTGATATAATCCACAGAGTGAGTGGTTGCTCAGTTCCTGTTCACTTTTATGATTCCATTCACTGCTAAATATCTATGCAGATTCTCAATCATCCAGGTCATGGCTGTCCCAAAAGTGCTTTCCCAAAAGGCAACTGGATTGATTTATTTTTTTTGTGGGCGGGGGGGGGTCTTTGAAAACATTTTGCTTCTCATCCAAGAAGCTGATTCAATTCTTCTGTTAAAATTGAAGGAGCTTCTTGGCGGAGAAGAGAACCATTTTCAAACCAAAAACTCCAAACAGTCCAGAGGCCTTTTGGAAAAGCTCCTCTGGGACATCCACTGCTAAAGCAAGCTGCAAGAAATTAGCTCATCCCATTATAAAATAAAACTATGAATCTCTGGCTATTTGATAAATGTATCGGCCACACTGATAAAGCTAGTAGAATAAGCCTCCTCTGTTACCTTTGTTTATAGCAGAATTATCCCATTCTCTTCCTATCTTCATTTTCAACATGAAAAATATATATTTTAGACTTAAATGAAATTTTTTTCCTCCTTATCACCAGACTGTACCTCAAAACAAAGCAGTCAGCATTGCAAGTGAAAAGATCTCACATGATAAGGCTCTTTTAGTGATGAAACAGACAGCCTTACAAAAATGCACAATTGCATCTTTTTCAATAAAAAAAAAAGCTTACAAAAGCTATGAATGTTTGATAACTGTGATCTATAAGTAAATTATGTAGAATAATGCTTAGTTTACACAATAGGTTGGCTTGGAAGCCCAATATAAAAATGATGAATGTTATATAATAAAAGTCTCTGACACAGCTATAATATTTATTGCTGAAAAGCAAGAATTCTTAGAAAAACTGTAGATTAGCTATTACTTCCTGAGTAAAATTTTCAAGAGGGATGACTTTGGAAAAAATGACAAATTCCATTAGTGGCTTCTATTCATCAGTTTTTTTAAAAAAATGAGATTATTTTTATTTTAAGAACTCTTCATTACTTCATCAATGTTGCTTGGTTAGAGAAAGCATGGAAACATTAAGCAATCATCGCTAAATCAGAAATTCAGGAGCAAAAAAACCCACATAGAAATGGTACACAATCCCTAACAGTTAGGTATAGATTGAAAAAGTTAATTCTGGGCAGATTGAATATAAATCGAAACCTGCACTTATTTAATCTCTCACATCCCCAAATCATCTCAATCATGCACATTCAACATTCCAAAAATGTGTATTTGAACATTTCTGATTGGCACGTCTTCCCTACAACAACTGTCTCTGATTTTAGCAGTTATCAGCACTGAATTCCTGCTGCAGACATCATGCCCAACCGTGGGGGAATGGAGGGATGGTTAAGGAAGCCATGTGTCCTTAAGGGCACGGTCAAAAATACAGCCTTGCTGTTTAATATATGGAGCCCTCACCACGTTGCTGGATTAATTCAGGGAAAGGAAGCCGCCATCTCTTGCAAGTTTGTTTTTTTTCATTCCATCTTGTTCTTTGTGACTTTCTGGAGTATTAGGTATGTTTGCCGCCTTGAGTAGTTTGGCAGGATATAAATAAAATAAATAAATGGAACTCAACAATTCAAAACGCAATGAAATTAGAGTGACTGGTTAGCCATTAGGCAGAGGAACAAATGCCCTATATAGAATCTCTAATATCAAACCCAAATGCCTCACTGATTTACAAAATCCAAGTGCTTATTGCACACCGACTGGCATTTGCTATCAAGAACTTGGAGCCAAGGTCTGCAGACATTCTCCAGGATCCAAGAATGAGGCAGGAGGTAGGGACCAACAACAAATGCTTGATCTCCCTTCTTTTGGAATAGTCAATCTGGTGCTTCCTGAAAGTAGGTTCTTCAAGTCTCTTTCAACCCACCAAAGTGAACTATGCCTGTCTTCTGCCCTTCCTTCATATCAAAATTCCCTGGTTGCATTCAGACTTCCTATGTAATTTTATCATCCACAGTGTTCTGTATTAGCATTCTTGTAGACTCGCATTCCGATTGGTCCACCCGGACCGCAACGTGATTGGCTTACTGAACTCCTGTGATTGGAGCGCTAAGAATCTACCGCGATTGGCCGAGCCGATCGCAGGAGATTCAAAGCGCTGCCATTGGCCGCCGAGCCGCCGGCCGGCTGTATAAAGCCAAGCGGCTCGCAAGCCTTTTCTGTTCCTTTCTTAAGCTACAATAAAGAGCTGAATGTTCACTCCTGTGTCTCCCCTCTTAATGTGAACCGATCCACCCGATCCAACACACAGAATGCCATTCAGATACCTAACCATTCAATCCATCAATCCAGCATATTTCCACTACCTTTATACATCCACCCAGAATTCTAGAGGGGGAGGGGTTTTCTGTCAAGGACATCATCCCAATGACGTCTCCTACTAGATCCCTCCCCCTTGCTACAAGTGAGAGTTCAACTCAAGCCATCTCCCATACAAAACAGCCATTTCCCTACCCTTAGCCTCACTAGTATCACAACCCCTGTGGAGGCAGTCTATAAATGGAATCCCCAGAGGAATCCATCCACCTGGCCCACTGTGTCTTCATATCCCAGGCTTCTGAAATCATCTTCAAATCCATCAGAACCATCCAGTCCAATAATGAGACCCTCTTTCCTACGACCTCCAGGCAAATGACAATGACCTGAAATGCCCCAAGAGTGGTCTCCACTCTCAACAATTTCTTAAACTCTACCTGATTCATGGGGATGACTGGGACTTCAGGAAATTTCATCCAATAAGCCATTACTTTAGTGTTATCAAATGGACTGTGAGAATAACCATGGCAATAGGATGAAGAGGAGGCAATGTTCAGACAAGAGATTTATTTCTCAGCCCACACGAAGAATGGAGGCAGCGGTGGGATTCAAATTTTTTTACTATTGGTTCTGTGGGTGTGGCTTGGTGGGTGTGGTGTGGCTTGGTGGGAGTGGCAGGGGAAGGATACTGCAAAATCCCCATTCCCTCCCCAATCCTGGGGGAAGGATACTGCACAATCCCCATTCCCTCCCCACCCCACTAACCTGCTTTCCAGCTCCGTTCTCCTGTGCAGGGCAACAAAAGAAGACCCAGCCAATCAGCTGGGACTTGGGAGGCAGAGACTAGATGGGGGTGTGGCCAATCAGAGGTGGTATTTGCCGGTTCTCCAAACTACTCAAAATTTCCACTACCGGTTCTCCAGAACTGATCAGAACCTGCAGAATACTACCTTTGAATGGAGGTGAAGAAAGCATCTCAGAAGGGACCTTCCCTAATTCTCTGGAACAGGGGTCACCAACCTTTTGGACCTCAGGGACCACCAGACTCATAACTTAGATCCTGCGGACCAGAGACTCTGGGAAAATCCCCAAAAAAGTCTGCAGAAAAATTCCCCACCCCGTTTTCCTACCAATTGATCATTCTTTATTTGGGATCACAGGATACTGTCTCCCACTCTGTTCTCAGGGGGAGGGAGAGAGAAAGACTTCTGGCTTCATGCAAGGAAAGCAGCAGAAGCAGCAAAAGTCTTTCTTTCTCTCCCCCAAACTCCACCAGAAATAAGTCTTTCTGAGATTTGTCGCACCGGCGCAGCCTCTTGGAGCAGGATGCCTTGCAGGGTTCCAAAGACTCATTTCTGGTGGAGTTTGGGGGGGAAAAAGACTTTTGCTGCTTTCCTTGCGTGCAGCCAAAAGCAAAAGAAGAAGTGGAAAGAAGCAGCCCGATGGCCAGGTGAGGCGTGTGGGGCGAGTGGGGCAAATTCCCCCCCTCCGCTCTTTCCCCCCTCCCCTCACTATCTCGTGTTGTTTGCAATGCAAGCGATGCAAACCTTGTGTTCTTGCGCAGCCTGGATTAATTGCTTTGGGGTAACATTTCTCAAGGACCACCAGTGGTCCACGGCCCACTGGTTGGCGACCACTGCTCTGGAAAATAAAGGCAAGGGAGGAGAGAAGTGCTTTCAGACTTGCAAGATTCACTTACTGTAACATTATAATAAAAGTAGTTGTCATGATTTGGGTTTCTTGGCTGGACTACCTCAAAGGACCTCAATCTTCTGCCCTCCAATCTTGGTCCAGGTAATAATAGTAGTTGCCACATCCGGGGGACTTCCAACAGTTTGACTGCAGTCTGATCAACCAAACATTCCTTCTGGTTGCTGATTGTTCTGTGGTTGCTCTGTCACCTGGACCAACAAAGTCTATAAAAAACTAGGTTCTGGAAGGCTGTAATAAAACTCTGCTTGGTGAGGCATGATAAATCAGCTTCCCAACCTCTTCCTTCCTGGTCTCTTTCTTCCACATCTCCAATATCCCTCCAAGATGTTAGTCTTCCCAATGCAATCTCAACTCATTCCTGCCGGGAAACTATTCCATTAGCTCCCTTTTTTCCTCCTAACTTTATACCCAAAGCCAAAACATTCAACCCAACCTTTCACTTCTCTGTCGTCTCAGCAACACCTTCACCTCCTAACTGGCTCCTACAGTAGCCACCGTACAAAAATCCATCTTAGCAGTAGCAGCAGCAATAGTGGCCAAGATTTTCTCTCCATGAAAAAAGTTATTTGCACAGTCAGATACAGTAAGTAGAGTCAACTTCATTGCCTATCGATTTCCTGTAAGACTATTTGCACAAGATAGTAAGCGGGCAACCTTGACTTTCCAACCAATTTTCTACTTTAACAGTTTGAAAGCCATCAGCAACTGCTCCCTCCTGCATTTCTGTAGTAGTAGAAGGTCAGATGTGAAGCTTAAAAGCTCCGCTCTGCTCTGCCCTGTCTATTGCTTTTTAACATATTTTAATATGTTCTGCCCTGCCTTTTAAGTCTAACCCTCGGATGAAGGAAAAAGGACTCGAGGAATTGCTTCGAAACCCGTACTTGATTTTGGTTTGCTCCTTTGAAACTTGCTCCTTGAGCTTATATCATTATCTGGTCTCTGCCTAACTGGGAAATATACCCTTAAAAATATGTATCTGGCTTTTCTGCCTTGATTTTTAAAAGCTTATTTTTTTCTCGGCTGTAATCTCATTGGGGAGATTTTCCTTGGATTCCCTAAAGCAGGAAGCAACTCTGAACTTTAAGCCAAGATGTACAAACATTGTCAGATATGCTTACTATTATTTATTTTTTTCAGATGAGCTCTGGAGCACTTGCTGAGAGGTGGAGGGAGGAGAGAGAGATGACAAACATCAGCCCTGTCATACCACATTTGCCCTAAAAAATCACTCTGGAATCCCTACATCTGAAATCCAGAATGACGGAAACATTCTAGCTTTTGCTCTGGAAAACCATGGCCAATCTGGAACGGTTTGGCAAATTATCCAGAATGTAGTGCGTGTCTTCAGGTTTGAAACAAAGCCACCTTTCCTTTCGCTATGCACTTCTCTTAATAACAGCCCTAATTATTAATTCCAGCCATTGGCTTCCGCCACTTGCCAAGTGCAGAGTCGGCAAAGGGACGAGGATGCTTTGTATTCCAAAAGATCTGTTTAGACATATGCTAATGAGTGCAGGTTTTATCCATTAATTATACGCATACGATTAATCAGTTCCGACTTCTCTATTTGGACGGGAACTCCAACATTTAGCATTGTTTCCTGTTTCCCACTTTGCAGGTTTGGGGAGGAGATTTCTAGAAGCACGGATTGTTCTGAATCGGTGTCCTTCTGCAGAGGACTTGTTTTGATTTGATTTCTTACACTTTGTAATGCCACTGTTTGAACAAGAAAGACCAAGCAGATACCTGGGGAGGCTCTGCTAGGCTTTTGAAAGTATCAGCCTCAGGGCACAGCTGCAAAATTCATCCAGGATTCACCTTTGCCAGTTGTGGCCATGCTAGAAGACATTGACTGAGCCACAGGAGCAGATGCCATGTGCTGTACGCATCTTAAAAAGTCACAGTGGAATGGAATAACACCTCTTTTTTATTTATTTGTTTTAAGATTTATAATGCCTCTCAACTCAGACAGTGTGACTCTGAGCGACACACAGCCTAAGCACACAATAATAGTCATAAAAAATGAAGAAGCTAAAGTGCTCTGGAACTTTAGCATTCAAACCGACAGGCATCTGCCACATAACACCTTACTTAACAATTCTTGATAAGAAAGACAAAAAGAAAATCTGAATAATAGACACGGCAGTACCTGGAGAAAGCAGAATAAAAGAGAAAGAATCAGACAAAATATAAAGACTTGCAAATAGAAATAGAACCACTGTGGCAAAAGAAGGCCCAGGTACTACCAATACTAATAGCTCCTTGGGTGCAATCCCAAAACAACTGAAGCACCATCGGCATTGACAAATTCACCATCAGTAAATTGCAAAAGGCAGCTTCACTTGGAGCAGCTTACATCCTGCGACAAGATCTGTAACACCACCAATCATCCACATCTACCTATCTGAGGACTCAATTAGGTGGATAAAAATGCTAACTCCAGTCTGAACATCTATCTGGCTGACTGTGTGATGAACAACAACAACAACAACAACAACAACCAGCCAATATATTGATATAAAAGCTAAAATGCAAAATGGCAACCAAGTGCAGAACACAGCAAACCTCAGGCTCCCACTCCAAGTGACCGCTAATGCCTGGGGGAAGAGACACATATTGAGGCTTTCCAAAGGCAAAGAAAGTTGAGGATTTTGTATATCTGGGAATGGGGGATTGTTTAAGAAAGCAGGAGCACACAAAAAATGGTCACTCTTCCTAAGTTCCATAAGATGACAAGACCTAAAGGAAGGAATCTGGAGCATGCTTTCTCTGTGGGAGAATGTGGAGCAAGCAGATGTCCATAGAAGAAGGCAGTCCCTCAAGTAAGCTGGTCCTATATCATAGGATTTTAAAAAATAACCACTGGTATCTTCAGTTACATCCAGAAGTTTATCAGAAGCCAGTACAACTTGCAGAGTAGCAACATCATGTGGGCATAACAAGATGTCCCCATAATTATCTGCACTGCTGCATCTGGATCAACTGACATTTCTAGTTTCAGGGGCAACCCCCTGTAGAGCATGTTGCAAGAGTCCAATTGAGAGGTGACAAGGCAGGAGTATCCATGAGGAAGACCAGGAATGGGCATAATTGGTGCATAATACCCAATTATATAAAAGTTCCTCTGGCCAGATCTGCCATCTATTCTTTCTAGTTTAAGTCCATAAGAAGCCCCAGATTGCACATCAAATTTGAACAGGATAATTACCCCATCCGATCTAGAACCCAAAATGGAAACTGCAACTCCCAGATTTGGGGGACCCAAAACCCAGATCCACTTAATCTTAGCAAGGTTGAGCCTCCAACCTGTTGATTACAATATCCAAACCTGCAGGTACCGTTGTGTCCGTGTGCCCATGTATAAGGAGGCTGCATAGGTTCTTTCAGGCTGAACGCCATTTTTTAACTTTTAAAGACCTGATGAGGCAAGAAAAAGAGATAGATGGACAGGGTGCTACATTAGAATTAATTTAAGCTTGAGTTGATTATTGAGTGAATGAAATTCAGTTAACAGGAATTATTATTAATAGGTACTATTATATTGTCGTCTCTTAGCAACCACATGGATATTCTTCATGAATAAGATTACTTTCTGGGTATTTAATAATTTTCTCTTCCTGATACTTTACAAATTGCAATTTGTTGGTAATTTCTGAAAGAGAGGCTGGGAAGTGAGCCCAACATTTCAGATGCTTAAATGAGACATTTGTTAAATGAGTTCTGCCCCCATTTTATGACCTTTCTCTCCAGAGGTTGCTAAGTGAATCACTGCAGTTGTTAAGTTAGTAACGTGGTTGTAAAGTAAATATGGCTTCCCCATTGATTTTGCTTGTCAGAAGGTCACAAAAGCTGATCACATGTCCCTGGGACAGTGCAACGGTCATAAATATGAATCACTTGCCAATTTTCATCCCTTTAACCATGGGGATGCCATGAAAACTGTTCATAAGTCACTAATAGATGTGCGGTCACAAACAGCGAACCAGTTGTTAACGTAAGCACAGCCCACCTCTGCTTCAAGATGAACTAAATCTATCACAATAGCTTGACTGTTTAGACTAACTAAATCTATCACAAATCTATCACTCTTAGCTGACAAGTTAAATCTTCATTAAGGCTGGTTTGAGACACAGGTCATCATCTGCATATATACATTATCTCTTTCTCTCATCCAGAGACACCCTCATCCACTCTTACCACTGTCCATCTCAACTGCCAAGCATTAGTTAGACGGATGGGAGCCACCAAGGAGCAAAAGTCCTTGCTTTTGTTGATTCACCAAACTGACAGCTATTCTTGGCCTTGTTATTTTACACAAATCCGTTAGCTGTTGATGGGACTTAAGGACAAGGGAGAGTTCCGTTTCTCAGGCCCAACTTCCTTTGCCCACTTCAAGTGATATTTTTTTCTTCCCTTTGTTTCCTCAGCAACTTGGTTCATTCTTAACTACCTCCCCAAAGGGAATATTTTAGACAAGATTGCTGGCTTTTGTCCACTCTGCTTATGTGTCTACTTTATCTTCAGCTATGGCAATTTCGGTTTAGTCTGACAGAGGCTGCAGCTCACATCACTCCTGGGGACTGGTTGTGTAACCTGGTACATCACCTTTAAGACGCTTTGCTAAAAGGGTTTATTTCAGTGGTGATTAACCTTTTTGGCACCGAGTGCTGAAGCGGGAACGTGCTCACGCCAAAAAGGCACCGAGTGCTGAAACATGCACGTGTGCACTGGAAACCAGAAGACCAACTCCCCAGCATGTGCATGCACACTGGGTTGGTCTTCCAGTTTCTAACATGCACGCGAAGACCAGCTGGCCAGCACACGCATTAGGATCCACCAGTATCATCACTCTTCAGTATCTGCCATTCTCATGCGTGTGAAGACCAGCTCACCTAGAAGAGCAATGGCCAACAGATGGCATGCCCGAAGAGAAGGTTCTGCGTGTGACTTCCAGCATGCATACCATAGATTCGCCATCATGGGCTTCTACAGACAAGTGAATATTCAGCTGTTACTAGTACCTTCAGCCACTTCCTCTGGAAGATTAGAACAGCCAGTTTGAGGACATAGAGATATCAGTTTCATCTGTTCATCCAAGGGTATCTGTGGTGACAAAAATTCAAGATGGTGGTCATGATTGCGAGATTAAAATCCTACCCACTTTTTACAGGAAGCTGCTGTCTTTCTTACTGCTTTATTCCTCAGCCCTCGCTTGTATCCTGGGAAACTCAGGATCCAAGTTCAGATAGTCCTCGACTTAGAACAGTAAGTGCGCTGCAGTGCCCTGGAATCATCTGATCCCCTTTTATATCCTTCTGACAAGCAAAGTCAATGGGGAAGCCAGGTTCACTTAACAACCATATTATTACCTTAACAACTAAAATGATTCACTTAACAACTGTGGCAGGGTGGAGCTGGCGTCGCGGAGGTACGACGCTCAATCTTGATTCTCCAAGATCGCCATCGATATCTTCACTGCTGGATGGTCCTGATGGACCTAAACTGTCCTGTAGAGACACTGAATGACTAGGGCATGTCCTGTTGACCCCAGGGACATCACAAAAACCCTGGTTGATCCAGGAGAAGCCCTTTTGCTTGCGGTGGAGAGGCAGCCATTCAAGCTGCTGAAGCTCCGGAACAGAAGAAATTGAAGGAAAGTGAGATGAACTTTTATTTATTATTACTTGAAGAGAACATCCTGAAAGATTTAAAGTGAAATTAAAAGTGAAGAGGAAAGAGTTTAAGCAGTGAAATTAAACTAGTTAAAGTGAAAGTTTTTTTTTTCTTTTCCCCTTTTTATTGGAACTTTGAATTTGGTAAAGCTACTGAACTTTAAACTGGACTGGTTTCTTTTAAATTTCCATCCTAGTTGTTTTTTTTTTACTTTTTAAATAACTTTTTGAAAGTCTGTTTTGATTAAGAGTCTTCTTTAGGATTTGAGTTGTATTTTTTTTTTTTAAAAAAAAAAAGGAAGGATTGCATCTTCTCTTTTTGTTTCTGGAATTGGATACAAGAGGGGGGACTGAAAGTGAAGGGGAAAAATAGTAGCGCTGCCATTTAGAGGCTTGGACATATTGTTTCTTTCTTTCTCAGTTTGTTTATGTACTTGTGCTATACTCAAGGACTCTAAGCTTTGCACTGGATTGTTTATACAGGTGCTCATTTGTGAAACCAAATAATTAGAGCTTTGAGCTGAAGTTGAAAAAAGAAGATTGAAGTGAACTTGAAAATACTGGCACTAGAAACATTGAGTTGGAGCCTTGACTACTTAGTGGCAGCAGCTGGTTTAACTCTAAATTATTTCCCATCTCCTTTTCTACTCCCCACCACCAACAGTTGGATTTTAACCTTCTATTCCAGAAACTAGAACGTAATTTTCTTACTTTTTTTTTATCTTCTTCCTTCTCTCTCTTTTATTAAGAGAAATAATTGGATTAAGGTACATAAGTGCCTGAAGATTTTTATTTTTCCCTTTTTCTTTTTTGGAGTGGCAACTGCCTGCCTGTACTCCTTCATTTTTTCTTTTTTTTTCTTTTTTCCTTTTTCTCTCTCCTTCTCTACAGGTAAGCACAAGATGAACAGAAAGACAACAGCACCAGCTTCCTCAATACCAATAGCCTCTTCACCATCTGGAGGAAAACAGTCAATACAATAATTTTACAACAGGAGAAAGAGAAGGAAGTGACATTACAGATGATTAGGCAAGGAATTCAGAAGTTGAAAAGAGAATGGAGAATATTGAGCAGCGAATTGAAAAGACAGATGAGAAAATAAAAAATATTCAACAGATGATGGTGCTATATGAAGATAGATTTTAAAAAATTGAAGAAGATACACAAAGGGACAAGAAAATTGGAGATAGTGATACTTGGTTGAGCAATGTTGAGAAGGGCAGATGCAAACCATTAAGATGGGAAATTGAAAGATCAGAATTCTACTTAAGATTTCAAAATGTAGAAGGAAAGGGTGAAAATCTTGCTGAAATAATGACAGAAATACTGGCAGAAGCGCCAAAGATAATCAAAGAGAAGATGATAGATGGGACGGATGAAGTGTTCTGTGTATATACAAGATATGCAGTGAGAAACAGACTACCAAGAGAAGTTCATATCAGATTCACTAAAAAGATTATTAAGACACAGATACTACAGGTGGCAAGAGAGAAAACCTTAAATTACAAAGATAAAGAAATTGTGGTGCTAAAACAGGAACCAAGAAGAGTGAGAGAGATGAGAAGAGAATACTGTCACCTCTGCTGTTTGTATTAACATTGGAAGTGATGAATAGGAATATTAGAGAAGATAAAGGGAAAAAAGGAATGAAAATCCAAAAGGAAGAGTATAAATTGCAAGCCTTTACAGATGACCTGGTATTTATATTAGCAGAACCATTGGAAACAGCATCTAAATTAATAGAAAAACATAGAAGAATAGAAGTAGCAGGTTTGAAAATAAACAAAAATAAAACAAAGATACTAACAAAGAATATGCTAGTAAGATGAAAGAAAGAGTTGGAAGAAGTCTTAGAAATGCAGGTCACAAACAAGGTCAAGTATTTAGGGATATACATTACTTCAAGATGTAGCATACTGAAGGAGGATAATTATCTTAAATTCAAACAGCAGATTGTGACAGATTTGACAAAATGGGGAAATTTACAATTATTTACAATTACAATTGGGAGAATATCTACAATTAAGATGAATGTATTGCCTAGAATTTTATATTTATTCCAGACAATTCCAATCCGATTAGGGAAAGAGTTTTTTGAAGATTTAAATAGAATTGTGTTGAAATATATTTGGCAGGGCAAAATAGCAAGAATAAAGCTAAAATTGTTACAAGATGCAAGAATAAGAGGAGGGTTTGCCTTGCCTAACTGGGAGTTGTATTACCAAGCAACAAATTTGATGTGGGTAAAGGAATGGATAACATTAAGAAACAATAGACTATTGACCTTAGAAGGGCATGACTTGCTGTTGGGATGGCATGCCTTCCTTTGGTATAAGGGAACTAAAACACAGGGGTACTTTAGAAGACATTATATTTGAGAGGCATTGTTTTTGAACTGGGAGAAGATAAAAAGACAATATTATTTAAAAATTCCATTATGGATATCTACCTTAGAAGCTTTTTCTTATCCAATAATATATAAAAAGGAACAAACAGTTAGATAACGTGAGATATTGAATGAAAAGGGTAAACTTAAATCTATGGAAGTGTTGGAAGAACAAGGTGTAAAAATGAACTGGTTTTCATATTTGCAAATACAATCCAGATTAGACAAATATTTTAAAACAGAAGGTATTTATGATAAGTTGACTGATTTAGACCAAATTTTGATGGGTACTGATGAAAAGGTAATTAAAAAACTTTATGGATACCTATTAGAATTTAAATTGGAGGAGGAACAAGTTAAAGAAACAATGATTGCTTGGGGGGAAAATTTTGGATATGGGATTGATTTAGAAAAATGGCAAAAATTGTGGTCTCAAAATTATAAAATTACAATGTCGACTGCATATAAAGAAAATCTGTATAAGATGTTTTACAGGTGGCATCTACCCCTGATGAGAATTATGAGAACATTTAAGAACAAATCAGATAAACGTTGGAAATGTCATCAGATACCTGGTTCATATTACCATATGTGGTGGACACGCTCAGACGCAAAGAAATATTGGACTAAAATTCACACATGGTTGGAAAAAATGATAAAACAACATATAGACTTCAAACCAGAGATCTTTTTATTGGAGATAATACCAGAAATATACAACAAAGAGTTGAAATATTTGATTGTAAATGTATTAACAGCGGCTAGGATTGTATTTGCTAAGAATTGGAAAAATGATAAAATACCTATGCAGGAGGAAGTTAAAATACCTATGCAGGAGGAGGAGGAGAAAATTATGGACTGTGCCAAAATGAGTAAATTGACATTTGAAATTAGAGAACAAGAAGATAAACAATTTTATATGATATGGGATTTGTTTTATCAATGGTTGGATAAAAGGTCATGGTAATGTGATAGACTAGATAATTTTGTGATAGAAATTTAATAGATTGATATAAAACATAATATAGAAATATATAATCATTGGTTGAAAGTATAACATAAATTTTAAGATAAAACTTGGAACATTTCGTATAAAAGGATGGAATAAATAGTTTAGTCATGAATGTTTAATAACTGATAAATATATAAGCATACGTTAGTTCGACAATGTGAAAACTGATATAAATTGTGAGTAAATGACTACAAAAGGATAGCAGAAAAGATTTGCAACCAACTGACACACTGTATGTATATAAAATGGAAGATGTTTTTATGTTTTGTATGTGTATGTTTGTTTTTAAAAATAAAAATTCTTTATTGAAAAAAACAACAACTGTGGCAAGAAAGATTGTAAAATGGGGCAAAATTCACTGTCTCACTTAGCAACAGAAATCTTGGGCTCAATTGTAGTCATAAGTTGAGGACTATTTGTACCACTTAGGTTGCTGGAAAATTCTTTACTTGCAGTAGAAATGTTTTAAAGTTACTACTACTAAAGTTTTAGCATTGTATTGAAATAACATCAGTACAGTATAGGACCATGATGGTGAATCTGTGGCATGCGAGCCCCAACCAAACTTACCTGCACTGTGCATGCGCGCACCCCCTAGCTGATTTTTTGGCCTGTTTGAGGCCGTTTTTGCCCTCCCGGAGGCTCGAGGGAAGCCTCTGCAGCCTTGGGAGGATGAAAAATGGGCCTTCCGGAAATACCGGAAGTGCCGAAACGGGCCTGTTTTCAGCCTCCTGAGGCTTCAGAGCGTCCGGGAGGGCGAAAACAGACTGAAAATCAGCTGGGAGGCGTGCACATGAACAGTGCAGGTAAGGGGGCAGGACAGGGGTGTTGCACATGCATGCACAGGGGGCAGGGTGCATTGCATTGTGGGTGCAGGCATGCACGTGCACTTTTGGCACACCACAACAAAAAGGTTCGCCATCACTGGTATAGGACTAAAACTTTTGCCTCTATTTGATACTTTGTAAGCTTCAGGTGGGTTGAAGCTCTGCATCATACAGCAAAAACACTGTTAATATAGATACCTGAAATGGCCTACCTTATAGAATGTCAGGATCATTACGCCTGAGGGAATGAAATTTGGAGAAATTGCAGCTGCTTCAGCTGCTGCTGCCCTGCTGTGGCCAAATGAGCCTAATTTTCAATGTTTCTTGACAGCTTCCTTGCCATTTGTGCAATTCCTTGGTCTTAACAAAGGGAGGGATTTACCTCCCTGCTAGGAAGGGAAAGAAAGGAAAAGGGAAGGAGCAGAGGTGGGATTCAGCAGGTTCTGACCAGTTCTGGAGAATCAGTAGCAGAAATGTTGAGTAGCTCGGAGAACCAGCAAATACCATCTCTGACTGGCCCCGCCCCCCTCTATTCTCTGCCTCCCGAGTCCCAGCTGATTGGCTGGGTCTTCTTTTGTTGCCCTGCACAGGAGAACAGAGCTGGAAAGCAGGTTAGTGGGGTGGGGAGGGAATGGGGATTTTACAGCATCCTTCCCCTGGAGTTGGGAGGTAATGGAGATTTTATAGTATCTTTCCCCTGCCATGCCCACCAAGCCACGCCACACCACACCCACCAAGCCACACCTACCAAGCCACACCCACCAAGTCACGCCCACAGAACCAGTAGTAAAAAAAATTGAATCCCACCACTGGAAGTAGGGGAAGGGAGGGGAGGGAAGGAAGAATGAAGGAAGGAGGGAAGGAAAGAAGGAGGGAGGGAGGGAGGGAAGGAAGGAATGAAGGAAGGAAGGAGGGAAGGAAAGAAGGAGGGAGGGAGGGAGGGAGGGAGGGAGGGAGGGAAGGAAGGAAGGAAGGAAGGAAGGAAGGAAGGAAGGAAGGAAGGAAGGAAGAAAGGAAGGAAGGAAGATCCTTCCACTTATTTTTGCCCACCTGTGGTCATTTGTTTTCTCTAGATAAGGAAATATCTCTATTACTGAGCAAGGAACAAGTTGTTTAATATTAAAACTGAGAAGATGGAAAAATATATCCTTCCACATATCTAGATCTGTGTTTGTTTGTTTGTTTGTTTGTTTAGTGTCTCTAGATCACCCATCTCCCTCAAGAAAGTATATTAAAGGATTGAGCTAATTTGATATTGACATCTTTGGATGTACTTTTACTTTCTACAAATCTCATTCTAGCACCCATTATTCTATACATTTTTTCCTGATTTTATTGGCACTGCTTATATAATATAGTCACTTTTTGAGATTGGCAGCTGTAGAAATCAAATAAATTATTTATTTAATAAAACGTTGGTTGTACTTTATGATATCTTCTTGTTGTTATATATGTGTGTGTTTGTGTGTGATACAAATAAAAATGTCTAGATATTCCTTGACCCTAGATGCCTTTTTAATTATGCTCAGATCGGATTAGTTTGATCTACATTTTTTTTATTTTTTTCCTGTTTACACAGGTACACACAGGTAAACAAAGAAGTTAGTTGTTTGAACCTATTTTTTTTCCAAGAAAAAGTTCTGAGGGGTTTGAAACATTGTAAAGATGTTTCCAGTGCACTCAATCCAACCAAGCCAAGTTTCTAAGAGCAGATAGCTGTTTATTTCAAGCAGCTCTTATTAAGAAGCATTTCCCTCCGCTAATAAATTCATTACCAAAGTGTCATATTTCTCCTCTCATCAAGTGGGAGGGAAAAGGGAGCATTCAGGAGTAGTCGGAGGGGGCAAAGTCTTTGGACAGCACAAAAAGCCAACATAATCCATTAAACAAGATTCTTCTTGCCATTATTGTGTCTTGATTAAACGACGTTAGACATCAACTGAGCAAAAAGTACAACTCGATTTGCATATTACACTCTTTTTGCACTGTGAAAAAAAATTAAAATTTACATGATGAACCTCTTTGGTAGGCAGGTCAATTATATTTCCAAAAATATGCCCTGTCGTTCACCACTTTGAGACAGAACACAATTAAAAATTAGCTTAAGCTCCTGTCACATATCATTGTCACAGTCATCATCGCCTTTTCTCAAGCTCTTTCTCAAATCCTTGAGGAAGGCAAGGAGGGGAATCCTTTTGCTGCTCTTGTTGTATGACTCTCCCAGCTGTTGGGGTGCTTTTCCTGCCCCCCAAATGTTAAGGGCATCCCTCAGCACCCAAAGGTTGTCCACGCTTTTGCAAATGAAATATTGCGCCATTTCCCTTTAATTGGCAATTCATGGAACATATTGTTGTGCAGGCAACCTTCATTATTTTTATTGAAATATTCATGATATGCCAGATCAACTGATATAAACAAGGAAATATCTATTTTTCTGCATCTGTGTTTGTACCATAATAATTCTATTTGACATTGAGAAAGCAGAATGAGATTTCTGCTGCATGGCCAAACCCAAAATTTATGATCCATATCAAGTCTGCCTCCACGCCTCCATTCATGTCGACGGGGACAATAAAAATGTAAAGATGCCATGTCGATGGCACAGACTTTGAATTACTCTGGCACCACTAGATTGATTGATTTTATTAGTCTTTAGTGTTCTATTATAGCGAAATACCCAAAGTTAAATACTATTAACAATCACAAGGGAATGTTTTCAAATACTTTGGCCATCTGGTAGTTCTGATTACATAGAGCATTTTAAAACTTGGTCTTACCCATTTCTAGTGTGGGTTGATCATTTCAGAATTAATCAGAAATTTGTCATGCAGAATATATGACTGAGTAGTCATTTCAGTTCTTACAAAAAAACATTTCTGGTTTTGTTAAAAGTATGTATCTTACCTTGAAGTAGGTGGGAAAGAACCTTATTAAAATGTCAGTCAATAGAGACACAATTAATGAAAGGTTAAGTGGTTAGAAGTGGAACTTCAGCATCATCTGTAGTTCATGTTGTTCCCATAAACATTATTGTTTTGCGCAAAGTATGACAGCATTTAAACAATTTGCACACTCTGTATCAGCCTCATCATATTGCCTTTCTTGAGGCACAATTTGCTTTTGATGCATACTTTTTAATTTATTTAGTAACAGCTGAGCAATAGGGACCAAATACTGTAGTTTTTTTAAAATGTGCAACTTTTGAATTCTCCAGAACTTTTCATCAAGCTGGGGTCCTGGAGAATCTGAGTGCCATTCCTATATTTTGTTGTTTTACTTAGGCTCTCAAAAAAGATACCAACCTGCTATGGACACTGGGGTATTTTATTCTTATGGCTACAGGTGTTCACGTTATTATGCGTGAAATACACAGTGATCAAGCACATGTTCTGTGCAGCACTTAAAATCAAATGTTCATTCAGCTCAGCTTTATAAAAAGACAGTTGTGGTGATGGGCAGAATAATGGCATTTGACCTAAACATACAGCTTCCTAGAATTTCTCTAGAGCTAGGAATATTCTTTTCTAAACAAAGACTTCTCATTCTCAGTTGTTTATTGGCTATTCATACCTCTGGAATCTGTATTGAGATGGTGGGTGGATAAAGAAGCAATCCAACGTTTGCATCGTTGGCTACAGGCTATCTTTCCTTGGAAACAATTTCTTGGAGGGCCAAAACGAGCAATGGGCAAGCCAAATGGATGCAGCTGGGACTTGCTAAAAATCTTCTACGTTTGTTTTCTACCTTGTTCTTACTCAATTAATTAAAAGAGAGCTCACCTTAATAAGTTATTTTAAAAATGTATCAATTATTTAGTGATGAGGCGGCCAAGGAGTGAATGTTCCATCATTTGTTATAACATGATCTCTCCAGAGCTGTACAAATTCCTTGGCTTCCCTCTATTTCAAATTAATCCTAAGGGAAGGTATCAACAAGGAACCTTTCTGATGGGACTTTTTTGGTCCCACACGAAGTGGGCGGAGAGAATTTTGTGTTTGAGTCAGTGTTGGAAAAATGTCTCCCTCTCTTAAAGAAATCACACATCCAAATTCTCTACCCAACAATATGGAGCCATTTTTGCTCCATCACAAAGCAGAGTGACTTATAGTCATTCATGTTGGTGCAAAATAGAGGGCTCTCTCCTGCAAGCAGTCTGCATTTAGTTCCCTACTATGGATTAGGAGTAAGTGGCACACAACCAAATATATAAAGAAAATAGGTTTGAGGTAGATTTTATAATATTTTATAATTTTAAAATCAAGAAAGAGAAGCTTTTGAAATTCCCAAAAAAAAATCAAGAACAAATCATGGGAAGAGGAAGAAGCAAAGGAGAGGATGTTTCAGTGACATCTACATCGGAACTTGGAGCACTTTGCATCCATTTATATTGATTCCTGTTGAGTGCAGAAGTACTTTATCCTAGAGTCCAATATGGACTTTCCTAAATCTTATGGAGACTCCCTCCACTCTATTCCTGAGCTAAGTTTGCATTGTTGCACTGCAACCACATAGGAACAAGTTGAAATGACTCGTCTAGCATCCTTTAGGATTCCCCCTAGAGTCATAGAAGATAGAACATAGAATAACAGAATTGGAAGGGTCCTGGGAGGTCTTCTAGTCTAACCCCCTGCTCGAGCAGGAGACACTATACCATTTCAGATAATTGGTTGTCCAGTCTCTTTTTGAAAGCCTCCAGTGATGGAGCACCCACAACTTTTGAAGGCAAGTAGTTCCATTGGCTGATTGCTCTCACCGTTGGAAAATTTCTCCTTAGTGCTAGGTTGCTTCTCTCCTTGATTAGTTTTCACCTGTTGTTTCTTGTCTTGTCTTGTCTTTTGGGGCTTTGGAAAATAGTTTGATCACCTCATCTTTGTAGGAATCCCTCAAATATTGGAAAACTGATATCATATCTCCCCTAATCCCTCTTTTCATTAGACTAGACATACATACCCAGTTCCTGTAATCTATACTTTAGATTATTTCCATGCTTTAGCCTCCAGCCCCCTAATCATTCTCGTTGCTTTTCTTTGAATTCTTTCCAGAGTTGCAACATCTTTTTTATATTATGGTGACCAAAAGTAGAAGCAGTATTCTAAGTGTGGTTCAAGTCAGCCCACATTATTTTCACACTCACATGTTTTCTTCCAGCCTGTGTCTCCAGAACAACCAGAGACCTAGGGCACAGAGTGATTTCTCTCAGGCTGTTTTCAGACAGTTATTACCGCAAAAATCAACACCCTGTGTGCGTGTTCATTTTAATTCTCAAAACATTTGACTATTTGCAGAAACCTTAAAAGAAGATTAAGGACATCCTGCAAGCTGAAAGTTCATGCCCTGCCAGTTGGTGTACAGAATACACCACATAGCCTTTCCAAGCTGCATAAAATAGAATGAATAAAGGGAGAGGGGAGAAGCATTTGGGTTTCTGGCAAAGCAGCGGGGCCAGAGGTAGTACTCAGCAGGTTCTGACCAGTTCTGGAGAACCGATAGTGGAAATTTTGAGTAGTTCAGAGAACCAGCAAATCCCACTTCTGACTGGCCCCGCCCCCATCTATTCTCTGCCTCCCAATTCCCAGCTGATCATCTGGGTCTTCTTTTGTTGCCCTGCACAGGAGAACGGAGCTGGAAAGCAGGTTAGTGGGGTGGGGAGGGAATGGGATTTTGCAGTAACCTTCCCCTGGAATGGGCTGGGAATGGAGATTTTACTATCCTTCCTTGCCGTGCCCACCAAGCCACGCCCACAGAACCGGTAGTAAAAAAATTTGAATCCCACCACTGAGCAAGGCCTTTGCTTATGAGATCACAGCTAAAACTCAATCCCAGAAATGGACTTCTGATGAGGAATGAATTTAGCACTGAGTCGAAGGAAGAGATTGGCAGTTCGGCAAAGTCACAAAGACCACAGTGAGGATGGCACCCCCTTTCTCAATCAAGTTCTCTCTTGCATTCTCCTCTTGCTGCCTTTTTCTTTTCTTTTCCTTTGCTCATTCAGCACCTCATTCAAGTCCTTCTTTATTCTCACCCTCTTCCAATCCCTACTTTTGGAAACATCACACCAAGGTTTAGGTCTCCGGAAAAGGTCCTGATGCTAGAAGACATGGAAGAGGAGACGAGGTTCACCTGCAGGAAGATGGAGAGATCCAAATTACAGTGGCAACAGATGGACCATTGGAAGACTTGAAGGGTTAGGGACAGGTTGTGTGATCACTAAGAGTCAACACTGAATTGACGGCATCGATCAATCTTTCAACACTGAACAGACCTCCCTCATACCACCTCAGAAGCAGTGGTGGGATTCAAAAAAATTCACTACCAGTTCTGTGGGCATGGCTTGGTGATTGTGCCATGGTGTGGTGGGCATGGCTTGGTGGGCGTGGCAGGGGAAGGATACTGTAAAATCTCCATTCCCTCCCCACCCCACTAACCTGCTTTCCAGCTACGTTCTCCTGTGCGGGGCAACAAAAGAAGACCCAGCCGATCAGCTGGGACTCGGCAGGCAGAGAATAGATGGAGGCGGGGCCAGTCAGAGGTGGTATTTGCCGGCTCTCCAAACTACTCAAAATTTCCGTTACCGGTTCTCCAGAACCGGTCAGAACCTGCTGAATGCCACCTCTGCTCAGAAGCCCAGCAGCTTGATTCCCAACTGTGAATATGTATTGTGTGCATGTGTACACGTGTATGTTATGTATAACTCTGGGATCCCCTTATGAACGTTCTGCTGACACTAGGACTGAAAGGTTAATAATGATGGGTGGGTTTGCATATGGATAAGAGATAGGCTATGGGAAGAAATAGATTCCTTCCCAGAAGCCAGCTCTTTTGAAAGCAAAAGGGTTGACTGTCAAAGGGCGGGAAATTCCTCTGGCAGGTTGCAGAAAGAGGTGAAATGCTGAAAATCAGAGTTCCGTTCCTGCAGCCTGGCAGAAGAAGGGGAGCTCCTCCAGCACACTGCAGAAATGAAGGTCAGATCCTGAAAATTCCTGAAGCGCTTCGGAGGAGTTCCTTCTGCACACAGAGGGGATTGAACTCGGCAGGCAGCTCTTTCGCCAGTTAACGACCTGGGAGACTGCTTAACAACAAACTCAGCAATCGGGCATGAGGAACGCAGTAGTTGAACGAAGCAGTCATGTTCCTACTCTGGCCTCAGTTGTAATCATAAGTCATGATTTTCTACTATTGAAATGCTTCTGGTGGGAAAACGCCAAGCTTTCTCTACATCGGGTGGGGAACCATGGCTCAGGAATTATGGGAGCTGAAGTTCACAGATCGTAAAAGGGCCATAGTCCCCACCCCTGCTCTACATGAAGGGGCTGGGCTGCTTAATCCTTACATCCAGTAAAATCTCTGTCCTGGAAACTTCGGGATGAAACATGGAATTCCAAGTATGGGTAATGAAAGGAACTAAAGCAGGGCTGTCAAATTCAATTTCTTTGAGGGCCGCATCAAGGCTGCGGGTGACCTCAGGGGGCCAGGAGAGCATGGCCAACTGGGTGGGCGTGGCTAACTGTATGGGTGTGGCCAACTGGGTGGGCATGGCCAACTTGACGCCACTTCCCAAACTGCTGGCATGTATCCTCTTCGCACTGGGTAGACTAGGCCGAAGCCATGCTAGCCTGATCTTTCTCTTTGCACTGGGTAGACTGGGCCGAAGCCACGCTAGCCCGATCTTTCCTCTTCGCATTAGGTAGAACAGGGCAGCCCTGCGGGCCGGATCCAACTACATCCTGGGCCAAATCTGCCCCGCGGGCCTTGAGTTTGACACCCCTGAACTAGAGGAACAAACCTCAATGGCATCTGCTGAGCATATTGGACAAATGATGAGGTGGATTTATAATTGACACAGTTATCCATTTCTAGACATAATTCTAAAAGCATGACAGTAGTAGCTTGAAAAATATCCACGCCCATCTTTGAGAAATGTGAAAGAAAAGGAAATATGGGTTAAAGTCTAGGTCTTTGCACTGGGAATATTTCAAAACAAGCAAGTTGTATCCCCCCTCCCTTTTTCAGAGGCAGAACAGGCCAAGAAAACACATGCACATAAAGGCCTCCTGATTGCACAACACACAGAAGAAAATTAGCAATTAAAAGCAATTACATTATAGTGTGAAGCTAGAGGAGGTTTCAGTAAGAGCAATTTGGCAATTTCCATATCAGTTCATGGCATTCATTAAGACTGTAAAAATGCCTTTTCAGAAAAGCTCAAGAGACCCTAATGATTCAGCCTCATTCTAACAATCACCATCAAGAAGGTGTGACTGTACCATTATTAGCAAACTAAAATTAACACAGAGGTCCCGAGGTCTACCGTGGCATTAGAAAGATGGTTCATTATCATATTCCAGTAACCCATCAATGATACAAGGGGAGGTTCTAGATCTGCTGCAATGGTGGGATTCAAAAAATTTTAACTACTGGTTCTGGAGGCGTGGCTTGGTGGGCGTGGCAGGCAAAGGATACTGTAAAATCTCCAGTCAGATGTGGTATTTGCTGGTTCTCCAAACTACTCAAAATTTCCGCTACTGTTTCTCCAGAACTGGTCAGAACCTGCTGAATACCACCTCTGATTTGCTGGTTGCAAAGACAGTTTTGATTTTGCACTTCCATTTATATACTGGATGGTGGCTATCAAGGCACTGAGCAGTGATATTTACAAGCACTGAACAACACACCATCTACCATTTATCCTACTATGAAATGATGACTTGAATGTGGGAATGACCTGGCATTGGTTTAACATCATGGAAAGAATGTTCCTATCACCCAACATCATGTCAATTGCAATACTGATCAAGACCCTCAACATGTAAGGGACTTGAGACTAAAGCATATGAAGAATGGTTACAGGAACTGGGCCTGGCTAGTCTAGTGAAGAGAAGGACCAGGGGAGACATGATAGCAGTCTTCCAATATTTGTGGGGCCGCCACAGAGAGGAAGGGGTCAAGCTATTTTCCAAGACACTCGAAGGCCAGACAAGGAATAATGGATTGAAACTGTACAAGGAGAGATTCAACCTGGAAATAAGGAGAAATTTTCTGACGGTGAGAACAATCAACCAATGTAACTCACCAATAATGAGGAGTCCAACAGCGTAAATAAAATTTGGCTGGCAAGTAAAAAGTTCAACTTGCCAGTCAAATTCAGCCTCGTTTGGTGAATTACTGCATGGTACACACCTGTGGTTATTACAACATTACGTTCATCTAGTGCAGGGGCGTCAAACTCAAGGCCTGGGCAGATCCACCCCTGGTCTACCCAGTGCAAAGAGGAAAGAACAGGCCAGCATAGCTTCAGCCCAGTCTACCCAGTGAGAAGAGAAAAGATCAGGCCAGAGTAGCTTCAGCCTGGTCTACCCAATGCGAAGAGGGAAGACTGGGCCAGCATAGCTTCAGCCCAGTCTACCCAGTGAGAAGAGAAAAGATCAGGCCAGAGTAGCTTCGACCTGGTCTACCCAATGCGAAGAGGGAAGACTGGGCCAGCATAGCTTCAGCCCAGTCTACCCAGTGAGAAGAGAAAAGATCAGGCCAGAGTAGCTTCGACCTGGTCTCACCCAATGCGAAGAGGGAAGACTGGGCCAGCATAGCTTCAGCCCAGTCTACCCAGTGAGAAGAGGAAAGAACAGGCCAGCATAGCTTCAGCCCAGTCTACCCAATGCGAAGAGGGAAGACTGGGCCAGCATAGCTTCAGCCCAGTCTACCCAGTGAGAAGAGAAAAGATCAGGCCAGAGTAGCTTCGGCCTGGTCTACCCAATGCGAAGAGGAAACATGCCAGCAGTTTGGGGAGTGGCATCAAGCTGGCCATGCCCACCCAGTCAGCCATGCCCTCCCAGCTCCCCAAGGTCAACCACGGCCCTGATGTGTAGTCTGATGCAGCCCTCAATGAAATTGAGTTTGGCATCCCTGATCTAGTATATATTGCTGTTATGTATCGTGATAATCACCATCATAGCAGTCTGGAGAAGAAATTGTGAAATGGCAGAAACAGAAAGCGAGATTTTTGAAAGCTGTCTTTGTGGGAATATAGTACAGAGAAAAGAGACAGTGGAGTTTGGAATCTCTGGTAGGCAGGAAGAGAGCAAAGGTAGACCCCCCCTCCTAGCAATTCAGATAGTTCTGCAGATAGCTACTGTAATTTGGCAAGATCCAATCTATAAGTGAACAATAAAGTACTGCTCAGAAGTAACCCCACATGTTCTTGGTTCTGGGGTTCCCACACTACTAGATATGTTCTGGAAAACTTTACTGAGGTAAACCCAAAATTGGAGAAGTGAAACTGGCTTTTCCAGAACTGCTTCTGGAACATATAAGATTTATATTTATTTCACACATTTTCATGCACATACAGATACATATATAAATATACTACTTTGGATTATTTCTTTACTGTATTGAAACAAAGGGAAAAATATAAAACTAATCTATAATAAACAATAAACCTTATTTAATGTACAGGATCTTTTTTTCTTTTTTGGCCTAGCATATGTGAAAGAAAAACAGGTTAGGAAAAACAAACTATTTTTTAACCCTACCTTTGTTTCTTGGTGTTAGAATGTGCAGCTACTTGAAAGTACATGATTTTTTTTACACAAGGAATTTAAAGCTGCCATATGATGCGTGACAGGCATTAAAAGAGAGGTACAGACAATCATCAGAGATGCCACTGCGGATAGGAGGGAATATGATCAGTCATGGCAACAGGCTAGAAATACAAATAAGGCATTCCCAATTAACTGAATTCATACTGAAACAATATACAGAGGAAAAAGACTTCAATAATCCACAATGCAATTATCAATAAATTAGAAAATATTTAATGTGCACAAATATGCAAATACTAATTATAATTTGGCACAGTATTAGAAATACCAAGTTTTCAATCCAATATTGAGTGACATGGCTATAGGTGTATATTATAGGCCACCCAATCAAGCAGAAAAAATAATGTCCTTTTTGCCAACCAACAAACGTATGCAGGAAACACAAAATAGTAATGGGGGACTTCAATTATCCTGATATCAATTGGAAAACTAATTCTGTACCAAGTGAGAAATCAAATAAGTTCCTAACCAACCCAGCTGACAACTTTGTTGTCCAAAAGGTACAGGATGGAACTTGATTGATAGCCATACTGGACTTAATTCTTACAAACAGAGAAGAAGTGATAGAGGGAGTTGAAACTGAAGGAACCTTGGGTGAGAGTGACCATGTCATACTAGAATTCAACATAACACAAACACAAGCAATAGAACATAATGACACCAGAGTCTTGGATTTTAAAAGAGCTGATTTTACTAGATTCAGAGAGAACTTGGGAAAGATTCCATGGATGAAAATCCTATAGGAGAAAACAACTCAAGAATCTTGGGAAACTGAAAAGTACGATCATAGAAGCCCAGACCAGCACAATACCACTGAGGAAAAAAAAACCAAGAAATCTAAGAAGAAACCAGCATGGCTGCACAAAGATCTCTCTGGCAAATTGAAAGAAAAAAAGGACAAGTACAAAAAATGGAAAGAAGGACATACAACTAAGGCAGAATATCTGCAGATAGCCAGAATCTGCAAAGACGAAGTCAGGAAAGCAAAGGCTCAGAACAAACAAAGACTTGCAACAAAAGAAAGATAATTTTTAAAAGTTTCTTCCAACATAGAAAGAAAAATCAAGGAAACAGTCGGCCCACTAAAGAGAGAAGACAGCAAGGAAATAACAGGCAACAGAGAGAAAGCAGAACTGCTTAACTCATTCTTTGCATCGGTCTTCACGCAAAAAGAAACTATAGCTCAACCCACCAAAAACATAACTATAAAAGACAGACCAGAAATAAAAGTTAAAATAAGCAAAAAAATAGTAAGAGAACACCTGTCTGATCCTGATGAAAACAAATCACCGGGGCCTGATGGATTACATCCCAGAGTTTTAAAGGAGCTGGCAGAGGGCATCTCAGAACCACTGCACCATATCTTTCAAAAATCCTGGAGCACCGGGGAACTACCAGAAGACTGGAAAAGAGCTGATGTGGTTCCCACCTTCAAAAAAGGGGAAAAAAACAGACCCAGGAAAATATAAACCAATCAGCCTAACATCAATCCCTGGGAAGATCCTGGAAAATATAATAAAATAACAGATCTGCCAATATCTAGAAACAAGTAAAGTAATAACTAGCAGTCAGCACAGGTTTGTTAAAAACAGATCATGCCAAACCAATCTTATTTCATTCTTCAACATAGTGACTAAATTATTAGACCAGGAAAATACTGTGGACATAATATATTTAGATTTCAGCAAGGCATTCAATAAAGTAGACCACAACCTACTTCTTAGTAAGCTAGAAAAAAGTAGAATAGATAGCACCACCACTAGGTGGACTCGCAACTGGCTGACAAACCATACTCAACCAGTAGTCCTAATGGGTCTAAGTCTACATGGAGGGAAGTAAGCAGTGGGGTGCCACAAGGTTCCGTCTTAGGCCCAGTACTCTTCAATACCTTCATTAACGACTTAGATGAGGGAATAGAAGGGGAACTTACCAAATTTGCAGATGATACTAAGCTGGCAGGAATAGCTAACACCCAAGAAAATAGGCTAAAGATCCAGGTGGATCTTGACAGACTAGAACGCTTGGCCATATCTAATAAAATGAAATTCAATATAGAGAAAAGTAAAGCCCTACACTTAGGCAAGAAAAACCAAAGGTACACATATAGAATGGGTGAAACCAGGCTCAATAGCAGTAACTGTGAGAGGGATCTTGGAGTCTTAGTGGACAACCAGCTAAATATGAGCCAGTAGTGTGCAGCAGCAGCCAAAAAAGGTAATGCAATCCTAAATTGCATTAACAGAGGGATACAATCGAGATCAAGTGAGGTAGTAATACCACTCTATAAAGCCCTAGTAAGACCACACCTAGAGTACTGCATCCAGTTTTGGTCACCACATTATAAAAAAGATGCTGAGACTAGAAAAAATACAGAGAAGAGCAACCAGTATGATTAGGGGACTGGAGACTAAAACATATGAAGAATGGTTACAAGAACTGGGCTTGGCTAGTCTAGTAAAGAGAAGGACCAGGGAAGACATGATAGCGGTCTTCCAATATTTGAGGGGCTGCCATAGGGAGGAAGGGGTCAATGTATTTTCTAAAGCACCTGTAGGCCAGACAAGGAACAATGGATGGAAACTGTACAAGAAGAGATTCAACCTGGAAATAAGGAGAAACTTTCTGACAGTGAGAACAACCAATGGAACAGCTTGCCCTCAGAAGTTGTGGGAGCACCATCACTTGAGTCTTTCAAGAAGAGATTGGACTGCCATTTGTCAGAAATGGTGTAGGGTCTCCCGCTTGGGCAGGGGGTTGGACTAGATGACCTACAAGGTCCCTTCCAACTCTGATTATCTGTAATCTGGATATCAACTTACATAAAGTAAGCCTGTCAGTGTGGAGATATGTCAATGGTTGAAAGAAATCCTAATGCTCACCAATTAGTATCAGGTAATAATGATTCACAAGACAGCAGAGAAAAACAAATACAGGTAGCTCTCAAACATTTTAGTGAGTTTGGAGTTATAAAAATGTAAGTCTGAAAAATGGTCATAAGTCACTTGCTTCAGCATTGACAAAAGTGACTTATGTCCGTTTTTCAGACTTATGATTCTTGCGGCATCCCCATGGTCACATGATCAAAATTCAGCCACTTGGCAACTGACTCATATTTATGACGGTTGCAGTATTCCTGGGGTCATGTTATCTCCTTTTGCGGCCTTCTGACAAGCAAAGTCAATAGGGAAGCCAGATTTACTTAACAAGCGTACAACTGCAGCGATTCACTGCAGTTGTTTAACTGCGGCAAGAAAGGTCATAAAATGGGACAAAGCTCACCAACTGTCTTGCTTAGCAATAGAAATTTTGGGCTCAATTGTGGTCATAAGTTGAGGATATCCTGTATTTCCCCCCTAACAATTCAAGAGGTAATGAGTGCTATAACACTGCAAAATTCTGCTGGTGGTGACAATAGCAATAAAAACCAGTGGCCAAGCTGATTCTGTATTGAGAAATTGACATTTGCACAAGATTTAATTTTGAAGGGGAAAATGTAATTGTCAGTCTGCATGGATAATCTTGGTGCACAAGTATAGAAATAATATGTATATGCAACATTTATACATTAAGTGGACTGGTCTTTTTTAAAAAAATTGAGGTACAATGAGTGAAGTCATCCATGAGATAATTTTAAAATTAATGACACATTCTGCTCACAACTGATTTTTGTATGAATAAGAGTACTCCACAGCACATTAGTGCTCTCAGGGGTTTTTTTTTAATCATGATTTACTCAGTATGCCATCTGTACTGTTGTTATTGAGCAACAATATATTCACGTTGAATTTGGCTTAGTTTCTACTAATCTTGGGCATGTAATACCATATTTGGGCATCTGTGTTCATATTTTTTAATTCAGTCTTCTGTAACTGCTCATCAGAACCCTGTGTTGTTGTTTTTTCATATGGTTTCTATTTTTTAATAGTTTAGAAGAATTTTTACTCTCTGGTTTATATTGCAGGATGGATTTCATGGGTGTCACTTAGATCTACAGATCAAGGGCCAAATAAAGTTCTTCCACATCCCGTTAAGTGCCTTCCTTCTTTACGTAAATCTTCCACTCCAATTATTCCATGAATTCTCTTCTGCTTCACTAAATCTGGGCTGTGACTGCTGATTTTCTGTTGGCGTACATCCCCTTGGCTGCCTCCACTGTGAATGGTCTCCAACTCTTGAGATCTCCTCACTTCAGTCCTTTCATGAGATTAACCAACATTGGAAAAAGGCTAAACTTGACTTTTTTATTTTGGTCCTTGTTAGTCTATAAACAGGTAACAGCACCTGGCCAACCATTTCTGGCCTCAGAAAGTAAACAGAATTAGAGCTGGTAAATATTTATGTGGGAAGCCTCCAAGAAATAACAGCATGGTGGACTACATTTAGAAGCTGAAAAAACATCCTGGAAAGAGGCAAGGCAAACCATGCCTGGACTGTTGCCAAGGAAAACTTTTGGCTACTTTCTTTGAGTTCCCAGGGACTGAGCATGATCAAAGGGATTTTTTTTAAATCTTGGAATAATGAGTCATCTCCCATATTGTCTGTGACTTAAAAGCAAGATAATTTTTTGTGAAATGAGAGGTGACAGAGATCCAAATTAAGTAATAAGAAATTTTATTTAAAAAGAACAAATTTATCCAAGAAACCATAGAACTGCCCAGCAAAAGAAAATACAGTATAAATTAGAGAGAACTAAGTTGGGGAAATCTTTGTAGTAATCTCCTTTTAACTTCCACGATGGAAGATAAAGTTCTAAGGAAAGCTCTCTATCAGTGATGAGAGCAGAGACATCCACAACCCCAAACACAATTGAGGACAGGCAGGAGAAAGGCTCACATAATTTATTTTCTCCAAATCTTGCCATGGTGGCAGCACCAAGGGAGAGGCTCAGAAGCATCTCACCCAAAATATGTCTTCTGGTCTCCTACTTGACTTTAAACTTAAGAGGACAGAGTTCTCTTCTCCCCTTTGTCTCGAGAAGACACCCCACCTCGCAACTCACTAAAGTCTTTCTCTGGCACCCCAGTTCCAGACTGCAAAAATCCAAAAGAGACCACCGAGTTCAGCTGTTCATGCGACAAGCTGACTTGGGAGGGGAAGTGCAGAAGTGCCTCCAGTAACTCCATTATGACACAGCTAGGAAAGGTTCAAGCAAAGAAAGCTTGCAGAACTTGAGTGGAAAAATTAAAAAAAACGTTTGCAGACTTTATTACTGCTTGCATTTCTTAGTTATGGCTCAGTTGTATCCAAATCTATTACTGGTTAAAAACTTACCGTAAATCAAAATATGAAACCATGGATTGATGTGAGTTTGCACACAGTGATTAAAATAATGCATCTACACCAGGGTCCCCAAGCCCCAGGCCGTGGCCCATTCGGAACCAGGCCGCACAAGCAGCGGGTGAGTACATAAGCGCATGCAGCTCCATTTGTGTGAGTGGCGGGGGCCCACGCTCGAGTATTATCCCCCGCCACCATTGTCACCGCCGGGCCACAAAGCCAGAAAGGTTGAGGACCGCTGATCCACACTATGCAGATTGTGATATGCTTTTCCGACCTCCATACCAGGTAACAGAACAAACTATTTCCGTGCCTCTAAGCTAACTTTGAAAAATAAATCATAATTTCATTTTAGATCACTTTAGGATATTTAACAGAATCAAGACAAACACACACACATTTAGTAAGGGAGGTCGTTGTCTGTTGCTGGATTAGAATTAAAAACTAAAATGAATAGCTCTTTCAATGACAGTCATGATTACTATAGTACTCAACATTTGTCTTCTAGAAGAAAAAAATCTTCTCCTGGCCAAAGAAAAATAGTATTATACTTTTAATATAACTGAAATAAATACAAAGATTTTATCTACCTAGGCAAAACTGTATGTGTCTATTTCCCAGGAAATATAAAAATCGCTCTCATTCCAGCCATATTTGTGTGTGTGTGTAAAGAGTATTGATTTCTACAAACTCAAATGTGGGGGATTATTGTTAATATTCAAAACAAGTAGCTGGGAGCTTCCCTTCAGTCAAATTACCTGCAATGCTGCAAGGTGGCAAGCATCTCCAAGTGTTAAGCTTCCAGATCCAACTGCAAACCAATCCAACTGCTGTGACTTGGTGAAATTATGTTGACAAGTCAAGAGTTGCTTAGCTGAAAGCTTCAGATGGAACCCTCTAAATTTTCCGACTTATCTACTACTTTGGCCTTGGATAATTTTGATGCATTTTTGCACCACTGTATTTCAGCTCTCCTGTCATTCTTAAAAGCAGAATTTCACATCTTCAGAGGTTGTTGTAAGTAACCCTGCATGAGTTAGCGTTCTATGCTTATCTTCCTCCTATCAAGAATCCTACCTGAATAAAAAATCTTCTGGAGAGAAGCTGTTCCTTCTGGAAAAAATAATGTTGTTGAAATATAGCGGGGGAAATAACACAACTGTAATTGCCAGAGACACATTATTTGTTTGCCACTGCTTACCATTCCAACCATTTTCAATAACATGTATACAATCAAATGCTTTTGGAGCAGTTTTAAACAATGAAACATACAGCTGCAAATACACAGATGCTTCGAAAATCATTGTTAGCCCTTTCTGTATAGCTTTTAATTCTATCTTTGGAGAAAGGCATAAAAAGATCCTGTAAATCATAACCGCTTCGAGCATTTACTTTCCAAAGCACATCCCAAGCATTAAAACTCTCACACACTTCTCTTGAACATAAAAGAATCCCAATTTAACAGTGGGTTCATTTGGACATTAATTTGAGAGTGCAATCGGTATGCTATTTAAATTTAGTCTTTCTCTCTCACATACACATAAAATCAAGCATGATCTTGGCTGATTTTAACTATAAGTGCGGGATGGATATCCCTTCGCTCCCTGCAGTCTGAATCACAATATTGGTACGGAGCAAATTGCGCAGTTCAAACGTTAAGCAAAAAAAATTCAAGACTAGCTTGTATCAGTTTGTATCACGTTGGCTGGCATAGCTGAAGAAATTAGCATTTAGAGAGGCTTAAAAGACATCCTTGAATCAAGTTTGACTCCTGTGATTATATCCATGAAGTTTTCTTGGCAAAATTACAGAAGTGTCTTTCCAGCTTTTTCTAGCTTTTTCCAGGATGTTCTTATTTAAACTTTCCACTGTTCCAACAGCCTTGGAACTCTCAAGTAGTTCTCCATCCAAAACTAACCAGGTTTCAGGCTGTTTATCTTCCCAAAAATCATCCATATCATCTATGTATAAATTTGTAACCATGAAAAAAATACCAATATCAAGAATATTCTGGAGACATTACTATAGATATGAGTAACTCTGGAGCTACCATAAGCTGCATATAAATATAGCTCTTAAAAAAAAAAAAACCCTGGACATTATAATTCTTATTTTACACAAAGTTTCTTGTCAGCTGCAGGTCTACCCACATTCTTTGGCAAGAAGGTAATAACATGTAATAACACAACATTTTCATTCCAAGTTTCAGCTATAAAAATAATGAAATTAGGTGCTTTTTCCTACAAAACTTTCCATTAAAGCTCATAAGAAATTGCATACACAATTTTATAAATGATAGCAGTCGTGCCTTGATAGACCTCTTTCACATTTTTGGACTTCTGTTTGAGGAAAAATATAATCAAAGCAAACTACAGGCAATTCCTTAAGCTACATTTATATAACTGCTATGGCAGTGGTGGGATTCAAATAAATTAACAATAGGTTCTCTACCCTAATGATTTCTTCCAACAACCAGTTCACCAAACCGCTCAGAAAGTTAACAACCGGTTCTCCCAAAGTGGTGCGAACTGGCTGAATCCCACCATTGTGCTATGGGTATATTACACATACGTAATCAAGAGAGGGGGGAGAGGGGGGAGTGAGAAGGAAAGAGAGAGAGAGAGAGAGGGAGAGAAAGAGAATCATAAAGGTTTGAAAGACTTCCTTTCAGCAGAAACAACAGCAATACAAAGAACAGAAAACATTCTAACATTCAAAGATGCATTGATCCGGATGACACTAGTGCAGGGGTAGGGAAACTTGGCTCTTTTATCACTTATGGACTTCAACTCCCAGAATTCCTGAGTGAGCCATAAAAGGTTCCCCATACCTGGCCTACTGGTTTTTCAGTTGTGGGGGAAATCAATTTTTGATTTGAATGGGACTGTTTAATATACAAATGTAGGATGTCCTACATTTAATATAACATATAATATACAAATATAGGATGTCCTACATTTGTATATTAAACAGTCCCATTCCAGCCAAAAATTGATTTGGCAAGTTTAAGACTTGTGGACTTCATCTCCCAAAATTCCTGAGCTAACATGACTGGAGGAGGAATATTGGGAGTTGAAGTCCACAAGTCTTCAAGCTGTCAAGTTTGAAGGCCCCTGCACTAGGGCCTTTCTCCACTCAAGGGTGGGCTATGACCCTGTCCCATTCTACTATTTTATTTAACCATGCTGAACTAAGTATCAGCATGGTGTAATACAGGTAGTCCTCAACCTACGACCACAACTGAGCCCAAAATGTATGTTGCTAAGTGAGACATTTGTTAAAGTGAGTTTTGCTCCATTTTATGACCTTTCTTGCCACCATTGTGAAGTGAATCATAGCAGTTGTTAAGTTAGTAACCCAGTCGTGAAATGTGGTTTACCCACTGACTTTGGTCGTCAGAAGGTCGCAAAAGCTAACCATATGATCCCAGGACACTGGAACCATCATAAATATGAGTCAGTTGCCTGTTCACTGTTGTCAGCTCACTGTCTGAATTTTGACCATGTGACCATGAGGATGCTACAATGGTCGTAAGTGTGAAAAATGGTCATAGGTTACTTCTTTCAGTAATGCTGTAGCTTTGAAAGGTCACTAAATGAACTGTTGTAAGTCGAGGACAACCTATAATTAAGTTCTGCACTAGGAGCAGAAAGACCCAGGTTTAATCCTTACTTAGACAGGGAAGCTTGCTGGTTGATTTTGAACCTAATGCTAACCTTCCCAGTCCTAATCATAGTCCGTCTCCGCGACAAGCTGGAGTGATAAACAAAAGCTCTTATTGCATTGATAGCTTCACTGGAACTAGGCAAAGCACAATGAAAAAAACAAGCAGATCTTGTAATTATATAGGATTAACACTAAGAACCACAACTCCTTTATTCATACGGAAGTGGTCAGCATGGGTTTTTAACTGTAGTTAAACCTAGTTACATTCCAGCATACTCCAAAGATCAACCTGCTTCAAATCCCAGCATAAGGACTCCAAATTTAGAAAGGCACTATATGTGACACTGGGAAGGAAAGCAGGTGATTGTACAACATTTATACAACAAAGCTAATCCAGTCACTCAGTTTCCCACATTCAAGTGCCACTTCAGGGTGGTTTTGTCACGCCCACAGCCAAGAAAAACAGGAGAAAAAAAATTCAAAGACTAATTTCTAGACTTCATTGGAGTCTAGCAGCAAGAATTCTCATTCTATTGTCAAACTTTGGTCCCCGGTTAGAAATTAAGTATGGTAAAATTCTGCGCGACCCGGGATTTCAGTCTTTGCGCTGCTGGTGATCCACCACTGTAAAGAAAGTACACACAGCCGCTGTGATGAAAGTGTGGACTCCCTCGTAGAGGAGTTTTGGTGAAAAGACGCTCCAGATAAAGAGATGGTATCGTAGTCCTGTGATCAGAATAATATATACCGTAACTGGGATGGAGCGCAACAGTGCATAACAGAAACAGCCATGCCCAATCGCTGCAGGATTCCTGTAGTGTTTTTTTTTTTTTAAAAAAAAAAAGAGAGAGCACAAAACACAAGTTGTTCACATTTGAGGCCTCATTTAAAAATTATCGGTTGAAAACAAAACAAAACATGAAAAACTGCATTTTAGATTACTGCAATGCACACTAAAGAGGGCTTCCCTTGAAGAATATTTCAGAAACGAAGGAAGGCAAATATACATGTCCCAGGATAACATTGCAGGGATTCAATCTGGGTCGGTCACTGAGACCAGAGGTTTATTCTTCTGAGTTTTCAGATTCGTGTTGGAGCCTATCCTCGCGGAACTTCTCTCTCACCCGAATGTGTGTGAGAGGAGTTCCCTGAGGATGGGCTCCAGGACATGTCCAAAAGCTCAGAAGACTAAATCTCTGGTCCCGGGATCCTGAAATTTGGAAATTTCAACTGGTGAAGAATGCAACTGTGCCAGTAGTAAATGACACCAGATACATAGCCTATGTAACGACATGAGTTGTATTGGCAACCAGTATGATTCTGGGTGCTGGTTGTCAGGTTTAAAGTCCTACATAGCTTAGGACTGGCTTACCTGAGACACCATCATTTTCCAAGAGCCCCTGTCAGTCCAGTCAATTCAAAAGATTGGGGATGCTGAAGATCCCATCAGCTAAAGAATGTCAGCTGGCAGGAAATAGAAGACAAGCCTTTTCTGCTACAGTATGCGGAATATTCTCCCCTTTGAGATTAGAATAGCCCCAATCCTGTTGGCCTTTTGTAAGGCTTTAAAAATGTGGCCATGTATCCGGGTCCATATCAGTGGATATATTGTTAGAAAACAACAGAAAGGGGAAATGCAGAAGAAGAAAAGGGAGGTGGAGAGACAAGGGGGTAAAAAGGGCAGGGAGAAGAAGAAGCAAGGGAGGAAGGAAGGGATGAGAAGCCTCAATGGTGTGGAGCAAGATGTAAAGAAACAAGATTTATTTAGAGATAATGGGTAAAATTTAACTGAAAAAGGGATTCTGCAAAGGTACATAAGATTGTATTGTTATATTTGTACTTAGAAATAATGTTAGAAAATTGGAAACAACATGTGATCAAAAAATGGGATAAAATATTCAGTGTAACTTAGTGAAATTTTTTTGAATAAAAGGAAGGCAATGAAATAAATGAGAGAATTGAAGTAGGAGGAAATGGGAAAATTTTAATGATACAATGATTTAAAATATAAGTGATGTGAAGTGGGGGGGAAATAACTATGGAAAGTATAAGTGTTCCCATAAAAGTATGATATTCAATTGAAAAGTAATGTGTAAAATGTTTAAGATTTAAATGAATATTAATATTAATGATAGATTTGAATTAGCATGGATAGTTGTTTTAATTATATTACATACTTACAAATTTTTCTTTTTTTAAAATATAATGTGTAACTTTAAAATGTACTAAACAGAATCCCAATGGAAGTTATGTACTATGTTAAGTGTTATAAATTTAGGGAAAAGAGTTAAAGGCATCATACTCCAATTAGTGTACAGGAGAAATTTTGTTTAAAGAGAAAAGTTAAACAGATAGCTGGAAACAGAACAGACAAAGAATAATAAGCATAATGATCTGAACTGAGATGAAATAAATAAAACTAAGAAAGTTAAAAGAGGTGAGAAGCTATATAGAAAATGGAAAATGGTAATAAGATATGGAATGGTATATAAAATGAACATGAATTTGAATTTGTGTCTGTATGAAGAGATGTAACCCGGGATCAAGCAGCTTTCAGAAAAGATGTTTTATGTTTTGTTTGTTTGTGTATTGTCTTTGAAAATTAATAAAATTTGGTGCTTTTTTTTTGTTTAAAATGTGGCCATGTATCTGGGTCTGGGGGCTCAAAATGTGTTAAGAGGACCCATTTACTTTATTTATTGTTAGTCGGTCAACTATCTTGGCTGCTGTGTTGTATTTATTCTTTGGATGTTTTTATTATTTTATTGTTTTTAATTTTTTGTTTGTTTTAGAATTGTAAGCTGCCCAGAAATTGAATAAAGGCTATAGGAATTGAATGAATAAATAAAAATAAAAACTACCTATTCTCCTGTATTCCTGAAAAGCCAAGCTACAGCAATAAGTAGCAAGACATGGTGTGTGCATATGTGTGTATATGTGCCTGTGCCTTTAATTTTTTTCACTGTCTCAGACAGAAGTTTGCAAAGTACCCAAATCTGACATCTCAGCATAGGGACAGAATTCTATCCTAGCTGATTTTCTTTCCTTCAAGAGCTGGGTGTCAAATAAAGATAGACCTGCAATAAATTTTTATCTCTCCATAAAACTATGCTGTATTGTATGCACCTCAAGACTATCCTAGATGGTACAGATAATCCCCATGTAATGGCCACAATAGGAACCAGAGACACAGCCATTAAGTGGTAGCTCAGTAAAACCACAACTCTGCTTCTGGTGTGACTTCAGCTTCCCTTCGCTTTATACCGACCTACAAAAGTCACAGATGTGAGGAGTGATCATAAAGTTATTTTTTTCCATCATCGTCGTAACTACCAACCCTCGCTAAGTGAAGCAGTCACTAAACAAAGGCTACCTGTAGTGTGTTCCTTACAGAGGTCAAGGAGATTTTTCTAGGAAAATCAAAAGCATGGAATGACAAGAGCAACAGCAAATTTGAAGGCACTGTATACTGTTTAACCACTGACAGCCTTAATGTCCATGAATATGGCTACTCGCACCTAATCACTTACACACTGTGGTTCATCAGTACTACTGGTATTGGGTGTATCCACCAATAAAAGATAAAGATAGTTACACTGACCTTGATTCCTGATGACTACTTTCATAAAGTATTCCTGGCAGTATTACAAAGGCAGTTTGCCACAACCTTTTTCCAAAATGTTTTCCCGCCCAACTTCTCAATTTTGCAAACAATTTTTGAATTCCAAGTCCATCTCCTATCTGAATAGTAACTTGGGCCAACCATGCTTAGTCATTATGACAGCTAAAGTCAGCTATGAGCTACTACCAGGGTACTAGTATTTTAGGATGAGATGAAGGATTTGAGACCAGAGCTTTCTTGACCACAAGAAAGTCATGCACTATATTACATGGCTTCTGAAAACACTTGGTAGCATTGAAGAGGCGTTGTTAATATCCAAGGTCATTAAAACGAGGACCCAGATTCTTGGGGGCAATATGCTGACTCTGTGAACTGTTTAGAAAGGACTGAAAAGCACTGAAAAGCGGTCTATAAATCTAAATGCTATTGCTATATATACAACTCCTGCAAGGTTTGGTTTATTGCTTTTTTAAAAAAACACACATTATATCTTGTACAGGGCTTGAACCAATTTAGAGTGCAGTGGCAGAGAAATCCTAGTAATAAATAACATTTGGTTCCAGCTATCCTTACGGCAAGACTAGATAAGGATTTATTTCTTAACGGTTTGATGCCTAGATACAACAGCCATTCCTATGTGACAGATGACCCTCCACACAGCAGAGTGAAGCAAACTCTTCCCAATGCTTTTCACACACCAGACTTTCCCTAATCAAATTAATGATGCAAAAGCATTGCCATCACCTCTGAGAAGACTGGCTGATGGCTTTCTCTGGTTTAGGATAATCTGAGGAAAGTAATTATATCAAAAAAACAATCATATAGACCAGGGGTCGCCAACCTTTTGGACCTCAGGGACCACCAAACTCATAATTTTAGATCCCAGGGACCACTAACCGGTTCTGTTGGTGTGGCTTAATTTGTGGGTGTGGCTTGGTGGTCATGTGACTGGCTGGGCATGGCTTTTATGTAAATATTATATTTATATAAATATTGAATTTTTTATAAAAAAAGAGCAACTTTTACCCAGAATCAGGCAAAGCAGGCAGGCAGATTGAGTTGCTCACAGAATCACAGATTCATTCAGAGATCTATCTATCTACCATCGGCTACTCAGTCTGCCACATAAAATTTGCTTGCAAGCAAACACACAAAATTAGCTCACAACATGCCATGCATGTAAATATTGAGTTTTTTATTTTAAAAAAGAGCAACTTTTACCCAAAATCAGGCAAAGAAGGCAGATTGAGTTGCTCACAGAATCATTCAGTGATCTATCTGTCTGCCATCGGCTAGCTCAGTCTCTCAAATTTGCTTGCCGTGAGTCTGCACTGAATTTGCTTGCAAGCAAACCTTCAGTCCTAAGGGAGGTTCGGCTGTGCTGAGCTGAAGATCTAAAGGTTAGCTAGAAAGGAAGAAATCCAACCATTTCCTGCTTCCTAGCTAATCTAATCTCCCGGCACAGCAGAACAGATGATGGTCGGAAAAAGGAAAAATAGCAATTTAGCATGCAAGTTTACTGGGTAAGGAGTGAGTGGGTGGGGAGGGTTCTCGCAGGCCATATGGGTGGCGCAGCCTTGTGTTTCTGCACAGCCTGGATTAATTGCTTTGTGGGGGTGCTCTGGGGGTGAGATTTCTCTGCGGCCCACCAAAATTTTCTCACAGCCCACCAGTGGGCCGCGGCCCACCAGTTGGCGACCCCTGATATAGACCAGCAGTCTCCAACTGTTCTGGCTTGGTGGACTGGTGGCGGGAAGAGAGAGGAAATGGGTCCATGCAAAGGGGCCAGGCACGCACGCATGCGCAGTTCCATTTGTACATGTGGAGCTGCGAGCGTACACTTGCTCGACCACCACTTGTGCAGCCCGGTTCCTACATCAGGGTTAAGGATCCCTGATATAGACTTTAACATTATCCTGAATTGATTTGGAAAACTGTAAATGAAGAAATGTTAATGTTGGGATGTGACACTTTTATGATGATGGCTTCTTTGATTCACCCCATCCTTTTTTTTTTTTTAAAGTCTTTCTACAGCAGGGGTTCCTAGCCCTTGAGCCATGGCCATAAGCTGTTCAGAACCAGGCTGTGGAAGCGGTAGGTAAGCGCATACGCACGCACACATCCCCACTTGTATGTGTGCTCTCTTTGCGCAAGGGCCTGCGGCCGCGCCCCCCACTCACACAAATGGAGTTGCTCCCATGTTTGCCTACCATTCATGTGGAAGCATCCCCTCTCCTCCCCCACGGGTCTGCAAAGCCGGAAATGTTGTGGAATTCTGATCCACAGAACCAACAGTGCTGTACACCTCCAGGTTTTGTCTTAGCCTTTTCTTTCTTCAGCTTGTCTTGGTCTGGCACGCCTTTCAATATATTTTCCTATGCCAAACCAACCATTTTTAGGGATGGTGCAAGGCAAGTTAATATTTATGAAGCCATTTTGATTATTTGCATAAAAAGGTCAGGTGCACATTGTCCCCATTCACCTCAGCCCTTTAAATAAAGCAGCACTGGTATTTAAACGTCAAGGGTATCGTGAATAGCATTATTCTGCACATACCACCAGGGACATTTTGTGCAAGTTTGCCGGATAAGATTTTTAATTAATACTCAAGGCCAATCTGGGAAAGTCAACAAAAACCATAATAAGGTTATGAGATCAAAACCCCTCAGTAGAATTGGCAAAGATACATCCATCCTATTTCCTTAATGAAGGCTAACTCATTAGGATCTTGACCATCTAAGTTGGCACAGAGCTTTCTCTATTCAGCTTCCACTATTTGGTTCTTCGCTGGACTCTGGTCTGCTGCCAACTGGCTCTTCAAGAGTTGACAACATATAAGCTATTCATACTCTTCCCTCATGATGATCCTGCTCTGCCATCAATATACTCAGAATGAACAGTTCATAAAAACAATGCCTTCAGCCCTTCAATTCCCACCTACATTTGTAGAGCTCACCATCATTTATCAGCTGCAAAACACACTAGGACAGGGGTGTCAAATGCAAGGCCTGTAGATCAGATCTGACCAGTGGGGTGCTTAGATCTGGCCCACAGAGCTGACCTGGCCATCACAGCCAAAAATGGAGCTCGGGAGCCTGGCAGAATGCTCGGGCCACCACAGGCGTCCGCGACATGAGTGGTGTCAAGCTGGCCACGCCCCCCTCTCCCCCAAGGTCAAACACAACTCTGATGCATCCCTCAATGAAATTGAATTTGACACTCCTGCACTAGGAAGTCCACTCAGGTTGTAGTAAGTAGAATTAATACATGTGTTAACTAGCACAAAGGCATTTGAATATAGATGCGTGTTAGAAACTGGCCAAAGAAAGTATGTGCAGCAGTGCATGGATTTAGACAACTAACCTTGAACATTATTTTTATTTCTCAAATTGAGCCCAGTATTCTATTTTCTCACCCTTCATACCCAGAAGAGAGTTAGTGTTAGACAATGATAAGAAATACATTTTCAGGTTCTTTAAAACATTTTTAAAGCTACTTTTATAGCTACAACTCTAAAATGTGTGTAAAAAATGTATGTGTTTTATTTGTCTCAGCTCGCAGAATAACAGTAAACATCTCCCTTCCAAGTGCCTGGTATGGGGTGGAATAGGAAAAAAGAAAGAGAGAGAATCTGCTGTAATTTGATACCTGAATCAAAACCTTTTCAATACTGTATTCAAGTTTCCTCTCCTGACAATTTTAACCTAACGCTGAACCTAAGTGAGTTAATGAGACCCTGCACATGCTCATCTATATGAGAAGCACTGACACCATCCTGAATAAATATTTCATGATTCCATGGTGGTGGCTGCTATGGGACTGTGACACCACAGCTTCTGCGTCCTGGCAGGACATTCATATGCAGGCTTTGCAGCTAAAACTGGAATTGCACACTGCCCAGAAAACAGCTTATTAAATTTAACAAAAGGCTGGAGGAGGGGGAAGAGAACGCTGCAGGTTTTGTAATGCAAAAACAGTGTTACAGGCACATAGGCAATCTTTCTGATGCACAGTAGGCGGTCCAATACGTCTGCAAAGATGAAATACCAACGGGTTTTGGTAAACCAAATTGTGTGTCACTAGATGTACAAGCCATGAAATTTAATGGGAACTATATGAACAGGAAAAATTTGCTGTAAGCCTAAAATAAAAATTATTTCCTATCAGCCATAAAGTGAAAACTCTTAGGGTTTTCTTTTTTTTTTGGTCAGGTATTATAAGCAAAAAGGGAGCCATTGTGATCTGCAGTAATTCAAGTGAAATCTTAACACTCTTGTTTTTTGAAAGTGGAAAATAAAACGAGTAGATATAGCTAGTATAGGAGTGAGGCTGAACTGTGAACCAGAAAGCCTCAAAAACAATATAGTTTCTCCTCTAGGCCACTCATTCACTTTGTGCAATATGGACAGAAGAATGACTAACCCAAAGGGTTGTTTACAAGGTTCTCCAGGGCTTTTTTCACGCATAAAAAGTGCACCAATTCTGGATTCCCATGATACTATTGGTCTTGGAGAAGTCTGAGTGTGAACTTCCAGTTCAGGTACTATGAGGAGACAATCATTTAAAACTATATCCCAGTGTTTTGTCCAGAGCTATGGAACAGTGGATATTTTCCCATTAATGGAATTCACCCTGATTTGCTTCACCTACCCGACATTGTTATAGGCAACAAGGCTCCGTTCTCCTATCTTCTTTGCTGATGGATCTGAGGAGCCCTTTTGTTTCCTTGCAGTAAGACAACAACAAAAGAGGGAGGGTTTTTGCAGGCTCCATTAGCCAGCTATAGAGAGTTGAAGGGCATGTCGGCTAAACTCTCGACAGTGAAGGCATGAGGACAACTCCAAGGAAATGGAGATTTAAAATGCTGCTGGTGTGGAAGTATCCTACACATTTCACTCTGGATTGTAGCCTGGATCTGAAAACAAGCTGCCTTTAGTTGCCAAGTTGCCTTGATTGCCAAGCAAAAGGGGAAAGACAGCCTTGTACATTCGATAGGATTTCTCAACAGAATTCCATATGGTCCAGGACCTTATCATTTATTTAATTTTGTTTCAGGGGATTCTGACTTCGCAACAATTTTGGATAGTTTACAGTTAAAAGAGAATTTAAAACAGGATACAGCAAAGAAAGGAATAAAACTACTGGAAGACCAACTCCATAATATGAAAACACCAAAAGAAAATTCTAAATCACCCTCTTAACCCAAGGCCTGGGATAACAATCATGTCTTTAACCATTTGCAAATATCTGTTAATCTAACCTAATAATCTATTGAATGGGAGCAAAGCAGATCGGGTAGAAGGTTATTTTTCCACAGCTAGGTGCTATCACATAAACCACATTTCCAGTGTCTCACAAAATGTCATTGCTCAATTTGACCTCCAGAAAGTAGCAATAACAATAGCACTTAGATGTATGTACCCCTTCATAGAGCTTTACAGCACTATCTAAGTGGTTTACAGAGTCTGCATATTGTCCCCCAACAATCTGGGTCCTCGTTTTACCAACCTTGGCAAGATGGAAAACCGAGCCAACCTTGAGCTGATCAGGATTGAACTCTTGGCAGTAGGCAGAATCAGCCTGCAATACTACATTCCAGCCACTGCGCCACCACAGCTCTGATTGTAGGAAACAATCAGCTGCTTCTCCCGATGCAATTTTTAATAGTTTAATACTTCCTTCAGTTAGGAAATGTCGTTCTACAGATGGCCTAGCACCATGCCATAAAGAGTCTTATAGGTCAAGACCAGCACTTTAAACTTCATCCAAAAGCTACTGGCCACCCATGTTGAGCTTACATTACACCTTAGAGATATCATGCTCCTAGTGATAACTGCTGGCAAGCATCTGGTTCGCTATATTCTGTACCAGTTGAGGCCTCAGATAGTTTTTAAAGGCAGCCCCATGTGAAGAGCATTGCAGTAGTCAAAACAGATGGCAATGAAAGCATGAGTTACCATCACAAGATCTTCTCATTCCAGAAAAAGCATAGCTAGACAGACCAGGTGAAGCTGTAGTACACTTTATGGAATGTCTTCCCAGAAAGACTTGCCCAATAGTGTGATTACGATAATTTAGGCATCAAGCATAACTCCTACAGTTGCTCAGATTTTTCAGATCTGCAAATTTTTGAAAAACATTATATAATGAAGTAAGAACTGCTTTCTTTGTTACTTATTAGGATTTGGGTTGTTTTTTTTTAAATGTTCTTTTAGAACCTTTATTGCTTCTGACTAGTTGGATAGCTGCACTGGAAATTTAAATTTATGCTGAAAGTGCATATATAAATTATGTAAATAGCTTCACTTTCTACTCAAATGGAAATCTCAAGAAATACAGTACATTCTGCTGAATACAGTGTATCAGAAAAGTAGGTGTAAGATTGCACTGCAGTTGTGCCACATGCTGTGCAGAAGAACATCATTATCTTCAAATAAATAGGGCTGGTACTGCACTACTTCAAAAGCAAAGATTAAAAAATATTTAAAAATGTATATGTACACACCCCTTTCGTTCATCATAGTAAAGGTATCCCTGGTCTCAGGCTGAAATAAAATCAACCTTTCTTTCTTTCTCTTACTATACAGCCAAATTTTATTTGGTTTATATGCACGCCTTTTCCCCGCCCCAAATAAAAGAACTTAAAGCAAAAGATTTTTGATGAGAAAGTTTTGACATCAGCAATCAATATTATCAAACTTAGATTCAGCTGTAAATCCTTCGTATCTGTATCTATCTGAATTGAATGTGAAAAATTATAGTTGCTGCAACTGCAGCATCTTCATTCCCCACTGGTTTTCCAGAGGAAAACAGGCAAGGGAATAGAATAGCTAACTGGGCCCCAGTGCTTGAAAGACTCTGCAAATTGATAGAGAGTTTTAAATATCCCCAGATTGCTTCTGTTGAGTCCTCCTCCTTAGACATCAGCTAGTTACTTGGGATGCTAAGATAGGGACCTGAGAAAACACTTCAAGGAAGAGAATCAGTAAGCAGGAATATTCCCCAGCCAACCAATTTTCTTCTACACAAATTCCTATGTCTTCAAATAATTTGTCTGGAAGAGTCTTTCCTGGATAGATTCTTTAAAAAAAGAAAAGAAATCAATGGGCAGAGTCTTCCTGTTTACTGCCAATTCTTCTCCCCCAGCCACTGATTTATTTATTTTTATTCAACAAGCTTGTATAGCCGCCCAACTCGCACCAAGTGGACTCTTGTGACTTATTATCTCATCCAAACCGAGGTTGAGATCAGGCATGTAACAACCTATCTTTTAAGGCACCTCTTACTTGGCCAGCTCACAGCAACACAGACCTGTTAACTCTCAGCATTCAGAAATGGGAGGATTTAATATATTGGTCTATTTACTGTGTAAGGCCTTGACCTATTAGTTTTTTGGAAGGTAGTGAAATCTGGCTCCCTCAACCAGGTTTTGCATGAGGGCCAAAGTGAGCCCAGCAAATATAAGAGCATGGGGAATCTATGTAATGTTGCAGTATTGCACTTGGGATAACATGATGTTGTCATGGCGTTGGGTAAGTTTTATTCATTCTGCATTTATTTATTATTTATTTATTTATTAAAATAATGCTTTATTGAATTTTTTTCCATTTATACATAATACCAATAGTTATTAAAGAGCGCTGTGACATTATATATACGTTTATGTGTCCTATCAAAACTTACAATGCATAATACTTTCATACACTCTTATTTAGTATATACATTATATACATTATTTACATTTTCTATGTTTATATCTATTATCTATCCCAATAAACCATGTTTCCCATACTGCATTGTATTCTGTGTCTGTTTTCCTTTTTAATTCCATAGTTAATTTATCCATTTCCACACACCCTAAATTTTTTTTGATTATTAAGCCTTCAGGTAGTATAGAGTTTTTCCTTCCAGTACTGAGCATATGAAATTCTTGCTGCTGTTAATATATGTAATATAAGATATTGTATCTTTGTATTATAGATTTTTTATTATTCCTAAGAGGAATAATTCCGGGACAAAATCAATTTTGTTTTTAGTTAACTCTTCTAACCATGTTTGAATCATTTTCTGGTATTTTTTTCGCTTTGGGGCATGTCCACTAAGAATGAAAGAAGGTACTTTTATTTAATGCTACTGAGAGCCATCTAGGATTATCTTGCTTAAGAGAGGCAGCTGTATGAATGGATGGATGGATGGATGGATGGATAGATAGATAGATAGATAGATAGATAGATAGATAGATAGATAGATAAAACCATGGCATAAAAAGTTTACCTGTCTACTTCAGAACTCAAATAACACAGCAAATGAATGGCCCACAGCAGAGGCCCAGAGTATGTTGCAAGCGCAGTAAGAAAAATGGCAGGAATTTCTACGTAGTCGTTTAGTCCAACAAAGCCAGCTGTAACATCCACAGAAGCAATGCCGTTTGAATTACCCTGGAAAAGAATAGGGGACCGTGAACAAAAGGGAAATCAATCAATACACTGTAGAGTTCAACAGCCCAATAAAAGGTAATCATTTATGAGAAGGAAAAGGGACAGGAAAACAGAAGTATGGGAACTCAATCAGGCCCTAAGTCTGATAAAACCTTCAACCACTAGGACTCTTTTTTTAAAATTTATATAGTTACTTTCTTTAACCCTCTGGCCTTCAGAAACCTCTGTAACAAAGATTGCTTGGGAAGTGTAGGAATTACAATAGGCAAAAATACTTATTCCTATTAGTTTATATACAATGAAAGGCAAAATCCAATAGAAATAAAAGCAAATGAAGAGTACAAGAATCAGACAATTAATACAATGAATAATAAAGTAGGTCTAAACAGGAATAAAATAACAAATAAACATTTCCGGTGTTCCAAGAGAGCCCTCTTACAGCATTATCAGGTGCATAAAACAGGCCAACTTATTTATTGATTTATATATGTCTGGAAATAGCAAAAAGAAAGCATTCAATTCTTCTGGATGAGCTAAAAAGTGAGCTAGCACGAGACTTATTAATTCAGACTCAATGCAGAGGGTAGCCCAGAAACATATACTGTATGCATCACTTGTCTTAACTGCTTCATTGGTGGGTGCTGGGAACCTTCAGATGAAATATTATTAAATATTCTCTCTAGAACCAAGGATGGCAGACAACTAAGACCATCCAGTGAGAAAGTTCTTTGACTCGAGACAAAGAGGAAGTCGTTACAGTGGCTAGATGTTAAAACTGAACAACAGAAGCCACCATTGTAATAATAATCAGCTTACTTTTATTCCTCTGGTCAAAGATTCAACCCTTTATCTCGAAGGTAGCTCTCTCAAATCCCAGGATCACCAAGAACTGGGATTAGACACCACAACAATATAAGGCCTTCCTTTTGAGATGAAACAATTTTATCATCTAGGATTAGGTGGGCCAATGTTCCTTCTAAAAAGATTAATTTCAGTCAGTACTTTAATTTGCAAGACTTCATACGTTTCCCTAAGGGGGGCAAGGGGAAAGATAGGTTCCAAAAGTGGAGGTAAATTTGATGCATTCTGGGGAATGCGAAGCTTAATTCTTAAGACTTGGATTCAATTAGCTAAAGGGTCTTGTATTATTATTAATGTAAGCACCAGACTGTAATCCACAGGGTAAAAGGCTCACCTCATAATCCTGCATAATTTTACTGCAGCCAGAACAAAATTATTGCCACCCAAATATGCATTGAACTTGAGCTCAACAATTATATATTTTCTTTGTTTCTTCCTACCTATATTTTAAAGTCCTTAACAATACCATTAGCATGGATGCCATTTATATGCCAATTGTGAGGGAAGAGCTTTTATTAGAGCCTTTGTTATTCCGATATTTGGTCTTTAAAAAAAATATTTTGCTGCAAAATGCTGCCAAGACCCTACCTTCAAAGTGTTGCCCCTAGTCTCTAAAAAGTTGCCCGCACCAGTTATGGATTCAATAAACAACCATTTCGAGGTATTAAGAGAATTTGGTTCCAAACTATCTTGATGTCCTGTCTATCTCAACCTTTAACCATTATTCTCTTCATTTCTATTTGCCTTACAACTGGCTCACACATGGAAGATTATAGGTAAAGGCACAAAGGAGAATCTTAAGGATGTTCATGCTTAGTACTACAGGATGGCAAAAGAAACTATGAAAATAACTCTTCAATTGTTAGCTCACTCTCTGTGGAAAATCATCTATCAACAAAGACAGAGAACAGTATTAGATATCGATGTTTTTTATTATTATTTTAAGGGAAGCAATTCTGTTTAGTATTAAATAAAAGCCAATATATATTTTATGCATATCATTTTATTTAAAGACTGCAAATGTTTTAATGGGAAGAAGGAGGTTTTAGTTCTCCATTTGATTTCATAAAAAGGCTTGAGGGTAAATTATATATTGTTCAGATATTACATTTTAAATATTAAAGCTATACCATGCCAATTCCATTTCCAGGAACATATCAGCCTTCAACCCTATAAACTGAGGAACGCGCACCAATTTTGTCTTTGGAAAAGATAAATTATCAGGAGGACAGGAGTAACTGCACAGAACCAGCTGTCACAGAAAATCGATCTGCTATACCACCACTAGTATCTTCTATTGCAGTGGGCCTAAGTGGATGGATGCTTTCTTTAATGCATTATATATTTTCGAAAATGCATTAGGGGGGAAAAAAGGCAGAACATTAATTTTTAATGAAGAAACAGTTTAGTATCAGTAGAAATAGAAAAATACAGCACATGACATTTTGGTAAAACAGCATTCTATTTTTCTTCCTGTTACTTTGAGGACTATATTCACAAATCACCCCCAAAGGTCCGGCCTGTATGCTACCTGAATTGTATACACACATAGAGAAACACATATAGAGAGACTCACAGCTTGACAGTAAGACAGTACAAAACCTCCTTGACGCTTTAAGAATCATGCACGATACCAGCTTTGCAAGATACCAGCTTAAGTGTCACATTTTTGTCTTCATGGAGAAATAAAGCACAAGCCACAACACCTTCAGCATAAACAGGGCAGCTGTGTGTGTGTTTAGAAAAGCCCTGAGAGCATATGCTTTTCGCACATCAGTTTCTAGCTACAATTCAGAAAGGACTTGATAATATACATACAGTACATGTCCGTACGCATATTTTCCTTCAGGCTGAAAATGTTATGCAAAGCATAAAAAGAAACTAAGAAATAGCAAGGCAAAGAAGTGAAAGATACAAGATAAGAAAAAATAGCTATCCCAAAGGTGCTTTTCCAAAAGGCAACTGGACTTTTTTTTTCTTTGAAAATGTTTTTTTTTTTTTTTTTGCTTCTCATCCAAAAAACTTCTTCAGTCACTGAAGAAGCTTCTTGGATGAAAAGAGAAATGTTTTCAAAGAAAGAAAAAAAACCCACAAGCACATCCAATTACCTTTTGGAAAAACACCTTTGGGACAAACATGACCTGGATGATTGAGAATCTCCACAGGCATATCTACAGCTATTCACACATGGAGACTTATTTGCATATTGTTCCACAGCTTTTTCGCCTTCCACCATATTCAAACACCATTTTGGCATCACTCTGTGTTGAGCTTATATCTCTCTTTTTCAGGAAATTATCACCTCGATCCTATCAGAACTTTCCAGCCTTTCTCTGATTTTTGACTCTGCTGTTTCTTTTACATATTTATTTTGAAATTCAACTCTCATATGACCAACCCACATGAATTTATTTCATGCTGGCTGCTTACCTTTTCATTCAGCTCACATTTATTGAGCACTCATCCATCCCTAATCCTATCCACCCATTTTTTTCCCATTTGGAGTGAGCATTCTGCTAATAAACACAAATATGACTATCTATCCTAGGTTTTTTTGCTAATTTTTGTATATCATTTAAAATCCTTCACTCTACTTCCATGTAAAGCATAACTATGTTCATGTTTGAAAAATTAAAGTTCAATATACTGTGGTGGTAAATGGTATTCCCCCCCTCCCCATACATATGTACCAAATGCCCAAGATGGGCTCTCCCCTCAAAAGATTATAGACTGCTTAAAATACCTTTGTAAGAAAACTTTCACAACAAGCTGAACTGATCCTGAGTGAAACAGGGTCAATCATGAATCTAAGGTCCGGTAAACCAAATTCACTGACCATGTCTCAAAGATAGTGCGGAAGCATGCTGAAGTAGGAAGGGATAAATATATTATAAGGTCACATGTATAGGTTTATCTAAATATTCTTATATCATGCTTTAATTTCCACTATATCTGCCTCTTTCTTTGTCTTGCCTTTGCAATGTAAGATGCCAAACATTTACAAGCCCAGGTTCAGCTGCTGCTCATGGCTGCTCAGCAAAGTGTCAAAGCTTTGTTGGGAGTCCAGTAGGCACTGTATTATTGATGGCATGGAGATAAAATTATGCTGTGTCTTCAAAATGATTTCGTTGCTTTGGGTGAGCCAGGTTCTGGCTACAGTAGTTGAGTATCGTGACTCGGAAGAGAGGCCTGAGGGGAGAGGTGGTCCAATCACTCACCATCTGGCCCTCCCGCTTTGCAGGATTGTAGTTTCACCTCCCTTTTCCTTCTCCGATTCCAAACCCATTTGAAGGTATGCTTGGAGGAATTTTAATTTGGTCAGGGAAGTTTTTATTTTGGAAGAACCCTGCAAAGTAAGGTGTCCAGTGATTGAAGGCAGCACACAAGACTCTGAGGGTGTGAGATATATTGCTGAGAGCCCACTGAAGGTAGGAATGGATCCAGTGGTGGGATTTAAATTTTTTTTTACTACCGGTTCAGTGGGTGTGGCTTGGTGGGTGTGGCATGGCTTGGTGGGCGTGGCTTGGTGGCATGGCAGGGGAAGGATACTGTAGAATCTCCATTCCCTCCCTACCCCACTAATCTGCTTTCCATCTCCATTCTCCAGTGCAGGGCAACCAAGGAAAACCCAGCTGATCAGCTGGGACTCAGAAGGCAGAGAATAGATGGGGGCGGGGCTAGTCAGAGGTGTTATTTGCCGGTTCTCTGAACTACTCAAAATTTCTGCTACCTGTTCTCCAAACTACTCAAAATTTCCACTACCGTTTCTCCACACTTCTCATAATTTCTGCTACTGTTTCTCTAGAACTGGTCAGAACCTGCTGAATACCATCTCTGAATGGATTCCAGATAATCTCTGCTGGAGATGAGATTGAGAAGCACGGGTTGAATTGTACAGGTGATTATGCAGAAGGGTGGGTGACTTGCAGTTCAAGGTCTGATTCTGTTACCTAATTCTGAAGCAGGTTGAATATAAGGCAGATCAGGGAAGGATTTCTTTAGGTCAGTATCTGTAACCAATATGTTTACAGTTTGTAAATATTTGCTTGTGTAGATTAGTGTGCATATTTGTTGAAGGAAACAGGTGACATGATGGTTGTGCCATCTTAACAAAGACACAGCTGTAAAGATGATTTAGGATGCAAGCAAAGCTTTCATGATATTTTATACAACATAATAGTGAACTAGCGAACTTAAAAAGAAGAGCCAATTCAAAATACAAGCTATTTTGGATGAGATAAAAAGAAAAATTAAAGAAGCTTGCAGAGAGCATAAGTATTACCCAACAAAGTGAGCTTCTACAGTGACAATTGTCTATGATAACAGTAAGCAAAATGGAAATAAAAATGAGTTATGCTGAACAAAAATAAATGAGTCTGCAAACAAACCAGGGAAATGGCTGGCATATACTTTACAAAAAGAAAAAGGAAATGATATCAAACTACAAAAAGAAAATAATATAACAACACATAATGTGAACATGCAAAAAATGTTTTATCAATATTACTCTAATTTATACAAAGGACAAGACATTTCCTTGGAGAATAGGGATGAATATTTTAAGAAACAAAATTTATGAAAGGCTACAGAGACAAAATCAGACCATGAAGTCTATGAAATTAGGGAGGGAGGAAACTAAAACAAGAAAGATGCCTGGACCAGAAGGTTTACAAATGTTTTGAGGATGAACTCTTACAACCTTTACAAAATATAATGAGTTCTATTTCACCCAGGAGAAAGATGCTAGACAGCTGGAAAGAAGCTAATGTAGCAATTAATACATAAAGAGGCCAAGATCTGATTTCAACACACTATTCACTTACATCATTGTGGAATAATGATTACAAGTTGTTTACAATGATTTTGGCTGATAGATTGAAAATCCTTTTGAAGAATTTATCTATGAAGATCAATGGGGTGTTTTACCTAAAACACAGTTGAGAGTTAAGATTAGAAGTGTGTCAGACATTCTGGAATATTTGTAGCAACACAATGAAAAACAAGTTACGTTGATTTCCTTAGATGTAGAGAAGGCCTTTGACAATTTGAACTGTTTAAAGATAATATTTTTGGAGAGATTATTATTAAATGAGGAAGATCAAAAGGCTCTGACAGACTCGAGCATCAGGCCCTATACAAGAGGCATACAACAAGTGCTAAGAAAACTAAAATTCTCCACCTAGGTAGGAAAAACTAGATGCATCGGTACAGGATAGATAGTACCTGGCTTAATAGTAGCTCCAAGAGAGTGATCTAGATATCCTGGTGCGCCACCGCTTAAGTATGGGTCAGCAGTGTGCCACAGGTGCCCCCAAAAAAAACCCCAATGCTGTCCTAGATTTCATTGAGAGGTATAGCATCAAAATCATGGGAAGTGGTAGTATTGCTCTAACATGCACTAGTGAGGCCATATTTGGAATATTATATTCAGTTCTGGTCGCCACAAAACAAAAGAGATGCTGAAGTCCTAGAAACAGTACATAGAAGAGCCACACAGATACTAAGGGGTCTGGAGGCTAAAGCCCACAAAGAATGGCTAAATGAGCTAAGTATATTTAACTCAAAAAACAGAGAAGATTGAGGGGAGATAGAATATAATCTTCCAATACTTTAAGGATGGCTGCCATAGGGAAGAAGAATTGATTTATTCTCCATAACATCTGAGAGTAGGTGTGATGACCCGTAGTCTCTCAAAATAACCCAAACCCCAAAACATAAAGTCTGGTAAGGTCTTCAACTTAACTTCACTGTTTTATTAGGCACAGCTTAAAGTCACAAAAGTAAATAATGAGGCAAAAAGAAAACCAAAACAAACTGCATTGACGAGAGTTCCGAAGCAACCCAAGATAACTAATCATAAACTCCAGGAAAATAACCAAGGAGAGCCCATGAGAAGAATGCCAGCAAAGATAAACCTCTTTCAAAGTAAACACTAAACATTGACTCCAGCAATTCTGACTACGCAGTTACAAACTTATATACATAGCTCCCAGCTGCAAGCCATGAGGAGGATCATGGTAATCTCCTCTTGAGTAGACCTTGCTTTTCCCTGATCCTCTCCCCTCTGCGTGACCTAGGATGGATAACGGATGGGCCTGGATCCTCCTCTGACCGCTCAGCCAGCCTGTCCTTCCCCAGCCTCCTCCACCACCTTGGGAGCCACATTCCCACTCCCTGTTGGCTGTTCCTCCTCTTCCTCAGAGTCAGTCTTCACCAGGGGCATGACAGTAGGATAAGAAAGTCTTCAAAGGGAAATCCAAAATAAGGAGGAATTTTCTTGCAGTAAGAACAATTAAGCAATGAACTTAAGAGTTGTAGGTGCTCTACTGTTAGAGGATTTCTAGAATAGATAGACAATCATACAATCATACAAAGTTTGAGATGGTATGAGGACTCCTGTGTCGGTCAGGGGGATGGACTAGATGGACCTCCACAGGCCCTTCTACCTGTAAGATTCTATGACCATTTTACAACTCACAGAAAGCACTAATTAACAAAACCCTGTCAGATACAAAAAGGGACAAGACAAGGATACCCTTTGTCTCCACCCCTGTTGGAATTAATACAAGATGGAGTAAAGATTATAAGAGAAATGTATAAGGTAAGAGCATCTGCTGAAGGTGATTTTGAAAAGATACTAATGGAAAATTAAAATTATGTTGTATGCTAGAAGATTTTAAAATTAATAATGAGAAGAAAAAGTTGTTAACAAAAGCGATGGAATCAAAGGGTCAAATAGAACTGATGAAGAAAACTGGTTTTAAGATTGAGGGGAAAAATAAAATATTTGCTTATCACTATGACAAATGTGAAGTGTATGTTATTTCAAAACAATTATGCTAAGACGTGGAATGAAAAGGAAATGCTAAGATGGGAGAAACTACCATTGTCACTGTTGGGGAGGATCTCTGTGATAAAAATGAATATTTTGCCTAGAATGATGTTTTTGTTTCATACAATACCTGTTTTGACAAGTGGTATACCATTTAAACAATGGAGTGGTGTGATGGCCTAGAGGTGGAGCTCTTGCCTCACAATCAAGAGGTTGTGAGATTGATCCTAGGTAGAGGCAGATATTTCTCTCTCTGGGCACTATGAGAATATATCTGCTGAACATAACTCTGCATTGGCAACAGGAAGGGCATCCGGCCAGTAAACACTCAGTTCCACTCAGTTGCAGAGACTCCACCCGGCAAGGGGTTATAGGGTCATTAAAAGATGATGATACCATTTAAACAAAGGCAAAAAAGATCTATCTAAATTTGTGTGGCAAGAGAAAAAGTCAAATATGTTAAAAGGTACAAAGGAAAGAGGAGAACTGGGTCTATCTGATCTGAAATTGTATTTTGCAGCTCATTGTTTGCTTTGTATGAAAAAATGGGAGTTGCTGAGAAATAAAAAGACCCTTAGAGTTAGAAAAACATAACCTGAGATTTGGATGGCATGAATACTTGTTGTACAATAAAGTCAAGGTTAATGTAGATTTCAAAAATCATTGTATTAGAAATCAAAGGTATGGAAAGATACAATCCAGTCAGTGCCCGAAAACATCTTTTTGACTCTGAGCCAAAAGCATTTTATAGACAAGAAATAACAAAGATTCACCGATAGAACAATGCAGAAACACTGTGTGTGGCTGAAAGGATTGAAAGGTACATTATGTTACAATCTTAAAGAGAATTTTATTCTGTTGATGTATGACACCAGAAAAATTATCTAGAATGTGTGAAAAAACATCAAATTGATGTTAGAAATGTGAACAAGAATGGTCAATTTATCATGCTTGGTTGATGTGGAAAAAAGCTATAAAATTCTGGGCACAAATATATACAGTGATTCAGAGGTTTTTAAGCATTAATATTCAATTAAAAGCAGAACTTGTCCTCCTGGGATAAACAGTCAGAAAGTAGCCATGGAACACTGTTTTGATATATGATAAACTGCAATGAGATTATTGTATGCTGACAATAGAAATATTTGGCAATAAAGGAATGATTGGCGAAGATGACAAAATTTGCTGAAATGGCTAAACTGTCTTGTTTGATTACAGAAAAGATGATGTCTACATTTATTGATGCCTGGAAACTCTTTATGGACTTTTTGTAAAAAAAGAAGAAAAGGAACTTGTGATTTATGCTCCTGATGATTAGCTAGGATAGACTACAGAGTCGTGATGTAATCCTACAGACAGAGGTTAAAAAATAATATTGTTCTTATATCTGCCCTAAAGAAGATGGAAAACCACTTCTTTATATATTCCTTTTAATACATTTCTTCTTTCTTTACCTACCTCTTAGTTTCTTTTGCAGTTTTAGCTCTTTCTTATCTCTCTCCTTTTTTTCTTTCTCCTTTCTTGCTCTATTTTAGTTTGTATTAGTTCTTATTGTTACAATTTTTTAAAAAAAATCTCACATAGAAAATATTGCAACATTTCAAACACAATTGCGCGAGATTAGGCCGCAGAAGATCTGTAACCAACCTCAGTGGGTTTGTATACACCCAAGTACTTTCATATTAAGAAGACCCATTGTATATGCCTCGTCAGAGAATCTTTGCCATAGTAGGAAAGTCACTGCTAGATTATCACAAAGTGGAACCTTCACATCAATATTCTGATCATAAACAAGAACACTTTTTGCCAAAATTCCCCTGCACGTAGAGGCAATAAGCCTGATGGAAAGCTTCATGCTAAGCACTGAAATTTTATGAGGCTAGAACTTGATATCAAAGAATTACAGATTGCAGCATATTAATGGTAGTAAAATAAGGGAAGTATTAGAACTAAAGGCTCAGAAGAGACTAGCAACACAAATTGGACTACTCCCCACCATTTTCCTCCCCCTCTTTGACATCCATGTTTCTTTCCTTTAACTTACATTACATTGGTATGTCTCACAACTTTAACATTTTAGATTTTTATCCCTGAAGTGGAGAAAATAGGAAGGAAAGGATATAAAGGATGCTTCTTAATCAGCTAGATGTGTTCATCTTCACCTCTAAAGAGATTCTTTTTTTAATAGAAATCTTTACTGAATAAACATTAAAGCAGTTAACACAGTACGATTTTCCTGGCAGTTATTTTGTCATATACGCTATAACATAAAACCACATATAACAATTGATCTCTTCCTTTTTCTACATTACTAAATTGGTGCTATTTACATTTATATTTTCCTATTTGCAATATAATTTCCTTGCACATTCTTTTTACATAATCATTATATCCACTATATTACATCGTCTTTAGCCTAAAAATCGTCCACCTTCAGTGTTATAAAGCGTCACAATTTGTTTTTTTTCCCCAACTTCCTTTCTTCGAGTCTAACCATTGGTACATTTTGTTCCAGACTTCATAATATTCTGTCTCACCCTTATCTTTAATTTCTAATGTTAGCCTGTCCATCTCTGCAGAGGCCAGAATTTTCTTTATTATTTCTAGAACTATACCACCTACAGTTTAGCTTAAACATAATTTATAAAATAATCTGTTTTATTGTACTACCAATTAATAATATTTTTCACCTTCAACTGCAACAATACAAAAGCACACAATAGATATAAACTTAATGTACACCACTCCAAACATGACTGCAAAAAGTACAACTTCAGCAACAGAGTGGTCAGTGCCTGGAATACACTACCTGACTCTGTTGTCACATCCCCAAATCTACACTCCTTTTCCCACAAACTAACCACTATTGACCTCACTCCCTTCCTAAGAGGTATGTAAGGGGCATGTATAACTGCACAATCATGCCTATCGTCCCTGTCCTATTGTCCCCAATTATTCGTACCTATTTCCTGTATTTATATTTATGTTTATTATCTTGTAAGCTATTGACAAATAAATAAATAAATTCACTTCCCTCAGGAATATTCCCATTCTTTCAAATTTGGGTGTAAACCAATCTTGCAACAGTTATAACATGCAACATTAAATATATCATTCCTTTATTATATTTTCCTTCTATAATTCCCAATAGGAACAATTATGGTCTGAACTTTATTTTTTGGTCAAGCATCTCTTCTAGCCATATCTTAATCTGCTACCAAAATTCTTTTGCTTTGGTACATGACCACCACATATGATAGTATGTCCCTAACACTGTGTTACATTTCCAACATTGTGTTTTTGCTCATTTTTGCCAATCTTGTTGGAGGTAGCTGCAAAACATTTGTATAGGTTCTCTTTATAAGAAGTAGCCAAGGTTAGTTTGCTATTCCTTTCCCATAACTTTTATTTCTAAAGATATTCTAATTTGCCACCAAAACACATCTGGTTCATTAACTCGGTCTCCCAAGGAAAGTTATGGAGAAGTCAGTAATAGATTAGGTTATTAAATACCATGCAAATATAAGTCTATATAGATTAATGTATCAAATAAAAGATGTTGATAACTGCAGGCAGAAACACAAAATATAAGTGGTTCAAAATTGTTTGGGTCCTTTTATTTCTAGACAAAAGCTGCTAAGGGTAATCAAGTCTGACAATATTCTGAAAACATGACCCCTCAATTTAAAACTGTACTTACAAGACGGACAGCATGAAATTTTTCCTAAAACTGTCAGATTATCCTGAAATATCATTGCAAGCCTATCATAAATGAAGATAACTATGTTTTAAACACATGCAACTAATATAAAGAGATTCCTTCATTTGATGGGAAGGTAGACAGTATAAAATTGTGCTTTAGTTTTAAAATTTTAACTAGTGAAACTAGCAAATTGTTACCTAGAAACAAATTAGTTATATCTTCCAATGATATCACATTTCGACATTCATGGAATCAATTATTAACCAATCCATTATCCTCCACTTAGAGACAAACAACCTACTCTCTAATAAACAATTTTGTTTCAGAAGGAAACTGTCCTGTAACCTGCAACTCTTGCACTGTAAAAACATATGGACGACACAACTTGATCGGGGCAAAGCAATTGACGCAATTTACATGGACTTCTTTAAAGCCTTTGATTCAGTGGTATACGACAAACTACTCTAAAACTAAGGTCTTATGGTATCTCTGGATACCTGCATAACTGGATAGAAGCATTCCTGTCATACAGGCAACAAATGGTCAAAATTGGGAGCGTCCTATCAAATTCTGTACCTGTCAACAGTGGTGTCCCCCAAGGCAGTGTTCTAGGACCAATTCTCTTCATACTCTAAATAAATAACCTCTGTGATTAAATTCAGAGCAACTGCATTCTTTTCGCTGACGATGTAAAGCTATTCAACACTACTGACAATGCTGCTACCCTACAAAAAGACCTCGACTATGTGTCAGAATGGTCAAACAAATGGCAACTTCAAATCTCAACAAATAAATGCTCTATCTTACATATTGGCAAAAAAAAAAATCAAAAAATAAAATACAAGCTGAATAGTCAAGACCTTGTTGATGTCAAAAACATTGTCAAGGACCTTGGAGTACTCATCTCAAATGATCTAAATGCTACAGCCCACTGTAACTACAAAAAGGCATTAAGAGTTGTTAACCTAATCCTGTGTAGCTTTTTTCTCCGGTAATATCACTCTACTAACTAGAGCAGGCTTGTCCAACCCGCGGCTCATGGGCCGCATGCGGCCCAGATCGGCTCGTAATGCGGCCCAGTGCCCACCCCAACCTTCATGCAAGAGGACGAGCCAGTGAGGAGGAGGAGAGGCAAGCGCGAGGTGGGGCGAGGCGAGCGCCATGCCAAGCAGCAACAGAAAAGGTGGGTGCCGTCAGAGCGCTCCTCGTGCTGAGGCAGCCGCAGCCCAAGAGTCCTGCTCCGCCACCTCCTGCTGTTGCTGCCGCCGCCGCCACCAGAGCTGTTGTAGTGGCTTCTGCCCCTGCCCTGTTGCTGCCGCCGGAGCTGTTGTAGTGGCTTCTGTCCCCGCCACCGCCACTGCTGCTGCTGCACCGAGCCTCCCAGTCCTCGCCTTCCAGTCCTGCCGTATCCAGCCAGGCCATTTGCAGGAGGAGAGGTAGGCGTGAGGCGGGCGAGCCTTCTCCCCCCACGTTCCTTTCTCCCTGGTTGACTATTTTTTATGATATCTTATGAAAAAAATATTTTTTATGGTTTTTTGGGATGATCACGTATTGTTACTGTTATTTTATTTTATGTGCGGCCCAAACCATATTTTCATCTTCTAATGTGGCCCAGGGAAGGTGAAAGGTTGGACAAGCCTGAACTAGAGCATATAAAACATTTGCTAGACCAATACTTGAATGCAGCTCATCAGTCGGGAACCTGCATTACATATCTGATATTAATACAATTGAGAAAGTCCAGAAATATTTTACGAGAAGAATCCTCTACTCCTCTACTCGTAACAGAATACCTTATGCCACCAGACTTGAAATTTTAGACCTAGACAACTTAGAACTACACCGCCTTCGGTTCGATCTAAGTATAGTATATAAAATTATATATTGCAATGTCCTACCTATCAATGAATACTTCAGCTTCAACCAAAACAATACAAGAGCACAAAATAGATACAAACTAAAGATAAACCGCACCAAATTTGATTGCAGGAAATACGATTTCAGCAACAGAGTAGTCAATGTCTGAAATACTCTACCTGACTCTGTGGTTTCTTCCCCAAATCTTCAACATTAGACTGTCTACTATTGACCTCACCCCTTTCCTAAGAGGTCTGTAGGGGGCGTGCATAAGCGCACCAAAACGTGCCTACCGTCCCTGTCCTATTGTTTCTTTTTTTCTTATTTGTATCCATTTCATGTTACCTGTTATCTAATAATTGTTTGACAAAATAAATACATAAATTTTCTACTGCATAAAAGGATTTCTTCATTTTAGGGTTTCCTAATTCAAACATTTCTTAAATTCTTATAAATGGGGGAAAAAAGTAAAATTGAGTCAATCTAAATGGCAAGGCTTTTTTTTAAAGCTTCAATAAAAACAGTTCTTGCCTAAAATCCCAGGGCTGATATAGTACTACTCTGATCATCCAATAATTTATATCTACAGCCTGTCTTCAGTCTTCATTTAGATATAAATTTAGACAATTCAAGAAATTAAATATAAACTTACAGGCTATGTGGAAAGGCGCTATGAGAAATAATAATTTCAACTTAAACACAAAGGCTGTCTTTCCAGCCTCTTTTAGTTAGAGCAGCACTTTCTCAAAAAACAGATTTTTCTATGCCCTAATTATTTCTCAGATTACTACTACATAATCCATGTGTTATTAGCCTTGAAAGACGTTACACCCTAAAGCAAAATATAGCACTCAGAATGTTTTTTCTGATGTAAAACAATAAATAACCAATCTTTATACACCACCAGGTCTTTGGTAGTTTACAATAGAAAGAAGAGAGCCTTAAAATTATAAAGTCAAGTTAAAAGCAGAATATTAACAATGAATTAAAGGGATCAACTATTAAGGGACTGTCTAAAAAGATAAATTTTCAAGACTTTTTTTTAAAGCAAAGAGAACAATTATGCCTCTCAATTCATCAAGGGATGCACTCAAAAATGTTGGAGCAGCTAATATAAAAACTGTTCTAAGTTGCCATGAGTCATGTCTTTGGCAATAACAGATGAACTTTCTTACTAGGCCTCAGTGAGTGATAGGAGGAATCAGAGACCATTCTCAACATCCAAGGCTCCTATGGCTTTAAAGGCAATTAATAATACACAAATTAACTTCTTTCAGATGAAAGAAACTGGCACCAGGGTAAAATGCCTGCTGATTTCTCAAGTGAACCTGATTATTTTTTTAAAAAAGTCTGTTTCCTTAGGTTAGGAAACAAAAGAGAGGTCTACATTTCATATTCTATACCCCCTCAGAAGGACTATGATCTCATCCCAAATCGGTAAATGTTATTTCTCTGAACGATGACCCTCAAATTTATTTATTTATTAAATTTATAAGCTGCCCGCCTCACTGTCTGAGGTAACCCTGGTTGGCTTACAATACAGTAAAAAATAAAGATATTAAAACAATTATAAATATAAAAATGGATTGAAATTGTAAAAGAGTAAATATAGACCACAGAATACAGAAATGAATATTTTTGCCCTGTTTGTGTTCAGCTTTTATTTATAATTCCTTCCATACCTTATAGACCACTAAATCAGTCTTAGACCAACTACGCTGGCTTTAATTGGTTCCCGGGCACAATTTAAAGTGCTACATATTTTAAGCATGGCCTTTCCCAGTAAAATTTTATTTAAAAAATGTTATCTTCATCAAAGGCTTTATTATTTTATTTAGAATGTTTGGAATACAAGACAATTATGAAACTCCATTACAGATTAGTTAAAGGAAGAAAACAGTATCTGAAGCATCATAGTTTACATGCTTTTGTCTGAGATAATAGACAGCATATAAAAATGATTGAAATAAACTAAAACTATTAGAGGTAATAAAACATCTTGCCAAGGGTACTGAAATGTGAAGAGAATAAGTATTGTATCAGTTGGATCTACGTACTACCTTTTGTTTAACTCTTTTCTCCAAAATAAGTGTTTTGGTAATATTAGCTGTTGACAAAGATCTGAAGTCTTACAATCATTATCTGAACTGATATTAGAAGCTAGCTCTTTAATTCGCTTTTGCATGACTATGTGTTCTTTCTAACGATTTGCAATTCCTGGCTTACCTGGAAAAAGAAAAATGCTTGTCCAAACCAATAATGCATGATAGTAACTTGAGCTGCATCAAAATTTAGTGGCTTCCAGATGTAGTTTCTCATCATGGTTTGAACGAATAGGCACAAGACCAAAACTGGTAAATTATGAGGTCTGAACAAGAGAGCTGATAGCAGAACCAGCCCACTGTAGATTTCCCATAAACTTGTAAACTTGATCTTAGTACCCGTTGAAAAAAATAGAGATTTGAATAAATCTTTTGTGCCTGTGAAGATGATGCCAAGGACAAAGATGTAAACAAAACGTGCTTCAATTGTGCCCCTAAAAAGAGACAATAAAAAGACATAGTTAAATCAACTTCTGATAAGTTCAAACATTTGTTTCTGGACATAATTTGCTAAAACGCAGAGAGGCATTAGCTCAAAACAAGTAGTGGGCTTGTGCCATTAGTGATGGTAAAACTGATCGTGACCGTATTATGCATACCAAGAAACAGAATTATATAATCATTTAAATGAAACAGAGTGATCAAAATAAGAAAGTGTTTAAAACTAGCACTCTAAAAAGAATGAGATTAACTCCATACATATTTATTTGAAATGAATGCAGTTAAAGCTTACTGTGCTATACTGTAAACTTGGCCAAAAAAATACACAGCACTCTCAAATAAATATGTATGAAATTAGTTTCAGAAAGCTGATCAATATTTGAAAGCTCTGCTGAATTTTTCTCAGGAACAACAGAAAAAAAAAGTGTTAATTCAAAGGGTTTAAAAAGTAAAATATAAATCATTCTTAAGCATACCACAGCAACATCTGCCTTCACAACATTAATGTTCTATCATATACATCCTCTCTCTCTCTCTCTCTCTCTCATTCACACATACACACACACACTTCTGTCCCAAAGCTCAGATTCACTCTTAGTTACAGTACTTTAATATTCCATGAAACAGTTTTCTCTCACAGCAAAGAAATGGGTAGACCATTCCCTATATCAAACTGTTGCCATCATAGCTGGAGTTGTTGTTCCCACTGCAACACAATTTAACACAATGGTCCACTTGAATACACATTTACCAAGGAACAATTTCTACTGAACTCCACAGAACTTATTTTCAAAGAAATACTTCAGTCAGCTGCAAGGCATCAAGAGCATGAGTGCTTATAATCAGAAGTCTGAACTAATCCTCTGTTACACACAATTTGGGGTTCTTAAAATCCATAAAAATCACATAATCCATAAAAACCATACAGTATTAATAATAATTAATCCTACCACTTTCAAGATTTAAATAAGCCATTAACTGTATTTTGTAGCCCAAGAGTTTCTGTAATTCTTCAGATGTAAACCTCCAGTATGTGAAATAGAGATCATCATCACCCAAATGTATTTAACTACAAGCAATTGATTGAACTATATGAACTAATTATTTGGGATGCATATATTATAAGTAAAAATATTTTATAGGTGCCCGGTTTATTCATGTGTGCTACTATCTTCCCAATAAAAAGCAGAAAGATTAGAAAAGCTCTTCATTTCCCCCCATTCAACAATTGGACAGCCCTTTCTACAGAGTACAGACTTATAAGTCAATCAAAAATCCTAGTAGATTCCTTCAAATGCCTCAAGAAGGGTCAAAAGAACTTAAAATAAAAGGAGAATGTGATAGACTAATTCCCCCTATTCACTAGCCTTTGAGCAGAATGGGGACTTTGCATGCAACAACAAGGATGCATCAAAGACTTGAGTTGGGGACATCGATCTTGAAAGAACAACATGATCTTCACAATTGGCTGCTCCCAAAATATTCGCAAGAAATGTAAGGAACTCCAAAACAAAACAAACAAACAAACAAAACCCCCAACCTACTAAGTTCTTAAATATAAGGTGACCAACCATCCTCCTTTAGGGAGGACAGTCCTCCTTTTGTAAGTTCTGTCCTCTCTCAAAGTGTCCTCCTACATGTCCTCCTTTTTGATATTTGAAGACTAATTTGTAAATCTCTGTATTTGATCGATGCCGATCCGATCCATTGTGTGTGTGATGTGACGTATTTGTATTTGACATGACAATTCATCAAGGCTCGGTACAGTGCGGCGAGACGCGATTATGAGACACATGCGTTCCACACAGGAAATTGTTTTGAGAGAGTGTGCTGCACGCAAGTGGCTTTGTTTTTCTTCTTCAATTTATTTGTGTCCTCCTTTTCATTGTAAAAAAGTTGCTCACCTTATTAAATAGCAATTTTAAAAGTTCTGGAAATCCTAAGAGCAACTAGTCTTTCTTCTCTCCTGTATCTTTCCTACCATGATAAGGAGCAAGAAATTGAGATTTATATTTTTAGTTTAAAGACTTTTCCTTGTATATCATGGGTCATATATTTTTCTTCATCTAAATGCATATACTCCATTATTCCCTCAATTTATGTGAATATTCCTCCTGTGATAATTAACTTCCTACCTATCTATCACTTAAGCATCAATGATGTGATGGACATGTGTGAAACTGCTACACAGAGTGATGAAGAGTCTAAAATGGGTAGCAATATATATCTTTTAAATAAAGGAATAAACCAAAATAAACGGCTTTTTTTTACATGCAAATGTTTTTCTGTTGCCAGCTTCCACTGATATTCTTCCTCTCTGTGCTGTTTTTCATCATTATGTTTTTTTCTCTTAAATCAGTGGTTTTATATACTCTTCTGTATCAATGTTTTAATGGATGCCACTAACCAAGAATAGTGCAACGGTAGGTTTTCTGCATTGAAGTTAATTCAGTGAAGAATTTAAAGACAGAATCGCTGCAAGAAAAATAGTCTTGGCCAAATCCACCCAACATCAATCATCACTTAAAAGCAGGTCTCCAATTCACTATTTTTTTTTCTTTTCATGCGCAACCCTCATAAAATAATTAACTGCCCTAAATCTCATCAGCTTCAAACTGACACTCTGCCTAGAGATCACCATAATTGCTTATGGCATAAGCTCTTATTGGATTAGAATCACCTTCATTAAATGCAAGAAATAGACTCTAGCAAATCTTAATGGCTTAATCTCAGATGCTGGTAAAACTTTAAATCATCATCATCACCATTATCCTCATCATCTTCATCATATCATCATCAATTTCCTTTCCTTGCCTACATCTTTACCTTAATCCAGCTCATTTAAACAGAACAATTGGAATTTCATTTAAGAATTCTGAGCTGCCCAGGGGGGGCGGAGGGGTGGGGGAGGATGGAAAATAAAAATCAATACAACTGCTGCTGCAACCCACATTATAGATTGTTAAACAAGGGGAATGGAGATATTAATTAACAGTTGCAGTCTATGTCCATATGTGTCCCAAATACAAATTTATTCATTAAGTACATTGCTATAGAATCTTGCAGTGAAGCATATGTTACAAGAAAATGTTATGACCTGAAAGTTAACAGATTTGTTACAGGACAATAGTGGCCTATAGAAGAGTTGACACCACGAATTTTCTAATCTTGGCTTTTCTTCAAACACCAACCTAGCTGCCAAAGATAATTAATAATCCTCTGAATGGAACACAGTGACCCAACAATATGTTTTTTTATCCTGACTGGTGGTGATTTTCTAAGATCATCAGGAAATATCTTAACATTTCTACAGTTTGAAGTATACAGGTGAAACTCGAAAAATTAGAATATTGTGCAAAAGTTCATTTATTTCAGTAATGCAACTTAAAAGGTGAAACTAATGAGATAGACTCATTACATGCAAAGCAAAATAGTTCAAGCCATGATTTGTCATAATTGTGATGATTATGGCTTACAGCTCATGAAAACCCCAAATCCACAATCTCAGAAAATTAGGATATTACATGCAATCAATAAAACAAGGATTGTACGTAGAACAATATCGGACCTCTGAAAAGTAGAAGCGTGCATATGTACTCAGTACTTGGTTTGGGCCCTTTTGCAGCAATTACTGCCTCAATGTGGCTGGCATGGAAGCTATCAGCCTGTGGCACTGCTGAGGTGTTATGGAAGACCAGGATGCTTCAATAGAGGCCTTCAGTTCTTCTGCATTGTTCGGTCTCATGTCTTTCATCTTTCTCTTGGCAATGCCCCATAGGTTCTCTATGGGGTTCAAGTCAGGCGAGTTTGCTGGCCAATCAAGCACAGTAATCTCACGGTCATTGAACCAGGTTTTGGTGCTCTTGGTAGTGTGGGCAGGTGCCAAGTCCTGCTGGAAAATAAAGTCAGCATCCCCATAAAACTCATCTGCGAAAGGAAGCATGAAGTGCTCCAAAATCTCCTGGTAGATGGCTGTGTTGACCCTGGACTTAATGAAGCACGGTGGACCAACACCAGCAGATGACATGACTCCCCAAATCAACACAGATTGTGGAAACTTCACACTGGATTTCAAGCATCTTGCAGCGTGTGCCTCTCCATTCTTCCTCCAGATTCTGGGTCCTTGGTTTTCAAATGAGATGCAAAAGTTGCTCTCATCAGAAAAGAGGACTTTGGACCACTGAGCAACAGACAAGTTCTGTTGTTCTTTAGCCCAGGTAAGACGCTTCTGACATTGTTTGTTGTTCAGGAGCGGCTTGACAAGAGGAATACAACATTTGAAGCCTATGTCCAGGCTCCGTCTGTGTGTGGTGGCTCTTGATGCACTGACTCCAGCCTCAGTCCACTCCTTGTGAAAGTCCCCAACACTTTTGAATGGCCTTTTCCTGACAATCCTCTCCAGGTTGCGGTCATCCCTGCTGCTTGTGCACCTTTTTCTTCCACACTTTTCCCTTCCACAGCACTTTGGGAACATCCAACTTCTTTTGCAATTATCTTTTGAGGCTTTCCCTCCTTATGGAGGGTATCAATGATGGTTTTCTGCACAACTGTCAGTTCAGCAGTCTTTCCCATGATTGTGCTTCCTACTGAACCAGACTGAGAGACCATTTAAAGGCTCAGAAACTCTTTGCAGGTGTTATGGCTTAATTAGCTGATTAGAGTGGGACACTTTGAGCCTAGAATATTGAACCTTTTCACAATATTCTAATTTTCTGAGATTGTAGATTTGGGGTTTTCATGAGCTGTAAACCATAATCATCACAATTATGGCAAATCACGGCTTGAACTATCTTGCTTTGCATGTAATGAGTCTATCTCATATATTAGTTTCACCTTTTAAGTTGCATTATTGAAATAAATGAACTTTTGCACGATATTCTAATTTTTTGAGTTTCACCTGTATGTATTTTTAAGAAGAAAACTACCCCTTAATTGAAGAACAACAATTTAAATGACTTACAATATTCAAAAACTAGAAGTGGGGTGTTTTCTGAGATTGTATATGTTGCATATGGCAATGGATGAGACCTCTGATCCTACCTAAACTATGTTATAGAAATCTATATATATAATCTACAGCCTCTTACAGGCCACTTCTTTCAAAAGGGTAGGGTGACAGTAATCTTCCATCCTTTCTTGTTAAGTGCTGCTTTATCCATTTTCAATGCAAGCAGGTCCATTGATGAACAGGCATCATTAAAAATTATGAACAAGTCACAAGCATAGTGCACATCTCACATTCTTTCTGTTCAACCTTCCACTTGGACCACAGGCACTGGAGCAAAACTATGCCAGCTTTGCATATCAAGCAAGGATTAGAAAGAAAAAGATTTGCTATTTGAATTTCATTTCAGTGCTTTACAAAGCACAGGCTGGAGAAAAGTATTATTCAGCTGGCGCCATAAATCAAGCAACCTTAAATTACAATTTCAGGATAAATATCTATTTTCATTCTAAAAAAGTACTAGGATTCTAACCCAGTGCTATGCTCAAGAACACTTCCAGCCTGAAATCACAAATAGTTTATTAATCAAAGCAACCGCTTTGATGAACTTTAAGAAGGCATATTATTATGTCAGCTCAGAAACCTTAAACTACATGCATCTGTGAACTATTATTCAGGCAATGGAAATGTTATGCTAGCAGTTATAAGGATGAAAGAGTCACATTCAGAGATACCTTTATAAATATCAAAAGATATTTACTTCCCACCAATCTTTTCTCACAGAACAATTAGCTGTAATCTCATGAAAACTTTAGGAAAATGTTTCCCAAACTTTTTTTCCCAGGTATACCTATCATTGCCCTCTAATATTTAATTAGTTGCCTATAACAAACAACAAATAATCTGCAGGTATTTGCACATGTTTAAATGCACATGATACTCTACTTTCTCAACCTTTTTTCACTTGGGCTTCCTTCTGACCTGTTTTTCTCCTGTGGGACCCCTGTCCAGGTCCCATTACTGGATATGAACATGGGACAGGAATTGTGTTTTCGGGCATCCATGGGACAGAATTTGCAATGTAATAGAATTGGTGCTGTAGGACCTGAGGACAAATGAAAGAGGAATGCTGCTAAACTGAACGCATAAGTTCTCAAAAATATTTGGCCACTGGTGGGAACAGCATGCTTGATTTGATCCATAAGGTCCATCACAATTTTAGCTGCTTATCTGCAGCATTCCCTGTCTTCTATCTTGCCCGTTTTGATCTATGATGGAATGAGGAAAGAACGATAACAGATTTTTTGCAATTTATTTATTATATTAATTTAGAGTGCAATTTTGTAGGGTTGCTTGGATTGGAGGGATTATAATAGGACAATGAAGTAAAGAGAGTATTAAAGGAGAAATGGAGAGTTTGTATCTTAGAGCTGAACTGGAATGGGATGATCTTGCTACGGAAATTTATATTCTTGTCATGTCAAGCGCAAACAACAAAACTAAAAGTTTTTTCTCATCCAGAGGAATTTAAGGTGCAGCACTTATGGTATAAAACCTACCCTTACCATGTTCCCCCCACATTCTCCTTGGGAATAGAATCTAAAAATTTCTGCCATGCCCACTCTGAAGATATTTGATCTCCATCCTGGTCCTCTGCAGCCCACAGGAATGATGCAACAAAAAAAAATCTATTGGTAGCCAAGAAAGAAAATACTTCATATTTGGTTTTGTGAGCCACCCAGAGGCAGTGCCTAAATCCATGAAATGAATAAATAATTGCAGCAGCACAAGAAATCCCTCTGGCTTGCCTAAAATAAACTGCTAAAATGAGGAAAAACCTGAGTTACCCAGGAACAGGAGGACTGTTCTATTGTAATATGCAAACCAAATGCCTAAGATCAAAACTCTCTAATTTTAAGTGTGCATCTTTTGCATCAACACTTCACTGGCAGATTCCAGGGTTCTTGTCAAAACAGTGTAAACCCCTCAAACCTAAAATCTGCCCACAACTCTTAGAAAACACGTGCCCAAACCCACATAGTACTTATTTGTGATATTTCTTTTAGACCTCAAGGTGTTAAGTACGTTTACATAGCTGCTAATGAACTTACTTTGAAATATCTTTTCTGTCTCGTTGCCATGGAAATTCCACATTTCCTATTGCTGCCCGGTAACTGTACACTCCCAAGAGTCCAAGTGCCATTGCTATTTTCGAAACCAAAGAACATCTTTGATGAACAAGTATAAAGATCATAACTAGAGACACCGATGCCAGAAGAGAAAGTTCAACTTTATGTTCGGAGCTGTAAAATCAACAACAAATACAATTAGACTTTTTTTTTATAAGATTCACTTGCAAGTTCTTTCTCTCTCTCTCTTTTTCCTAACAAGCTTCACTTCATTCATCAATCAGAAAACCATCAGTCTTTTCTCACCACACCAGTTTTTTTGTAAACTCTTTATGTAGCATTTATTCAGCATCAAAATATCAGACATTTTACAACCTTACACAAGGCATCAAATAATTTTCTATGTTACCACTCTAGAGCCTTCATATCCTTTGTAAAGACCTTTAACTGAATGGTGCGATGATTTCATTTCATTTACTTTTTGCAGAGGTCTTTCAAGCTTCTCATTTCCAGTGAGCATTTTCCATATTGCTTTTGACTGTCAGAAACCTAAAGAGTCTAGAATATTTTCTTTCAAAAGAATTGGAATCCAAGTCTTCCAGGTAAGGCTTCTCCATCCATCCATTTGCTCATATAATAAAATGGGCTTGGGGGTCATCTTCATTAAAGTTAATTGGATGCTAAGTACAGGAAGCCATCTCACTTGTGGCCACACTTGTTGAATTCTCCCAGGTATATACAGTGCTGTTTTAGGTGCTAGGCAAAGCTTAAATAAATTTGAAGTCACTGATATATTTTTATAAATCACTACGTGGTGGCACATGCATTCTACGTGGTTAGAATGCAATACTGCTGGCTAACTCATTGCTCACTCCAGGAGTTTGGTTCTGAGTCGATCAAGGTTGTCTCAGCCTTCCATCCTTCTGAGGTTGGTAAAATGTGGACTCAAATTGTCAGGGGCAATATGCTGACTCTGTAAAGTGCTTAGAGCGGGCTGTAAAGTCCTGTGAAGCAATATGTAAGTCTAAGTGCTATTGCTATTTCTGCAAGCAAATCTGACTTGTTCTCATTGGTTACACTTGTTGTAATAATCACTTTTATAATTCTGGAAAAAAAATACACACGCTTTCCCATTCTAGAAAAAAAAAATTAAAGAGGAAATTGGCACAAAAATCTTTTAGCCTGGACTTCCGGTTTGAGCTTCTTCAGCGACAGACCGAAACCTTGTCTCTGTGAGGCTTTGATCCATGTTCACCACTGGAGCGCCCCGAGACAGCTGGTTTCGGGGCTAAGCCACCCCATAGAGGTGGTGAAGAGGGGGGAAACTGCCTGCAGGGTTGAGGAGAGCTGCATCTCTCCTCACCAGCTGGCCATTACTCCCTTTCCCGAAGGCGGTTGCAGAAGTGGTCAGAAATGGCCACCACAAAGAAGAACTCGACCGGAAAAGAATGTGCAGGAGGAAGATAAGAAGTGAAGTTTTGGTTGACCGGGTCAAACAGCAAAAGCAACAAATAAGGTATCCTGGAACTGAAGCTGTTAAAAAACAATAACATTGTTCCCTAACAAGATTTTTAAGCTGCGAAGGAGAGAGAAAAGGGGAAAGATTTGGTTTTCTCCTTTTCCTATACTGACAGCTAAGAGACTTAAGCAAGAAATTGGGAAAAAATCCACTTTGACATCAGTAGGCATTTAATGCTGAAAATAAAAAGTCAAAGAGATAATACAGATTTCTGGATAATTAAAAGCTTTTGAAAACAGGAAAGGAAAGAAAAAGAATAAAAGGGTACGATCTGGAAAGGAGGAGACTACCTGGAATTAAAAAAGAACTTACAGCAAAATCTCAACAAGACTTCCAAAAGATACATTCTAACTGAAATATCACAACAAAAACCCCAGGAAGAGAAAGTCGAAAAAGAAATAAGAAGATATAACTTGGGACTATTTAGATTACTTGATGATTTCTGGATTTTTGGTATTTGAATGTCAGTATTTGAATGACTAAAATCAGTATTTGAATGACTAAAATCAATCGGTGGTTGTTTAAAACTGTTTAAAATGGCTCCACTTTTAGAAGAACTGAAAATGGAACTTAAAAAGTACAAAGAAGATGCACAAGAAGGGAGAGGTTCTTTTGGCTTCGTATATCAGTTTTTAGAAATGGAGATTTGGAATTATGAGAAACAATAAGAAATCCCTGCAGAACAAGAAGATTGTGACAAAGAAGAAGCCATCTTTAATGAACAAGTAATCTTAGATGGGAAAAAAAAAGGAAAGGGGGGAAAGAGAATGGAAAGTTTAAGATTGGGAAAAACAACTCCAAAAAAAAAAGTAGAGTGAAAAATAAGTATAAAATCAGAAAGCAACAGAAGAGGGAAATGCAGAAGAGAGAATTAGAACTAGAGAGACAAGGGGGTAAAAAGGGGAGGGAGAAGATGAGAGGGAAGAAAGAAAGGAAAAGAAGTTATAAAGGAAAGAAGCAAAATATAGAGAAACGGAGCTTATTTAGAGATAATGGGTGAAAACTTAATGGAAAAAGGAATTCTGCAAAGGTAGATAAGATAGTATGGTTATATTAGAAGCAGAAATAATTTTAGAAAATATGAAACAATGTATGATTAAAATGTCTGATAAAATAGCTATCGTAATTCAGTGGAATGCTTGTTAATAAATAAATGTAACAAAAGGTATATTTAATGATTTATAAAACATATGTGAAGAGAAATAAGGGAAAAATTAATTATGGAGATTATATGTGTTTTTAAGGAAGTATGATATTTAATTCAAAATGTGTTAAAGATGGTAAGATTTTAATGATTATTAATGATAGAACTGAACTGGAATGGAATGAGGGTTTATAATTACATATATTTACAATCTTTCTTTTTTTAAAAAAAAGAATATAGTGTGTATTATAAGAATGTACCAAGCAGAATTCGATTGGAAGTTATGTATTATATTGAAGGTCATAAACTTTTATAAATATTGAAGTTAAAATGAGAGTTGAATGGATGTAATTAAAAGATATAAAGGTGTCATACTCCAATTAGTAACTACAGGAAAAAATTTGTTTAATGAGAAAAGATAACATGAAATGGGGCCTTCCGGTTTGACAGGCTTCGGAGGCAGCAGGAATTCGTTTGTGCGCGATTCCTGCTGTGCTCGCTGCTGGAGTGCCTTCGATCCAATTGGATTAGGAGACTATAGCTATCCTGTAGGGATAGCTGAAGAGAGGGGGTCCGGGCAGGGTCGGGGGATACCGCACCCCCTTCCCCAGCCGGCTTAACTCCCTTTTCCAAAGGTGGTGAAGCGATGGTCAGTAATGGCCGTCACAAAGAACCTCTCAACCGGACAAGTTATGCGCTGGAGGAAGTGAAGACAGAGAAAGCTTTTGGCTGAACCGGGACAACAATTAACATCTGAATACCCTGGAACTTTGGCTTTTTAAGTGATATATTGTTTCCCAGAGGATTGTTAAGCTGCGGTGGAAAGTAAAGGGAAAGTTTTTTCTCTCCTCACTTTCCTTCTCACGGAGACAGCAGATGGAAATCGGAAATACCCGCTTTGGCAGTAGAAGGTACTAACTTTCAAAATTGAAGCCAAGGGGACATTACATTCCTAAACACTGATATTTTAAAATTTAAATCTTTTTGCTTTAAGTGAGAAGGAAGAGAGGTAAATGATTTATACTAACGTTTGTTGAAGGAGACTGCTTGGAGTTTTATAAGATTAGAGATTAAATCGCAATAAAACTTCCAAAAAATGTCTTGGAATTGTGTAATTGAATTCTGCCCCAGGAAGAGAAAGTAAGAAAGTGAAACTGACTGTGCTGACTTTGATTGCTTGATGACTTTGGGACTTTAACTATCTTTTGAAAGACTAAGAAAACATTTGGATTGCTTAAAAAAAAAATCCTTTTTTTTACAATGGTATCTTTTGAAGAACTGAAAATGCAATTTGAAAGACTAAGAGAAGAGGAAGAGGGCTCTTTTGGATCTATCTTTTGCTTTTTAGAAATGGCGATTTCTGCTTACCAGGAAATGCAACAAGAAAAAGGCTGGGATGATGAAGAAGAAGCCATCTTTAATGGACATATGATTTTAAAAAAGGGTAAAAAGGAGAAGAAAATCAAGAATTTAAGTTCTAAAAAACAATCAAGAAAGGGAAAAGTAAGGTGAAAAATCGATATAATGATAGAAAGCAACGGAAAAGAGGAATACAACAGAGAGGGGAGATTAAAAAGTTGGAGATTGGGGGGGTAAAAAGGTTAGATTTGATAAGGAAGGAAGGGACAAAGCGAAGGGAAGTTATAAAGACTTAAAACAAGATGTTAATAAACAATTTTTTTTTCAGAGATAAAGGGTAAAATATAATTTAAATAGAGATTCTGCAAAGGTACACAAGACTGTATTTTAGTATTTGTATTTGAAATATGTGTTAATAGAATACTGTAGGGATTGTGTAATTAATGTTTAATTAACTAATTTGTTATGGAACACTGTTTTTAATATACTATAAGATTATTATGTTTTTTATTTTAAAATGTCATGTAGAATGTACTAAGCAGAATCAGAATAGAAACAATGTATAATTTTAAGTGTTGAATTTGGAGGGAAAATAGAAAGGTGTCATACTTCAACCAGTCATTACAGGAAAAAGTTTGTGTTTAAGAGAAAGATAAATGGAAAATTGAAAAAGAACCGACAAAAGATACAAGTATAATGATTTAAATTGAGATTAAATAAATAAAATAGAATTAAGAGAGTGAAAAGAGGGGAGAAGATATATGCAAAATGTAGAATTTTAAATAAGATATGAAATAGTATATAAGCTGAGCATGAATTTGATTTACGTCTGTACCAAAAGTTATAACCCGGGGTTAAGCCGCTTTCTAAAAAGAAGTTTTATATTTTTATGTTATGTGTTTTGTTAGTCTACGTTTGTCTATTGAGGAGTAATGATGTTGGATAAGAACATATGAAATAGTAATAATATGAAATATAGTAATATGAAATATATGAAAGTAGAAGTCTAATGAATAAAATTGAACAGAAATAAAGGAAGAAACAGTAAGAAGGTGGAAAACAGTAATAAGATATGAAGTTGAATATATAAGATGCATATTAAATTGTGTGGAAACGTGATAATTTAGAACTATATTGTACTTAAATGAGATGTCTTATTTGTTTTGTTAAGTAGTTGTTAGAAAAGATATTTTATGTTCTTATGTCTTATGTTTTGTTTGTGTACTCTCTTTGAAAATTAATAAAATTTGTTTTTTTTAAAAAAAGAAAACATAACATGAAATTGAAACAGAACAGACAAAAGTATAAATATAATGATTTGAATTGAGATGAGATAATCAAAATAAAATTGAAAAAATTAAAAGAGGGGAAAAACTATATAGAAAATGTAAAATAGTATAAGATATGGAATAGAATACAAAAAGGAGCATGAAATTGAGTTTTGTGTCTGTATAAAGAAGTTCAACCCGGGACCATGCTATTTTCAAAAAAGATGTTTTACTTGTATTTTGTGGGTGAAAACCCAAATAAAACTTTATTAAAAAATATATATATTTTAGCCTAAGTAGATCAGTAATATGGAATCAATTGCATCGTGTAAAGGATTATGGGGCATATTGTAGGATACATCATGCCCAGACTCTTGATACTATGCCACTGTGGTCTAGTAAAATACCTAAAGGTGTGGTTGCAAGTTCAGGTCGGTGAAGAAGGCTCATAAATGGTAGGGAAATTGTCTTTCAATAAACTTTTCTCACCTTCTCGATCTCACTGAGGAACTCCTGGCAAGGGGAAAATGCCACAGCATTCTAAGTGGTAACTATGTTGATCTGGAAGAGCACTCTAGAAATAATTTCCCTAAAAACCTTAAGATGAAAATTTAGTGTAAAAAGGGAGATATCCTTCTATCTTTAAAACTGATCCTTGGGATCAGAAAAAGATTTTCTACTGATACTGGGACCAGAAAAAGGGGGCCCAGTAGTATTTTTCTTGTCAGACCTTGTCAGAAAATTTAGTAGGTATTTTAGAACCATTCTCCTGAAACCGTTGCATCAATCTTCTCTTCTACGTGGCAATCAGATCGTGCAACTTCTTGCCTCTCAGGAAAAAAAAAACATTGATTACTTTCTTAACAAGCCTAAACCTGATACATTAACACAATCCTGTATTTTTTCCGGATTCCACATATAACACAGTCGGGCACAAGCTTAACTCTGCTCTCGGCTTCCAGAAAAATCTCACATTTTACCTTTTTTGGGGGGTGCTGGTGGTAAGGAGAGGTTGTCTGTTTTATAAAACAAAATGCCTTCCAAGGCTTTATAATTGCCAAAAATGTGTGATCAATATCTGACAAAATCTAGGAAGACAGTTTCAGCTCCTGGCTCCTTTCAACAAGCATCAGCAGTGCAAACAAAGCAAAACAATGCAAACGGATTCTTTAAAAGACAGTTTATAAAAAGCAACATAATTTTGCTTTTTGCGTCATAGCCGTTGGGTTGCCTTGGTGCTTGGTTCTCATTTTATTTTTAGCACAGAGCACACACAGCTTTGAGTCATGGGGGTTCTAGCAACACCTCACCCTCCCTCGCTCCCCCCCAAACACACACAGACACTGCAAGGCCTGCAGGAAACATAGACTTATCTAACCCGTTGGTGGGTTTCCACACAGGGCTAGCAGCATACTCAAGGGAGTAAATCATGTTTGCTCTAAAGCACACTGTACCATCAGAACAAATGAGCTGCTGAAACATTCTGGTTAAGGAGCTGGAATGTTATGTCACACTTGAACATCTCCGTGGGGAAAAGACATATAATCAGGTAGAAAGGGAAGCTTTAGCAACGAATGCAAAGATTAATTATTCCATGTTATCGGACTAAGAAATGAAAAAGTTTTAATTGATCCTGACCCAAACCCCAATTCAACTACTTCTCCTCCTCCTCCTCCTCTTTTAGCACCTGCTGGTAAAGATAGAAATAGTAGGAAAAGAATGGAGAGATCAGAATAACCTCGTACATTGAGTAAGAAAGCAACTGCCTCTTGGGTTATGCTTTCCTTCGTCTCGCAGAAGAAAAATCTGCTTGCACTTCAGCCTCAGAACAATTGAAACAGTCTACTAGCCAATCCCTATGGTGATGGGGGTGATGGGTTTGGGTGATGGGTATTTTAGTCTGACCCATATTTAGAAGGCATTCAGTTGGGGAAAGTCCAATTTATTCTAAATCATTGCTCAGCTGGATGATTATTATCCTCTACTGGTGTTTTTTTTCCCCTCCCTTCAGATGCTCAATAACCCAAAACACAGTGCAGGGAAGGAGACACAGAGGGGGGAAAAAACCCAGATGCAATATTCATATGTGCAAATCTTGTTCAAGATTTTCGGGCTAAAGCAAATATGCCAAATAAATAAATAAATAAATCCTATTTTTTATTTAAGAAACAAGGGAAGAAATATACCAAAGCACAGTATAATTGATACATGTTGCAAATGCTTTTTAAAAAGAAACTTATAACCAGAGAATTAAGAACCCTCCTAGCCAGATCTTGTAGTTAAAATTATTAATAGTTTCAAGTTGTGCTTTCTCTTCCCACTTATTTGAAAGATTTCTACAGTTTGCTGTAGGAACTGGGATTTTTTTTGTTAAATCATTAAAATGTATCGTTGATAGATTCATACATAGGTAAGATATATGATAACTAGATAACTAGATGATTGATATATAAAGATAGATGATAGATATAGATATTGATATTCATAGATAATTGATAGCTATAGGAACTACTGATATTTTTGTTAAATCATTATAATGTATCATAGATAGATAGATAGATAGATAGATAGATAGATAGATAGATAGATAGACAGACAGACAGACATAGATATAGAGAAATTATACAGATATTGATTGATATTCATAGATGATTGATAGCTATAGGAATTACTGATTTTTTGTTAAATTGTTATGTATTATTGATAGATTCATGGATGGATGGAGGGAGGGATGGATGGACAAACATACACCTTGCTGCTGAAACCTAAAGGCATGGGGGAATTCTGATATTAGAAAGAAACCTGCCTAACCTCTGGTGAAATGAGATTCCATAACCAAAGCAGCACAACTTAGAAAGTCCTTTCCTCCATCACTCCACTGGTGGCATACAGAGAAGAGCCCCACAGTATATCTGTTATTTATCAAATTTATATGGCCACCCATCTCACAAAAAAAGGGACTCTGGGCCATATATAACAAGGCTAAAACTCAATTAATATATACTGTATATAAAACACAATTATTATTATTAAAAGCATTTTAAAATGTTTAAAAACGCAAGGGGTAAAAGAGACCAAATATTAGGCAAAGGAGCAGATATCAATAGCAAGGGAACCTCTTCAGTATCTCACTAGTGCTCCTCTAGGGTCCTCAGGTCTGATGGGACAATCGTTTTATGAGGGACTATGTACTTAGGTACTAGACCTTAAGCAATCTAAATAACAAAAACTCAAATAGGTACCTTGTCAGCCAATGTCCAAGATCTGGCCTATGGGCCCACTGGACTCCAGTTTGATTCAACGAACGGAGCACTCTACAGATGATAAGGATGAGCCACGGAGTCGCTAAGGCCATCCACTTCTCAAAGGTATTCACGCTTAACGGATCGTCCCCTCTGCCCATCTTCAGCTCATCCTCTGTTATTTCAACATCACTTCTGTAGTGGGGAGGAGTTTCTTTCACTTCTTCTGCCTTTGCCTTGTCCGTGGTGGGGATCTGCAGATCACCGTCCTTGGTCAAGAAATAGTGCCTGCAGATTTCTTGGCAGAGGGCAAGGCAAAGGGTATTGATCAGGAAGTACCAGGTTTGGTGTTCTTCTTCAATAAAGCTGCTGGCACCCAGACTTGAAATATGGCCAATGGTGCCTGCCAGGATCAGCACATCTAATTCAGACCAGCTAGAAGGAGCAGCAGCTGGATTCTGCAAAAAGAGAGGGAAAATATACAGTATATAGATATATATCTTGGGGATATAATTTGGAAGAATCCAACATATCATTAGAATTGGCAGCATAGAGTTGCTTCTTTGGTGACAACTGTACTTTTGTTATATTTTATGTTAACTCCTCTTCGATCCTGATCTAAAGCAAGGTTAATTCAGCATTGCTGTCAACACTGTTAATTGTGCCACTGAAACTACAGAACATTATTTTTCAAGGGCTGTGATGCAGCTTCCTGCAATGACTGATGAAACATTTGTAAGGTAGATTAGTTTCACATCAGGATAAGAAACGAATCAGATGAAAATGAAAAGAGCAAAATTTAGCAATCAGAACATTCTAAGGATAAGTCGGGATCTCTTCTTGCCTGTTCCCTTTCCAACATGGCTGAATGTTTGAGGAAAAAAATACATCACTCCCATGGAGGGATGGGGTACACTGCTGAAATTGGATAACCAAGTGGACATTAGACAGGTGCTTTTTCAAAAAGGAACTGGACTTTCTTGGGGGTTTTTTCTTGGAAAATGTTTCTCTTCTCGTTCAAGAAGCTTCTTCAGCTGTGAAGAAGAACAGAAGCAGCTTCTTGGATGTGAAGCGAAACATTTTCAAAGAAAAAAAAACAAGAAAGTCCAGTTGTCTTTTGGAAAAGCACTTTGGGGACAATAATGACCTGGGTGATTGAAAATCACCATAGAAAACAAAAGTGGATATTTTTTATTGCACAATTTTTGTTTGAGGTTGGGTATTTGAGGATATCTTAAGGCTAAAAGCAAAATATTTCCATTACCATTCTTAACCACAAGTCCACAAAATGAGCAAAACAATAGGCTAAAAATTCTCAGCCCCTTCCAATACCATTACCATATCCTTAGAAAGCTAGGACTAGCCGCAACTCCTACCCCAGGAGAAGTTGATGACCATGACGTAGATTAACAGCAATCATAAAAAGAATCGTGATGTGCAGGTTATTATCTTGTCCCTCCTGAAACTGTGGTTTTATTTAAACAAAGGTGTTGTGCAAGATTGCCACAAAAAATAGACATTTTATGTGCTAATCACCCTAGACTAGAGCATTGGACACACTGATTTAAAGAAAGCTAAGTCCTTCAAAAAAAACCTTGGCGCACCATCTTCAACAAATTGAAATACACTTTGTTGCACAAAAAACATGACGACTCAGGTAAAAGGCAATCAAGTAAAGGAAAAATGTAATCAAGTAAGTTACAAGCAATAGCATCTGAGGAATAATATGTTTCAAACTATAAAGATAATCAGAAATGATCCAGAAAAAGTATTTTGTCACTTCAAACATCAGCATTATTCCACAGAAAATCAGGCAGCTCATTTCAAGAAGTTTTAATTATATCAAAGCACCTTGATGTAGATATTGAAAATAGAAGGTTTGGAGGATAAACCAATCACCCAGAGGCATTAAGCTACAATCAATTACACAAAGATATCTATGGCAAATTGAAAGAAAAAGGACAAGTACAAAAAATGGAAAGAAGGACATACAATTAAGGCAGAATATCAGCAGATAGCCAGAATCTGAAAAGACGAAGTCAGGATAGCAAAGGCTCACAACGAACAAAGACTTGCAACAAAAGTCAAAGATAATTTAAAAAGTTTCTTCCAACATATAAAATAACAAGAAAAAAATCAAGGAAACAGCCGGTCCACTAAAGAGAGAAGATGGCAAGGAAGCAACAGGCAACAGAGAGAAAGCAGAACTGCTTAACTCATTCTTTGCATCGGTCTTCACGCAAAAAGAAACTATAGCTCAACCCACCAAAAACATAACTATAAAAGACAGACCAGAAATAAAAGTTAAAATAAGCAAAAAAATAGTAAGAGAACACCTGTCTGATCTTGATGAAAACAAATCACTGGGGCCTGATGGATTACATCCCAGAGTTTTAAAGGAGCTGGCAGAGGGCATCTCAGAACCACTGCACCGTATCTTTCAAAAATCCTGGAGCACCGGGGAACTACCAGAAGACTGGAAAAGAGCTGATGTGGTTCCCATCTTCAAAAAAGGAAAAAAAACAGACCCAGGAAACTATAATATAAACCAGTCAGCCTAACATCAATACCCGGGAAGATACTGGAAAAGATAATAGAAAAACAGATCTGCCAACATCTAGAAACAAGTAAAGCAATAACTAGCAGTCAGCACAGGTTTGTTAAAAACAGATCATGCCAAACCAATCTTATTTCATTCTTCAACACAGTGACTAAATTATTAGACCAGCAAAATACTGTAGACATAATATATTTAGATTTCAGCAAGGCATTCAATAAAGTAGACCACAACCTACTTCTTAGTAAGCTAGAAAAAAGTGGAATAGATAGCACCACCACTAGATGGATTCACAACTGGCTGGCAAACCATACTCAACGAGTAGTCCTTAATGGGTCTAAGTCTACATGGAGGGAAGTAAGCAGTGGGATGCCACAAGGTTCCATCTTAGGCCCAGTACTCTGCAATATCTTCATTAACGACTTAGATGAGGGAATAGAAGGGAAACTTACCAAATTTCCAGATGATACTAAGCTGGCAGGAATAGCTAACACCCAAGAAGATAGGCTCAAGATCCAGATGGATCTTGACAGACTAGAACACTGGGCCATATCTAATAAAATGAAATTCAATATAGAAAAAAGTAAAGTCCTACACTTAGGCAAGAAAAACCAAAAGTACATAGAAAAAGTATACAAAAGTATATAGACTGGGTGAAACCAGGCTCAATAGCAGTAACTGTGAGAGGGATCTTGGAGTCTTAGTGGACCAGGTAAATATGAGCCAGCAGTGTGCAGCCACCGCCAAAAAAGCTAATGCAATCCTAAGTTGTATTAACAGAGGGATACAGTCAAGATCAAGGGAACTACTAATACCACTCTACAAAGCCTTAGTAAGGCCACACCTAGAGTACCGCATCCAGTTTTGTTCACCACATTATAAAAAAGATGTTGAGACTCTAGAAAAAGTTCAGAGAAGAGCAACCAGGATGATTAGGGGACTGGAGGCTAAAACATACAACAAACGGTTACAGGAACTGGGCTTGGCTAGTCTAGTAAAGAGAAGGACCAGGGAAGACATGATAGCGGTCTTCCAATATTTGAGGGGCTGCCACAGGGAGGAAGGAGTCAAGCTATTTTCTAAAGCACCTGTAGGCCAGACAAGGAATAATGGATGGAAACTGAACAAGGAGAGATTTAACCTGGAAATAAGGAGAAACTTTCTGACAGTGAGAACAATCAACCAATGGAACAGCTTGCCCACGGAAGTTGTGGGAGCGCCATCACTTGAGACTTTCAAGAAGAGATTGGACTGCCATTTGTCAGAAATGGTGTAAGGTCTCCCGCTTGGGCGGGGGGTTGGACTAGATGACCTACAAGGTCCCTTCCAATTCTGATTATCTGTATCTGTATCAATCACAACTGGAGTGGCTAAACTGGCATAGGATGCGGCAGCAAGGGAAAAAAAGGGAAAGCAGGATGCTTTTACGGCATGTTAAATTTTTCAACTTTCAATTTCCAAATATTAGGGATGCTCAAAAGTTGTGACATGTCTTGGGGATTGTAAAGATATTTTGGTTACTTTAATATAGTTTAGATTTGTTTGGTAAGTAACTACATAAATATCCTAACTTTTTAACATTTTGTTTGTTTTATTTATACAGGTTACACATGAGACAGAAAACAAGTTCCTTATCAAACAACAATTGTATGGTGTTAAAAGCTCCTCATTGTTGTTTGTTGAGATTTTCTGAGGTAGCTGAAAAACCTATGGATGAGTTCAGCAAACACACACTCAGTTGTGCCATTAACATTGGTTGTTTCCAAAATGGCTTCTTTGAGAGCTCTAATGAAGTATCTGAGATGCAGGAATACTTTGATCCTCATTTTAAGATCTGATGTCAAACTCAAACTCAAACTCAAATTCATTATTTTGTACGTTTGTCCTACGTAGAATTCATAACAGCACTTCTGGCAGATTGTGACACGTATCACATTAGAGGAACGACGTGTGAAGATGCTTCTAATTTTACGCATAAAGTTGTTAGGCCTATGATAATGCTGTTGATGTAAATGTGGAGGCAGTGTAGACATCTTGGTTTGGTTCCCATTTTAGAATCATTGTCTGTTGTTGCTTGTGAGAATCTGCTTCAAATTGAGTGGTAGTCTGTGTTAAAGTACTGGGCTGCCACCCAGTTCTAAGAAAGCACAGTGTCTTTATCTTGTATGTACGATACATAATGTGTTTTATGACCTGTGGTCTACAAGTGACTATCAGTGGTATTCTTTTGTTCTGTTTCTATGTGTCTTTTAATAGGCCCTTTCTGGAGAGTGATCTAACTCTGCTTATTTTCTATTGATCTTGTGGATTGGCCATTTAGATTCCTGAATGCCTGGTTTAATTCCATCAGTTGATCATATGGCAGATTTGATTATATGTCTTGAATGGAAGTTGGAAGTATGTAGGTAAACATGGTGATCTGGAGGTAGGGTGGCCTCAGAGCTAACCTCCAAGATGCTGGTTGATCATGTCCCACTGGGACATGATGCCTGATGATTCAACAGCCACTGAATCCAATACCAATATCTGCTCAGGCCAACACTGGTGCCAAGAAGCAGGGAAAATATCCCTGGACTGAAAACACTTCAGCTAAGTAAGCACCTCACAAGCAAATGGCAAGCTGCTGACTCTAAAAGCAAAAGCAATGCCTCATTATTGGCAACAGCTGAGTAGGGAAGTGCTCTCATGAGATTCATTTCCTTGGGTCCAGATGCTAAAAGTGTCATCAATGAATCCCAGATAAAGGAGGATTTTCAATGGCTAAGAGTTGAGAAAATGTTTTAAGTGACTCATGAAGATACTTGCATATTTATGGGACCACTTGTGTATCCATGGCAGTGCTACTGATTTGCAGGTGTGTTATTGCCAACAGTGACTAAATTATGGATGAATACCAAGTCATGCAATCTGTGGCAAGGCCTGTTACACTGAGATCACTGCTGGTAATCTTGATGGCTTGAAGCTCACGTTTATGAAGGATGCGAGTATATTGTGCCATAACATCTGTTGATGTAAATGCAGGGGCAGCAATGGTATTGTTAAGAAGATTGCCAATAGATTTCAATCTTCTTAGGAAGCCTATTGTGCAGCCAGCAGCATTTGCTGAATAAATTATCAGTATAGAATTCATGAAACCCGATATTCTAAGTCATGATGATTCCAGTGCTTGGGATTGGGAATGGAATTGCATATATGGCATAGCTTGTATATCTTGGGAAGGAGGTACAAGATGCTTAGATGCTCCTGGGGTGTCTCCATGTAGATATGGTCTTCTATCACTGTTCTCTGTGGTATAACTGTAGCTATGTCCAACCTATCAATTCTATTGTTATATAGATATATAGTTATATAGCCTCTGTAGTGCAGTGGTTAGAGTGCAGTACTGCAAGCTACTTCTGCAGCCAGCTGCCTACAGTTTGGCAGTTCAAGTCCCACCAGGCTCAAGGTTGACTCAATCTTCCATCCTTCTGAGGTGGGTAAAATGAGGACCCAAATTGTTGGGGGCAATATGCTGACTCTGTAAACCGCTTAAAGAGGGCTGTAAAGCACTATAAAGTGGTATTTAAGTCTAAGTGCTATTGCTATACACCCACAACTATCTAGAGCAGGGGTCTTCAAACTTGACAGCTTTAAGACTTGTGGACTTCAACTCCCAGAATTCCTCCTCCAGTCATATTAGCTTAGGAATTCAGGGAGTTGAACTCCACAAATCTTAAACTTGCCAAGTTTAAAGACCCTTGATCTAGAGAAACCAGGTCAGAATTTCTAATATACCTAAATGCAAGTTTGTTTGCTCATTGCTTGTCAATGAACTTTTGAGGGATGCTGTAAGAGAAATATTATTTAAGATGTTCCCCAGAATCAACAAAGCAGAAATCATATATGTATCCTTTTCTGTTGCTTCAAATCTTATTCGCAACTTGTGTCCCCATTTGGAAAACCTTTGCTTTCCCCAAACCATTTTATAGAAGATCTGGAAGCAATAGCTAAAACTTAAATGCTTTCTTCATTGGTGCTTCTAAAGATGGTCCAAATGATCTAAGGAAGAATAGTTGAAGTTTTGATTATATATGGGGAAGGTTTTTATTTATTTAGCATATGGTAAATGCATGGACTTAAAGTGGTTCAAATGTTAATGCCCAGTCCATCCAGCCATTCAAGGACGTGGTGGTCCATGTTGAAAAAAATCAGACATTGGACATTCAGACACAATGTGATGGATATTTTGTTGAGGGATGCTAGCGGCCCTGGAGCACAGTAGGGAACCACGACTAGCAACAAGGCAGCCAGCATGAGAATTGGCAGTTCTCAGTGGGTCAGACATTTTGCGAACCCTGGCTCTTTAAATACATGGCAAGGATAAAAAAAAGGACAAGACAGATTGGGGACCTGCGAGTAAGGGCCGAACAAGAGCCTTTCCAACTTATTTGAAGGAATGGGCGGTGATAGGCCAAGTAACCAACGAAGTGGGTAGCTCACCGGACATCGACATTAAGAAAATTAGTGAGGACGCGTTCGGCCAGCGCCCAACTCTTTAAAAGTTAATGAGGGACAGAAGGAGAGTCATCAATGCAAACAAGTTGTGGGGACACTTTTGGAGTCAAGATCTGAAGGACGGACAGACCAGAGAGGGTGAAACCCTCGCCAGCATCGCCAGGGAGGACTTTTCCTTGCAAACCAAGGTGGGCATGGCTAGCGCATGAGGCATCCAACCCATAGGCCAGGAGTTTCATAGCCCTGGACTAGAGCAATGGCCCCTAGTCAATAAGATGCAATTAAGGGGTGAGAAAACTAAATTTCTGAACTTAGGCAGGAAAAGCCAAATGCACAGCTATAGAAGACCCACTGTGAGAGGAACTGGTCAGTGGTGGACCCACGCATGAGCCAGTTGGCGACAAAAGCCAGCTGTCAAGGCTGATCAACACGGAGCCTCAGGCACGAGGAGACCGAGCCCGGAGAGCAACAGATGGAAACTTCATTCAGTTCTAGTCACCACAATATAAAAAAGATGCTGAACTCTGGAATGAGTGCAGAGAAGAGCAAGAAAGATGATAAGAGGTCTCAATTGACCAGTTAAGGGAACTAGCTATGTCTAGTCTAATGAAGAGAAGGATTCAGGGTGACATTTTAGTTGTCTTTTGGTATATGAGGTGGGGAAGTCACACAGATTAGGGGGTTGACGTTCTCTAAAGCACCTGACAGCAGAACAAGAAGCAATAAGTAGAAGCTCATTAAAGAGACATCCTACCTGGAACTAGGGAGAAATTTCCTGACAGAGAGCTATTAACCAATGGAATAAATTGCCTTCTAGAATTGTGAGTGCTACATTGCTGGAGGTTTTCAAGAACAGATTGGACATCCATTTGTCAATTTGTCAATGTACAAGGACTCCTGCCTTGGGTTAAAAGATCTCCAAAGTTCCTTCCAGCCCTGTGATTCCATTTCTTCCCATCCCATCATGTCTCGTCCTGTCCCATCCCGTCCCATCCCCTATGCTATTTCCCTATTCCGATTCCATTTCCTATTCTTATTCCTTGAGGGTAGGTAGGTAGATAGGTAGACAAGACAGGTGGTAGGTGGGGCGCGCGTGTGTGTGTGTGTGTGTGAGAGAGAGAGAGACAGAGAGAGAGACAGAGAGACAGAGAGAAGTTAAAAGTATTGCATGAGCTATTGTAAAAACAAAAAGAACCACTCATCTAGTTCAAAGAGAAAAACTATATTATTCTATATTCATTTACTATTTTGTTTAGAATAAAAACTACTTTTAGAAGTTGTTTGCTCAATTTCACATTCATTTGAAGACTAATTTATATGACAGCTACTTAGTTTTCATGCCTTTTCCCACATAGATAAGAACTGGTGAAAAGCAGGCTCCAAATTTAAGACCTTGGATTTCTTTCTGCCTTTTCCTCTTATTACAGTTTTTGTAATATACTGCTTTTATATGAAATTATCTTTGAGGCAGTTTTCCATAAACCGCTTGTTAAAAACAGTACATTTCATCCAGTTAAACTACAATCTGAAAAATGCCACTTCAAAACTTATTATTTGCTCAATTATAAAATCGGATAACATGGATTAGTGGAAGAAATGGTTTTCACGCAGTGAATCATTTTTTTTCCTCAAAGATTAAAAGATGCCCCTTGAAGCTCTGTGCAACAGTCTCACCAGCAGCATCCTGAAACTAATCTTCCTGAACAATACACTTAGGCTTCGACAATTTAATCATTAAAACTAACCACATCTTACCCCTTAAGCAGCAAGCCTTCCTAGCTGTAACAAATCAAAATTCAAAATTAGTTAAGTTCAGAATATTTCTAACTTCTGAATGAGGATCGCAACCTCATTCACAAGCAGACATGTCCAGGAAATTGTTAAATATATGCAGGCAAATAAGCAGGATTTGTCAATGCACAAACTCAGCTTAGGGTGTAAGAACCACCAAATAGCCATCCTGAATTTACAATGTATACTACACATTGTACAGTATCCTTTCAACATACTATACACTACATTTGGGAATGTACCTAGAACTGGGCATTAGACTCTGAAAGAAAAGAAGGCAATATAGGTAGTCCTTGACATATGACCACAATTGAGCCCAAAATTGATGTTGCTAAGTGAAACATTTGTTAAGTGAGTTTTTCCCCATTTTTACCACACTTTCTTGCCACACTTATTAAGTTAGTAACATGGTTGTTAAGTGAACCTGGCTTCTCCACTGACTTTGCTTGTCAGAAGGTTGCAAAAGGGGATCACATGACCCCGGGACATTGCAACCGTCATAAACATGAACTAGTTGCCAAGCTGCCGGATTTTGATCATGTAATCAAAGGGGTGCTGCAATGATGATCAGTGTGAAAAATGGTCGTAAGTCACTTTTTTCAGTGCTGTTGTAACTTGGAACTATCACTAAAACATTATCGTCTTTTAAGGACCTCATAATCCCTTGCGGGTTTGAGCAACTGAATGGAGCTAGCGGTGTGCTTTAATGGCCAGATGCCCTTTCTGTCACCAATGTGGAGCTTTGTTCAGCAGATATATTCCCAGTGTGCCCATAAAGAGAAATATCTGCCTCTACCTAGGATCAACTTCACATCCTCCTGATCGTGGGGTGAGAGCTCCACTTCTAGGCCACTGCACCACCCTTTGAACTATCACTAAATGAATTGTTGTAAGTCAAGGACTGCCTATACACATGGCCTTTCCTATATGCTAGACTGGACGAATGTTTTGTGTAATTCAGAATGGTCCTTTTGATGTTCTTACTTTAATAAAATATGCCTCAACAACCAATGCAGTACACCAGATTGTCAAGGAAAAATAAGAACATACTGGAAAAGAATGAGTGAGTTACAAAATGGATACAAGCACGCTTTCAAAACAAGCCTTCACATTAAAAGGCTTAAGACTAAGGCCTTACTCAAATAATGAAAGTAACCTTAGAACTTAACTCACCTTTGAATCTTTACTGAAACCTATACTTTTCACAGAAACAACTTGATATGACATCTTAATATCCAACAACACAATAACTATATCTTCAAGATTATTTTCCCACTTTCTTCAAAGAGGCTAATCATTCTGAGAGATACAGAAGTTGTAGAGAATTCCAAAATAATGTTTGCAACATTACTGGGATTGGGTTCACACAAATCATATTAACAGCAAGCCCATTAAATGAAGCAGCTCTTTAAAATAAGAGAAATTTAGTTGGGAATTAATTCACAATTGATTTCAGTTATTCTGTTCTACCATATCAGGTTGTATATAGTATGCCATGATACGAAAACAAACAGTTCAAAATCAATGTGATCAATTGAACACTTGCTTGTTTTTGTAGCAACCTGCCAATCAAATCTGCAAGATGGTCGAGATTTTTTCTTAAACAAAAATTGGAATATGATTATTAAAACTGTTCTATTATTGAGGCTGTAAGTGGGATTGACATTTTTATGCATAATATGCAGGTATCCTATTATACATTAATTAATAAACATGAAGGGTCACAGATTATAGAGGAATCAAGATATAATTCAGCTCAGATTTATAAAATAATTGCAGAGAAAGCGCTGGCTGTTTTTATGTTGCATGTATAAATGCCAATTAACATTTCACCAGTGAGAAAGAATGCCTATTATCCACAATTGCAGGTTGACTGATGAGGTCACGTAACATAAGGATTATGTACAAAAATATTTTTTTAAAGGAAAAAGATGACTACGTTAGATTGCATGGCTCAATGTTAATGTTCTAATTTCTACCATTCGCCAGGAGTTACTTTTCCCACAATTTAGAGAGAAGCCAAAGTCCTTATGATACTGCAATAATTTGATCTGAACTGATCTACGTATGTATTATTTGATCTGTAAACAACAGGCACTACAACTACTTATGTTGAAATCTGAAACTGAAAACCAAGGAAGCAGGAAAAAAATAACATAAGACTTTGCCCTATCGTTCAAACTTTCTCCAGCTTCTTTGTGAGAGAAAAGTGTCTGTGTTTTCTCCTTTCATAAGGGCCTAAGGGAACATGAAAAAGATATTGAGACTGACAGAAAGCAAAATGGCACAAGGAAAAACGAATAGCATGTAGATCTTCCCTGGAAAGACAAATGAGCAACTGCTAAGAAATTATATATTACATTCCAGTAATTTTTTCTTTTTCTTTTTTTTACCTTCAACGGTTGTCTTGAATTTATAACCCGCCTTTCCAGAAGGGAAATTATGATCCAAAAAAGCCCCGAAGCCAGGATGATAACTCCAGTTACCATAATCCAGGGAATGCTGCAAAAATAGCATAAACTTTCCATGGAGGTACACACAACTACATGAATGGCACTCCATAAAAGGCACATCAAGAAGAACATCAGAGAACACAAGGATGAGTTTGGCATCTGAAATTCAGCTTTGCTGCTCAGGGCTTTTGGAAGGCTCAGTAAGAGTAAGAACAGCACCTATGTGGGGGACAAAGAGAAACGCAGTCAAAATCTAGTCTACAACTCAACAAGAGGCAGAGATTACACACTATCTCATATTACAGGTAGGGGGCAGCCTGACCCGGTCATTTCCCTAACCATTCAGCAAATCAAGCAGACCCATCAACATGTAACACTGTGTATATTGTTAAGCTTTTTACATACCTCTGTAATATCTTGCAACAAGCAAATAGAGGGAGTCCTCGAATTACAACCATAATTCAGCCTAAGATTTCTGTTGCTAAGCAAGATAGCCGTTAAGTGAATTTTACCCCATGTTGAGACCTTTCCTGCCACCGCTAAGTGAATTACTGCACTTAAATTAGTCACACGGTTGTTAAATGAATCTGGCCTCCCCATTGACTTTGCTCAAAAAGTCACAAAAGGGGAATCACATGACCGCCAGGTCATCACAGCCGTCATAAATATGAGTCAGTTGCCAAGCATCTGAATTTTGATGGCATGACCACAAGGATGCTGTAACACTCTTAAGTATCACTTTTTTTCAATGCTGTTGAACTTTGGACGGTCACTGAATGAACTTTTTAAAGTTGAGAGTTAAGTGTATGTGGCTTTAGGGGTGGATTACCTTTCACTACCATACTTGAACTGTCTGGATCAGGGGTGTCAAACTCAAGGCCTCAGGGCCAAATTCGGCCCACAGGGTGCTTAGATCTGGCCTGTGGGGCTGCCCTGGAAATAGTGAAGGACTGGCCTGTGGTGCCTCTGTCAGCAAAAACAAAGCTCAATTTTTGCTGGCAAATGGTTGAAGGAGGCCATCCTAGCCGAAAACGGAGCTCACGAGAGCTGTGCAGTGTTCCCTCCCCCCCACAGCTCCATTTTCACCTCATTTGCAGGAGGCCATCGCAGCCAAAAATGGAGCTTGGGAGACCGTTTTCACTGGCAGAGCACTTGGGCCACCATAAGAGCCCGACATGAGTGACATTGAATTGGCCATGCCCACCTCATCTCACTCTCTCTGCCCCTCCCTCCCTCCCTAGTACTGTTCAAACTCTAAGTTTATGCTTGTTTGTATGAAGGTTCATTGAGAGGGGGAACCGAATAAAGAAGGGAGGAAGAAAGGAGAAAAATGAAGATAAAAAGGAAAGATCAGTTACTGTAAAAGTAACAATCACAAGACCATTCAATAATTTCTATTCTTTACCAGGTTTTTTGTTGCATAGAGTAACTCACACCACACAATGGTTCCCTGCCAAGTTCACTGAAAAAAAAGTTATCTACAACTGTTGGGAACCTGGATAAAATGTCCCATCCTACATCTAATCAGATAGCCTTGTGCTGAGTTAAGTTTGGCTCAGAACATATACCAAATATGAACACCACGAAACTGTGCAAATTAAGTAACAGGTCAAATGTGTGGCTTTATCAAAGTAAGGCTTAGTTATCCTCACAAGAGAGCCATATAATTCTCTTCTGCAAATCTCTGAAAAACTGGCCTGGGATTATGATGGCTGGCAATCACATTAGTTTCCTTTTGAGACACCGGTTCTTTCTTCCAAACCTACTTCTTTTTTCTTTCATTTTACTGTTTCCTATTTTTGGAGATGGAAGCCACTCAGAAACACTGGGAGTTGGGTGGCTTTTAAGACCAATAAATAATAAATTAAAAAAATCACTCCATACCTCCAGAACAATCATCATTCCTATTATCATTGAATATATGTCATACTGGGCCACTTGCTGGCTTAAAGAAGAACTCAGGCTCTTGAGAGCTTCCAAATATTGTTTTATGATTTTCTTGCTCAAATTCATGACAACTTGTGTACTACTACCGTCCACGTAGTATTGAATCCAATTCCCATGAGCTTTTTCTGCCTTCATAAACATTTCAAATCCAGCATCTAATAATAAGAGATGAAAATGCAGATAGAACATGATATTTTAATATAGAGTTTAAACTAAAGCTTTCCTCGTAATGTTTAACCAGTTGCTTTTCTGAATTTATGACTGCCAGAATGAACAACAGTGGACTAGATCACCCATAGCCCCAAATACTTACTCGTGTTTCTCTGAAAATAAGACCCTGCCTTATTTTTTTCCCCCCACAAAAAAAGGCACAAGGTCTTATTTTCAGGGGGGATGTCATCCACTGACTTACCTCATTTGCGTGTGTTGCCCCAGCCTCCTTTTCGCTGTCAGAGGCCTTCAGGAACTCCTTCTGCAGCCGGCAAGTCTTGCCTAAAGGCCTCTGCAGCTGATAACAGAGCTCCAGATTGATGCAGAACTCTCTTATTGGCTGCAGAGGCCTTCAGGAAAGCCTTGCCAGCTGCAGAAGAACTGGGGCAGCAAGGCAGGTGTCGGGGTGTATGAGACCTGGCTGCAACTGTCCGAAGGTAAGTAATAAGGTACCTCCACCACCACCCATCCCTACTCTTTAATTTTTACCTGTGCACCCTGGAGTGGACTGAGTCTTAATTAGGGCTTATTTTGGGAGTAGGGCTTATATTGGGCACATGTGTAAAATCAAGCTAGGACTTACTTTTGGAGTAGGTATTCAGGGTTAGCTAACTTTCTAGGTAGTTGTTATTTACCAATGGTAATTGGGACTGGGTACTCTATCACTAAGCAATGTGTTCACATTACAATAGCAGCAATCCCAATTGCCCTTCTTAGGTGAATCCTGCCTGTTCACAAAGTCCCATTATCAGGTGATCACCATTTGCAATCTTCTGCGGGCTTTCTTACTGGCTTTGTTTGTTGAAAGCCAGCAGTGAAGGTTGTAAACGGCAATTTCATAATTGCAAGGCATTGCAATGTCATAACTGTGAGGCATAAACAAGCACCTGATTGTAATTATGTGATCGCAAGGACACTGTGATGGCTTACAGCATCATAAATCCCCTAGTTCAATGCTACTGAACAAGGAAAAGTTATTGAACAAATCAACATTAAATGGGGACTTACTATACTGTATAATTTTGTGTGACGAAGGAAATACTCAATACTAAAAAAAGCAAAACAATGTTGGGTGCAAATCCATTCAGTGATAAAAAAATATACTGCAGCTCAACATTACAATAAAACCAGCATTATTCCTATTGGGTCTTATTGATAAGGAATTAGAAAAAAAAATAAGAAAGTGACATTTATATATAACTATGGCAAGATTATTCAAAAAGTTGGAAAATCAATAAAATACAATGAGTGAAAGATTATAAAATTAACTGAACCTGCAGCTTGCTCAGAGAAAAAAAACCTGACAAAATATCTTTCTGAAAGATTGAAAGCTTATATGGACTTTTTGTTGAAAGTAAGGACTGAATTGATGATTCTGGGATTTGAGGATTCCAAAGGAACAAAGAAGATAGTGAAATTGCGAAGAGCAGGGGTCCCCAATCCCCGATCTGTGGACTGGTATCAGGCCACAGCATGGCAGAAACTGGGTCACACAATCAAGCGAAGCCCCATCTGCAGGATGCACGCAACATCTGAAACCACGCCCCGTCAGTCCACGGAAAAACCTTTCTCCACTCAACTAGTCCCTGGTGCCCCAAAGGTTGGGGGCTGCTGGTTAAGAGGATAATTATTCACTATAAAGAAGGGTAGGAGGCAATAATTTTACCTTTTTTCTCTTTTTATTCCTTTTTTCCCTCTTTTTCTTTACTTTTACTACAATTTTCTGGCCACCGCTTAGGGACGCCATATTGTAAACCTGAGTCATACTGGGTGTATTCACACTTTTGCAAATAAACACGACAGCTTTGCATAACTTGAAAACAAAGTCGCTCTTCATAAGGAAGGCATCAACTACATGCCCAGTCTATTTATGGCCACTACATGCCCACTCTATTTATGACTAATGTTGCAGGGTTTTTTTTACCTCCAAGTTGAATTTCAGTTTTTTAAAATTATGATAAATGTGGAAATAATATTATACCTTCAGATATAACATTATATCTGGGGCCACGGTGGCTCATGTGGTAAGACTCTGGGCTTGCTCACCGCTGAGGCCGGCAGCTTGGCGGCTCGATTCCCATGAGCGAATAAAGCACGAAGGGACAAGAAAGGAGTCTCCCCCGAATGCCTACCAGCATTCAAGCGTCCCGTGGGTAAAGATAACACCACCCGTAAAAATTCCTTTCACAGAGGCAGCCGGCCACCTTGGTGATCCCTGGCTAACACGTGCCATATGCAGGTTTACATCACAGATATAAGACATATATTCAGTGTGCTGTCTTATCCTAGAAGCATGACTTAAAAGATTTCATTGATATTTAACATCAACATTTAATTAGCTATAAAGCCAATTCTTACTTTTGTTTTTCTTTTCTCTTCATTCACTTATAAGCAAGCTGCTTATTAATTTTCTGAATGTTACTTCCTTTCTTCATACCATAGTATATGATTGTTCATGGGAGAAAATAAAAACATACTAATTACCAGAACATATTGAACTTACTTGCCTTTCTCATATGTAGGAACATTCCCTTTAAGAAGTTGACTGAGTTGGAAACCATTCAAATGCAACAACCGTAGCTGTTCTCTAGCTGTCTTCCACTCTATCACAGGGGACAGAAGCTTCCCAACGTTGTTTCTTGAAATCGGCAAGCCAAGTCCTAATGCTAAGGTGACAGCTATATCAGTCTGTTGGATAAGTTCTGGATGCTTTGGGGGACCTAAAGAGAGGAAGAAAATATTGATTAAAGTTTATCTATTCCTCATTCCCCAAAATATAATTTCTTGACCGGAAGAAATGCTGTCCCATAAGTATTTTTATCCTGTCCGTACTGCATTCAAAATAACACACACACACACTGCTGTTCCTCATTATTTTTTTCACAGGAAGATTCAGCAAGTATTTGCAGGACCTCAAGTACTGTAAAATTCAAACTCTCCCTTGCCACCATCACGTAAATTTCAAAAGTTACTACTTGAATTGATGATATAAGCAGGGGGCTATTGGGAACCCAGAAGGTATCCAGAATGTGTATTTCTTTTAAAACATTTGAATATATTTGTGTGTGTGTGTGTGTGTGTGTGTGTGTGTGTGTTTGTGTTTCAATTCTTTTGAGAAAGAACGGATTCACTTAGCTTTAATAATGTCACTGAATGGCGTGCTATTCTTTTGATACCACTTTGTGCCTTTAGCCATAAAAACTTTGCATTAAAATATTAATATACCGATTGCTTCTGGAGTTATTAATAGCCCATTTAGCAGATACATTAAAACACTTAAAATTTTCTCCAGATAAAAATACCTCAGGCCAAACTTTCACCACACAACTTGTTTCTGGAACATAGTACTTCTGATTATTTGGGACTACATAGAAGACTGAATTTTTTAAAAAATTCCGCTACAGAAAAGGGATAAGGCTTTTGAGATAAATGTCTCTCCAACATTTAGGAGAATGCGACAATGGATTTTCATGGAGTTATGGAAGATGCTACCATTTAAACCATCACCACCCTTACAATCTGAAATGGCATAGCCAGATACTTCTTTATTGAACCTATCATATTATTAAGAGAGAAAGCCAGTTCTTACCACCTGTTCTTTGAAAAGCAGAGCTGACAAAAAGCAAGGGGGTGCGAATTTCACTTTCTGAGGAACCCCCATGGTTTCCTGTTTCAGACATGCCATGGTCACCACATACAACAAGTAAATTGGGCAAAGTTCCTTTTTCCAGTTCCTGAATCGGAAGAAATTTTCAAAGTTTTAATGGAATAGTTTAACATTTCATTACCAAATCTGTTCCTTGCCTCGCAGATTTGAGCCAAAAAATTAGGATTCTCAAGAACGATTGCCACACACCCAAGTAAACTGATCAAAGATACCGCAGCAACAACCTCCCCCAATTGTTGTTAGGAATATATTATTAGGATTTCACACAGCATCATTTATTTAAATAAGAAACGGGATCCCACCTGGCTAGTACTTTCACAATCTTTAAGCTGGCTAAGCGGAATGCATCTCAAATATATCAAGTTCCTACATGCAAATATGCATTCAAAAATATGCTTATATAGATTCCTTGTATTACATGCATTAATATTATATCAATACAAAACTTAAGAGCCTATCAGGTCCCCAAAGTTTCCTACATTTCAACTTTTTTTCCAAGTTAAAAATGAAGCATTCAAGTCATTACTAATTTTGTTCTGCTGAAATAAAGCCAAACCAAAATGATGCAACAGAACATTTCAGAGCTTGAAATAAAATTTTGTTTCCATCTCCTGCACATCTTACAACCAATGTATTCAAAAAAATAATATCAACACATTTCACTTTGTCGACAATTCCAAGTGCCTGGGACTAAGAACCAGAAATGTACCCCAATGAGCACAATGAGACTTGGTCTCAATTGATCATTTACTTGGTCAGGGTGTAAAATAAAATGCATCTATAGGAAACTTCAAATCTTCTTCCTGTTTTCATGATCAAATGCATCTTCAAAACTTAAACATCTCACCTTGGAGAGCAGAGACTTATGAATCTTCGAGATAATGTTATCCATTTCAGAAAGCTTTGGTCCTATCAAAGGACTGTTTGGTCCACTCAGATGACCAATATGATCCAATCCCAAATAGTGAAGAATGAGTATGTCCCAGTCTTCTCTTTTCAATACATTATTCAAATGTCTAGTAACATTGTTGTCAACCTTAGTGAGAAAGAAAAGCAGCGATATATTAAGTCATCACCTATTTTACTCATATGGTATGCAGAATTAATTAACAGGTCTTCTAAATATAAATGTTCTAATGGAAAGGGGTGTGTACAATGTAATGATCTGCTGTTTAGCTCAAAGCTAAAAGCCAACTGAAGTCAAGGACCAGTGATACATAATCTCCTTCTGCAGCTCTTATTGTCAAGGCTCTCAGTAAGCAACCCAAGCAAATCAGGACTCCAAGGCTAGGGTCTTTCTCAAAGAATTTCTTTATTGGGTATATTATATCAGCACGCTTAAATGTACCCAATAAAGGAGTTATTTAAGGAAGACCCTAACCCCGGAGTCCTCAATTACTTGGGTTTGTTAGTCAGTTCATTAGTCACACTTACATTAAGGCTGAGGTGAATCTACTCACTTTGAACAATTTCTACCAAAGTATCCTCTGTATAGGGGGAGAATATACCAAGAACAGGTTCATAAGCTTCCTTTAAAGCAGGGGTGTCAAACTCGATTTCACTGAGGGCCACATCAGGGTTGTCTTTGACCTCAGGGGGGAGGGGGCATGGCCAAGGGGCCTGGCCAGCTCAACGTCACTTATCATGGCTCCATTTTCGTCTGCGAATGCCTTCTGAAGTCCTCTGCCGGTGAAAACGGAGGCTGTACGTGCCCCATCTGGGCTCCATTTTTCCTGGTAAAGGCACCACGGGCCGGTCCTTCACTGTTTCTATGGTGGGCCTGCAGGCCAGATTTAAACACCCAGCAGGCCAGATCCGGCCCACGGGCCTTGAGTTTGACACCCCTGCTTTAAAGCATTGGGTGAATGTTCTATTTCCATCTGCAATAATGTCCTATACATTTTTTCTCTTTGGTTTGTTCTAAGTAGTTAAGTATTACATTCTCAAAAGTGGTAAGATACATAGCTACAACATTCTAGGTCTATTAACCATGCTGTTTGGCACTCTATTGCTAATCTCTCATTGAGAGTTTATGACGGTGGGGACAATTTTAAAAACCTGAGCCATGAAAAGGATTTTTAAAAAGACATATATTTTATGTGATCTGTATAATTTAGGTAACTAGGTAAGATGAACATTGTGTAAAATAAAGGAAAAAGTAGTGGTTCTAGAAATAACCAATAATCGTGACATATTTATTTATATATATATGTAGGTCTAGGTGTGTTTGGATCTTTTCCCGTGTAAGATTAAGAGTATCTTGGTGACGTTTCGGCGAGGTCCCACTCACCAGCCTCAGGCTGGTGCTTTCGGCTTCAAGCAATGTGCCAGTGCAGGCAATGTGTGATCAGAGCTGCCGTCTCTCTATAAATACTGTGGGGGGGGGGAGTAATAATGGGCTGTGTGATGGCCTTGTGAGTTTTGTTGTGGAGATATCCTGGATCTTGTGCTTTAATCTCCTGGGTCGTTTGTGTTTTGATCTCTTTTCCACACACAATCTGACCAGCATATAATATATGCAATAAAACATTTGCATCAATGGCTATGTGCATAGAAGCACACATACTGTATATATTCTTACAGCCACTCCCAGACGGTGACTTACCTCTGTGTAGTCTGAGACAAAAAAAGATGTTGTCCCATCATATTCAACAAAATGCTTTGGAAACAGCTTAACCCAGGTATCATCACCATAGAAAATTATTCTTTTCCCAGCAGCTTTGGCCTGCCATATTAAGTTGTCTTCCTTCAAAGCTGGAGAGTTAAGGTTCATGATTACATCAATAAAACCTGGGATTCTACCAGTCATCAATGCCTGTGAAGGGATCCACCAAAAGGAAAGGAGAGAAGGATCAAGCATTAGGTGAAGTTTCAATAGAACCTAAAATCTGACACTGGATAAGGACTCACTTCTGTATGTGTATGCATATATATTGTAGACAGTCAGTGCCTTTAAGCAAATGGCTACCCTTAATTCAGTACAGGTAGTCCTCGACTTACAACAGTTCATTCAGTGACCATTCAAAGTCATGTGGTCACTTTTTGCAACCTTCTGGCAAGCAAAGTCAATTGGGAAACCACATTCACTTGACAACCAGGTCACTAACTTATTAACTGCATTGATTTTCTTAACAACTGTGGCAAGCAAGTTTGTAAAACGGGGCAAGACTCACCTAACAAATTCCCACCTAACAACAGAAATGATGGGCTCAATTGCGGTCATAAGTCAAGGACTATCTGTACAGGTGGCAGGACTGAAAGTACTGAATTCAGTACCTTAATTTTTTTTTCCACTGTTTCACTCACCTCAAACATCATAGCAGAAGGTATCATCACATTCTGAGAAAAAAAAACTCCTGTTGTCAAAAAGAACATATTTCGGCAGTAAGCATTATTAAGCATACTGCTTTATGAAATGTACAATGTATAGATTTAACAGAAGACAACCATCACTTGTCAAGTAATATTTCCAAGATACCAGAACTTACTTTAATTCGAGGCATAGTGACAGTAGGTGCCTTGGCTTCTGCTATAAAAGCATGTGTTGTTCCTTTTTCCACCAGGTCTGTTGTATATGGCATGAACTTTAGACCTTTTGAACCAAAAACGAAGTCATCTCTCAAGGCATCAATTAACACTATAACTACTTTGTTAAAAACTGGTGGGATCGTCATGGTCCATTCTGATTTGTCTTCTAAAAAAAGAAAAGCGGGGGGAAATCACATGAGATACTAATCCAAACTAGAATGTCAGGGTATTTATTCCTGAACTAATGCTTAAGAGAAAATGGGTCATGCAGCAAGATAGTAAGCCAAAATTGCACAACCACATGATTAAATTAGAAGTTAAAATTTTGGATTGGCAAGTCAAAGTCCTGACCTGAATCCTATATGTTAGGAATGATAGTCCCCTAACAGTTGGGTTGGCAATATATAAACCAGGATAGTCATTTAATACTGTTGTATCTTTAAGAGAATGCTGTAATTGTGATTGGCTGAGGTTCCTCCAATGGCCATAAGATGGAGCCAGAAACCTGGTTTGTTTGGGTTTTTTGCATTTCCTTTGCTTCCTTTTTGCCTTTTGCCTGATCATCATTCTGCTTGAATTGCTGTGAGTCTTGCAACTGTTTGCAAACTCCATTTACTGAACTTTGTTTATGATACTGGTAAAGAAAAGGACTTTGTTTTTGGATTATCCCTGGACTGATTGTTTTGAATACTAACTGCTTTAATCGTGTATGATTTGGACTGTTTGTTGGACTTTGTTTACCCATTTACTATTCAGTGTATCTGTGTGCTGGTTGTATGTTATTCATCACCACTCTCACTATTTTTCCCTGAATGCACTCGTTCTCCTAACGGGGAATACCTCAACACTATAGGAATTTTGTGAAAAGACCTAAAGCGAGCAATTTATGCAAGGAAGCCCACCAACATCCCTCCATTGAATAGCAAGTTTTAGGACTTGAATAAGTCGTATTTTAGGTCATATACTGTATATACAGAAATATTGAAAATTCAAAAGAGTTCACAAACTTTTAAGCACCTTGCTCTATAAGAACTTTGTCACTTAGTAGTAAGGACTAGTAAGATTTAATGGAAAGAAAAACATTATTTAGAACAATCCAAAGGATTTTTTCCCTAAACAGTTAATAAGCATTTTTGAGTAAAAAGGAACATGGGCCAGAATTAAATTATCAGTCCAAGATTCTGCTGTTATTTAATGATGTGAGAAATTAAAATGTAGCCAATTCAGCAATTAAGTGAAGGCTAAACACTTCAAGTAATTGTTTTCTTACTTATTTTACTCTGAATTCCAAAGTCTCTTGAGGGAGAACTAGTATACCTTTGGCTGTAGCACTAGGAATATGCTAAAACAGTATTATTAGTGGTTTATTCTCAGAGGTATTTCAAGCATTTGCATTCTTCAACAGCTGCTGAAGCTCCATCATCTTCATGGCATTGTTGTTGATATGCAATAGCCCTTGAAGAGTGTGAGGTCCCACCTGACCCAATCCCAGAGGACACACACACACAGCATGCCTTTTACTCAGCTTAAAAGCAAGCAAAATGTGATTATCAGAAACAGCCAATGCTTCCAACTGCTTATCTCCTCTGCCTCTTGTAAGATATAGTAATAAGGAGCAGGACCGTCTATCTAAAAGATGACAGGTGAGTGAGTAAATGCTACCACCTCACTTTTGTTCTTGCCTTTGCCTGCTTAATCTCAGAGGCATGCAAGACTAGGGAATACATACAAGAGATAGCTATTGCCTTGTAAAAGATGCATTCTGGGTAGCATAGTGATCCAAGCTTCCAGAGGAGGGCTGTCAAACTCCCGGCCGGTGGGCCAGATGCGTCACACACCGGCCACATCCATACCCGATTTAGTGAAGGGAGGGAAAGTCACGATATGTCACATGATGACACCCTGATGACGCAAGTTTGACACCCCTATTCTAGAGAGAATACAATGGAAGAGATAGGAAATAGAAGAGCTGGCATTAGTGAGACAGTAGAAACTACACAGGAAAGTTAAGAGCTATTACTTCCATCAGAACATGTCAAATTTTGGGGAACAGTTCTAGCTGCCATTATAGCTGTCTTTAAATCTGAAGAGAAATCACAATGTAGAGATCCAGACTTATTACTATTTCCTACAGTGGGGTAAATCTAGAACTAAAGAAAGGAAACTTCATGGATGTTGATACAGATTAGACATTAGAAGATGTTTTTATATGTAAGAGCTGTCAATCAATGAAATTGATTAGTGCAAAGTGATTTCTTCTCCTTCCCTGGAAGTTTTCAAAGATAGACTGGATAGGTTTCTAGTGGGGATGGTGTAGTGAACTGTGCAATAAAGAGTTGGACTTGATGACTTCATAGGATCCTTCCAACTCTGTAATTCTACTATATGCTGCCAACATGGGAAGTTATTTTCTACAAAATCAATTTATTTCAGGACCAAGTGGTTTATAATTTGGCACCTATTGTCCATTTTCTGAATTGTTTAAGACTTGATTCCTGAACCGTTAGCAATTTTTGTTGGGAAATATTGAGACATCAATTTTGTATTGGGTATTTTTACATTTTTGTAGATAAAGAAGTTTTTCTATATTATGAATCCTGCTCAATTCTCTGAATGTGTGCTGGATGAATGCTTTTTAGAAATGGCGCTTGCTATTTTTCAGCAAATTCAACAACAGCTGGAGGAAGCGGAGGAAGAAGAAGCCATTTTTAATGAACCAAAAAGTTTGATCAAGAAAGAAAGGAGAAAGAGAGGAAGGAAAAGGAAGGACTTAAGACTTAAAAAAATATCTACGAAAGAGAAAAATAACATGCAAAATCAATATAATGTTAGAAAGCAAAAGGAAAGAAGAATACAACAAAGAGGGGAAGCCAAAAAGGCAGAGGTTAGGAGAGGAGTGGGTAAAAAGGCTAGGTGGGTTAAGAAAGAAAGGGAAAAGGGGGAAAAAAGTCACAAAGGTATAAAACAAGATGGGAAAAAGAAAAAAAAATTTAGGGACAAAGGGTAATGTATATCTAAAAAAAAAAAAAATAGGATTCTGCAAAGTACATATGATAGTACTGTAGTATTAGTATTAAAAATAGAAAATTAGAATTTTATAAGATTTAATAAAAGATTAAAATATTAAAGTGTTTAATAATGTTAAAATGTTTAATAATGATTGACTTTAAGTTTTAATAAAATATTAAAGGAAATGTTTAAAATATTTAGTTTAATTATAGAGTTTAATGGGCTAATGTGTTGTTATTATAGATTTATTATTGTAGTATTTGTTTTTGAAATAGTAGTATGTACTAAGCAGAATCAGATTGGGATCTAGGTGCTATTTTAATTGTCAATTTATGGGAATGATAGAAAGGCATCATACTCTGATCAGCGATTTCAGGAGAAATTTTCTTTTTTTTATTATTGAGAATGAGACAAATGTTTAATTGGAAAAGAATGGACAAAAGATATAAATATATTGATGTAAAGCAAGATGGAATATATAAAATAGAATTAAGAAGAGTGAAAAGCGGGGAGGAGTTATATAGAAGATATAGAATGGTAAATAAGATAGGTAATGGTATACAAGAAGAGCATGAATTTAATTGAAGTCCGTACAAAAAGAGGTAATCTGGGGCCAAGCTACTTTCTAAAAGAAGTTTTATGTTTTTGTGTTTTGTGTTTTGTGTGTGTATGTTCGATTGAGAATTAATAAAATCTCGGAGGAATGTCAGATGAGAATAATTGTAAACAAGTCAGAGGAAAATATAAATATGATGACTTAATAGTAGATAAATATAGAAAAGAAATGTAATTGAATAAGAGTAAAGAGAAATAATGAGAAATTTGCTAAAAGGAATTTATGTGTTTATATGGAAATGGGGTAAATTAGAAGTATGCGATATAAAATAATGTTTTACCTGCCTTGTAAAGATTTATAATGGAAAGAGGTTTTATGTTTCTAATGTTTAATGATGTTTTGTTTGCCTTTAAAATTAATAAAATTTGTTTCAAAAAAAAATGAATAAATGAATAAAGAATTTGTGGTGATCCAGGATAATTTAAAAAGTGGTATGGTTTTTCCTTGCATATATCAGGACAAAATATTTCAAACACCCACGACAATTAATGAAATTCCTAATGAATTCCTAACGATTTCCCTATAGGTATCTGTTTGGTCATTCCTTTTTGATGAAAATTAATCTTAATTAAAGTTGATAAAATTGCTTTCTGTGACAATAATCATATATATGTGACACTTTAGCATACCTGGATGCTGCTATTATATTTTTTGCTTTGTAAATCACTTAGATTGAACTGATTGGTGTTGCATAAAAGCATTTTGAATAAATATGCTTCTAAAACCAAGTCTTACTACAGGTATTGAAAAGCATATATTCAAACTATTTCAAACAAGACTGTGCTTTTATTAGAAACCATCATTATAGAAACTTCCAGGCTACTGAATACATTATGATCAAAATCTTTAAATTAAGCTTTTCTGATTAGCTACGTAAATTAAATACATCCTGCAGCAGATAACATTGACTAGTTTTAGCCTGGCTTCTGAGAGGCCTACATGGCTGCAACCGCATTCACCAGTCTAACGGATAACTTTTGCTGGAAACCAAAAGAGGAAATTTGAATTAGCAACACTTTATCTTTTTGCAGATTGTTTTTCAATAACTATACCAGTAGTCCTCGACTTACAACAGTTCATTTGGTGACCATTCAAAGTTACAATTGCACTGAAAAAAGTAACTTATGTACATTTTTCAGACTTACGACCGTTGCAACATCCCCATGGTCACATTGGCAACTGACTCAAATTTATGATTGCTGCAGTGTCCCAGGGAAATATGATCCCCTTTTGCGATAAGCAAAGTCAATAGGGAAGCCAGATTCACTTAACAATCATGCTACAAACTTAACTGCAGTGATTCACTTAATAACTGTGCCAAGAAAGGTCATAAAACAGGACCAATTATACATTTCCAGAGAGGTAATAGATCTCATTTTAAACTAGATCATACTTTCTCAAAAAGACAACGTATGTAGTTCAAAGTGACCCGAAACTAGACTTGGACCAGGTCCCCAGACAGAGGAAATGGCCCTCAGCCTTGTTCATCATCACTTTGAAGAGAGAGACCATTTTTCTTTTCCCCAAAGAAAGTAGCCATATATAGTGATATTAACATTTGAGTACAGAATTGTAAATGTTCCACAAAACTTCTTTTGGAATCTAGACCAGAAGTTTCCGCTGGTACAGAACTCAACAGCTCAGCTAGTCTTAGAATTCAAAGAGATCACATTATACACATACTAAAAACATCATTTTGACTACCGGATACTTTGTAACTGAAATCAAAATGCTAGTTATTCATGTTCAAGGTCTCTAGGGATTTTGTTCAGGTGACTTGCAAGGACCTCCATGAGCTTCATTTATATTTGTTACAGGCTCATCATGTGGTGATCCAGGTTCAAGCCATTGAGTTGAGTAGTGCATCAACCATTTTAAAATGGCCCTTCTACCACCCTTTCAAGCACGACTTTCGCTGTTGATGTTTAGCATCACAGGCTTTTATTTCCATTTTATTGCTTTTATTTTAAAATATGCCACAAGCTGAAAAGTTGGCAGTACAGTAAGCTAACCAAATAGGCCTCTGCTCCCTTACCTCCTCTCTCCCTAGCCTGAATAACTTTTGGAATTATTCACTGGCATGGCACATATTATGATTATGATTCATCGCACAGTCAACCAGATGTTCAGACTGGGTTTGGCATTTTTGCCTACCTCTCAAGTCCTTACCAAGGACCTGGGATAGGCAAATCTGGATGTTTGATGGTGTTGCAGATATGGCCACAGGATGGAAGCTGTTCCAAGTAAAGCTGCTTCTGCAATTGATTGATGGCAAATTTGTCAATGCCAATGGTGTTCAAGCAGTGGTCCAGTTGTTTGTACTATTATTATTATTATTATTATTATTATTATTATTATTATTATTATTATTATTACAAAAATGACAGTGTACACAGCAAATGAGATAACTATGCTGGGTTTCGTACCACAAACCACCAAACACTTCCCAAGTGTTTAGGAAAGATTGTTGTTGTTGTTGTTGGTATTATTATTATTATTATTATTTACATAACTCACTTTCCACCTTGGATTATAAAGCCTACTGTTTCTTCTTCCTCATTTTGGCCCTATAATCCTACCCATCTTGTTGCCAAAGAAAAGAAGGAAGGCACTCTGACATGAAAAGGGCAAACCACACAACTCTTTGTTCTGACAGAACCTCTGTCCAACTGTTTATTTCACCTGCCACGCAGGTAGGTTTCCTGATGCCTCCTTCCTCTCTGAGCAGCATGGGGTAGCAACCAAGGCTGGGCCACTCATGGCCCAACAAACACTACTAAAGCCCATGCAACCTGCAAGAGGAGTTGGAGAGGAGGCAGAGGTTGCCCCCTGCAAGTGCAAATGCCTCAAAACTCCTTGCAAAAAGCTGGGCGCCTCTTTTTCTGAATTGCCGGACCTGTCTCGAATTAGACCACGAAACCACCCACAAAGAGAAGTTCAAGCTTGTTGGAGCATCTCACTCGCCCCCTCTTGTCTTGCTTGGCAGACTGGAGAGGCGATATGCCATGGAGAGAAGCGAGGGGTGATTTTTTTTCCCCACCCCGCTTTGAAAGGGGTCTGCCTATCTCCTCTGGACGACCCGCCACACCTCGCCTTTCTTGGTGAGATCCCAACCCCGCTGTACCTGTCTTAGGAGGCTCTGCGGGCACCTGGCCGAAGGTCCCGCTCGGAAACAACGATCTGACCTGCACCGGGAAGAAGCCTCTAAGGAAAAGCCCCACGCCCAAGGCCTGCACCGCCAGGCAGAAAGAAGCAAAGACCCCGGAGCGCAGCCGCATCCTTCAACTCCAGCGCGGGCGGACAGGCAGGTGAATCCGGAAGGAAGGTAAGCTGGAGAGGGACACACCTGCCCGCTTCACCTCCCTCCGGCGAGCCAAGCAGGCGGCAAATGAGGATGGAATTGAAAAGCCAGGCAATCATAATAGGCCCAAAACGCTTTGCTTGCGCACTGATTGGCCAGCGGTTGTCCAATCCGTGGAAACTTAGCCGCTCGAGCACCGCGCTGAGGGACGAACGCTTTGAAAAGAGGAAGTATGAGCGGACTACATGTCCCAGAAAGCCTTTGCGGCATCGCCTTGGCGATCGATAGAATCCAGTCGGTCTACCCTAGTTACTATATAACCTATCAATTTCTAGGTGCAGGTCCTACCTATATAGTTGAATATTTATAGGTAGCGTTACAATTGCTAGGATTTTTGTGATCAACGTTGGCCTTTAGAAGTTAGGTATTCCACTTAGAGACTTAGAATAACTTTATTGTTACTTTGAATGTACATTAATTGGCATACATTAAAATGAAATTTCGTTGCATTCAGTTCTCAAAGGGTCTCCACCTCCAATACACAATAAATAAACGGAGGAGAGAGAATAGAATAGAATAGAATAGAATAGAATAGAATAGAATAGAATAGAATAGAATAGAATAGAATTCTTTACTGGCCAAGTGTGATTGGACACACAAGGAATTTGTCTTGGTGAAAATGCTCTCAGTATACATAAAAGAAAGGATACATTCGTCAAGAATCATAAGGTACAACACTTAATAATAGTCATACGGTACAATAAACAATCAAATTATACTAGGAAACAGTCAATATATATTGTAAGGATACAAGCGACAAAGTTACAGTCATACAGTCACAAGTGGGAAGGGATGGGTGATAAGGAGTGATGAGAAGGTTAATAGCAGGGGTGGGTTTCTACCGGTTCTGTCCACCTCTATAAAACCGGTAGCTCTGAAGAGCAGCAACATAGAACTGGTTCTATGTCTGCTGATGTTTTTGCCCACCCTCCCACCTGGGCTCTTACCTGATCTTTATTTCCTGATTTTTCAACTTCAGCTGCCAAACAAGGCACAGCTGCAGTTAAAAAAGCAGGAAAAGAGGACTGCTTCTCTGCAGGCAGCATGCTAATGACAATTTACAGGCCTGCACTTGCAGCTTGCAGGGAAGCACATCATAAATCCCGAACCAGTAGTTAACCCTGTCATATCCCACCCCGGTTAATAGTAATAGTAGTGCAGACTTGGTTAATAGTTGGACAGTGTTGAGGGAATCATTTGTTTAGCAGAGTGATGGCATTTGGGGAAAAAACTGTTCTTCTGTCTAGTTGTTCTGGTGTGCAGTGCTCAATAGCGTCGTTTTGAGAGAGTTGAAACAGTTTATGTGAGGGAAAGAAAAAAGGCTGTGAGGGAAAGAAAAAAAGAAAGAATTATGCACATACCCACATATATTATCTGATACAGAGAAACAACACAGTTTAGTTTGGATGTATACTCATGCTCTTCCTTTGGGATTTGTTTTCAGCGGAAAATAAGAAGCACATGGGGAGAGGTGGTTATTGAAATGGAATATGTAAAATGGATTAAGACCAAGGTTCAGAGTTCAGCATAAAGACGTTTATAGAGTTGGAAAAAATAAAGAATAATTCCATATGTACTTGCAGCTGCAGATCAAAGTTAAAGTTTCATCATTATAATTACACAATTACATTTTGTATAAATATTTGGATTGTGTTTGTAATTATTGTTAGTATTTAAAGCAGGGTTTCTCAACCTTGGCAACTTTAAGACACATGGACTTCAACTCCTGGAATTCTCCAGCCAACGTAGCTGACTGGGGACTTCTAGAAGTTGAAGTCCACATGTTTGCCAAGATTGAGAAACATTGCTACTCTAAAGTGAATTGTATAATATTCTTTCTGTTCCAGTATTTGTAGGGAAATCGTTTTATATTTATAGGTAGTCCTTGACTTACAACCATAATTGAGCCCAAAATTTGTTGTTAAGTTAGTTAATTTAAGCTAATTTTGCCCTATTTTATGACCTTTCTTGCCAAAGTTGCTAAGTGAAACATTGCAATTGATAAGTTAATAACCCAATTGTTAAGCGAATCTGGCTTCCCCGTTGACTTTGCTTGTCAGAAGTTTGCAAACGGGAATCACACAATCTTAGGACACAGCGACAGTCATAAACATGAACCAGTTGCCAAGCGTCTGGATTTTGATCAAATGATCACGGGGGTGTTGCAAAGGTCATAAGTTTGAAAACTTGTGATGTCACATTTTTCAGTGCCATTGTATCTTTGAAGGGTCATTAAACTGTTGTAAGTCGAAGACTACCTGTAATTTTTTTTTCTTTATTTTGGGGACAAAATAATATTGCATGTTTACATGTGGGACAGAGTCTGAAAGTTTATAGCTGTTTCTGGTATTGATATTTTAACCATTTTTGCTACTGCTAAGGTATACTACTTTTACTGTTCAGTCTGTAGACCGACACTATTTTCAGTAGTGTAATTTGAAGAGAATTAATCTTGCTTGCTATGCATTCCTTTATCTACAAATTAGAGCCATTTTGTTTTTTATAAATATTATCCTTCATATTTGTTAAAGTTGGAAAATGTTTAAATTTTGTGTAGCACAGGCATGTCAAACTCGCGACAATACGTCGTCACGTGATGTATCACAACTTTTTTCCCCTTTGCCAAACCAGGGTGGGCACGGCCAGCATGTGATGCATCCGGGCCATGGGCCATGAGTTTGACACCCCTGGTGTAGCAAGTATTTCAAGTTTTCTCTCACTCACTCACTTTATCCTTGGGTTCTAGTTTTCATCTAATTTGCTACTTCTGCATGAGATACCAAGCTTTAAAATAGAAGTACATTTAGTCCTGGGCCTTAATCCTGGACCTTTCCCTTGCTTAACCTTCTCCCTACCCCAGAAACCCACATTTCTTCAATAAAGAAAGCAACAAAAGCTGGGAGGGACAGACTTGTTGATCTTTCTGGGACCCCTTCCCCACTGACAATAACACACCACCTCTGCCTTCCAATCTCAATCCCTTTTGAATTAGCAAAAATTTTAGCAAATTTAATTTGCTAAATTTACTGCATGCTTAGAAAGAGGATGACAAAATCTGTAAGTTTCTTACCTTGATGAGTTACTGACAGGCTGAAGATAGAGGGAAGGAAGGAAGGAAGCAAAATCCGAGAAGGCAGACAGGCAGCAAAAGCTTTGAAACTTTTGGAAAGTTTTTTGCTGCCTGACTCTGCCTTTAGGACCCAGCTTCTGCTATGGCTGTTTGGAGTACGTTTATTAGAATTACAATTAGAATACCTTAATTGTCATTGCATTTCATGAATACAATGAAATTTGAAAGCTATTCCAGCACAGTGCCCCAAACACCACATCACAATCATACTACAGAGATAATAATAATAATAATAATAATAATAATAATAATAATAATAATAATAATAATAATAATAATAATAATAATAATAATAATAATAATAATAATAATAATAGTAATAGTAATAATAATAGTAATAGTAATAGGACTAAATCACAAATGCACTGTTTGATTCAAGACAATTACTGCTTTGGAAAAAAAATTGTTTCTCAATCTATTAGTCCTCATTTTAAGATACTTATAGTGTCTCCCTGATGATAACAGTTCGAAATATGAATGTCCAGGATAAGAACGTTCTGTGGAGATTTTTAGTGCTCTAGAGAGGAGTCTGGTCTTCGCAATCTCTTCCAAAGAAGAATGAGAGCAACCAATGATTTTCTGTGCTGTGTTTATAACTCTCTGAAGCATCTTCTTATCCACTGCAGAGCATCCAGCATACCACACCGTTACACAGTATGCCAAAATGCTCTCGATGGTAGAACGGTAAAAAAGTTATGTTACCATTTTTTCTTTAAAGCCGAACTTTATCTTCAGCTCTCTAAGGCAAACAAACTGCAGAAAGATTTTCAGGAACAGCTTTCAATCTTGTGAACATGAAATGGAATCACAGCCCACCGCCCCAACTTTGCAAAGAGACAAAGTGAATTCAGTAGAATTTGGACCAAGAAGAATAGAAAAGCTATTTTTGAGGATGTAAAATAATAGTTGGAGCTGTTTTCAATCAATCAATCAGAATAGAGCTGGATGGGACCTTGGAAATCTTCATAGTCCAATCCCCTCCTCAAGCAGGAGATTGTTCTGACCCAAACACTTTTCTAATAAAACAAACACAAACCAAAGGGAACAGAAACCTTTTAATGATTCTTATGAATCCCGGTTAAAAGGCTGCTGCAAACCAATTAACTTTGATAAGTACGAGCCTCGCCAAAACTCTGTGAGGCTGCCAAGAATAACAAATAAGGTTACCTAAAAATATTTTAAAATATAAGAGTCTTCAAATACCAACTAAGATACTGCAATGTCCACTAGGTTCAAGTTTCAAAACATCTTTGTTTCCTGCAAAGAATGTCTAATTCACAGCTGGCTTTTATCTTCTTGAAGGAGGGGCCATTACCTTGCAGCCTTACTCCTGAGTCGCCCGTGCTGCTGCAGTTGCTCTTTCCTGCGAGCAGCCCTGCACGCGCACTTGGCACAGGCTCCTCAGAAACCTCCTCATTCCTGCTGCCAGCCTCCACAATCTCTGAAGGCAGCAGTCCACTCCCTAATGGTCCTGGCTCCTCATCTGAGTCCCTGCTCTCCTCAGCTGTCCGCACCTGCTGCTGGCTAACCACAACAGAGATAGATGGCTGTCCAGTCTTTTCTTAAAAACCTCCAGTGATGAACCACCCACAACAGTGGTGGGATTCACCCTTTTTTACTACTGGTTTCATGAGACCGCGTGCAGCATCCATAAACCACCGATTTTAAGTTTTGAAACTGACCTTGTATTCAGCTCTGGTGAGTAAAACAGCTGAGGTGCAGCAATCCGCTCTGCTGCGTGAATCAGCTAAGCTCACAAACAAGGAAATAAAGCACAGGAATGGGCATGGGTGGGTGGGCAGGGCCAGCTGCTCACCGGCACTAACCAGTTGCTAGAACCGGTGTGAACCAGCAACATCCTACCACTGACCTACAACTTCTGAGGCAAGCTGTTCCACTGGTTAGTTGTCCTCACCGTTAAGAAGTTTCTCCTTAATTCCAGGTTGCTTCTCTCCTTGATTAGTTTCCACCCGTTGTTTCTTGTCCTGCCCTCTGGTGCTTTGGAAAATAAGTTAACCCCCCCTTCTTTGTGGCAGCCCCTCAAATACTGAAATACGTTGTTGTTTCTCTTATATTTCGCTTACTTGGTGACAAGGTGTGAAAAGGCAATTCATAAGGGAATAATTATAAAGTTACCTGTTGAATTTTTGCAAATAGTATAATACCAAACTAGAAATTTTCTGGGTGGCTCTTGATGTGAAAACACTCTGCTGTTTGATACTTTATAAGACATTTTAAGGTGTAGGCTAAAGATAGATTATTGACTACAATGAACCGGCTGCTCATTGGGATACAAAAAGAAAATGGTCCAATCTGACATATGTTCTCAGTACTGGCTGAGGATGCCAAATAGTTTCTTGAACATACATTATGAACGTTCACTTCTGTTTTAGCATCTATTCTTGCCTTTGTCTCCCTAAATTTTTTCATCTCCGATAGCTTGCTTAGACCTAATATATCTGGGTTGCTCCATGTTTAAGACCACTAGAAGGCAGCAAAGAGTTAAACATTTTTCTTATTGCCATCTAGTTGGTCTTCAGATATGATGTCCTATATGGTAGGGCTAGCCAGGTAAAAAGTAAGCTGTATTATGCCTAACTATGGTTTATTGAATAACAAAAATAGATTGGATGAACTGGCAAACAATATGGAAATCTATCAGCTTCTATAAAAGTAGCACTTCCAGTTGTTGTCATTTAACACCAACAAAAATAGTCTAAATATATCATAACTATATGTCATCACATGTTGTAGAGATCTGTGTAATCCTTTTTAGCACCCTGGAGTTCCGAAGGCTACAGGGACGTGTCAAATTGCCATGACCATTGAGAAGGAAGTCCAGAAAAGATCCTTAGAGAACACATTGTCACTGCCAACATTTGAGTAAAGATGGAGACAAGAAGAAAAACATCAGACAAAGAGGATTTTTAAAAGGAGGGGGAAACTAGCACACGTATACCTATTGGCAAAATCTCAGTCCTGATGCATTCTGCTTCAGGGGACTGTGCTTAAGAAAAACAATGTATTAATGAACAATGAAATAATCACAAATATCACAACTTATGAACCCCACATTAACCATTGTTAACCAGCGCAATATTAAATAAACAGAAAACATTTCACAGATAACAAGAATTCGACTGAAAAGAAAAGAACCTCAAAAAATGAAAGCCCAATACCACATTAATTGAAAATCTATAAATAGAGCCCATTAACACAAATAAATGCAATTAAACAGTTTGTATAATTAACACAAAAAAATTAAAAAGAGGCATCCTGCATTCAACCTCCTATTGCTTCTGATTACATGTGGTACACAAGGACATAATTATGTGCCAAAGATAAAAAGCATAACATTATCAAGATAAACCACTAATACATATATTTTTTTAAGAAAAATCTTCATACTGTTACTGCACAAAGAACATTTGGAGCATATGGCTACATTCAAATCGTTAGCAATAGTAAAAAAAGAAAACTCCATAAACAAACAAATCTCCCCGCCCCCAAAATCAATAATATATGGAGGAGGAAAACTGCAGGTGCAGACTGCTTAAAACTCAACATTTGTGTGAATATTTAAAGCTTAAGTGCTGCCCTTAATGGTACATGTACTTGAAAATCCAACCGTTAGATTCTAAATACCAAATATAAACATTGTGTCTAAAACTCAAACACATCCTAATCACAAAAACATGGAACAACAAAGTAATTGGAGTGACGCACTAAAATAAGGAACTTCACTAAGATGTTTACAGGCCATTTATTTTTAATCTTATTATCCTATCTTGCCTCTATTTAAAGAAGAATCTTATCCTTATAAGCTGGGATGTATTTTAAATCTGCCAAGGAAGGTTCTAAAATAGTCAGCTGTAACCTCTTAGGAGGCTTCTGTATTCACAGCCATCCATTCCTAAACTATCAATGGGACAAAGTTGTGAAATGGATGTCATAACATTGTAGTGCATTGTAGTAACATTCTATCTTTTCTATTTACATGTCATCACTTGCTCTTTCCTCCAGAAGAAGGAGTCTATTTGAGGGGCTGCCACAAAGAAGAAGGGGTCAACCTATTTTCCAAAGGTAAAACAAGACAGACGAGATGGAATGGGTGGAGATTAATATAGGAGAGAAGCAACCTAGAACTAAGGAGAAATTTCTTGACAGTGAAAACAATAAGTAGAATGGCTTGCCTTCAGAAGTTTGCTTCATCACTGGAGACTTTTAAGAAGAGACTGGACAGCCGTTTGTCTGAAATGTTATGTGGTAACCTGCTCGAGCAAGGAGTTAGACTAGAAGACATCTGAGGTCTTCTCCAACTGTCTTATTCTGTTCTGTTATTTCTTATATCTATTATTCCACAAACATTTGCCAATTCTTTTAAATTTTCCCGTGGCATACAGAAAAAGATATGGATGCTTCCAGATCAGAGGTAGTATTCAGCAGGTTCTGGCCAGTTCTGGAGAACCGGTAGCGGAAATTTTGAGTAGTTCGGAGAACCGACAAACACCACCTCTGACTGCCCCAGCCCCCATCTATTATCTGCCTCCCGAGTCCCAGCTGATTGGCTGGGTCTTCTTTTGTTGTCCTGCACAGGAGAACGGAGCTGGAAAGCAGGTTAGTGGGGTGGGGAGGGAATGGAAATTTTGCAGTAACCTTCCCCATGGAGTGGGGTGGAAATTGGGATTTTACAGTATCCTTCCCTTGCCACGTCCACCAAGCCATGCCCACCAAACTGTTAGTAAAAAATTTTGAATTCCACCATTATTCCTGATAGTCCTTGGCTTATGATCACTCATTCAGCTATTGTTGTAAGTTGTAACGGTGCTGAATGAGTGGTACTTACCACTGGTCTTCAAAGTTGCAGTTGTTGCAGCACACCTCCACAGTCATACGAACACAATTTAGGCACTTAGCAATCAGCTCCCACGTAATGAGAGTTGCAGTGTCCTGTGGTCACATGATCACCATTCGTGACCTTCCCTGCTGGCTTCCCACAAGCGAAGTCAATGGAGAAGCCAGCAAGTAAGGTTGCAAGTCTCTCCCACTCCTGCCATATGAGCACATGCGCACCCACAGCACCTCCCTGCTCACACTCCATAGCACAGGCCTATCTAGCCACACTTGCGGTATATATCATAGCACTCACCCGTTGCCCTTCTACACTCCGTGTTACTCATTTATCTGCCAGCATGCTTGCAAGATGCCTTAGGAAATCTTGTCATCACTGTGACATGCAACTTCCTGCTAGCTTCCCCATTGACTTTGCTTGTTGGAAGCTGACAGGAAGTTGAAAGTTGTGTTGACTGGTCCTTACTTATCAATAGCAGGAATTGCTGGGATGGCCATCACTAACCCATGTGATCATATGACATCGGACTTTGCTTAGCGACACAGATTCCAGTTCCAATTAAATGAGAACTACCTATGATGATATAGATCAAGGGTTTGCAAAACTTTTTGAGGCCACAGAATCTGTGAGTTAAACCGCTGATTAAGAGGCAAAACAGTAGCGATAGAAAATTGGTGTTAAAATGAAAAGTAAACTGCTTATTGTAAATGCCCAATTAATAGTTCTCATATACAAAAAATAAAAATTGAAATTTATGTTTTAACCGAACCAATTCACGCTTTGGGCATTTTTCTTGTTAAACATAGTTATCTGAAATGCTGTTTTTCTTCTCATGAAGTTCAGGATATTTATTGTTCAAGTTGAAATGTTTGATTTCCAGATGACTTAATAATATTGCAGAACTCATACTGTTATCCATCGCTCACATCCAGCACGCAGTACATTTTATTTGTTTTGTTACACGTAAAACCAAAGCTGATAAAGTTCTGATCATACTGTTTCCCCATTTATTTAATTCTGCTTCAGTTTGATTACTACCATTAGAAGCATTAGCAACACAACTGGAATCTGTTTTTATTTTGCTGCTTTCCCCTTTTTCCATAACATCTACAATTGTACTCAGCTGATAACTGATTATCCATATTTGGGGAAATACAGTATTAGGTCTAACCAAAAACCATATGCATGCATAGAAAGGTATATTATACCTAGAGTTTACGTATTTGTGTCAGAAGCATCACAACTAAAATAAGGCATACTATGACATAAAATTTAAAATATAAAATACAAGATTAAAATATGTACAGTACAATACCTAGAGTGAGTGTGGGTGTATAGATTTTTTAAATGTTGAATGCCTGTCTTTCATGTATGTTATTTTGGATTTTAAGCACATGTGCACTGCAGCTGAGCCCTACAATCCTAAATTTATTAATTCCCTTGCAACCTAGTGAGACTGAGTCTTAGTAAGTATGCATAGCATACCACCTTCATTTTAGGAAGAATTCTTGGGGATAGACATATGCGTACAAATATTGTCAGGAAAAAATGTGTGAAAAGGGAGGGAAAGACTGATCACAGAGCTAAAAGAGATTTTACAAGTTTTGGGGTGGGCAGTATGTCAGGCTTTTGTGCACGTACTATAGAGCAGTAGTGGGATTAAAAAAAAATTCCTACTGGTTCTATGGACATGACTTGGTGGGCATGGCGTGGCTTGGTGAGCATGGCTTGGTGGGTGTGGTAGGGGAAGGATACTGCAAAATCCCATTCCCTCCCCACCTCACTAACCTGCTTTCCAGCTCCGTTCTCCTGTGCAGGGCAACAAAAGAAGACCCAGCCAATCAGCTGGGACCTGGGAGGCAGAGAATAGATGGGGGTGGGGCCAGTCAGAGGTGGTATTTGTCGGTTCTCCGAACTACTCAAAATTTCCGCTACCGGTTCTCCAGAACTGGCCAGAACCTGCTGAATACTACCTCTGATCTGGAAGCATCCATATCTTTTTCTGTATGCCACGGGAAAATTTAAAAGAATTGGCAAACGTTTGAGGTGGGATTTGCCAGTTCTCTAAATGACTCAAAATTTCTGCTACCGGTTCTCCAGAACTGGTCAGAACCTGCTGAATACCACTTCTGCTATAGAGGTAATCCTCAACTTACAACCAGAACTGAAATCAAAACTTCTATTGCTAACTAAGACTGTTGTTAAGTGAATTTTGCCCCATTTTACAACTTTTATTGCCTCAGAGATTAAGTGAATCACTGCAGTTAAATTAGTAACATGGTTGTTAAGTGAATTCCCCATCGATTTTTCTTGTCAGAAGGTTGCAAAAGGAGATCACATGACTCCAAACATCGTAAATATGAATTAGTTGCCAAGCATCTAACTTTTGATCATGTCACCGTGGTTATAAGTGGGAAAAACAGTCCTAAGTCACTTTTTTCAGTGCCCTTGTAACTTTGAATGATCACTAAACAAACTGTTGTACATCGAGGGCTATCTGTATATGATGAAGGAAAAATTGCGCTGAGGTAGGGGGAGATGGCGGAATGAGTCTGAGGGGTTTCTCTCTCACCCCTGCCCATTAATCCCTTGTTCAGACCTTGCTGCAGGGAATTTTTGTCTATGAATAGAGCTACCTATCTCTTATCTGCTGTGGGCTATTAAGGAAGATGAGGGTTACTTTCTAAGAGCATGTTTCTTCATTTCTCATCCAAGGAAATATAATATTCTGCCTTTTTAATATTTCTCCAAACATTTCATTCTTCTAGGAGGGGGGTGGGTGCTAACTTTCTACAAGTTAATTCAGCAACTCCATCAAATGAGTTTGAGGACTGCTGGGACACCCAGTTGCTCAAAATAATCTAGTGTTTGGAACATTGCAGCAGCCCTCTCTCAAATACAGAGAAGAAACACAGCTTAATTTAGAAATGTGTTTGATTATCTGGACCTGTTTGAAATGACTTCATCCCACTCCTTGCTTTTCAGTCTGTAACCATGCTGAATTATCTGAATGTTCTGTGCTAAAATAAGCACCTTCCCAAGCCTTGTGCTGGCTTAATATGAAACAGAAGAAACTTACAGATCAACCAAAAACGTAATAAAAAAAATAATGAGTGTGGGATGTGAGGTAAACTATCATTTATATAGCATTTTAGATTTTGTCAAGTTTATGTGTAGTGATTTTAGGGCTAGCAAGAGCCAAAGATGTCAGAATGCTCTGCCAGCAAAATTTCACATCAAGGATACTGTCACTGACTATTCTCATTTCCAAGCTGTTTGTGACACACCTGGAACACTCCATGAGTAGATAATAACTTTATTTCTGGAACGAAGATACAGCAATTACCTGCAATCACAATTTCTCCTGGGGCATTGATTGAGAGCACAGAAAACAATAATGCCCGCAAGTTTTGTTTTTGTTTTTTAATGAAATTTGGAGCAGTTGCAGCTTCAGTGTTTGTTGATATCAGCAAAATTACTGATCAAAGGCTGGGTTCACACATTGCACTCAGCCATTGTCTCGTGAATAACCTTAAACTGGCTGTGATTTGCATATTGTGGTAAAGTTATAAAGCCTGATTTATAGACTATGCTTGCTGGATTCACACTATATAGTAAGACAAAACCAAACAAATTATATTATGGTTTACATCTATGAAGCCAGCTGGTGGTTAACCCAACCAAGCCATGTGCTAATTTATTCATTGCATTGTTTCATCTCTATTTCTTCTCTCTCTCTCTCTCTCTCTCACACACACACACACACACACAAATATCTTGTTTCAATGGAAATAAAAATTCACAGATGGCTGAAAAATAAATGTTGACATATTAAAGTTATATTATTGGTACTATTGTTGTTGTGGCTGAAATTATTTTGGTTCAGGTGATCAGCAAAGGGCATTGTATTCATAACTTTTTCTGCATTGAAGAGTATCTTGAAATTTCAGCTGGTGCAAAATTCACTGGGTGTGAATGCAGCAGCACGAGAAGTTATGGGTGTCTCTGGTAGAACACATGTTATATTGCTCCATTGATTACCAGTTTGTTTCTGGGTCTAATTCAAGTTTCTGGTATTATTATAGATAGAAAAGTTTATAATTACTTATAGACCTGTTATGTAAGGGAAGGAGAATGCATCTGATATTTCTGATATATTTTTCAACATTCAACCAGGGTGGACTTTTTATGTTTAATGTCAGTGTGAATGAAACATTCATCATTTGTTATAATATTTTTGTACACAAGATTTTTTATTTTTATTATTAGTGTCTGGTGGTTGTTTCTTCTTCTATATTTTAACTTTAGAATAAAGTAAAATAAATAATAAAATGAAATTAAAAAAAAATGGTAAAAAAAATCCTGGTGTTGAACCTGAAGGCCCCATATGACATGGGAATAGGTTATTTGAGGTATTGCCTCTTCCAGACTTCATCTGCTTATCCCACCTGATCTAACAGAATGGGCATGTTATGGGTTCCGTTATCTTGGAAACTACATTTGGTGGGCTCTAGATCCTCTGCTGTGGCCCCATGCTGTGGAATCTCCTCTGAAGGTGAAGATGACCTCATCAGTTCCAAGCTTCCAAAGGCCCCTCAAGACTCGGTTATACCAACAGACCTGGGGAACCCAGGGGAAGGGTGAACTGATGAGGTGGTTCCATTACTATTAACATCCCTTGTCTATTATTCTTATTTTAGCTGTTTTTATGTTTCCTTCATGTTTTTAATATTTATCAGTGATAATGATTTTAGATACTGTTTTAATTCTTCTGTACACCAGCTAGAATTGCCTACTTGTGAGATGGGTGGCTATATAAACTAGATAAATAGATAAATAAATAAAACTTTTTTAGAGTTTTTTTTTAAAGAGATCATACCTAAGAGTTCCTTAGATAGTGAGAGGGGCAAAATATAAATGTAATAAATAAATCATTATCATTTGTATTGTGCCATTTTTTTAAAAAAAATCTGATTAGTGAAGTAATATTTATTTGATTCAATGATAGCCCTAATTACAATATTGATAATACAGGAAGAAAGCTTAGGTCATTCAAGGCACAGTCACATTTCAAATTTATACACAATTCCTGTTATATCCCAGGAATTGTAACTTGGGAAATGTATTCTTCAAATTATAATGAAAATTACATCAATTGCAGGAACCACAGTTTCCAGGAAAACTTAGAATATTGGTTTGTCTACCTGTGGTGCAAAAATACATACTGTACATTATTTTGAGTTTCATAATTTCAAACCTTTCGATTCTGAATTGAATATGCAATTATTTCAATCCTAGGACAAAGCGTAAATCTGTAAATCCCCAACTGTCTTGATGAAAGATGTTTCATTTTAACAACACATCCTAAGATCCATATCATTTTGTCATTTCCATTTCATTTCTACTGAAACTGTGGACACACTTGGAAATGATTGCTTTGTAAATAATTTGAGAGCAGATTTCAGGATAATGTAAAACAAGCTCTTCCTGTTCACTGCCACCAGTTTTAGTCTACAGATGGTGTTAAGTTTGAGCAATGAGAGGCTGAACCAGAGCATGAGTGCAACAGTACTTTATTTTACAAATAAAGGGCTGACCGTGCTTGCCAAGCCTGGAACTGGCTCGCAGCAATCAGCAGCCAGTTGGACCCCGCAGCCTGCTTTTATAGCTGGCTGCTGGGGAGAACTGACCAATGGGAATGGGGAATAACGCCCACACAAAGTGAGTGGACCTGAGTGAGAACTCCTTGAGTCCTCAGGACATAACACCCCTTCCCCCAGATGCGAACACGCATAGTCCTTGAGGTAGATGGGGGTTTGTGTTGGCGCCCGGAGCGGCGCAACTCGGGAACATTGTCTGACTGTTCGGTATCAGTCTGTGACGGTTGATCTGGCATAGTGTCGCCAACACTCTCTCTGGACTGGGCATCCTCGGAAACCACCGGGTTGGTTTCTGGAGTCAAACTCTCGTGGGTTGGATCCGGTTGATCAACTCTCTGGGCGCTGTTGTCCGAGTTTGGGCTGACCGGAGCGACCGCTGGCGCAGAGACTGGTCACTGGGTGCGGTGTGGCTGGGTGGCGGATGGGACGGTTCCCCTTCGACTGGAGACTCTGGATTCTTGTTTGCGAGGTTGCTGAGGCGCCTTCTGAGTTGGTCTATGTGTCTCCTCCAGACGCGACCATCCTCCAGCCTGACTCTATATGATCTCGGCCCGGTGACGGCGATGACCTCGCCCGGAATCCAAAGTGGGTCCCCAGCGAAATTCCTTGCGAATATCGGCTCCTGTAACATAAAATGTCTAACCCCGAAGTGGAAGCGAGGGAGAGTCAGGCAGTATTGTGGGTGCAGTCTATCTAATACAGTCCTCAGGCGCCGGCCCATCAGAAGTTCCGCTGGGGACTTATTGGTGACTGCACAGGGGGTTGAGTGCTGGCTCATCAGGAACCGTGAGAGTTTGTGGTGCCAGTCATCTCTGCCAAACCTAGCGAGGGCCTCTTTGGTGGTCCTGACGGCCCTTTCAGCCAACCCATTACTCGCAGGGTGAAATGGGGCTGTTAAAATGTGGCGAATGCCTAGGTTGGCTGCAAAACGGCTGAATTCTACTGATGCGAACTGTGGGCCATTATCGGAGACCAAGGAGTCGGGTAGTCCATGGGTAACAACAGGCGCATTAACACGTTGGTGATTGCTAGTGTGGTGGTCGTGGATAGCTGCGCCACGTCTATCCACTTGGAATAAGCGTCCCACGACCACTAGGAACATCTTTCCATGCACGGGCGGCCAGATCAATATGGATTCTAGACCAAGGGCGCTGGCGCTCTCCCATCTTGTAGGGGTGGCGATGGGGGAGCAGGACGGGATTCCTGGCAAATGCTGCAGGAACTTACCCAATTGACAATGTCCTCGTCTAGACCCGGCCACCACACGTGGCTGCGTGCCAGCGCCTTCATTCTCACAATGCCGGGTGTCCCTCGTGCAACGCTTCCAGGACTCGGAGTGCATGGCGAGGTCGGGATGACCACTCGAGTGCCCCACAGTAGACAACCCTGCAAACTGGACAGCTCCTGCATGCGAGTCTTAAAGGGTGCGAATTTGTTATCAACATTGCCTCCCGGCCACCCCCTCCTCACCCAGTCGAGCACCTGGGCGGCGTTTGGTCTGCCTTGGTTTTGGCGGCGATGTCAAGGGCGGTGATGGGCAGGTCCAACTGGGTGATTTCAAAAATGGCATTGACAGGAGCTGGGTCTTCAGCCGGAGCGGGTAAGGGGCAGCGACTGAGTGCGTCAGCGTGGGATAGAGTTTTGCCCGGGCGGTGGATAAGTTTGTATGAGTAGGCCGCTAGGAAAAGCGTCCACCTTGTCATCCGAGGGAGAGGACTTGAGGTGTCTGTTTGTCGCCAGCCAGTAGGCCCAGGAGGGGCTTATGGTCGGTGACCAGTTCGAAGAAGTGGCCAAAAGGAATTCGTGAAACTTTTTCACGGCTGCAACAGCTGCTAGGGCTTCCTTGTCTATTTGGCTGTAATTTCGCTCCGTGGCGAGAGCGTCCTGGAGAAAAAGGCGATGGGGGCCTCGGCGCCATTGGCGAGTCGGTGACTAAGGACGCCCCAATTCCAAAAGGGGATGCGTCTGCTGCCAGTACTAAAGGAAGGTTGGGGTCGAATTGGATGAGCACTGCCTCTGGCGTAAGTAGTGATTTGACGGCGTTAAACGCCTGGTCTTCTTTGTGCCCCCAGTGCCACGGTGACTTTTTGTCTAGTAATCTGTGTAGGGGTTCGGCTACTGAGGCTTTATGGGGCAAAAGGATGCATAAAGTTTAGGAGCCCCAAGAAAGCTTGTAGCTCCGTTTTGGAGGTCGGTGTGGGAGCTTAGTGGATCGCCCTGACCTTGGACTCCAGGGGTGAATGCCAGAGGCATCAATTTTATAACCCAGAAAGTCCACCTGTCTAGTGGCAATGGCGCATTTTCTTTTTTAACTTGAGGCCATGCTGTCTGAACCTCTCTAACACTGCTCGCACTCTCTGGAAGAGTTGGGGTCTGTCCCTGGCCGAGACCAAGATGTCGTCAAGTAGGGTACTACACCAGGGAGGCCCTGTAAAATCCGCTCCATGAGGGATTGAAAAATACCCGGGGCAACACTTACGCCAAATTGGAGACGCTTGCATCGGAAGGCACCCCTGTGAGTGGCGATGGTCTGAAGTTCCGCTGTTTGGTTATCAACAGGGAACTGTTGATATGCTTGAGACATGTCCAATTTAGCAAAAATACTGCCCGGTTCGAATGTGTGCAATAAGTGCTGAATGACGGGCACGGGTAGGCGCTAACTTGTAAATATTTATTGATTGTTGTCTTGTAGTCCGAGCAAATTCTCAGGCTACCATCTTTTTGAGGGTGTGACAATGGGCGTCTCCCACTTGGCGAAATCTGTTGGCTCAATGACCCCTTGTTTTAGTAGTTTATCCAATTCAGCGTCTAGTTTTGGTCGAATAGCAAATGGAACTCTACGTGGTTTTAATCTGATTGGGACTGCCTGGGGGTCAACGGTGAACGAGATGGGGTTCCATTATAACACCCCAGCTCCTCGCTGAACACATCTGCGTAGTCAGCGAATAAGGAGTCAGTGTCTGAGGTTGAGACAGCATGGACTCCTGTTAACCCTAGGCCGAGGTGGGGAAACCAATCGAGCCCCAATAAGGTGGGTAGATTGCCGTTAACTACCACTAGAGGTAGGTGGCCTTTAAAAGCTCTAAAACTGACAAAGAACTTGCCTCTGCCGATCACGGGAATGGCCTTCCCCTGGTAGTCCTTCAGACCGAACTGGCATCTCTGAAGCCGGGTAGAAGATAGGCTGGGGTGGAGTCTCTTGAGGGTGTTCCACGAGATTATTGAGAGCGCTGACCCTGTGTCAACCTCCATGTGGCACGGTTTACCTTCTAGGGAAACGGAGAGAGAAATTTTACTAACAGCGTGGCAAGTACGCCTGGCAAGGCGGTGCGTGCGACAGTTTAATACTTGCCTCTGTGGTCCCGAGTGCGAGGACGGGGTCTTTGTGCAGCGCTTTGGGGGCTTGGCAGACTCTCGCAATGTGCCCCTCTTATGGCAGTTGTTGCAAACGGCTCCTTTAAACTTGCAGGTGGCCCTTTGATGTGATCCCCCACAGGCTAGGCACAGGGTGATGTGCTTGGGTGGACCGGTGTATTCTTGTTTGGCCCCTACCTGCGACCGTCTGTCATTGGTGAGGCGATGGACATCGTTCTCATCGTTGTGGCCTTCCTCCGCTTCCACCTCTTCGGAATGGACTGGGAACGCTGCTAGCTTGGTGCTTGGGCCCTGAATTTCGGTGGCTGAGTTCGTTGCTAGCTCGGCTGCTAGGGCCTCCTCTACCGCTTGCGCGAGGTTGAGGTCTTTTTAGCTAGCAGTCGCCTCTGTAGGTTGAGATCCTTGACCCCACAAACCAACTGATCGAGGAGCATGTCCTCCAGGTATGTTCCAAACCCGCAGTGCAGGGCTGCTGTTCTGAGGCGGCCATATATTGGTTGATGGTCTCCTTACTTGATTGCTTCCTCATTCGGAACGTGAACCTCCTGGCGATTTGTGAAGGCCTGGGAGCGTAGTGGTTTGTGAGGATCTCAAGCAACTCGGACCACGGAACGTTTTTAATTCTCTCGGCGCCACGAGTGCTGCAGCGGTATCGAAACGGTGGCTCCGCAGTAAATTAGGAAATAGGATTTTTTCCGATGCTCTCCCGCATCCGACAGGCCGACCGCATCGATGTAATGATTGAAACGGTTCTTATACGATTCCCACTTCTCTTCGTCTGGTTTAAACGCCGGGAATACTGGATTGGAACTCATGGTGCTGGAACGGCTGGGCTACCTGCGGGAGAAATCTCTCTGGGACTACGAACGCTCGTGAGTTACTAGTGATATCAGCTCTGGAGAGGTTTTTGCTACCCTCTCTTTCTCTCTCTGGGTTACCACGTTGGCTGCTAGCCGTTGGAGGTGTCTTGATTCGCGCCAAAAAAAAAAAGTGGGCGTTAGTGACTCTCTACAGCGCTGTGCTGTGATTCCTACTGGCTCGAAATTCAAATGACACCCGTTTGAATTTCGCGCCAAATGCAGAGCGGCTGCGGCTCGCAGCGCTTCACTTTCCCCGTAGCGAGGCTAACAAGCGGCTACAGACGCTTCTAACTATTTGACTCAGACCGCTTTCTCTGGCTGCGGATCTGCGTTTGCTCTTTTTGATCGCTCGTTTCGCTAGCTGACCGCTCTCTCTGGCTGCGGATCAGCGTTTCCCTTGTTGCCAGCCGATCGCTCTCTCTGGGCTGTAGATCGGTGGCTAGTGACTCAGCGGTTGCAAGGTGCTTCTGGTAGCCATCCCACCTTCGTCGCCAGTGTTAAGTTTGAGCAATGAGAGGCTGAACCAGAGCATGAGTGCAACAGTGCTTTATTTTACAAATAAAGGGCTGACCGTGCTTGCCAAGCCTGGAACTGGCTCGCAGCAATCAGCAGCCAGTTGGACCCCGCAGCCTGCTTTTATAGCTGGCTGCTGGGGAGAACTGACCAATGGGAATGGGGGAATAACGCCCACACAAAGTGAGTGGACCTGAGTGAGAACTCCTTGAGTCCTCAGGACATAACAGATGGCAATGCACTTCTGCTGCTTTTCTGGAAGAATGAAAGTCCTTTGAATAATGGAGGCCTACACACTCTCTCATTGTGCTGTCCTTGTGATTGACAAGTTTCTTGAGAAAAAGTATTCTCTGCAGCGCAAAGTAGAAGCTGTTTATAGTAAGGGCAAGGCAGTTGAGCTAACTTGGGATAACAGAATTTCTGAGTTCACATATCACAGCTAAGCCCTAAAATGGCTTCTTTGGTTTGGGTGTAGCATATTATGTAAACCAACTCTAGTTAGGCTTTAAAAATTAATGTTAAGCAAACTGGAGCTTCATGTTATATGCAAACTAGGCCACTCATTGAAGTGATAGTATGACCTTCCAGAGTTGAATTCTTTAGCAGTGCTGTATTACAGAAAACCATTATGGATGAGAATCATCGACCTTTTGAAGACGTTGGTGCCCTTCAAAATTCCCAGAAATAACATTTGCACTGAAATTAAAAACAATTGCTTTACTCCTCTGTCTGTTAGACCCATTCACATTATCCTTGATATCAAGAGGATTTGTTTCCAAGGCATGGCTAATTGTGTTTACTGAGGGTTTTAATGAATTTTAGATCAATTCAGCCATCAAATGCAAAGGAAGGGACACCCGAAATCAACTGTTAACCCTTTTATTCCTCAACATCTCCCATACTCACTACCAAATACCCTACTTAACCTGGTTTACTGGTTTTTATGTGACAATTGTGTTTTCAGTTGATATGGTCTCCTAACTAGTCAGTAAAACTTACACCTGCTACAAACAATCATCGTTTCTTTAACTTGTTCCTCCTCTAATAAAATTTCCAACAAATAAGTGTATAATTTTTTAATCACTTTTTCATCAGTACCTGTCAAGATCATGTCTAAATCAGTCAATTTATCATAAAATCCCTCCACTTTAGAATCTATAAGATACCTTGAATGTATTTGCACATATGAAAACCAATTCATCTTTATGCCTTGTTCTTCTAGTTTTTGCATTGTTTTAAGTTCACTCTTTTCATCCAATATTTCCCCATATCTAACTGTTTGTTTCTTCTCATATATTATAGGATAAGAAAAAGCTTCAATAGTTGATAACCAGACTGGGATTTTCAAATAACATTTTCTCTTAATTTTCTCCCAATTCAACCATAAAGACTCCCTTATATAATGCCTTCTAAAATAGCCCTGCGATTTAGTTCCCTTATACCAAATTCTTTGGGGGAAGAATTTTGGATATGGGATTGATTTGGAGAAATGGGAAAAATTGTGGTCTCAAAATTATAAAATGACAATGTCAACAGCTTATAAAGAAAACTTGTATAAGATGTTTTACAGGTGGCATTTTCCCCCCGACAAGAATTGCAAGAATGTTTAAGAACAAATCTGAAAAGTGCTGGAAATGTCATCAGATACCTGGCTCATACTACCATATGTGGTGGACTTGTGAGGACGCTAGAAAATATTGGACTAAAATTCGCATATGGTTGGAAAAAATGACAAAGACACATATAGACTTGAAACCAGAGATTTTTTTATTGGGAATCTTACCTGATATATATAATAAAAATTTGAAGTATTTGATTGTAAATATATTAACAGCGGCTAGGATTGTATTTGCTAAGAACTGGAAGAGTGAGAAAACTCCATCAGAGGAAGAAACTATTAAGAAAATATTGGATTGTGCTGAAATGAGTAAATTGACATTTGAAATCAGAGAACAAGAAGATAAACAATTTTATGAAGTTTGGGATCTTTTTTATCAATGGTTAGATAATAAAACATAATAATAGAATATTTAGATTTAGCATAAAAAAATTTTTTTCTTGATATTATCTTTATAAAACATTATCAAGATAGATTTGGTATGATCTTATGATTTATTGCAAAATAAATTAAGTAAACTATAGTTATCTCGTTAAAATATGAATTAACAAAATTATAGATAAATGATTTTTTTTAGTGATGATATTAGGTTATACAATTATTGATTGATAATATGAGCTATTATGTAATATAATTATATTAGTGACTAGGAAATGGATGCACACAAAAAAGTGGTAAACCAATCGATGCACTGTATGTAAATTCAAGAAGAAGGAGGATATTTTTATGTTTTTTGTGGTATGTTTATGTTTGTCTTGTTGTTAAAATAAAAAAAAAATATAAAAAAAAACTTACACCTGCTTCCTCAACCAAATAGCATCAGTTGTGGACAGTGGTGGATTTCCAATTTTTTTCCTACTGGTTCAAAGACCACCCTCTGTATCAACGTTGGTGAGCTGTGCTGTTTTTTTAGCTCAGTTGAGGCACGGCAATCCACTTTGCCAAGTGAATCAGCTGACCTAAAAAACAAGGGAATATAGGAGAGGTAATGGCGGGGGCAGGTGGGCGAGCCCAGCCAGAGGTGGTATTTGTCAGTTCTCCGAACTACTCAAAATTTATGCTACCAGTATGCCAGAACCAGTCTAAACTGGTTGAATACCATCTCTGGTTGTGGGTAAACGACAGCAGCAATATTTTTCTTTCAGAAATACATTAGTCTTATCTCCTCTTGGACAACAAGTAAAAAACAGCATCATTCAGAGAATGCTTGAATGTAGCATATTTTATCATCAAATTCACAATTTCACTGATTGCTTACTGTCTCCCAGATCCATCAGCCTAAACTGGGTTTAGCAGCCATATAATCTCCTGGCCAAAAACAAACAAACCCTGAGAGAGTAGAAATTTGTTGAGTTATAGATGACTTCTCTTTCTTATCAAAATGCCCCCCTTTAAAAAAAAGAAAGAAAGAAAACTAGCTCCTGATAAAGTGTTCGTGTAATGTTCATGTTACATATCATGTAATCCTATGCAGATTTACTCAGAAGTCACACTTTCAATTCAAGAAGACACCCACATGAATATATATACCCGCCTCATGAGTATGCATAACTCTAAAGTCAGTTGTCCTGCAGCCAGAAGCACCACTGAGCTGGTTTTTGTGATCTTAGAATGAATGATGGTCAGGACTGAGTTGTTTTTGGATTGGAGGTTACCAAATATTGGGGCTGGAAGCTAGACTGGGAAGCTGAGAATACGATCCCCAAAAATGACAATAGCGAGCCCACAAAAGCTCCTGGAATGAGAGTTACCTTTAAGTAAGGTGACTAGATAGCAGATGCAGTTTAATTATAATGTGAGGCACACTGAGATTTAAAAAATTCACACTTATTCTGATCAGGTTTGAGCTCTTGATGATTGAGCAGAAAAAAATAGATCTGGGGTTAATACTGGGTAGCCCACTGAAATGTCAGCTTTGCTATGAGAAATGCAAATGTTGTATTAATTATAGAAGAGGTCAAAAATAAACTGAACAGAATGGCCTCCAACAAATGAATGGAACAGCTATTAGTTGAATGCTGTGTGCAGTTCTAGTTGTGCCTTCCACAGGAAGGATAATTAAAATAATCAGGGACAGGAGCAAACTGAACAGACAAAAAACAGACAATGCATAGTTAAACTGGGATTGGAAGATGTAGGACAGCTGCTGATTTGGACAGCTTGAAATGGATTTGGACAAATTTATGGCAGACAAAGCTATAAATGACTACGAGTCATTTATAGTGACCGTTCCATACCTCAGAATAGAATAGAATAGAATAGAATAGAATAGAATAGAATAGAATAGAACAGAACAGAATAGAATAGAATTCTTTACTGGCCAAGTGTGATTGGACATACAAGGAATTTGTCTTGGTGCAAATACTCTCAGTATACATAAAAGAAAAGATACATTCGTCAAGAGTCAAGAATCGTAAGATACAACACTTAATAATAGTCATAGGGTACAATTAGCAATCAAATCATACTAGGAAACAGTCAATATATATTGTAATGATACAAGCAACAAAGTTACAGTCATACAGGGAGGAGATGGGTGAAAGGTGTGATGAGAAGATTAATAGTAATAGTAATGCAGACTTTGTAAATAGTTGGACAGTGTTGAGGGAATTATTTGTTTAGCAGAGTGATGGCGTTTGGGAAAAAACTGTTCTTGTGTCTAGTTGTTCTGGTGTGGAGTGCTCTATAGTGTCGTTCTGAGGGTAGGAATTGAAACAGTTTATGTCTGGGGTGAGGGGTCTGTAAATATTTTCACAGCCCTCTCAGTCATAATAGGATTTTACACAGCCTTCTCCTGAATCAATCAAGTCATCATTATTTTCCTTTTTTATAATTTGAAGATTTCTGTTGGGTGGTATTTAACTATTAAGCTTTAATAGTTTTATACTTTATACAAACTGCTATATATTTCTGTATTGCAACATCTGGCAATAAAAAAACACACAAGATGATGATGACAAAGTATACTTCTTCAAAACCTCTGGAAGGACAGAAGTTGCTATTTTTGTTTTCATCTTGATGTTTACAACTTGACCTTAAGTTTCACAATCAAAATACGTTAAGTGTTCTTTTCCTGGTAAGATTTTTCTTGGTATAGATTATTTGTTTGAACATTAGCTTTTATGCAGTTATGCTGGAGTTGCTTTTCTGAGTATTTTGTTTACCTCCTACCAGTGGGTTTCTGCTGTTTTGTTTTGTGAATGTTATGGATTAATTTTTGAAAGTATGGCTGGGTATGAGAGTATTTTTAAGGATGGAAACAGTAAGCCTCCAATTCCCATTGTTAAGGGAAAGCTGCATACAATTGTTTGCTCTCTATCATCTGGGGATATAATTCCATCAACCTTAAGGTTCTGCAGCCCACCTAATTGTCAGAAAGTAAATAGTCTCCTTTGGTCTAGAAAAGAGCCAAAAAGAAAGCATGTGGGTTCAAAAGCTCCCCTTGGTAGAAGCTGTTGATGCTGTCTAGCAAGATCTTTCAACTTTTCAGTTTGGTTTTTCAACTAGACATGACAATGCCAAGGACTGAGCATTGACTGAATGTTGGCTTGTCTACATGTAGGCCACCACTGGCCCATAACCTTTTATTTATTCTTAGTGCTGGGACAGAAGTCTGAGCTGTTAAACCAAATCTTGCTTAAGAATACTTTGTTGAGAAAAATCACAATTAGCTGGGTTCACCACTGCAATAAACACATACATTATGAATTAACATATGTTAACACCCAGGGCAAAGTAAGATTCCAGCTATCTGCTTTTCATAGATCTTATGCTTACCAAGGTGAGCAAGCTGTGGTTTTTGAGACAGAAGAATTAGATGTGCTGTCAGGGGGAGGAAAGCTAAGAACCAAGGATGCTGGTCCCTTTGAATAATACCAAGAATGGGGAGAAGATAGCTAGTTCTGATATAACAGTTAAGATTCAAATTCCAAATAATTATGGATCATATAGTGGATTTTGTCTCAGCCATTATATCTCAAGCTCGCCTATTTCATTTTGGTCACAAGCACAGCATTAGGGGAAAATGGGGCTGGATTTCTAGCATATGCTTAGATCAAACCAAGCTAACTATGTTATGGCTTAGCCTGGGCAATGTGGAAACCCAGCCATTATATCCTTAATTTGTCATACATGGCTGAAAGTGCCTGGCAAAATATTAATTCTCACTGTCTTAAGTGCCAATTTAGAGACAAAGAACAGGAACTTGCTGGAGTTAAAGCCCAGTCACAATCTGAATCAAAGCACTAATTCTGGTGACAGGGACATTGAACTCTTCTCCTTGCCATATTATTTCGCAATGTGCATCTGCAGACCAACAGGTTGGCAATTGCTGGGATCCATCCACCTCCAACACTAAACCCGTAGAGTTTGAACTTACAAGAAACAAGAGATCATTTCTTAATTCTGGCTCATAAATCTGTCCACTCTTATCGGTACGCTTTTCCACTCATTCCCAAGGTCAGTTTTGAAATGGAGAAACCATTGCCTCCCTTCTCTCCATCCATTGAAAAAAAGCAGTAAAAAAGATAGACAGATAGGACCTGGCAGCCAGAGATGAGCAACCGGAGGTCAAATAACCTATTAGCTGCTGCCAGAAAGGATGCCAACATCACTTAGTGTTACAGAAATTCATAGTGAAATTGACAGGATCCAACTAATGGGCATTAACATGAGAGATTAGAAATGAGTATTGGAAGCCTGGCTAAGGCACCATGAAATGACAGGAAAGGGAAGGCAGGCTGAATGCAAGGACTGGTTTTGAATGAAATTAGTTGAATCCAAGTGAAGTTTATAACAAAAGGTTGCAGATGGAAGGCATCCATTTCAGGATTCCAGTTGTTTCAATATCATTCTTCTCTTCCATTGATCTTCTTGATGTTGTCAGCATTTTGTGACCTTTAAATACTCTTAACTTTCAGTACTTAAGTACTCTCTCTCCCCATTTCCCATTTTTTGGTTCTGTAAGCTTTAGGATTCAGATAAATCTGCAGTTTAAAAAAAACAACAACCTCATTTTCTGTAATTTTTTTTTTTTTTACCATCATCATGTACGGACACTTTGCAATAATGAATTACATTTGATTTTACCTTAACGTGTATCATGCCGTGCTCTCCTGGTTGACGTAGAACATGATGTCACATTTACAAGAATATATAGCAGATATCAATAAATGAGAATTTTTCTAGCTCGGGTTTGAAATGAGGAGTCCTTGGTGCTCTCCAAGCTTGTTTTCTTGCAGACATTTCATTACCCAAACTGGGTAACATCATCAGTGCTGGTTTGAGTAACAAAACACCTGTGGAAAACAACTAAGCACAGAGAGCACCAAGGACCCACATAGCAGATAGAAATTAGTACACTTTCCAGTTTGAGAGCTGCTGAGCTGTAGTAGTTCCCAGCATCTTTCACTATATGGGCATCTCAAAACCTTGACCTTTGTGTATGTCACCAGATACAAAAGAAGGCTTCAGTTGCCAGGGCCCCTCACTCCTTCTTGCAAATTTTGACACAGCTGCCTTCCCATCAGCTTGCCATGATTATCTGCAATTATAATCTTCCAGAGGTTGAGTTCCCTGATCCATACTCTCTGGAGTAGCAAAATAAATTCTCGAGGAAAGGAATTGTCTTTACAGTTGTTTGATAACTCCTGCCATTTTCTTCATATTTGTTTACAAATGGAGTGCAGTCAGTTCCACCACAGAATACCTTTGACCCGCTTGCTATGAGTTAAGGTAAATACCATGGTCAATCTTCTAGGCCGGTGTTGGGCAGGGAATTCTGGGAGTTGAAGTTTCCCAGGGAGACTTCAGAGAGAACAAAGTTGCCAATGTTGAGAAATATTGGACTAGGCAGCTTGTCTTTTTGGAAAGAAGCACATTATAATTTACTTCTCTTAACCTTTTGGTGAACTTTTAGGAGGAAAGACTAGAGAATGAAGCAAGAATGGTTCTGAATGGTTACCATTAGGATTTTTTTATTTTTTCTTTACAATTCATAGTTGAACGTGTGTACCAAATTAACTGAAGCTTTATGTTTTGATTAGTCTGAGACTACAAATAATTAAAGAGAATGAGATGCCATTGATAGATTTCCCTTGTAATAAACTAAAATGGCCGCTTTCATGATACGTTGTGCTAAACTGTTCCAAAAATGTACTGTGCACTGCATTATGTACATACTTTGTTCTTAGAATTTATCACTATCCACCTTCTTTAGAAAATCTCCAATATTTATGTTAGGAAGCAAAAGGAAGAACATTTCCTTATTGAGAGTTGAATTTTGCTTATGTCCAGCATGTATTCCCTTCCTCGCCTTTGCTAAATTCAGAAACTACAAACCTTGCCCTGGTCTTCAGCTAGGAGTGAGTCCAAAGGCAGTCATTCTTCACTGAGGAACAGATGTGAAATAATCAAGCCATACAGACACATATATGAACCAAAAGTGGATGCACAACAGTGGTGATATTCAACTGGTTCACACCGGTTCAGCAGAACCGGTAACGATAATTTGGTGTGGGTTGCCAAACAGTTAGCGATTTCTGGCAGGCCACACCCCCGAAATGGTCATCCAGTCGCTGCTCACTCACTTGCCCCCCCAATTCTCGCTCACCCCGCCTGACTCTTGCCCCGCCCAGTCACTCCTCACTCCATACTGGGTCTTCATGGCTTAACCTGCCTTCCTATATGGTGCCTGGCCCTGTGCCCCAAATGAGCAGCTCTGATCTTCCTGCTCACAGGTGAACCTGCGAGTTGCGCTAGGCCCCCAGCATCCCCAGAGCTTGCCTCCCCCACCATCCCCCAAGTTTGCCAAGCCCCCCCGTTCCCGGGCTCATTTGGTAACTTCGTTGCTGGCATGGTTCCATCCCAGGCGGGAGCACTGGCTGCAGCCTAGCTAGCTGTTCCCCCCATCCCTGGACTCACCTGACAGGACCGGGAGGGTGGATGTCCCGGGATGCACATGTGCGCAATTTGCTGCGGCCGCACCTTTCCTCCTTTCCCCCTGGGAGGAGGACGTGGGCAACGGAGGCCGGAGCAGCAGCACCACTTGTTTTCTTCCTTCTCCCAGGGCACCAGCCTGGCCTAGACAGTGGGTGGGCAGCCTTTGGGGGCATCTCTATTGCACTGGGGCTGAAAGGGGCAGTGGAGGTGCCCATGTGCAGCAGCCCCGGTACTTCCGCCCGCCCCCCCCCAGAATACCACTGCTGCAGATGTTTGCTTTCTTCCTTTGGTCCTCTGGTACGGCTGCGGCCCGCGTCCTCATTCTCATCCTCCAGCCTCCATTGCCTGCATCCTCCTCCCCGCGGAAGGAAGAAAAGTGCAGCCGCAGCATGGTCCGGCCTCCATTGCCCACATTCTCCTCCCAGGGGGAAAGGCGCGGCCACAGCATGCTCCAGCCTCCATTGCCTGTGTCCTCCTCCCGGAGGGAAAGGAAGGTGTGGCCGCAGCATGTTCTGGCCTCAGTTGACCACATCCTCTTCCTCCTCCCAGGGGGAAAGGAAGAAAGGTGAAGCTGCAGCATGCTCCAGCCTCCACCCCCCACCCCCCCCGCACCTTCTTTCTGCCTCTTTGCGCCACCTGCTGCTCTGGAGCTTGCCGGATCATTTTGTCCCAGTCAGATTAGGTGTGTGTGTGTGAGAGAGAGCGAGTCTTGGGGAGGGCGGGGGGAGACTGGCCACTGAACTAAGTGCCAAGACGTGACTTGTGTCTCCATAGCGGTGCAAAGCAACTGTCCTTGAGCAAATGGTGGTGGGTCCCCCTGCTTACTTTCCGGGCATTTGTCCTGGAGGTGGAAAGATCCAGGGCACCAAGTAAGTCACCTAGAGACTACCCTTCCCGTGCCCCCAGTCCCATTTCTATCCAGGAGGGCCAGAGCAGATGCAAAGTGCGTGTAGCTTCGGCAGCCCGAGTCCAGATTGCTGGACACTGTCTGGGGGCATTTGCATGGCCCTTGTGGCATCTGCTGTGATGGGCATGCATGAAGTTGCATTAGCTCCTTGGAGGTTACTGGCTTTCCTGGCTTCCTGTGCCCTATCGGAACACCCCGTTTTCTGGGAGTCCGTGTGGCTGCAGACAACAAGGCTCTCCTCTCAATTAGGGAAGGGAACCGAGCTGTGGGGTCCCACTGCAGCCGAAGGAGAAAGTGGCATTGGGCTTTTTGTGAAGGGAGGAAACATGAAACATTTCATCCCCTGGGAGAAGCTCCCACCGGCAGAGTGCTGTGACCAGGAGGGCGGGATCCTGGCTGCCTCCTGTAGCAGCGCCTGCTGCAGCAGTTCCTCCACCGCCCTCCTGACCAGGGGCGTGTCTCTGTGTGTGTGTGTGTGAGAGCAAAAAAGAGGGAGAGCAAGAGAAAGAAAGAGAGAAAAAGAGAAAGAAAAAAAAAGAAATAAGAAGGGGGAGAGAGAAAAAAAACTGTGCTATTATTTTTAATTCACAAGGAATGGCTGGGAGGGGACATGAGTGACATTGAGTTGGCCACACCCACCCAGTCACATGACCAAGCCACGCCCACCCACCACATGACCACCAAGCCACGCCCACCAAATAAGCCATGCCCACAGAACCAGTAGTAAAAATTTTTGAACCCCACCACTGGTGCAGAAGGTTTCCAGTTCAAAGTGCGACCATTCTGGAAAGGCTCCAAGCCTGCAATCTCCTATTTTGAGCTTAAATTGGAATTCTGAATTTTGACTAGGCTGGTTTTGAACTCAGAATACTTTCAGAAGGATCAGAACAGAAGATTTGGAACAGCTGTTTCTAACTCAGCAATGTTTATCATGCCAGTAATGAACAAGGGTTTTGATTCTTCCGATGCAAGATTAGAATGTGATTTTATTAAAGGGTAGCACCTGGTGTCCTCCTACTATAGAAACAACCAAGCATGTGACAATGTGACTGGACTACAAGAAGAAAAGAGCCGCCTACTCTTTGTGACTATGAAAACAAAAAGCTATATTTGATTTGGGTTTTTTTTTTTTAAATGACAGAAACATGGCCATTTCAAAGCAAAAGACTTTGATTCAGTACATCATGAGCAAAACATTCACACAGATTATCCACAATTGTTTTACAAGGTATGACCTTAAAACAATGCTTGGTTTATGTACGTACACATTTATACATTTTTTTTCATTTGAAGTATTACCAAAGGTACTTGGATCACAATGAAAATAAACAAATAACAATCTCTGTTCCCCTCTCTCCGTCTCTTTATCTAAACTCAGTGCCGCCCAAGCCTCCATGCATATGAACAGCAAAAGACGATTTAAGACACAGAAATGTGATTTTTTTAAAAAATCATGGAATGAGCAGGATCTTCATTCGCTCTTCTTCAGTTCCATAATATACAGTACATTCACCAAGATTAGGAAAAAAAATAATGTTCACAATGCCTCTAAGTTCCCTTTTTTAAATTTAAAAAATGTAAATGCATCCTTCGTTAAAAACAGTTCCATCAATAATTTTAACATTTTATTCTGAGGTTTCAGGTGCAAAAGCCATATGGAAGTCCGAGGTATATGAGAGAATACAGAAAATTTGTTCTTGTTCCCTAAAAGAGGCTGCCAGACCTAATTTTTATTGCTGTAGGCTTGATTTCCGCCCCATCCCCTTTTAAAATCTCATTGCTGAAAACTATTGTTACCTTTCTGGGTTATGCTCAAATCAGTAATGGAGGGTTAAATTCTAGAGCAAGGTTTCTCAACCTTGGTGACTTTAAGATGGTGGACTTCAACTCCCAGAATTCCCCAGCCACTCACCTTAAAGTTGCCACGGTTGAGAAACACTGCTCTAGAGAAATTATTTGCAAATTGTAATATATATAAAGGAAAACATTATTTTGATTGCCAATTGAGCAACATTTTTATGACAATTGTATCTAAAATATAGTTGGCTAAAGAAGAATGCAATAAATCACTGACTGAGGTCATGGAAAAAACATCAAGCACTGCTGATTAGAAAGAATCCATATTTTCACAGGATATTCCTAGCAATGCTTCCATGGTTATGTGAGTTTACAAAAGCATCTTTATGTCATGAAAAGGAAATACTATTATTGTGTGGGAAAGCAAGCATTTTTTCTCCCAGAGGAAGTACGTTATTGAATTGCTGCAATAAATCTGTCAAATAACGTACTGTATACTGCTGCCTTTTACAACACTGAAATATCTTCTAAAGAAAATAGAAAAAAGAAGGTAAAGAATTGAATTTCTAAAGCAGTTAGCAGAACCAGCCAACTGGTATTATTATTTTTCTGAACACTTAAATCCTCTTTGGGGATAGCATGGCTTCCATTGATTTCAACGGATGCTAGAGGGGTAGGGAAAAAAACAACCCTAGAAAGACAGACTTACGGATGTATCCATTAACTTGAATGGAAGAACAGCTCTGACATTCCAGCTAGAATTCTTTGGCCAAAATGCTAAAATTTCCAACTGAGCAAGTGCTCAGCGTGTTCACAGCCAACAATCTGCTAAAGCTCTTCTTGAATTGGAACAGTTTTCCCCACTACAATATAATAATATCGGATACAAACTGCTGAAAGAGATACCATGGCTCAGCGGGAGAGTACATGTGTACTCCACAAAAAGCCCCAGTTGCAGGTTTTGCTATCCCTTGGAACAATTGAAGACAAACCTGTCTGGAATCCTACAAAGTTGATTTTTGAGCAAAAGAATATGACATATTAACAGCTTCCTATGTTTCTAAGCCCAATGTCTGGTTAAGAAGGGATCATCCAAGTTGGCGGAAATCTGCTGCCACTGTTGAAATGGGCTACCAAAATTGAGTTGGTGTAAGACAGATTTCTTATGTTGCCCTTGAAATATCCACAGCATGTATATATATATCTCCTATATAAATCAGGTGGAAGTAACCATAATATAGCAGCTGCATCAAAGACTGCATCAAAGAAACTACATTGGATTTCAGCAATAATCTGGGGGGGAAATATCTTAACTCACCTAAAAATGTATACACCGTATATACCAGCTCCAGAGATGATGCTGAATATCCAGTTCCCAAAACTAGAGCATTGATCATGGAGCTTGTTTTGTGTGTGCGTGCGTGTGTGTGTGTGTATAGAGGGGGGGGGGAGTGGGAGAGGGAGGGAGGAAGAGAGAGAGGCAGAGAGTGTGAGTGTATAGTGGTAAGATGTTCCTCCCTGGTTACCAGACTATTAAAATCTTTTTTAATGCTGCTGTTTTAACGCTGATTCAAATTTGCATTTTTCTGAACTTCAGTACCAGGTACCTCTAAAAAAGAAATGATTGCAGGTTGAAGTTGCTTGGAATGTAATTTAAAAAAAAAAAATCACCAGGCTTTTATTTCCAGGCCTCTACTATTTTAATACATTATAATTCACCAGAGGGGGAAAAGATCATCAAAGAAAGCACCATTACCATCTAAATTAAAACTGGCTTACACTTAATCTATGCAAGGTTTCTATCCCAAGTATTAACTCATATACCTTTCTTGAAATGTAGACTGAAAATTATTCTAGGCAAAGCCATGGCTTTTTCCCCCCCCTTATGTTTTATACTAAAAGGACCATCAACATGGACAGAACTACAGCAAATTGTTATTTCAAATATTTATAAAATGGTCTCTCTCTCTCTGGAGATCACAGCAGCTTAATTTAAAGAACTAATTTGCAAGGAATCAGACTTTCGGAGTATGATAATCACTTTCTGATCACTATGTCCGTCCTGGCTGAGGATTGAGTCGAAAGCTGGGGAGTGGTCAGCATCAGGGGCGGAGCTAAGCTAAGCAGCTTTGACAGGCTCAGTGCAATCAGCTAGGAGACAGAGTTAGCTCATGCCTGGCCTATCGTAACCTTATAAGGGAGAAATGAAGGATCTTAGAACAGTAAGCTAAGTGATCTGTATTCTCTTTATATAACTTGAATATTTGCCCTCTTGAAAGATAGAAAGAAATGGTTGTCTATGTACAACCATTTTACCGCTTTGTGGTCAGAAGGAATGCATATTAAAGGGGATGCTGCATCCCCAAAAAGGTCCTGGAAGAGTCATAAAAGCTGAAGTTTTAGCTGGCATGGATTATGCTGAGATGTTTGCAGTTCTTAGTCTTAAAGGCACATCTGAAAACATATTGGAAGTTCCACTGAGCTGAAGGTGGCTTATAGCTAAGTGTCACTCAATAACATTTTTAGTGCTAAGTTAGTTACTCCTGACTGAATTTCTGAGGGGGAGAAAGAAAGTAGAAATGTACTTCCATCCTTTCCAATAGTGTCCTGAGACCTTAAATTGGGTCCCTTCCCTGGATAGAACATATAGATTTTCCCTCCTATGTCACTGGCATCTGCCCATAAAAGAATTCCCAGGAGGACATGGGTTTTTACTATGTCTTATGGTAGGGGATGACCCGGGCATAGAAGTGTATTTTGAATGGCAGGCTAAGAAGCAAAGTTTTTTTCCAACAAGAGAGCACCAAAACATCCCACATAAGTTTCTTATGAAAAAATTCAAAAAGGACAAAAGCCCTTTGAATCTAATGCAACTCTGTGTTATGACTAAAATACCTGTTGAGATTTGACCAAAACATCCTATAAGTACATTAGTCAGCAGATTAATTTGTAGTGCTGAATGTATATAAAATCTGTCACCAGTATAGAGCAGAAAATCACAGGGCTTCGGGTCCTTTTTCTAGATTAATTCTGGTACAGGCCCAGAGTAGCAATTAAGGGGAGGCAGATGTTCTTGACTCCCACTAGACCTGTCTTTGTGTTTTAGGAATGGCCTAGACCCCTGGATGGACTTCAACTCCCAGAATTCCTCAGCCAGCAAAGCAAAGCTGGCTGAGGAATTCTGGGAATTGAAGTCCACAAGTCTTAAAGTTGTCAAGGTTGGAGACCCCTGGCCTAGACTGTACACAATTAGCAGCAATAGATATACTAAGAATAAGAGACAGCTTGTGCTCTATAATCTGGCAATTACTTACAGGAATTGCATTGCCCCACTTTCAACCATTCCCCCCCAAGAAATCAAGCTGGGGTTTCTGGAACACCAAACCAGGGCAACTATAACGTTGGTGTATCATATTGGTACCAACACCTCTCAACTTAGAGAGTGAAGTAAAGCAGCAAAGTATCTATTTGGCAAAAAAAAAACACCAAAACCCGAAATCATCAACTCTGAATTTATCCTGCCTTTCTTTAAAAATGGCTGCACAAAGTATTTCCTGCTATTAAAGATTAAGTTGCAAGCAGCTCTATTTAGAAGTACAGGAATTTACAGGAGGGCTTTCTTTTACTCTAATTCTGCATTTTATTCCTAATTTTTACAGATTTACAGAAATTTCCCAATGAGTTGGATGCTCTAAATGTTGCTGAACTACAACTTCCATCAGCCTTACCTAACATAGCCAATGGTGCAAGAGGTTTCAAAACAATAATCCAAACCGCACAGAAAGGGCCCTACGTCCCCTTGTCCCTGCCTTATACATTAGGGTTTTCAGCCTAATATGATCATCTCTAAAAGCCACTTCTGCAAGCCAATTGCATTTTCTTCAGGGAAGAAAAGGGTTTCAAGTAGTTGTGAGAATTTCAAACTTTTTCATACTTTCTTATTTTGACTTTGTATATCTTTCTCTGGTTGACAACTTGGAGGGTTTTTTTTTTATAAAAAAAATAGGACCTCTTATCAACACTTCTGCCCTTCTTTTCCCCCAAAATAGAGTTGGCTCTCTAAAGGGAAAAAGACACAGCACTTTTGAGTTAAATTTGTTCAGGAGTTGCTGACAAATAAAACAGCCCTTCAGTGATTATGCCAAGCTTCACCTCAGCGGTCACCTAACCAGACAAAACAATCCATAATACCATAAAACAGTGAATAAATTTGAATGGCAAACTAAACTCTCTACTGGGAGTTACTAATGCAGCTCGGAGACCAAATGTTGATTGAGCAGGCTGCTAATCTGATACAACGTTGAACTACATTACAGTATTCAGCTACACCCAAAAGTGAATTTTTCTCCCCAGTTTTAGAACCAAGTGTTCTAAAGGACACATCAAGTAGGAGGGATTGTCTTTAAAGTAATATCTGTCTATCTATCCATCTATTTAATCATACATATTGATAGCCTTGAACAGGGCACATGCAAACCTCCAGACTCTGCAGACTTCATAAATAATGAACAAAAGTTAGCAATGGCTAGCAAAAGTATGCAAATTCCTTCAAAATGGCCAATTTACGCAATTTCATCAAATGCAAACCAAAACAGTAATCGAACGGACTTCTGTTTCCATCTGTGCATGTGTCAACCTGCCTGCAAATTGCATGTTGATCACCCAGTGCAGCCAAGAGGAAGAAGTCACAAGCACTATCTTTCTGGTTGAACATCTTAACATTAACTGTCTTGCCTCCAACAATATTATAAATAAGGCAAGACTACCCAGCCCTTGAGCTCTGCTTCTTTGTTTATAGTTTACAAATTTGTTTGTTTTTTTTTAAAAAAGGAAGTAGTACAAACACAAGATTTGTCCAAGCCAACTTCTTTATCCAATTGGAACAGCTTTTGGCTAAGTAACTGTTGATGCAGTGTAAGGAACACAGGTGTTGTCAGAAAACTATTTTAATTATTTACAGAATGATCATTGGAAGGATTACATAAAATACAGAAGAAAAATGTACACCTCTAACAGAAACGAGAAAAAAAATGATGTCGAGCGAACTCACAGACTATAGGGTCACAAAAGCACTTAAATAAGGCAAACAAGGAACAAAAGGGGGTGGAGGATCACAAACACTGCATGGGAAATAAAACAGAAATGCAAATTGAGGTTTTGTGTTTTTCAAATGGAAAATTAAAAAAAATAATAATCAAGATTCGAAACAGATGATGTTCCCACTAGCAAAATTTTGCTCACGCCAGCAGCCATTATTAGAATTACTGGTGCATTCAACCTTCTCTAACATAGCCTGAAACTTGCCACTTCCACCACACAAACTTCCCAGCACTGATGGGAATGCCATCTTTGCGAAGTTTCACATTTTATCTCCTACAATACACACTTGTGTGGCTGCGTGTACAGTTTTAAATTGTGCAAGAACAGGGAAAGTTGTTTCGCTTCCCTCCTCCAACTAAGGAGGTTACACTACAGCACGCGAGATTCAGTTTTGCTGCCAATGCATTTTGAAATCAATTCCCTTGCGAGAGGGACCTTCTGTTAAAAAAGGGATTTTGAGCCTTGGTTTTCAAATTCTGACCACGCGTCGTTCAGCTCCATGAAGATCATTTTGGCATAGTGCTCATAAGGCTGCCCCGTAGCCTGTAAACAAACAAACAAACAAACAACTGAATTACAGTGCAACTGTTCAACCGCAAAAGCGAGCAAACTTAACTTCCAACACAAGCAATTAGCTTTATTTCTGGAGTTAAGAAGAAATCTGCAGTAATATTACTATCTGCACACTGAGTTCCTCTATTCACAATTCTTATGTTTTTCAAAGAAGGATAAGTGCACTGAATGAGCTCTGAACTGGGTTTTTTCTCAGCGGGACATGATCAACCAATTGCCCATTGGAGAAGAATAAGAATGATTTTGAGTTCAGATGTCAATATGGAACCACGTGCCACTGAGGACAAACTATCTGAATGATTTCCCCTTCCTGTTCCAGAAATAGTTAGCAGGTACTGTAGTCCTTGACTTATTTACAGTCAGCATGTAGTCCTTGAAGTAAAGACAGACACCCCTCCCAAAGTTACTTATGATCCAGTTGCAAAGTTCTGACAGTTGCCCCCCCCCCCCACCGACCACATTTTGGGCCCTTGGCAACTAGCCCACCTATATGGCATTTTTGCCAAAAACTGGCATTTACATCTGGGTTGGGGAGGTTGGAATGGGCAGGTTCTCTTAAGGTTCTTCAGTCGAGGCCTACTTATAATCAAAAACCTTGTTCCCTGAAGCAACTACCCCAAGAAAGGTGACAGCAACTCCCCTCCCTTTATGCATATTCCATAAACTAGGAAGATTTGATGAAGCCCTTCCACGATCCCCTATATATTGTTTCTGTGGCAGCAAACTAGGCTTGTTTTTAAACACTGCACACCCAAAGCAATGATAGTTATCAGAGTGTGTGATGCAGTTTAACTTTTGACAACAGCTGTATGTATGCATGGGGGGCTGGCAGTCATAATTAAAAAATGAGTCATTGGTACCTTTTTTGAAGAGGGCCATTAAACAACCAGTTGTAAGCGAAGGTCTACCTGTAATTAGCATCCGTGTGAATAATGTTCCTGTATCTGTTTGTGAGTATTTACCAAGCACTCACCTTATCTGGATGAACGACAAGCACTGCTTTTCTATAGTACTTTTTGACCTGGTCAGGGGTAACCAGGTCTGCCATCCCAACTGGCTTCCATTTGGTTTCACCTTCCCAAAGCACAGTGTGAAGAGTAGATAATAATGCTCTTATATTCCTCTCTTTTCCATCAATCCAGTCTAGAAGCTGGCAGAAGAAAAGGGAAGGAATGGGAATTCGCATAAGCCAAATGTTGCACAATATATAATTGACACAATATGTTTCTTTTTATTGCTACCGGTAGCAATATTTGTTATCTGACAATGTCCATATTTCATGACATTTAATGCACTCTTTCTAACAGCCACTGACCTACTTTGCTCGTGATGAGTTCACAACTGTTTCTGCTTAACTATTATAGCAGTGAGCTAATCTCCACTTAAATTCACCACTTCTTAATATACAGAAGCTTTTACCCATTTGTTTTTCCTATCAATGCACCTATTGGCGATCAATCCCAACTGTGCAAATCCTCGACAGGTTACACTCTCAGTCCCTTGTCTTGCAATAGATATTTCTGATATTGATAGGGATGCTTTTTAGGATCTTTTCTGGCTCTGCTACTTGACTTCCTTTTAACTGAAAATTCCAAAAACAGAACCTGAGATCTCTTATTTATGCCCACCAAGGCATCCACCTTTCTTCCTATGGCACTTTATTTTGTAGCCTTGCCTCTTCTATTGCAAATTCTTTTTGCACTGTGTACAAAAACTTGGTCAAAAACACAGCAAGAATCTGAAGCAAGGCAAAATGTTCAGCATATATGCTACAAACCTTTAATTTTAGAGGGTCCATATCTTTAGATAGTTCTTGCTTTCTCATCTCAGCAATGGTCTTGGGTCCTTTTCTGTCAAACTTTGCTGAAAAGCCTTGATTTGACAAAAGGTCTTCAAAGTCATTTTCTGAAACTTTGGGTTTGTGTCCTGGCAAAGAAGAAAAAAGAAGCTAGGCATTTTCCTGTTGATAGAAAATTTACACAGAAATGACAGATTTGTTATCCATTACTCCTGTTGGTCATTGCTGAGCCACTATCTTTCAGGAAATGGTTACATCTCCTTGCTCAGAAACAAATCCAACTTTTTTCAACAGGGATTATTCCTGAATTAATGTGTTCCCTTGATGCAGACTAAGGGAAAAACCGATGGTTTACTAGACTGCTATCTTCCTTATAAGGCCACTAGATGTTACAAGTCAATTCAATCAGTTTGTTATTTACATGTTTCCAGTTAAGAATCTCAACATAGCCCAGAAATTAATGGTGAGATCTGAGAAAATCTTGGTTCAAGAATTTCATCATAGCCACACAATGATTAGGTAGCATGAGGTAAGTAAACATTCCTATTCATTTTCTTCTCTCAGTCTACACCAATGCTGTCAAGCTCGCGACCCGTGGCCCGTATCCGTCATGCGCTGGCCACACCCACGCCCGGTTTAGTGAAGGGGGAAAAAGCCACGATACATCACGTGATGATGCCATGACGACGCGAGTTTGACACCCCTAGTCTACAGCTCTCACATTGGCAGTGTAAGAGATCTATAAATTGGTGCAATAGCAAGTTTCAACCCTTTATTATATTCAGAGAATGATTAGGTGGCCTTGGATCAACCATTAGGGAAGATGTGCTCTGAAGCAGAGAGCTCCTTGGTCCTCTGTTAAAGCAGGAATAAACAACCTACAGTACTCCAGGTATTGTCGAATTACAACTCTCAGCAACCCTCTCCAACGTTGAGCAAGGGTGAAGGGTGATGGAAGAATTCCCAGCCAAAGAAAAAAGTTTCAATCTACTGGTCAGGAAAGACCCTATATGCATCTACCCTCCTGGCCTTACCTCCGCCCAAGATAATGGAGATGAAGATTATCCCTTATACTTTCGGTAGGCAATTATCTAAATTACCCCCAACTCACCAGTTTCCTGGACAAACATAAGAGCCTCTTCCAATTGGTTAAATACAGCCATTTTTAATGAAAAGAAAAACGAAGGAATGTTCCTAAATTTAGATGCACACTCCTTAAATTGTGAAAGCTGGAGAGCTACATAAATCAATTTGATTGTGCTAGAATTGCCTTCCTGGACATAGACATAACTCCCAGCCCACCTTGTACAGTCAATCAGATTTTTTATTTAATTAGATTTAACTTCCAAATCCAGAACCACTTTGAGCAGCTCACAAGAACATAACAGAAACACAAAATATAACATTAGCATCGGTACAGACAACTTATTACACACGCAGACACACACACAGAGGGGGGAGGGGAGGCATTAAAAAAAAAATCTAAAAAGTTGTCACATCCACTCACTTCCATTTTACCATACAGAAGCATGGAGCAAACTTGCCCTGGTGTGGAGGCCAAGCAGATCCCATTCAGCCCTACAGTGAGGGCTGCTCACTCTGATGTAAATTAAAAAGAGAGCGAGGAAATGGAGAAATTTGGAAGTGGGCATGCTCTATTTCAAGGGATACTTCATTTTGACTATGTGAACGACTTAAAAAAAAAAATCTTGGAATCAGGAATTTAACTGTGCTGTCTCAGTTAGATAGTCAGAAAAACCTGTCCCCTTAAAATTAATGGGGCCGTTGAAAATGTGTATGGTAAACCATTACAGGCCAATGCAAGTCTGATGTCACATACTCACCAAAGCCAGGGGCTCGGATGCCTCTCTCCTCCCGCCCTCCGATTACACTGAAATTCACAGTGTAGTTGGGTTTGGGTTGTGTGCCCAACTTGGCTTGTTCCGGAGGTTTGGGCTGGGGTGGCGGTTGCCATGAAGTGCCAGTGGTTTGTGGCTTGCTTGTCTGCCACTGAGTCCCCGCTGATTTTTGAGCTGACTTGGCCGCAAAACTGCCAGCTGAGAAGCCTCCACTAGATGTTCCTAGATAAGAAACAATTGGACACTTTCATGAACTAAATTATGCTCGAGTCAGAAGGGAAACCTTTCCAAGAGCAACCCTATTGCAACGTTGGTGGTAAGAAGGGTGTTCTTAAACGTAATTCAACAAGCAGCACCCCAAGCCAGAATCATTAGTAAAAAGGGTGGCAGGATCTTTCAATACTCCAAACTGCAAATATCAGTGACTGCACTGTACTGATATGCTATACAGGTAATCCTCAACTTACAATCACGACCGAGCCCAAAATTTATACTATACCCATTTTATGACCTTTCTTGTTGCAATGGTTAAGTGAACTCCTGCAATTGTTAAGTTAGTCACACAGTTGGTAAGTGGCTTTGCCATTGACATTGCCTGTCAAAAGATCATCACAGGGATTACATGACCCTGGGACACTGTGACCCTCGTAAATATGAACCAGATGCAAAGCATCCTCATTTTGAAGATGTGACAATGAGGATGCTGTAATGGTTGTAAGCGTGAAAAACAGTCATGTGTCGCTTTTTTCCAGTCCTGTTGTAACTTCAAAGAGTTACTAAATGAATGGTTGCAGACCAAGGACTACCTGTGGTCTAAGCTAGCCTGGACAGACACAAGGTAAAGGCTTGCAGTAACTCTTAGTGCTGATCTTTCAACCTAAGTTAAATGGTGGAAAGCATATAAACTTTCTTTCCATGAGAGGGAAGGGAAGGGAAGGGAAGGGAAGGGAAAACAGAGGAGCTCAAATTGGGAGAAGCTACTGACATCACACCTGCTTGTGAATACAATCTTCAATACCATCAGCCACCCCAACAAGAAATTGAACAAAGTCATGCCCAAAATGAATGGCCGTATTTGGGAAATTGTTAAGTTGCCTGAATACAAAAGAATAAAGAAAGGGTATTCATTTTTCAAAATGAAGGATGACTTATCACTGGCATCAGATTTTTGTACGTGAGGGTTGCACATGTACCAATTGAGACAGCATATTTAGAAGTAGGGGTAGCCAATGAGGTTTTTGGACTATAGCTTCATCAGCCTCAGCCCACAAGGCCAATGGTAAAGGAATGTGAGAGCTGCTGTTCAAAGCACCTGAAAAATGGCAGTCACCCACCCTCACGGAATAATAGTATTATATTTTTATTACTTTTTTCAGAAAAGAAAAATGCACAGTTGCACGAAGAAAACAACAGTCTAATAATGAAACCATCAGGAGTCCTGTGCTGAGCTGGCAGGATACAAATGTAATAACTAGTAAGTAAAGATTAAATTAAACGATGCACACACACAAAAAAGGCTTTCTGTGCAGGAATTGCTCATCTAATAATCCAGCCCCAATTCTTCTGACAGTCAGAGTTATTTGGAGAGGCAATTCTTTTTGTATCTCCTCGAGATCCGCTGGATTTGTTCCAAAATTTTCCTGAAATATGAACAAGTAGGACAAAGACCTTGTTCTGGGGACCTCAGTGGCGAGTAGTCCTTGACTTACAACAGTTTATTTAGTGATCATTCAAAGTTACAACGGCACTGCAAAAAGCAACTTATGTTATGACCGTTTTTCACACTTACGAACCATTGCATCCTCATGATCACATGATCATAATTCAGACGCTTGGCAACTGACTCACATTTATGACGATGGCAGCGTCCACGTGATCCCCTTTTGCGACCTTCTGACAAGCAAAGTCAATGGGGAAACCAGGTTCACTTAACAAACGTGTGACTAACTTAACAACTGCAGTGATTCACTTAACAGCTGTGGCGAGAAAGGCCATAAAACAGGGCAAAACTCACATCTTGCTTAGCCACATAAATTTTGTAAAACCGTGGTTGTAAGTTGAGGACTACCGCTGTACGCCGTTGATTCTGTGGCCTTTTTAGAGACGTTACCATGCTGACTCCTGGCGTAAGTCGGCCTGCATAGTTTGACAGAGGAGTCCGGAGGGCTTTCATCCAATTGCTTTTCAAAAGGCTCTGTTCACCTGTCAAGCAGCCACAATGACACAGGTCAGGCTGCTCTCTCTTCAAACTCCATTTCAGGTCTGTCCCACTGGTCTGTCAGATTGACCTTCTCTGTACCTTCCGCATGGATTCCGAGTTCAAAAGGTGGGCCAGACTCAGCTCTCCATTTTTTTTGAAACTAAAGGGCAAAGATGGGCCTCAAAGGAGCAGCTAAGGATGAAAAACAACAGCACCAAATTGTTTCACAGAGCCAGGGAAAACTCCTCTGGAAGAGAATCAGACTGAAGGCTACAAACCATAGCAGCCGGACGGCGGGGTGGGTGGCGGCAGGGTGGCTGAAAGCGGCAGGTGGCTGAAGTCAAATGGGAAAAAGTACCCTTAAAATAAAAACGAGTGATGAGTTAATGACTACGGCCTTTCATTAGTTTTATACCAACGCTTACCTGGAAGGCCACTCCTCAAGTTTGCAAGGTCAGCAAAAGGGTCAAGGTTCTGTGATTTTGCTTGATTGGAGGAATGACCCAAGGAGCCACTCGCTGGCCCTCCGGTTGTGAAAGCTGGAGCTGTGTGGTGGTAAATGCAAACACTTGTTATTATTTTTTTAACAGTAACTATTCATTTGGGGGCCTGTTTGATATACCTTTTCCAACCGCAGCCAGCATTCACTTGGCTTTTCCATAGTTTCCCCCCCAGTCTGTAAGTATGTTGGATTGTTGCCATTATTGCAATCCGTGTTAATAGGCAGTTATCAGATTGAATATATTGGAGGATACTTAGTATACAAACAAGCATGCAGAGGAAGAGGGAGGGAGGGAGGGAGGGAGAGAGACAGAGACAGAGAGACAGACAGAGAGACAGACAGAGAGACTGGCATGACTACACACCGAAGGCACACTGAATGAATGACCTTCCCACCAAAGTGGTCCCTATTTTTCTACTTGCATTTTTACATGCTTTCGAACTGCTAGGTTGGCAGGAGCTGGGACAAGTAACGGGAGCTCACTCCGTTACGCAGTGCTAGGGATTCGAACCGCCAAACTGCCGGCCTTTGTGATCGACAGGCTCAGCTCCAAAACCAGAAGAACCTTTCTAGTACATGGTAGCATGTCAAAAAGCATCAGAATGGATGTTTTTATAAAGTCAGAACAGGGTAATCAAAACAAGACACAGTATTCCCAACAACAGATAGCTCCCACATGTAAATATATGAGAAAAGTATTGCGGTAGCATTGCCCAAATCTTGGAAGTTAGTAAGTGTATGGAAACTGCTGTCCTGCAAGCAATTCCTCGGATAGCATGAACAATAGCTGTGCCACCTTCAACCTTAGGAAACTTAAATGTAATCTCAGCTGAAACTGGTATATAGAGATGCATGTATGTGTGTGTGAGTGAAGGTTTTAATTCAGAAAGTTGATGTGCATTTATTTCTGTGTGTCCCAATTCTTTGTATAAAAAAGAATAACAAAACCAGAATTGTTATCAGGACTCATTTTTGTGAAAAGACTACAATTCCCCAAATCCCCCTGTAGCATCCAGAAGCAGAGACGCACTGTAATGTTATGAGATCCATTAATTCATGATTGCTGTAGAAGCAATTCTGGTAGCAAATTGGTATTATTGGCGAAAAACAAACCATTTTTAATAACGCGGGAGAAGGGAAAAGACAAGCCAGAGAGTAAAGCATCTCAGTTCCGAAAGAATCTTGCTTGTGTAAGGTTTGATTGACATTGAACAAATCCGATTGGCACATCGGATTAATTTGCTTCCTTACATCGAGAGATTAACGGAGATGCTTCTTCACAAGGGCAATTGCTCAGTTTATTCTTTTTATGATGCAAGGTAAGGAAGCTGTAGAAACCAACGTCTTATTGACTATGCATGACACTATACTGTTCGATTCATTTCATTCTAATTTCCCTTAATGACCAAAATAAGATGTCATGCTTCATCTTTGTTTTTCCTGCATGCTGCTGGTTTTATCTTGAAATTGCAGCAGCAGTTCCTCCACGCCCCCCAAAAATCCCCCATCTTTTATTAAGGCCACAATGAGAAAGAGTGCCAGAACGCAAACTTGGCAGGGTGTAAGATATGGACCAAGATCGCCAATTGACCCTGACTGCTTATGCCTGAAATTTTCCCCATCCAGATATAATGAAGTTTCATTTTCAGTTCTAAAACATATACAACTCTGGGTAAAGGCTGTTGCCAATTCTCCTTTTATTACGCAACCACCATTTAGGTCTGAACATATTCTACAAATTGGAGCAGAATGGCAGGTTAGCAATTGCAAATGTTAAACCTTGCTGTCTTTTGCTATTGCTTTTCGAAAACAAAAGCCAAACTGGCCATATAGCCAAGGGTTTCTTGCAGATATATTTTAAAGGCACTGCATTATAAAGCTGTCAGGTCTCGCAGCACTATCTCGCTCTGTTATTAGCTTTGCCTACTTGCTTTTAGCGGCTAAAAATGCAAGCGACAGCCTCATACCATACCTTCCAAAGTTGATTTCTTAGGCGCTGTTGGGACAGTGCTGTCAGTCCAAGAATCCCAGCCACCTAAAAGGTCTGGCTGGCTTGCTGAGGAAGTTATTTTAGGTGGTTCTGGGGCCAAATTGCCTAAAAGGACGTAAAATCAGAATCCATACGTTAGGGTAAAGGCATGCAAAAATTTGTATAAATTTTAACATCCTGCAGATCTGCAGATCCTGCAGAGCTGGTGCAGTGGTTAAAATGCATTCATCATCTTCTTTTAATCTCTTCATAATCCCTTGTGGGGTGGAATCTGGACAACTGAATAGAGCTAGCAGAGAGTTTACTGGCCGGATGCCCTTCCTGTTGCCAGTGCAGAGTTATATTCAGCAGATATATTCTCACAGTGCCAAGAGAGAGAAATATCTGCCTCTACCTAGGATCGAACTCACAGCCTCCTGATTGTGAGGTGAGAGCTCCACCTCTAGGCCATCGCACCACTCCGAGTTATTATTGCAGACTAATTCTGCCAACTACCAGCAGTTCAATCTGACCGGCTCAATATCGACTCAGCCTTCCCATCCTTCCAAAGTCGGTAAAATGAGACCCATACGCGCAATATGCTGACTCTGTAAACTGCTTAGAGTGTCCTATAAAGCACTATATAAGTCTAAGTGCTATTGCAATTACTCTGAAAATACAGTTAGGACATCAGATTTTTCTCCTTTAGATTTTGAACCCAACTGGCACCGTTCCTCTCCATCTATTTGTACAGGTGCTGAGAAAGAAAAAAACTCCCCTAATATTTTCACTGCCTGGAAGGGTCAAAATCTCATATACGGTGAGCAGCAATGAGCTAATTTTTTCTAACGACACCTGAATCCTGGTCAAGGCATTCAAGGAGGAAAGGATTAGCTGGGTTCCTCCAAAGGCCATGCAGGAAAAGGTCATCTCTGAATGAGGACACGAAGCCCCGATTCTCCCCCATCCCAAAGCACACACATTATCGGCTTGGCTCCAAAGTCCCCAAACTGGTATTAACTGCTGTATCAAACCGGAGAGTGAATTATGAATAAAGAAGGATGAACAGGAGCGGGATAAGGAACAAACAACAAACAAAAAAGGAGGTAGGCATGTGTCTTCATATAGTGCTTGCAAGCATCCAGGAGAAATATGACAAGGTGCCACTTTATTAGACTGATCCCTGATCTAGCAGAATTCTTTCGTTATTAAAACAGCAACCCTGAAAATAAGGAAGTCAGGCCTTGCAAGCCTTCCGATGGAACATTTCTCAGTCTCAGCCACTTCAGGAACTGTAGACTTCAATGCCCATTAACATATGAAAACTCCTGCTCACGATAACGGTTAAAATGTCTGCTAAACTGGCATTACTCAAACGTTTTATACAACACTTGTAAAAGATGTAACCAGTTTGGTGAAGGAATTAAGGTAGAAACTGGGAAACCGAGTTCTAATCCTGCCTTAGATCCAAAGCCAGTTGGGTGACCTTGGGCTAGTTACACTCTCTCACCCCTAGGAAGCCAATTCAGAAAAAAACATTGCCAAAAAAATTGCTGGAACTTCTCCGGGAGGGATCAAAAACCAGGCGTCAAAACTGACTCAAAGACAAAAATAAAAGTATAAATAACTGAACTGCTGTTTGTTGTTAACACAGGCAGATATCAGATTCTACAAAACACCAGGCATTATGTCTATATTATTAGCCTCAACTGTCAAACTTCTAGTTGCTACTGTACAAACAGATGTCTTCTGCACTCAGAAGATCCTTTAATTCTGTAACTAAAGATGGCAGTTGAGATTTCCTCAAAATAAGATACAAGTTTGGCATGACATCAGATTTAAGCTTGCCTCAGATCCATGTTTAACATCTCTTAATTAGCTAGAAAAGTCATTCAAATTCAATTGCAGAGCTGCCCGCATGCATTAAATCACTATCATCTTTTGACTCCTTAAGCCCCTTCTACAGATCACAGGGCCTCCTCTCTTTTTTAGAAATTTCACTGTCAAGATCTTTGCTAAAAACTTTTCCAAGTCAAACAAGCAGGTTCACAAATGTCTTGCTCTGAAAATCTAACTTCTTGCATTTGGACAGAGACTCCATTAAACAGATCAAAAGGACATAGCCTCAATCGTCGTATGAAACAGGGGTTTACAACCCCTGGTCCGTAGCCCTTCATTGGGTCACAGCCCATTCAGAACCAGGCTGTGGAAGTGGGGTGTGTGTGTGTGTGTAAGTGGTGGGATTCTGGGCGTGGCTTGGTGAGCATGGCAGAGGATGTAAAATCTCCAGTCAAAAGTGGCATTTGCCGGTTCTCCGAACTACTCAAAATTTCTGCTACTGGTTCTCCAGAACTGGTCAGAACCTGCTGAATACCACCTCTGGTGTGTGTGCAGCTGCATTTGTGAAAGCAGCACATACACTGGCATGAAACTATCCCCTCTCCACCCATTCACCCTGCTGCCATCATTTTTGCTGGTCCACCGAGCCGAAAAGGTTGGGGAACGCTGATATAGAACAATATAACTGAGAATGAAAAGAACTTCATTAATCAGTGACAGAAACAACAGCACCTTTGCACCCAAGTTCAATATACACAATTGTCTCATTTAAGGATCACAGATTCAGTCTGCAATTGAAAGCCCTCTAACTTTAAAAAAATACATAAATATATACACTTTTTAAAGAAGTGAATACTTCTGGGAATATATTGCAGGTCAAGCATATTAATTTGTAAAATTAAAGCTACAGGCAATCTGACAAGGGACACTTGGCTCTTATTGCTACAATGTAAGTTTGAATATAGATTCCTTCTAGTTCTCAGTTGCACCAACTTTTGGTTTTATACCACCCTCATTCTTGCCAATTTTTCAATTGCTTAATTTCTCTCATCACCTTAGTAAAACAGGAAGCCACATGGGACTGGCTGCTATGAAGGGACCTAAGAGTAGCAATCTCAGTGACCGTAGGGCATTGTGACCGTGGTAAGGGTGAGGACTGGTAGTAGGTCACTTTTTCAGTGCTGTAATTAAATATACAGCTAAACATATGTTCACAAGTTGAGCATTACCTACAGATCTGAATTTGGTTATAGTTGCACACTTTGAGTCATGTAATACTTAGGAATAGCAGGATACTTTTAGGAAATGGTATTGTTGCTTCTGGTCTCTTCTCCATCCACCTTCCTAAAAAGTCTCATCTGAACTCAAGTAATAGACAGCTGCCCCACTGAATATACAAAGAAAAACACACACTTTTTTGTGTGTGTGGTTGGCTTCTTCTGTTTTAAATAATTTTCTAGCATTTGGGAAAAAAAATACAATCAGGTTTCACTTCCTTATACAATTTCACTTCAATGTTAGTCTGGCTTCCAAAAAGTTTTCTTTTGTTCTACTCATAGGAAATATCTATCTTGGTTGCCAATCTGCATTTATTGTGTTATTACTGTGATTTTATGTAAGTTAACTATTATTTGATGCCCAGAGTCATGAGATTGAGACTCTGGGCAGCACCTTACAAATTATATTTTAATCTAGACAAATTATAAAGAGTAGCTTAAGCTGCCTCTTTTCCTTTTATAGTTGCTTTCTGTTCTGCAACAATTCCAAGCCTCGATTTAACACTCAAACTTCATTTTTCAGGTTTGACTTTGTATCTATATCTACACACCTGAGCTTCATTCCAAGCAGCTACCCCAATCTGGTGGCCGGTGGATATATCGGACTAAAAACCTGCTTTATTCTGTATCAGCATGTATAACAACTACACTGTCACACAGTTATCCACAATAAAAGAATTATAACTAGAGTATAAGATAATTACTATTGCAACTGTTCTACTGGTAAACAGGCAAGTCCTTCCTGGATCTTATTATGAATTTTCCCGTTCTACAATTACCAGCATCCTATTCAGGTCAATTAAACTAACAAAGTTGAGATCTCTGCATGTTCCACTTTTCTCAATTTAACACTCAAACATTTAGTTCTGACTTTTAATAGTACTGATTTGCATTTAAAAAATGCAAATGCCTTTCTGGTTGTGCTGGATTAGTGTTTTCAATTTACTTTCCAAATTTAGCATAAGCCAGATCTACTGCCATTCTCAGATTTCTTGTCTGGAAGGCCTTAGCTTACTCTGAGAATGAACAGATTGGATTTGGGGCAGGGGAGACGGGGGACAACAAACCACAATTGTCAATTGCTCTAGATGTTAAATGAGCCGAAGTCAGAGGAAGATAAGCATTCATAAGTTGGTGAACTACATATGTGATAGCCCAGCATTCTCAATATTTCCAGCCATGTCAGCTGGCAATTTTAAGAGTTTAGTTCAAGAAGTTTAAGTAATGGAAGCCTATGTCAACCTGAGGACAGCTTCAACAGTAAGATAAGAATACATTCCTTAAACCATTCCATGAAAAAGACAGTTGCATTGAAGACTATTTTTATTTCTCTACAGGCTTCTGTCCAAGGTTACTATGAAAGTTATTTCAACATTAAAGTGAAATATTTTGTAACACATCATTTAGATACACATTCAGGATTGTATAAGACCCTCAGTTTTAACAGTTACAAATTAACAGACCGAAATCTTTTCATACAATGTATCTCTCTGTTCCTGCATAGTATTCTCATTTGTCATTTTCTGCAGGTGGAAAATCTCCATTCATCAACTTATGCAGGTATGTAATACCCATTTAAATTTAATGGACATTTTGACTTTATTGCTGTTTCTTTTTTTTTCCCCCTCTGGGTTGTTACACTAAAAGATTTGCTGTAAATAACTGGGTAGAAGGCAACTATTTTAACAGAAAATGGGGGTAATTTCTTTCTTATTTCCCCCCCTTTTTAAATCATGTGCATGTTAGATTGGATAGTTGAAAAAAAAAAAAAAACCAGACAGCCACAAAAGTTTAAATTATTATATTGGTTACACAAGATTTCATTGAGGTCAAAAAGCCACTGTCCAACCTGGTCTTACAGCAAGACTACTAAAACCCTCTAACAGATGATGCAATCATTTTAAAAAAGCTTTGTGCATCTTTATCCAAAGCATGGAGCAGATGTGCTATTAAGCCGGCAAGAGAGATCTTTTCTGGACTCTACAAACTGTTATTTATAGATTTAATCAGGAGAGGAGCCTGAATAACAACCGCATATGTGGTGCCATCTCAGTTCAGACTTAATACAAAGAGGGCATTAGTTTCTGTATTTGCTTTTCTGCCTATTTAAACAGACACCCATCCAATGACAGCTCCTCCTATGTACAGTTATAGAAACAGAATGTTTTTATACACAAGGCATTTTTAGATACATCAGATCGTTGTGAACTAGCCAAGAAAAAGGAAGAGATCTTTCTATCAGCCCTCTCTCTGCCTGATGGACAATCTATGCAAATGAGCGATATATACAAAGATGGTTCATTGTTTACGACGTGTATGTTTGTTTTTTAACCTCAATAATTTTTTAGAATGAAAAAGGACAACACACTTTTCTGGAAAATAAATGCACTGGAACATTGAGTTAGGTAAATACCAGAGATAATTGTGTTGTTGCCAACATGAGAAGAAAGGATGTAGAATCATAGCCAACACAGATGTCTACACTTACCTCTCTGGCACTTATTTTTCTTTACAAATAAATGAAGGTAACTCTCTAGATACTTAACACTGAGAATAAATTTATATTTTAATACAGTGAGCTGTTTGTTATTCATTTAGACTGTCTTCTTTTTAAACTCCAGAGAATTTGAACTCAAATGAGCTACTGAGTATAATTAATACTTTGTATACTCGTGATTCTCATAGGTTAGATATCCAATCTAACAGAAATAATCCGCACTTGTATTATTTTTCTGCATACTGCCTCTTATATCCATAAAATGGTTTTAACCCAAGCCTACGTTAACAGCAATATAGCAATATAATGTGGCTGCGAACAGGGAAAATTGGGTTTTAGGCCGTATTAACATTAGTTTTTGAAAAATGGAAGAATTCCATACTGGTCAGATATCATCTTAGATATTACATCTAATTCTATGTCCCATATTTTTAAGAAGTTTGAAACAAACTGGAATGAAGGGCAATGGGAATGATAAGAGGACCAGAAGTTAGATCTGATAAAGAGAGAGAGAGAGAAATGGTAATATAAACTCTTGAAAAGAGAACATGGGAAGCAATGCTCCAAGATTCATTAAATGCCCCATGCAGAATTTAACCAAGACAATATTTCTCTGTACCAGCATGGAATAAAAATGTCCTATTGCGCAGGACATGGAATAAGGATTGTAAATTAAAAGACAATGTAGTAAGATCAGTCAAGAAATGGAATCAGTTACCTTAGGAAGTGGTGTAGTCTTCTTCACTTAATATATGTAAACAATATACAGGATAGAGACAATAGTTTTATTTTGATTTGTGCACTGAATAAGGGAGTTGGATCAATGCCCTAGAAGTGTGCCTTCCAACTCAGCGATTCTATGATTAAAATTTTAGTTGGCTGGGTGGTAGGTGGAAGAGCACCAAGATTTTCAGAAGCACAAAATAATTTACAGGAAGTAAACACCATTTGGGGGAGGGAAGACATGCCTACTACCCACAGAATTCTGAGTGGCTATTTGACAGAGAGAGAAAACAAAAAATCACAGACAATGAAATGCACTATCGTCCTGGTAGAGATCTGGATTCCACCTCAGGAGCCATCAACACAACACAATTCTTTATTATAGAACTCACCACTATATTCTTAATGTCTAACATGACACATTTAAATTAGAGAAAGTTGCAGGGGACTTTTGTCACCCTTCAGAATATCACAAGCAAATTGGTTTAACTCAAGAGTATGTATCAGCTTTTTTGCAAGGGTTGTGGAAAAGTTGGCCACTCCTGTTTTTAAGGCAAAACGACAGTATCTCTAAGTTACACAAAACAGAACATCGAGAACCATGATGCCTGTTACTTAAAGATGGCACCAACTTCATATTACACCTGACCAGTTATGTGGCAGAGAGGAGATTATATATATATAGCAAAGAAGAGATTTTGCCTGCTTAGAGCTAATTGGACAAAGCGACAGAGTCTTGAGTGCCTTTTTATATTTTAAAATATTATACGTTGGGATGATTTTCCCAAAGTAACTCTGCCTTTCCACCCCAAAAGAATCTGAAGACAAAAGAAGATGTCAGTTGGAAAAACATTCCCCAGATTATATGAGGAGTTACAAGTTTATATCGACAACAGAAGGCTTGTCCATAGCAGTGCCATCACGTTTGTTTGACACTAATCCAACTTAACTAATCTAAGTTATCAGGTTTCACTCAACAGGCCATGTGATTTGGAGGGTGGGGGGAGAAAGGAAAGGAAAGGAAAGAGAAGGAAAGCAGGAAAGCAGGGGATACATCCACTTACCCAAATTAAGGAAGTCTGTGCTAGAGGAAGGAGGCGGTGCACTGTGTGTGGAAGGAAACACTGCAGGTACAGCTGGTGCATTTGAACTAAGAAAGTCACCAAAGAGGTCAGGACCGGTAAGAGTTGGACTGTCTGCATTTACTGTGAATGGGTCAAACTGGCCAGCTAAAGATAAAACAAAACACAACACAACATTGCTGGTGTTACTTGAGATGCTTCCAGAAATAAGGCAAGCAAAAAGTTAAGATTCTGCTCTGGCAAATATAGCAAGCCCCGAGGAAGTGCCAACACAAGGCATATTAAGGATAAATTCTTTCTAGATGTTAAGACTGAGCTTTGCACAAACCTTGACTATCGTTAGGGCTCAATTACTATTATATAACATCAGAAAGAGCAACAATCTTCTGTAACGATGCCTCAGATAATCTGTATCGTTCAGCCTCTTAAAAGTCTCTCGACTCCCAATAAAGAAAAAAGCAGCACCCTGTGAAACCCGCAAAAAAGCCAACTAAGTTTTATACTAAAAGAAAGCCGGCCGGCAAACTGAAATTAGCACAAAACTCATCAGCAGAAGGAAACCTAACAGGGCTTCCTTTACAAAATAATAATAATAATAATAAACCCCTGTGGCCCTGGTGACCCGAACGGAAGGAGAAAAGTTATACTGTACCAGTCAGAAGGGAAGGCATTATTGATTTTTTGTTTTTTTCAAAAGAAGCTACAAAAGGGCAGGGAAGAAAAGAAAAATAAACAGAAAAGCAGCTCCCAGCCTGAAGGTATTTCACTGCCTACTGTCAAGCAAAAACTGACTGCAGCTGCTCAGGAACCATATTTATACCCAGCAGGGAACGCCACACTGTGGCCAGTGGGAAATTTGGCAGATGCTCCTCCACTTTGCCACTTAAAGGTTTTAAGAGTCAAGGCTCCTAGAAACTAAGATGTGTAAAGTTGCTCCGATTAGCAACCCGCTCCAACCACCGCTCATCATTTCAAGCAAAACTAACCTGCTCCTTCATCATTGATTGTTTTCATCATCACACATCAGCAGATGAATATAATAATAAACGAGGCGATTTTCATAAACACCCAACACGCAACCCTGTTCCAAACGATTACAGCATAGTTGCCCTCGTCTGATGTCAAGGTGTACTGCAATCATTAGAACAATCTTGCTTCCTCAAGGGCAAACTTCCATTTGTAACAGATGGAGAGGGCAGGATCTCAACAGGTAAAAAACCGTACGTATTACACACAAGAGGTTTGGATTCAGGTTTGAATGAAAGTTCCCACTGTTTTTCCAGCCATTACGAGAGTCCATCCTTAATTCTACATTCTGCTGAGATTTTGAGGGAGGTGGCTAAACTTTGCAGCGGGATACAAGACAAACTGAAAACCGCAAGGGTGAACACACTGGTTTTCATAGTTTCTACGAATGTGCAATTAATCACACCTTTCTCCAGTCAGATTCTGAGAGCAAATGCAGTGATTGGAATTCAGAAAGGAGACAGACTGATCAAGGACCAAATCAAGAACCAAATCAGTTGACATTACAGGCAACCTTCCTTGGCTGCCAAATTCTAAACGAATCATTTAATGTTCAGAGAATATGCTTAACACCCCTGCCTAAATTTTATAAATATGTTATGCTACAATTAGTTTCAAGAACACGGCACCCTCTATATGTGTTGGACCAGATTTTCCATCACATTGGGCCAGAACTGAAACTAACTAAAACAATTTGCCCCAAAACTCTATGGAAATCTACTTTAACATTATAAGATACCATTTTAAACCTTATGAAGAATGAAAGAAGAGACATTTTAGGGTTAGATGGAGCGTTCATTGTGCCATTATACTTTCCAACAGTCTTAACCCATAAGACACCCCTGTTCCATAATCTCTTTCCATTTGGAAATAGCCCATGGTATCAATAAGATCCCTTGAATGGGAAAAACAGGCAGTCAGAACCCAGTTGAAACATTCATTCAGCATACAGAAACAGAATAGGAAAAAAGTGTGTGAGCACTGGCCTGTCTTTCCAATAAAAAGGTAATGGTAAAAGAGTCTCTGAGATTTCACTCTGCTACTCATTGGTGACTCTAGGAGGCAGTGCTCATCTCTGTTTCAAGGCCACTGAGCCAGCGCTCTCTGGAGACATTTTGATGGTCATGTGGCCAGCATGACGTTACGGAGTGCTGTTACCTTCCCACTGTAGTGGTACCTATTTATCTACTCGCATTTGCACGGTTTCAAATTGCTAGGTGGGCAGGAGCTGCAATGAATACAGGACCTCACCCCCATCGTGTGGCACTCAGGTCTCAAACTTGGGCTGTTGGCTTTCCAAATGACAAGCCCAGCGTCTTAACCACTGAGCTCCTGTGCTGCCCAATATTATTGGATTAACTCTATTTCCTAAAAAAACACACAATAATTTCTGATTTTGAAAGTTTGCAAGTTGCTATGACTATGAAGTACAGATAGTCTTCATTTACCAGCTACAACTGAGACCAGCAACCTTATGTGCCACAGTCATTAAGTGAAAAATCAGATGATCATCCCAGACTTAAGCAAATCCATCATTAAATGAGCCACCATGGTTGTTAAGCAAGACATCTCAGGATTATGACTTGCAATTTCACTTCTGTGTTTTCCATTAATTCCAGCTTTTTAGGATGTTGGTTGTGAACCTCATAAATGGCTTTACAACCAGCTTTCAAAAAGCAGAACTGTGCCCAAAAGTGCCCAACAGCATCACATAACGATGGGATGTAGTAAACGGCTGTAAATACAAGGATTGGTTGCAAAGCTCTTCTTTAAAAAAGAAAAAAAACTGTTATAACTTTGGTCACTAAACAAAGCAGTTGGTAAACAACGACTACCGGCAATAGCTACCATTGATAGTACTCAAAAATAAAGCTAATATGGATTCCATTATTCTTGGATGATATTAAACTACAAGCACACACCTCTTAAGATCTAGAACCAGATTTTAACCATTCTTGCTTTCCAGCTCCTGCCTGTGCCTTTAAGGTAAGATAACAAGTTGTAATAGCAGCAGGAACTACTGATAGATTACACCAAACAATCACTCTATTAATGATCAGCATAACCTTTTTTTCATTTCTCTACTCCTCCTAACACATTTATACAGAATTTGTTGTGCTGTAAACACAAAGGCTAGAACTGTACAATTAAAAAGAAATCCAATTAAAAAAGCTGAGATTTTCCAAGATCACTAATACAGGGGTCCTCAAACTTGGCAACTTTAAAGACTTGGGGACTTCAACTTCCAGAATTCTGGGAGTTGAAGTCTCCAAGTCTTTAAAGTTGCCACATTTGGAGACCTCTGATCTATTGAAACATTTCATTTTATACTCTAGAGCAGACAACACCCTTGGGTTCAATGGAAAGACTAATGGAAGAAAAAAACTCTTCACAAGCTTGTGTGTGTGTGTGGGTGTGTGTGTGTGTGTGTATGTGTGAAACTCACTATAAGGGACCAAAAAATGGCAGAAAAGGTGGGGCTTGTCAGATGACATTCGGAAGCCCTGCTCTCTTAATCACAGATTTGCCACAAAATGCCAAAGGGAACGAAAAGTTGTCTTCTCTTTTACTCAGCTGCTCCACAGGCCAGAGTTCCAATGAAAAGGAAACTCAAGGTACCTACCTGTAGAAGAAGAGGTGGCTGCTGCTGAGGAACTGTTGCCCTGGGAATTGGCTGAGGCCTGGGGCTGGCCACCAAAAAAAAAGTCTGCTCCTCCGCCCAGGAGGTCTGCAGTTGAATCTTCTGAAATGTCTGGAGTGCTACCAACAAAGAGCCCATTCAGCAAGTCTGCATTGCTGGAAGAACTCTTCATCTCCGTTGGAGGTTGGAGCAGTTCAGGAGCAGCCTCTGAATCCAGCCCAAGCAAGTCAATGCTGTGTACCTCAGGAGCCTCTTCTGACTGAGCAGCTGGTATATCAAAGGCAGCTTCAAAAAAATGCTTGCCATCTTTCTCTTCCAGGAGGTGCAACTCTCTGTCCTCCAAAGGTCCAACATCATCGGGGAATGCCGAGAATTCCTCATTGGAAGGTTCGATCTCCTCCTCTTCTTCATCGCGCCCAGGACTCTCTTGAGAAAAGGAACCTTCAGGAGCAGTTTCAGACTGTTTTCCTTCTGTTTATTAAAAAAAGAAGAAGTTTGTCCATATTCATATGCCTTTCCCTGAAGAATTCAATGCAAAGCATATGGGATTCTCTTATCAACATAACAATTCATCCAAAGGCACCTGCTGAACTCAAACGGCTGACTTCAGAGGAATATAACTTTATATGTCAACAACCACTTTTCCCCTAGGGCATTTTGGTAAAGCTCCAAGCAGCACTCCTCCAAATTGCCATGGCTCCCAAGACTTAGCACAGCCTTGAGACACGTGGATTTCAACTCCTAGAACAGGAGTTTGGTGGCTTGCATGGTTAGGATGCTGGGTTGGAGGTTAACATGCCTGCGTTCGAGACCCAAGTGATGCCATGTGGTGGGATGAGCTCCTGTCCTTTGCTCCAGCTCCTGCGGGGGGCATGAAAGGAACCCCCAAATGGGCGTCCCCTGGGAAACAGTGATGTCACTGGCTAGTCCTTTCAACCCAGAAGCTCCTTGGTGCTTCTGACACGAATGCGAACTCCTAGAATCTCCTAGTTAGCATTACCACCGGGAAATTACAATTCCCACATTTTGAGACTGCCCAGTGTGAAGAAGAGTGTCTTAGTGCCATTGACACCAAGTCCAGAGACCTCTTTTGCCTCTGGAAAGGCTAGAGAAGGAAATGGTCAGACACAGTGAAACGGCCAGCAGCGGAAACCTCTCCATCTTGAAAAAGAAACTTTAGGTGAGGTGTTTCGCCAACGACATTAATTGAGAGAAAAGTGCTTCAGAAAATCATATCCATCATAATCGAGAGGAACCAAGGAAGCAAAAACTGTTTGCTTTCTTTATGCAATGGATGAAGCAAAGCAGGTGTGATTAAAACAAAAGGCACATTGGAAAACAGAGCTCTTCCATTAGCTACATTGAAAGACCAGTTTGGAGTTTTTGTGCTGACTTGGTCAGATTTAAGAATAAGGATTCAGGACAGGTATTTTCTCTCTTTCTCTCTCTCTCTTTCTTTCCTGCTCCCCCCATTTTTCGGCCTGAATTTAGATTATAAGTCTAAGGCGAAGGGTGAGATCACTCATCCATAAGCTGCTCTGAGAACCTTTGAGGCTAAGAGAAGGATAAGAAAGGAGTTTAGAAAAAAACAAAGCGCGACAACACAGCTTTGGATAGTTGACCGATCCTTTCTCTTTACCTTGCCAGTCAAGTGTATGAAAGAAGTTTGCCTCGGCACTGCTGCTTTCTGGAGAGTCTGGCTCCACAGGTGGACCTTCAGAGGAGGCTTCCGATGTTGACGCTTCTGCTTCGTATTGGGCAGTTGACCCTGGCTGCCTGGGCAGTTCCGGCTTTCCTATCAGGTTAAAAAAATAACGATCAAACCCCAGGAATATGAAAGCATCCTATTTAAGGACCCGCCTCTTTCGGAACTGGCTTTCTCTTTAAGTGCTTAAAAAAAGGGGTGGGGTGAGGGGAACTACTCAAGTAGAGAGTGAAAAGGAAGGTTACGGAGAGTTTAAGTGGGCGTTCTTTCTTTTTCCTTACCAAATTTTGATAAAATCTCTTGTTGCTCTTCGCGGCTGGAAAAAAGGATCTTGGGATTTAGGCCTTTGATGTTCAAGTTATCCCAGGGAGCTCGTTCCATGATGGGCTTGTTTCGTGGCTCTACTTCTACTTCTAGATTCACTTGAAACAAGTCAGGATACTTCTCTTGAATATCACAGGCATCCAGATCATACCTGTAGGAATATTAGGTTAGTTAGAAGCACTACTTTTTTTCTTAAAAGGAAATGGCAGAGGGAAGCCTCTTGAAGCAAGATGGTAAGAACCCTGAAAACAGGAGTGTCCAACTCGTGGCGTCATGTGACATACTGGGAATTTTTTTTCCCCCCTTCACTAAACCAGGCATGGGCATGGCCAGCGCATGATGCATCCAGCCCGCGGCTCAGGAGTTTGACAGCCCTGCCTTAAAACAAATTTAATATGCTTTCGTGAAGCTTGCAAAGGCAGCCCACCCCAAAATTGTGACTTTAGCTCTTTTAGTCCTCTATAAAAGTCCATCATGATGAAATATAGGACAAAGAACCTGGGTTTTCATGGAATAATAGAGGATTTCCCCACCCTGTCTCTTAAATGTTGAAGAAAAATCCGATCTTAGAACAAGAGTTGTTAATCATCACTTTACAAGGGTCAATGGGGTCAATGATAATGAAACCACATCCGGAAAACAAGTAGAAATAATATGAATTAGAGAAAAGAGCTGCAAATTAGGTCTCAGGATTATTTACTTCCAGTCTTAACTCTCCCTGTTACACATATGAATTCTTCTTACCCAGCTCTGCTACTGTTTGGCTACAGGTAGTCCTCAATTTACGACCACAACTGAGCCCAACATTTATGTTGTTAAGTGAGAAATTTGTGAAGTAACTTTTGCTGCATTTTACGACTTTTCTTGCCGCATGTGCTAAGTGAATCCCTGCAGCTGTTAAATTAGCAACACGGTTCCTCACTGACTTTGCTTGTCAGAAGGTCACAAAAGGGGATCACACATGACCCCGGGACACTGCAACCGTCATAAATGTGAGTCAGCTCTCAAGCATCCAAATGTAAATCGTGTGTGTGTGTGTGTGTGTGTTACAACCATTGTTAATTGTGAAAAACGGTCGTAAGTCACTTTTTTCAGGGATGTTGCAACTTCGATCACTAAATTAACTGTTGTAAGCCAAGGACTACCTGTATTATGTCTGCCCAAACCTAGAACAACTCACAACTTTTGCTTCAGAGCTCAGCATTTGGTGTCTATTTTATCTTCACTCTGAAGTGGTCAGAAGCCACACCAAATGCCGCAGTCAGAAACATGGAGAATCTCCATATGAAGGCATTTAGAAAAGAGTGGGATGCAGCCATCCTCTACCCCTTGATCTCTCCATTCTGGTTCATCTTACAACCATTAGCATCCACATAAGAGTCCAAGGCAAGGGTCTTCAAACTTGGCAAGTTTAAGACTTGTGGACTTCAACTCCCAGAATTCCTGACCTAACATGACTGGAAGAGGAATTTTGGGAGTTGAAGTCCACAAGTCTTAAAGCTGTCAAGTTTGAAGACCCCTGGTCCAAGGTATGTGTGATGACCCAGGGCGTGGCACAAAAGCAACAAAGTGACAAAAGTAGGTAAAGTCCCTTTAATTCCTCTAACTTGGCCCCCAATGTCCAGTTATCATTGGCTGGAGAAAAAACTCTCCCAAGAAGTTTTTAAAGGGAAGAAATTCAGTCCGAACCCAAAGTACATATAAATTATAAATAAAAACCAACACAAGCCACGCTGCAGCAATTAATGAGACAGGGCAGGATAAGGAATTGCAGACTTCCAAAAGATAACGAAACACACACAGTTAGCAGGACGCCAGAACCCAGATAAGATGTGGCAAACAAAGATAATACACACTTTGCTTCCAGCAAGGTTCTATGCGCAAACACCCTTTTTATCTGATATTCCCAGCTGTAGCTAATGAAGGGAATCAGGGCCTTTTTCTCCCTCGTAACCCATGTTGCTCCCTTATCCGTTCCTCCCTGCGTGCCCTAGGATGAAGATGGGGTGGGCCTGGGTCTTCCTCTGAATGCCCAACCGGACTGTGCCCTTCCCCAGTTTCCTTCACAGCCACCGGAGCCACACTCCCACTCCCTGTCAGCTGTTCAACCTCCCCCTCCAAATCAGATTCCAACAGGGGCATGACAGTATGGCTGAAGAAAAACCTGGTTACTCCCCAGTACTTTGGTCTCTGAAGTAGAAATGATGTTGTCCACTGGGTTGAAAAAAGGTTGAAGAACGGTACTGGAGGATGCTCTACAGGTAGTCCTCGATGTTTCGAGTTTCTGATGCTAAGCGAGACAGTTGCTGAGTGAATTTTGCCCCATGTTAGAACTTTTCTTCCTGCAGTTTTTAAGTGAATCACTGCAGCTGTTGAGTTAAGCCACACAGTTGTTAAAGTGAATCTGGCTTTCCCCATTGTGACTTTGCTTGTCAGAAGGTCGCAAAAGGGAATCACATGCCCCCCAAAACACTGCAACTATCATAAAATATGAACCAGTTGCCAAGCGCCTGAATTTTTGATCGCATGACCCTGGAGATGCTGCAATGGGCCTAAGTGCGAAAAACAGTCCTAAGTCACTTTTTTTCAGTGACACTGTCATTGTGAATGGTAGCTAAATGAACTGTCGTAAGTGGAGGACTACCAGTGTTCAAAAAACCCGAACGAATACGAATGCAAGTACGAGAAGTGTTGGGAAGCATTTCCTATAGAGACGTGATCAACATACTTTGCAAATTTCACAGTGGTGGCATTGCGAGGTACAAATCCTGTATGAAACTGGATCTGGAACATCTTCATTGATGCCATCTTGAAAAGGAACAAAATAAAAAAAAAGACGAAGAAGAAGAAGAAGGAATTAAGACATGCTAGTGAAGCAATATGTCCTAAAGACACAAATCCTCATCTGACCACCTTCAGCATTTCATTACACATATTTTCTGACTGCCAATCTTGTGTTAAAAGGCCTTTGGCCCTGGAACAGTTTATCTTGCATCCCAATGATTTCCTGCTGTCGATATATTTATTCATAGCATTTGAAGCCAGGCCCTTTTTTTTCTTCTTCTAGGCTCAGGCAGCTAGAATCAAAGTCAGCCAGAACTATCTTGGTCAACAAAAAAGCTGAATTAGTGGCTAAGCGTTATTGTGAATCAACTCAAGCGTTTCAATTACTCTAGATACAGGAGAATCTGAGTTTTCTGCAGCAATCGGCAGAAAATTCATATTTATATTTCTCTTTAAATGTTTAATATTTTTAAAAAGGCTGGTTCTCAAAGATCAAACCACAGCACTTAACTCTAAAAATTTCACTGGAACGTTTGACATTTTTCTGCAGCTGTTGTAGTTACATAATTTCCAATAATTATTTTATTTATAATTACACAACTTTGTTTAGAAAAATCAGTTGAGCTCAGGAAAGCAGTAAAGTAAAAATGAGGAAATGGTTTCCTATTTATAGAGTATTAAAAAGGAAAAAAAAAATCCAACCAACTGGTAAGAACAAAGCTCTACCCTGAGGTGCTCAATAAACATTTTCAGAACTTATAAGCACAGAAATCTCCAGATTGATTGTTACCTTGGCTTGGAGTCTGCCACCTAAAGTGGACCTGGCATGATATATCACAATGAGGACATCTCCTTGGACAGTGATGCCTAATGGGATGACTGCTTTCCCATCTTCCATTTTGAAATCCCTAAGGAGGATAAGCATAGACGTGATTTTAAGATCTGAATGCAATTGTAATTCATTCTACCAGTTTATTAGTTCATTGCTTCCCTATTTAAAGATATTCCAACACATCTGCTCTCTTGCACCTGGGGCAATCATGCACACCATACAGAAGTCAAATTAATATCCCCTAATTTGATTTTGACTTCTACAGGTATACAAAAGTCAAAAATAATTCATTTTAGTTTATTAAAAGATATGGTCATAGACTAAAAAATAGATACAGTTCAGTTTTACTTAAAGTTGCGCTGTGTATATATGTGCCTTCAAGTCACAGACTATCCAGATTAGTTCCTGCAGTTTTCTCAGCAAGGTTTTTTGGAAGTGGTTTGCCATTGCTTTCTTCCTAAGGATAGGAGAAGGGAACTAACCCAATGGCTGACTTCATGCCTTAAGGTGGGACTAAAACTCTTGGTTTCCTGGTTTCTAGCCTAGTAGAACTATTGCACTAAACCAGCTCACGATAAATATTTAAGGATTGTTCATACAGCTATAGTATTATAAGTATTACAGTATTATAAACTAGGATTAGTTAAAGCAAATCCATCTTTGTCTACCCACATTTAATCAAAAATAGACTTTTGGGATGGTCCTGCCTACCTTGAAAATGTAAAAAAGGATGAAGATTAGCCATACCCAAACTGTTATCCTGGTGTGGTCATTAAATAACAAACTTTTCTCTCTTTCAACCCAAAATCAGATTACAAACTGATCTGGGAACTCCATTGTTTCTATTATGAAAATCTGGCTAAGTACCATGCAAACTGATCAACCAAGCACAAAACTACAAACATTCCTTGCACAAGCACATTTCAGGGGATTCCTGTTCTAAAATGAGGTATTAATATTTGCAGCAGGTATTTTCCACTTCCTGTTGCTTACTAACACTGGATTCTAGTTGTAAACATGCCAAGATTAAATGGTTTGGGTTTTTTTGAGAGCCATTTCATACCACGCTGCAGGATAACCTTCTCAAATCACAAGCCCTCTCCCCATATATATTATAGTACTACTCCCATCAATCCTCAGCTTGCATGACCACTGGATGAAGGAAATGGCTGATTAACATAACTGAACTCCAAAGAGTACAAAATTCAGGCAAATCTGCCTTTACTTTAAACGAACATCTAAAACTTGAAAGACTGACCATCTCTGGCTCTTTTTCATCTGATGTCCAGCTTAGCCTCCAGGCTAAAGCAGGGGAAGGCAGTGAACAAAGCCAGTCCACCAGCCTTGATAAAATTTCAATTTCTCCTTTTCTTTCTACCCTTAAGAACTCTGGGGTTTCTCTTTTTCTTCCCAATGTCCCCTTTATGCTTCATCTTTTACTTCATAAATCGAAGACAGGGATGCTTTTAATAGGAATTAATCCAGGGAGATTTTTTGCACAATAATCAAATAAAACATCTCATAAAATAGCCATTGCATGAATTAGTATCTGCTTCTGATAGTCAACTCTAATTGACTATGCCAGCTATAAAGCTGTGTTAGATATTAAGGCACCAATGGATGTCCTCCCCACCATACAGATCATCACCGCAACAGACAAAATAGTGGCTGTCGGAAAATCCCACTTACTTCATTTTATCATATTCTTGTGAGGTAGTGGTTATTCTTTCATCTCCAACATAAACTTCGCAGAAAGGCCTGCAGCCATTGCGCTGCTTGCTGAAGAGAGGAACTGGAGTCATGATGATTGACTTTATGAGGATTGGCTTGCTGTGAGGAATTATGGGCTCATCCGCCATCATGTCACACATATATTCAATATATCTGGGAACATACAAGAATAGTCAATGTATACAGTCAAAGAAGACTGCATGAGCCAAGTCAGCGCAATACAGCTTCAACAATAAGTGTGCAAAGGCATGTATTCTTTCTCCCACTATTCCTAAGCTGTACGTAGTTAAACAGTATTGTAACACAGAGATAGTCTGAAAAGAATAAAGCCATATTTTTTTCAGTTTGTATAGTTCCATAATTGGGAGACATACTTGCCATAGACCAGGGTTTCTTAACCTTGGTAGCTTTCAGATATGCAGACTTCAAGTCTCAGAATTATCTGGCCAGGATGGCTGGAAGGGAATTCTACAAATTGAAGCCCACACATGGTTAAGTTGCCAAGTTGAGAAGCACTGCTTTAGATCAATGGCTGAACCACAGGAGTGTTTTTGCTAGTTTAGTTTAAGTGAGCATCATTAACCTCATACTAAGAAACAATTGATTTTTTTTTTTTTACAAAAAAGGTAACTTGATCCTTAATGGATCATTTGTTATATAGCTGGGTCAGCCATGAATGATCATACTTGCTTCTACGCCCTAAAGACATGTCTAAATATGTAGCTGAACAATGTTTGAGGAACAAGTGCTTTTAGTAAGGCTTATGGGGTTGTCATAATCTCTGCAGTTTTATTACATTCCCTCTTTTTGTACTCATATCTCTATGTTCATATTTTTTATCAGTAAAAAGTATATCGGAAGCCTCAAAAAATAAATTTATTTAGCAATCTAAAGATATCTTTAAAAGGCATGAACTTTACAAAGGTATGAACATTATCAGCACAGTAAAGCAGCATTTGAATGATAGATGAGAACAAGGAGCTCTCGATAGCAGAAAACAGGAAAAGCAGTCAGTGCTATCTTGTAGAATGAACAGATTCACCCAATATACTATGCCTACTGTGGTTAAGCTTAGCATGCTACATGAGCCCAGACTGAAGTGGTTAAGGAAAGATGTCTAAATTACAGGCTGCTATGACCAATTTATCAGGAATTAAATTTCCTTAACCATTGTGTGGTTTGTTGTATGAATCTGGGACTAACAGTTGTCAGTTAAGCCATTAGTCCTGCAGAAAATCATGTAAAAAGAGTGGTCACAGCTAAGGCATTCCCACAATAACATTTTCACTGCTCCCGCTGTTACTGGGCCGCGTGCCACACAGACACTATGTATAAAACTCAAATGAATTAGGGCACGGGTATCACAGTGGTGGGCCAGATGCGTCACACGCAGGCCATACCCACTCCAGCTCCGCAAAGGGGAAAAACGTCGCAAAACATCACATGATGGCAACATGACAGCACAAGTTTGACACCTGTGAATTAGAGGGTGTCAGCCTTCTTCCAGTCTGCATACAATAGCTTTGACTTTATTGTGGCCATATTTCTATTTTTTTTTCCCAATTAAAATAAACAAATAAAATGTTAGAAAATGATGGGCAATGAAAAGGTTGGCGGGATATTAAACTAAAAAGAAGGGGAAATGAAGAAAAATCCAGCCAGGTCTGGCACCTATGCTGGATTTGCAGAAATGTTTTCATTGGAAAGTGACTTAATCACTGTTTAATATTAACATCAATACTACAATTATAAAAACATCTTGCTGTGGACTGTATGAACAGGATAGAACCTTGAGGAAACAAATGCCTTTGTAAGAAGACACACTCCATTGATCTGCTTACAGCTTACCACGCTGCAAATTTTATTTAAAAAAAAAAAGCAAGGTTTGTCTTTAAGGAAATGGTTGTTTCTGCAAACAACATACCTCTTATGCGATGGCCAAATGCCGGGAGGACAACGTTTCATACTAAACATATAAACAGCAGCTTCAGCTGTGGTGAAGAGGCGACAGAAACATAAAAAAGAACAGACCACGACTGCGGAGGCTGCTCTTCCATCCTATGAAAAAAAAAACACAGAGCCACCAAAGAGGGGAATTATTGAAAAATCAAACAAAATGTGCATTGATTATTGGCAAGAAAAAGTCCTCTCTTTTCTGTGAATTGCTCATCTACCCATATCCCACTCCCCATCCACTCCCTCCTCTCCATCAAACAGTTGCTGAATTGCACCTATTACCGATGGTTGACTGCAATAGAAGATTTGACTTGATTTAATATAGTTGAGAAAAAACCTATCAATCTCATTGGCAGACTGAGGAAATAAGGACTGTAATCTCAAGATTATTTTCCAAACCCACAACTAAAGCTAGGGTTGCCTTGGAGAAATGCATTTATATATGAAAATCCGACTTACATTTAGTATTATGGGGAAGAGTGTTCTCTCAGTCAGCTTTCGCTCTTGAACATATACTGATTTATATAAATAACTGATTTCACACCATTTAGATTCCTATTATAAAGGAGATTCCTCAATCTGCTAATCATTTTTGTTTGTCTATTTCTGCTCACGTACCTCCCATAAGGTATCATGATTTCAAAATTCCTCTGCAGTTCTGCAGTTTGGCAAGAATGATCCAGAAGCTGGGTGGGAAAAGAATTGCCACACCAGGATACCACATAGAGGATACTTTTGACTTCAGCCACAACGCCCGCCCCCTGCCCTATTGTCTGTCTGTCCATCTATCGAGTTTTTTGGCCACCCATCTTACCATAAGGTAACTCTGAACAGTTTACAAGAATTAAAATTACATCTACATTAAAACAAGAGTACATTAAAATAGCCTTGCTAGGTATAGCCACGTAATCTTCTTCCTCACCAATGCCTGAACTTCAGCAATAATAATAACAATAATAATAACAATAATAATAATAATAATAATAATAATAATAACAACAACAACAATAACAATAATAACAAAACAACAATCATCACCATCATCATCCCTGTATTTTAAATGTTTAGCATTGAATTAAAATCTTAGATCTATGTCATGGTATTTTAAATGTTTAGCACTGAATTAAACATCTTAGATCTATATCATGGTGAATGGATATTCCCAATGTTTATTGCTTTATGGTTTTAGGACATTCCACCCCCAAGCTATCCATGGGGAATTGTAAAAGAGTACAGTTAGTCCTCAGTTTACGACTACAATTGAGCCCAACATTTCTGTTGTCAAATAAGACATTTGTTAAGTGAATTTTGCCCCTGCCACAGTTCTTAAGTGAATGGCTGCAGTTGCTCAGTTAGTAAAACGGTTGTTAAGTGAACCTGGCCTCCCCACTGACTTTGCTTGTCAGAAGGTCACAAAAGGGGATCCCATGATCCCAGGACACTGCAACGGTCATAAATATGAGCATCTGAATTTTGATCACATGACCATGGGGGTGCTGCAATGGTCGTAAGTGTGAAAAACGGTGATAAGTCACCTTTTTTGGGAGCCATTGAAACTTTGAACAGTCACTAAATGAACTGTTGTAAGTCGAGGACTACTTGTAAATTTTTTCAGACCTGTGTGCCTAAACAAAGCGCAACATTACTTACAAGGCAGTGGACAATGCAAACATTCTTCGGGTCTTGCTTCAACCATGAATGCATGTTCTTACAAATGCTATAAAGGTTTTGAAGATTTGGTGTACGCCTTGCCGGCCAACCACATTCCGATACCTGTTAAGGAAACACTTTGATTTATTAAATCTAATATATTGCCAACTATTATCACATTTTTTTAAATGGTCAAGTCTTCAATTTAAGCTTTTCCTACAAGAGCTATCAAGCCCTTTCTTTTTCCTCGAAACAACTGGGGCATGATCTCATTTAACAATGCTAAACCGGTGCGCAACTGGTCCTTGTTTTTCCCCATAACAAATTGCACACTGGGTCCACTCCTTGTCGTTTTGGAATCCTCTGAATGAAAGGATTGAAGGGGGGAAAAAATAAAGAAGGGCGATATTGCAAGAATATTGTGTCTGCAAAATCACAGAAAGGGAGTTGTTCTAAGGTTCTTTAGGATATAGGTTTAAAAATACAGTAAGCTAACTTTATCTACTCCCAAAATTGTCTATTTTTTAAAAAAAAATATAATTTACTTGCTTTACTTGCTTTTTGAAATCTTTCAGATTTTAAGTTAGTTGTTTACAATCCTGCACTAAATCCATTGCCGAAGCTTCCTGGCAAGAAGACAGAAGCAGTACTACCAGGGCAAAATACAAGTTCATCTGGTCCATCACAGGGCTAGTAGCCAATTAAAATTTGTCAACAGGATATGATGGCAATACATTTCCTCTTATGGATTCCTGGGTTTGGGTTCTGCAAATTCATATCTGAAATCTTTACTTCTAAAAAAACTGCCAGGTCATTTCCAAAAGAGCCAGATCAGCATGGTCTGATGTTGTAATGATGAGGCAGTCGAGTTGTTTGATCATGATCAACTGAATCATGATTAACTTTACTGGAGTCTAGTCTTGCATTTATACACATTTTTAGTTATCCTCAATCATTGGTTAACTTTAGTTTCTGCTTAACTTTCGTTACTGTTTAGCATAGTAATTAACACAATTAATTATCTCTAGTTAAAGTCTAACATATGTTTACTTCCTCTCTCTAATCCTCCTTTAGATTAGTGACTTTGTTTGCCTGAGTTGTATTTGCTTGGAAACATTCTTTATCTGAGGTTTGCCATCCGAGATTGGAACATTCCTGCAATTACAACTCTACAGTCTGGAGCAGGAGTCTGCAACCTTAAACACTCAAAGAGCATTTGTACCCATTTCCCACAGAAAAGAAAACCCTGGGAGCCAATAGGTTAACAACTGGTGTGACTGGGTGGGCGTGGCCAATTCAACTTCACTCACTCCCACCCAGTCCCCTCTGCTCTGGAATATGGAGCGAGTCTCGATCCCCCGCCATCACCCTTACCTTCTCAGACCAAGTGAGATGGGGAGGGGAGGGGCCAGCCAGTGGTGGGATCAGCTGACAGGAAGCCACAGCAGGGGGCCCAAAGAGCCACATGTGGCTCCAGAGCTGCAGGTTGCAGACTCCTGGTCTGAAGGAACAACAAACTATCTTTGAGTGTTCCTTGGAATGTTTTGTCTCTGAAAGGGAATATTCTGCAAATCCCTAATTCAGAGAGTACTTTCTGGGAACCTGATAAAAACCCTACAAGGGCATCGCATTTTCTAGCAGCAAGTTTCAATATTACGAAGAGCTTATCCAATAGTGAGGGCAGCTCATAGCCTGCATGTGTTTCCACCTCGCCATGTCAAAGCTCCAGGACACCCCATAATCGCTTCATTTATCACTACAATTCAGCAGGATAGAATGGAACCGAAATAGTTTGGAAGCAATTGCAGTTCAGAATTAAGAAGCATATATAAAATGATATGCACTTAGAACCTATGCATAAGTTATATAAAACAAAATCCATTCATATTTTGAAACAGATTTGCTGATGTTTTGAATGGTCTTTCTCTTAATTTCAAATGATTAAAACTGGTAGAATACAAACATACACAAATTCTTACAAAAGGTTTTTTTTTTTTAAAGAAACGCTACTAGTACAGGCAAAAATATGTGTGAGTCTGTGTGTTGTTTTGTCTGTAAATGATGTCATATCCTGCTCAACAGATATTCCGGAAACATCTAGTGGTAACTACCATATCCACTGTCCTTCTTCTTGTCTCTTTATGTGTTTACTTTATGAAATATTCTTTTCTTCTTTTGATCTAGCCCCATTTGACTGTAATCCCTTCTTCCTTTTGGAGTCCCTTGTGATTGAACGAAGCCTTCAGGCTAAAAAAAAATTTGGGCTTTGATGATGATTGGAAGTAAGCTCGAAAAATCTTTGGACACCATATAAACTCTCTTACTATTTTCTTACCAAGGTGAGGAAGGTGTACAATGAGATGTGCAATATTGCCATGCACAAAACACAATGAAATAAAGCAATACTAATTTACAAACCCTATTGTGAAATCTGGAAGGCCGATATGATCTTGGGGACAGATTGTAGACAGCATAGCGCCCGGGATGTTTTGAATCCAAAAAGAGCCGCACATCTTCAATGTTATTTTTTATAGCAGACTCAACACCTTCTGCTGGAAATGACATCACTAGAGAACAAAGGAAGGGAGAGGGAGAGAGGAAGGGAGGGAGAGGGAGAGGGAGAGAGAGAAACAGTCAGGGTTGAACTCAATATATTTAATCTGCTTTTAATAAAAAAAACATGTTTAATAAAATGTTTGTAAACATACCAGCAATTCTGGATGTAATGTATGATATATCCAAATCTCCTTTTGCGTAACTGAAACATATATTAAACAAAAACTCAAGTTAAAAGTTAGAATGTAAGTCGGTTCAATAGATGATTATTTTCAAGTGGCTTATTAAATTCTACTGGCTTTTTGTTCATCAAACAAGACCTGTTCTCCCTATCCCCAAGAGACAGTCACAAATGTGATTCTCAAATATCTGAAATATGGGAGATAAACTAAAGAATCTAGAATATCCCCGGTTAATACACACTGTAAATGGCAGCTTAAATGCCTGAAGCATTATTAAAGGATTCTCTTCTTTCAAGAAAAAACAATTATCTCAAAGCTGAAGGATCCCGATCACTGTCTTAGATAATAGGCTTTACAAAATTAATTGTTTTCAGGTGGGGGGGGTATATTCTCTTCAGGAGAAATCTGCACCTGTTCAAGAATCGGTAATTACAACTGCATCTATGTATTCCCACAGCATGCTCAGCGGTATGCTAGGAATTATAGTTTGGTAACATCCCAAGCTAGGGTCTTCAAACGTGGCATGTTTAAGACTTGTGGACTTCGACTCCCAGAATTCCTGAGCTAACATGACTGGAGGAGAAATTCTGGGAGTCAAAGTCCACACGCCTTAAACTTGCCAAGTTTGAAGACCCCCTGATCCAGAGGGTCACAGGTTTCCTCTTCCTAGATTGTATCAAAGGTATGCAAAATTAATAGTCTGGTTTGTTATTACATCAATAGCAAAAAGTCCTTCAAATCACAAGGGGTACAGAGCTTTTAATCCTCCATTAGCCCAGCCTTCTTTTGTGCTGTACACAAATGACACTAAATAACTACTGAGGGAAAAACAAGGAACAGGAGGAAGAAGTCGAATAGTACAGGTAATTCTCAACTTACAACTTTTCATTTAGTGACTGTCTGGAGTTACAATGGCACTGAAAAAAAATGACTTATGACTCTTTTTCACACTTACGACCATTGCAGCATCCCTATGGCCACATGATCAAAATTAGGACGCTTGTCAACTGGCTCATATTTGTGACAGTTGAAGTGTGTCATGCAATCCCATTTTTGCGACCTTCTGACATGCAAAGTCAATGGGGAAGCCAGATTCACTTAACCGTGTTACTAACTTAACAACTGCATTGAGTCACTTAACAACTAGGGCAAGGAAGATTGTAAAAGGGGGCAAAGCTCACCCGTCTCGATTAGCAATGGAAATTTTGGGCTCAGTGACAGTCATAAATTGAAGACTACCTGTAGTGAACATATTAGGCTATATACAATACACAGGTTAGCTTTAAAGAAGTAAGAGTCTACCAAATAACGATGCATTATGTAGTGGGACATAATGGTAAACCAGTCTCTTAACAGTGAGCAGGAAGATAACTAATATTATGCAGAAAAGGGTTAAGTCAAGTCAGCACAGATGGTTTAAGACTCCTTAAGAGGATAGCAGGTTTTTAGGTTTGAAAAACAGATTTAGTAAGGTAGAGAAGTTAAACAAAACACACACACACACACACACACACACACACACACACGACAAATTCTTTAACCAGCGACTTTCAAGTCTGCCTTTTACATTTATGCTCAGGATTTCCATCTTCTCTTAATAAGGGCTATCAACTAAGGCATGATCTCCTTGCCAGTTTACTTCACAGCAAAGCTATGAACTGAACAAAATTCTTCCTGAACCATGGCACGTACTACATAAGTCGGAGTGTAAAACCCGCGGGCTGGATGTATCACGAGGGCCATGCCCACGTCAGCTCTGCAAAGGGGAAAAAATGTCACGAAACTTCACGATGGCAATGTGATGCTGCGGGTTTGACACCCATGACATAGGTGAGGGATAGAGGGAATGTCTGGGAATTATGGGCACTGCAACTGAAACTGAAGGAGCCGGTAGGCTGGCCTAGGCCTAGAGCATCTTAATTAGCACTTTTTCAGATGCTAATAATCTCACTGGCAATAGCACTTAGACTTATATACCACTTCACAGTGCTTTATAGCCTTCTCTAAGCAGTTTACAGAATCAGCATCTTGCCCCCAACAATCTGGGTCCTCATTTTACTGACCTCAGAAGGACGGAAGGCTGACTCAACCTTGAGCCAGTAGGACTCAAACTGCCAAACTGCTGGGAGCCGGCAGTACTGCATTCTAACCTCTGCGCCACCTCAGTTTTAATCAATTTTATAAATCCCTATAATAATGTTATATAAGGATCACATTTGTCCAAGTCAGTGGATTCTTAGTTTGGGCTGAATAAAACTGTGCGGAAAATAGGGCAAAAACCCAGCAAGTCCTTGGGGGTATCAATTGCCCTTCCCCGTCCTATGTAACAAAGATATGGTAATTTAAATGGGAATTCTGATATTTATGCAGTAGCTTAAATTTTTCGTTGGGCCTGGATACCAAGGCCAGAGTTTTATACATGGAGCTATTTTTATCTATTCTTTAGTGTTTGCAACAACTTTTTTTTCCATTTGGGGGAGATCAGACCATGTAATAATCCACACGGAGATCATTGTACACTGCGTGAACATTTCTATTTAGCCTTTCAGAGAACGAATTTAGTTTGAATGGGTTAATTCAACTTACCATGGTTCACAGAGGTTATTTTATATGAATACACGTATCCCTAAAAATACAGCCCCATTCTTTCAAGCCCTAAAAATAACACAGAAGTCAAGAAATCCAAGATTTCAGTGACAATATTAGTCTAATCTGCTTCCTACTATCTATGTCCCTACTGGAGGAGAGAAAAAACACAGCCAGAAATACAAGATATAGCAATTTAGTGGACTGATGAAAAAAAGAAGCTCTAAAGATATACATGTATTAAGAATATGACACTAAATATAAATGTAACTAAGAACCTATTGGCAATGTCTTCATTCATAAGTTTGTATTGTTTTATACATGTACTAAAATAATGAGCAGAGAGATCAGAAGACACAGGTAAAACTTGAGAGTTTAGAAAACTTTTTGTAGCTTCATATTGGTTTCTAGCATGCACACACAGTATGAATACTAACATACTGAAGAAATATTTACCTTGGGCTGCTAAGGAACACGATATGGAATGACGAAAAGCCATGGGGGAAAAAAATGGGCAAGGAAAAACATCAAAAGGTAAAACAAAACAAAACAGAAGTCATCCAAAAAACAAAGTAAAGATGAAAAAAAAAATTGAACTCTCCAAATCAAATTTTGCTTTTGTTTTTCCTTGTCCCAAACGTTTTAGCCTACATTAAGTTGGATGGATACCATTATGAATAACAGGAACCATCGATGTGGATGAGAGCCAATACTTACAACTCTTCCCAAACTTAGTTGTTTATTTTCATAAACACTGCTCATGCCAGACTGATACACTGTGTTTCCATTATATATTCTGAGATATATATTCATATATTTATTTGTAATTTCTACCAATAAAAATGCTGCTTATTTTCAGCTAAGAATGCTTAGCTCAAGTTATAAATGTTCAGAAAATACAAAACAACTACTCCAATCCAATAATTTGTTATCTCTCATTATATACCAGAAATTTCCTCAGCCTTATGCTTTTTTTAAGAGTCCTACTTATAGATTTCCCAGCCAGCATGTTCCAAACCATCTGATCATTACTTTAAAAAATCAAAATATTTTCAGAGAAGCCCATTTTGAGGGATTCAAAATATTAGTTAATATATAATATGCAAGTACTTTGCTATATTGTATAATAGAACAGCCATTAAGAAAGCACGGAACACTAATTCTGCTGGATATATAGCGATAATATATGACTCTTTGCATCTTGAACATAAAAGATACCCTATAACAGTGGAAATAACATCCCTGTGTATTCCCGTGTGAGCAATAAAGAAACTAACATGACTATTTTGTCACTTTAGTAAAATCCTTGATTGTGTTTCCTAATATTTTTTTTATAAGAATTAATTTCACTGTATCGGAGTGAATTAGGTCATCAACATTTAAAGATCCACAACTTTTGAGTTCTGCCACCATCGACTCTTGTCCTGCAGCTCAAACCACGAAGCACCAACTAAAACACAGTACTGGCAGTAAATGTGATATCCCCCCGAAAGTGGAATGTTTTTTCCTACTGTCACTACCCAAATGTAAGAGCTCAGAACCATCAGAGACATCAACCCATGAAATGTGACAAGGTATCTCCTGAGGTCCTTCACCTTGCCCAGGAAAGGCCCCGCTTGAAAGAAACGGTTCCAGTCCATCCCAATGAGAATTCCCTCTGACAATATACAGCTGCTAGCATTCAAGCACGAAGTGGTTTGCAAAAAGGAAAAACTAAAAAAGTGAGCTACTTTGAGGTCTTGGGGACACTGAACCATTGTCTTGGTTCCATGCCATCAACAGAATGACATCATGGAACAGTATGTGGGTTAACTGATTTATAGATTGGTTAGCCTAATCCTGATGTCATAATCCCTCCAGAATTCTAGACCTGAATCTCCCTATACACCAATTTCATAAACTTTTCAATAGATGAGGTTGCTGAACAGCAGAGGAAGAAGTATGTTCTTCTTCCAGTCTAACTAGTTTTTTCTTTCTTGCGTAAACATGCATGAAGACTTGGAATTATGTGAAAACTGTTCCTATGCATTAACCCCGAGATGGAAGGCAATGTCTCTTTCTCCCACTGATCTCTTCAATACAGTAGTTACTCTCCAAAAGCTACCAGTCACATTCTGGACTACCAAAGATTCAAACAAAGTCCATAAAGCTCTCTGATCCTAGGATGAAAACTGTAACCTTCAGGGTTCCCAAATAAGTTATATTATTTCATTCCAAGTTCACAGTTGTACATTTAAGATAAAACCATATCAAGAGACTGATAAAAGTGAAAAAAATGTTATATATTCCTTTGCTGATATCCAAATAACAGAAGATCCCATCCTTTTCTTTTAAGCAGACCATTACGCCATCATCAAAACCTCCTTCAGAGTCTATATAAACAAACCTTTTCTCTTGAGCAATGAAGTAATAACCATTGAGCTGACCCTCAAATATGCAGAGTAGTTGATTCATACTGAAGTCACATCAAGCAACAATACTTTAGTTCACAAAATGCAGCACAGCACAAGGCTATTTGTGAAGCAATTATATTTTCAAATAATAATAGTAATAACACTGAAATTTGTGAAGCCCTTATAATAATAATAACACTGAATATAACGGAAAAGATGGTATCCAAGAATATGTTATTAGAATATAATCTTCCTTCCTTCAATTATTTGTAGGGGCATCAATGATCTACAGATCACAGAAACTTTAGTCTAAAACCTAGTCCCCAACATGCTAAGATCAATGAGTGACAATGTGCCACCTATAACTTGTTCAGCCTTTTGTCCAGCTCTTTGCCCTTCATTAAAAAAAAGAATGATAAATTAGCATGTAGCAAAGCAAATCACTGTAAACGTAACTTACAGTTCCTCCGGTCAGATTTAGAAAATAAAACAGGGAGTAATTACAATCCTGGGGTTTATGTTCTGTCACACGAGGGTTCTGTGATTGGCCAGATTTACCATGGCAACCATTACAGGTATTCGAAATCTCAAATGTGCCTAACTCACCACCTCCTCTCCCTCCCACCCCCATGAAAATTCTGATCTAGAGCACGTACAAAAGTGTTGGTAAACATCGTCCTCTGCTTTAGGAGGAAACAGTCTAACACAATCACAGATTCAATTAATTCAATTTCACTTGTACACCAGCTATTGTATTAAAAAAATATTGCAATAAAACAAAAGCAAAAAAGCAGGCTTGCTTCTCATGCTAGTAAAGTAGCTTAATCCTGTAGACCTAAAAAAAAAATGCAAATCCATCTCATTACTCTCCATCTTGGCATTTTAGGGGAAGCAAACATCACATGGGTCACTCTGAACTCTCTGTTCCCATGCCCACACTTTCTTCTCATGACAATAACTGAAAGAAAGAATGAAATGATTGACGCAGCCTCACATGATTTAGAAACTATGAGTTGCTAAGGCGACACAGAACAGAGCAACCCTTGAATGCTCACTACTGTCTTATCTAACATCTAACATGTGAGCTAGATCCAAAACTAGATTAGAAAGGAAGCATAGCTTCACTGAATAAATGAGTGTTTGGGACCATTAATGATGTTATACTGAGCCTCACAGTATGATTCTATAGCTTTAGTGGCTGAGAAATGATTCTAGCTGAAAAGCTTGACAGGCCTGTTTTCAGCAATTCTCAGCTATAATTCCTCATAATTCCTGCCACTTTGAACAAACCAGGTGATGTAATTTACAATGCATACAGGAATGATTTGACTGGACTCTAGTTGTTTTTCAGATGTAAATTAGGTGTACTAGTTTAAAGTCTATTTAACTGGTTTTAAGCATTAAGGATGGTTCCAAAATGACAGTTAAACATGCAGTAAAAACAACTGACACACGAGAAATCATTTTTTTTAAAAAAAGCATTCAATTGTAATTGGAAAAAAGTAATGTAATATACAAGAAAAAATGTTTTAATTTTTTCCAGATTATGAAATTCAAGGAGAGTAACCTGTATCACCTGACTGAGCTAAGATGTTGCTGCCAAAATTTACACATATTTAATGAATGGGAAGTCACTCTTTTTCTTAATCTAAAAATTAGTCTTTGGGGGGGACAGATTTTGGCTTTTTTTCTGGTGTTTTTTTTTTAAACTATTCAAAGGAAAGACCACATTTGAAATATACACTACAGCAATTCTGCTTCAAGATCTAACATTCCTGGGCTTTCTTAGCAATAATGTGAAGTTACCACTTTCTTTCAAGTCTACTGCAGAATTAGTGACAGAACAATACAGAAATGATATAGTGACTGATAGGTACAGTGATCCTTTATTTCAGAAAGTTGCCCTCAAGATTTATTTCATTTAATTTTTATTTTCTTGGTTTTGCTCTTGAAATTTTCTTTGTAAAGCGAAGTTACAGCACAAACACCGTTTTTTAAAAAATCCTTATGAACCTCTTTCAGATTTGTCTCTTTTTCAGGTTTATCCTTCACTAAATCAGTTTGGTCCAGTGGTTAAGGCACTTGACTTAGAAAGCAAGAGACCATGAATTCAAATCATGTCTTCGTCATGAAAGTCAGCTGGGTGACTTTGAGCCAGCTGCTCTCTCTCTCAGTCTAACCAATCTCAACAGGATTGCTGTTGTGGGGAAGATAATAATATGTTCACTGCCTAAAGTTGTAAAAATAATACAGGAGGGATATAAATAAAACAAAATTTAAAAAATCAAGAGACTATGGTCACTATATTAATGGGCAAACCACACACACACATAGGATGTCCGAAAAGTCATGCCCCATAAACCAATTACAGTATGTCTTATTAATTCTTTTTCAGAGAAAATATGTCGTGCCCCTGTTGGAGCCTGAATCCAAGGAGGAAGCCAAACAGCTGACAGGGACATAGGAGTGTGACTCCATTGGCTGTGAAGGCAACTGGGGAAGGGCAAAGTCTGGCTGGGCAGAGAGGGGAGAGGTAGAACAAGGGAGAGGGAGTTCAGGGGAAGATCTAGGTCCACCTCCTCTTCATCCTAGGGCACGCAGGGAGGAACGGAGAAGAGAGCAACATGGGTTGCATGGCTTACGGGGGAGGAAAGGGCCCTGATTCCCTTCATTAGCCACAGCTGGGAAGTAAGTTTTTTAAAAATGCATGCTGAATGCGGCAGCTGCTGGTAGCAAAAGTGAGTTTATCGTGTGTTGACTTTGCTTATCTGTGTTCCTGGAGTCTTCCCAACCATGTTGAGTTACTGCTGTGCCTTCACATCTGGAATTCTTGCTCCTGCCCTGCTGAACTAATTACCTCATTTTGTCTTGATTGGACTTATAGTTACAGTTTTTGTTGACCACGCTTTGGACTTGATTCTCTGCAGTCAAAGGCTTTTCCTGGGGGGTTTTCTCCAGCCAGAAGGTAACCAGGACATTGGGGGCAAAGTTGGAGCTAATAAAGGGACTCATTGATTATCTGACTGTGTTGCCTTTGTGCCATGCTACACGTCATCACAAAATGTTACCGTATTTAGGAATGTTCAAAGATCATGTGTCAAATTAATAAGGAAGTACTTATAAGCAAATTTGCAAAAAATTTGAACAATGAATGTAATTTAGACAATAAATTATCTATAGGGCTTGAGTTTAGTGGTGTATGGTATTTTAAAATTTATTGTCTTGGTACTGAACTACAAATAAATAAGTTTAAACAAATTAAATTAAGTTGCATATGAGACCTGACTTTTAGAACTTTATTGTATTATTTTTATTTCTTTAGTGAATAAGGGTCATTTTGTCCATATGATTTTTCCGAATTACAATCCCAAATTTTTCCCCAATATCAATATTTCTGATATTTAATCTGACTAAGGAACAATTCTATTCTCTCAATCAAGAATGGGAAAGGATAGGGTTCAGATCAGAGATTCATCACTTGATCTTAGTAGAATTCCTAGTGTTCCTGTCCACAAGACTGTAAATGGCTTGTAACTTGTAAAGTAAAAACTCCCAAAGAAAAATAATGGTACTACATAAAATGCCCTTTGCTCTGAGAATGGTGAACTGCAACACAGTGAATAGAAATATCAATACAGCCACATTTCTACTTACTTGGCTACAGACTGAATAACTTTTGAAGATGTATCCTTGATATTTGTGAAAAATCTTTCAGTCCCACCTCGAAGGATATCAAAAAATCCACCAGAAGTCTGGTCACATTCTGCAACTATCAGCCCTAAAAGCCAAAAAAACCCCCCACAGCATTATAACCTGAGGCAGGCAATCATCATTATTCTTTCCTCTAAACAGACTTACATTTCCATTAGAAATTGCATTAAATTGTATTTCCATTTAAAAACAAATTCAGCAGGGCACTTTAGCTGGCATCTTTATTTATGTATTATTACCTTAATCTGTGCCTTTTAATTAAGGCAATATTTTTCTACACAAAGAAGAGCGGCCAACTGTAATAATTTAACAGAAAAGCAGCGAATGGTCCCTCTTCTAAGACAGACCACACATTCTGAAGCAAATACAGTCCTGCAAAACTATTAGATGCAATAAACAAAGCATTCAATTTCAGATGGCAGCCAGCTGCTATTACCTTCAGGGATCAGAGGACTGCTGTATGCTTTAAATGCTCACAGAATAGTAGGACTACACAATGAGAAAGAAATACCATCTAGTGCAACCCTCCACAGCAGAGTTCCCCAATGTTTCCGGCTTTGTGGACAGGGGGTGGGGTAGGGAAGATGGTTCATGCAAGCGGCCAGCAAGCACACGCACACAGCTCCATTTCCGCAAATGGCATGCATTTCACACAAATGGAGCATGCGCACACATGCTCGCCCGCTACTCATGCAAGTGAGAATGTGCATGCATGCTCGCCGACTGTTTCCACAGCCCAGTTGCAAACCCTTCATGACCCAATAGCGTGCCGCAGCCCATAGATTAGAGACCCCTGCTGTGCAATGTGCAGAAAAACTAACTCAACCACCCATTAAAGGTAGCTGTGCAGGGTCTGTTAAAAAACCTCCAGAATTAGAGAACCGACCTTCCGTTGGCATTTGTTACAACTATGGCATTTCAACTAACTTCATAAAATTTCACTCATTTCATCTGCAGACACTATTGGATTTTAGACTCCGGTGCCAATATTGATGTCCTATTTAACTAAGCTCTATATCAGAAAGTACATCTGATCTAGTGAAGTGATTATAATTCACAAATTCATACATATATTTCCTACTGTCTAAGGTGTTCTGTTGTTTAAGTATGTATATCATCCGCTCCATGGAAGGAGTGTAAAGATACCAAAGAGTAGTGGTACTATGTAAAATGCAGTCAGATATATTTAGTATAAATAATATATTCCTAATTATAATGTAATTATTCTGAAGGTCCATTAGGGCACAAATACATAAAAATCAGTCTATAGTTCCCATGTTTTGCTTGCAAGTCAGGAAACATGCAATTCAGAGTTTTTCTTTCCTTTTTAATATAGTTTGTGTTCCGGGAATCATTTCTCAAATTCATACTGCCAACAAATATTCAAAAACCTACATGTGATTTTTACATCTTCATCAGAGAAGGATAACTGTAAAATCAGACTGAATTTTCTACCTCAAACAGAATCACTTCCCCCCACCTTTTACTCCAACATTCCAAACTACTGTGGTTTGTTATGATTCCATGGTCCAAACATGAAAGTGTGTTAAATTTATATTCCACTTTCGTTTAGAAGCTCAAGGTGAGATTCGTAATGCTTCCCCTTCCTTTTTTCTCTTTGGAGAAGTTTGGTGTGTGGGAGTGTGACTGGCTTACCCAGTCAACATCCATGGCTGAGCATAAACAATGAATTGGGTCCCCTAATCTAATGCCTTTACTGTAAATATGACTTTATCAATATGAGAAGGTAAGAATTCATCACTCAGTTCAAAGCTTAATTACTATTTCTTACCAGGACTTCTAAGTTTGGGGAAACATTTTAAAGTCTAAACTTAAAAGATTAGTTGTTATTGTTAGTTGTGAAGTTATGTCTGACCCACGGACAATGTTCCTCCAGGCCTTCCTGTCCTCTACCATCTTGAGTCCATGTAAGCTCACACCTATTGCTTCAGTGACTCCAACCAGCCACCTCATTCTCTGTCGTCCCCTTCTTCTACTGCCCTCAATTTTTCCCAGCATTAGACTCTTCTCCAGTGAGTCCTTCCTTCTCATTAGATGGCCAAAATATTTGAGTTTCATCTTCAGGATCTGGCCTTCTAAAGAGCAGTCAGAGTTGATCTCCTTTAGGACTGACCGGTTTGATCGCCTTGCAGTCCAAGGGACTCGCAGGAGTCTTCTCCAGTACCTACTAACTCACTCCTACTCATTAACTAACTCCAAAGATTAATAGGAATACTAAAATAAATAAGAATTGAGATGGTCAAATACTGTAAGAGAAGCTACATAAGAAAGATGCCAGAAACATTAAAAGTAAGAATTGGGATAGTACACAAAGAAAATTCCATTAAGCATCATACCTGCATTATATATATTGTTAAGCTGGCCAGCAGGTTTTGAGTTCTGTGGCACCAAGGCTGAAGATGTCTTAGGCTGTGCATAATTCCCGTAGCCCCCATTTTGTTCAAGAAGCTGGGGGGGAAAAAGCATCACAGCAGGAGTGAACACAAATATTCTCCTACTCTTCCCCACCCACAGCGCATCTGCACTAAAAAATGTAATACTGAGTTACTTTAAATAGGTCTGGTTGATTGTAAAAATAGAATGCAAGGATCGCCACAAATTTTGATTTTAATATAAAGCTCTAAATGAAGCATTCAAGAAGCAATAATCTAATTAATGTGGAAAAACACTAAGCCCAATTATTAAAAATGGAGGACTGACTTATATGGTCTGCTCTATCATCACCATCAACTGTCTTTTCTCCTTCACCTTTGAAAACATAGCCCAGAGGAACAGAAAAAGAGCAGAATAAATGGATGATTTGGGGAGGAATTATACAATTCCCGTTCCCCAAAGCCAATCGTAGTATTTATCTCTTCTGCAGTTCCCAACAGCCCTCTAAAATGACATCATCTATACTCAACATTTTGCAATCCTACAAATAATACCAAAAGCTGGCCACTGATTCTGTCCCATCCAATTACATTGTCATGTTATTTCCTTGTTCTTCTTACTACAGAGGATAGCTAAAAAAGGTGCTGCCTAGATTTTTAAACATGGCTGCTGCTGCCACTGCCATAAGCTTTACTGAAGCTAAACATCAAGTTCAATTCCTGATGACTTCATGGATGCATCCATGACATTTTCTTGGCAGAAATAAATGTTTGATTTGATACAGGTTTTCTCCTAATCATACCTATCCTGCTGGGGTTCCTTGGGTTCTACCATCTGACTTTTAACCAGGTCCAAATCTATCAAGGTTTTTTTTTAGATCACTAAAGTTAGGCTAAGTGCTCCCAATAGCAGGGAACTGGTTTCACCAAACAGGATTTATTACCTCTGTGATAGGAGACTTTGGGTTCACATTTCTAGCAGCTGCAATCTCCTGCAGTTGATTGACAAGCTCAGTGATGGACAACCTCTCTTCTGGGTTCACCCTCAAAGCAGAACCTAAAGACAATGCAAAAAAGAGATCAGCATATGTTAAAAAATTGCCAATAGGACTTGTGATCATTGCTATGATGTAACTTTGAAATGCTAGCACTTAGAAGTAGCTAGAATGAACCCACACATTTAAGCTATACTAAAACAATAAAAAGATAATCTTATTACATGTACTAGTCTTCTTCCTGATTAAGAGTAGGCCAGCTCTTCCTAGACTATCTTCTTCAAATGGGTTGTACTTCTAATGGCTCCCATAACTGCTCTCTAACATGGACACTGAGAAGCAGGAATGATAAGACTGTGTGTCCAAGACTTTGTCAAGTAGCAGGTTGAAATAGAGAGCCTTTCACATACATTTGTAGGTACAGAAATCAAATGCATTCATGAGTTTAAAAGGAAACCATAAAGTTCTCTACAAAATCATCACCTCCCCTCCTTTTCATGCCACCTCTCCAGGTATTTGGTGTCCTTGTCTGAAACTTACGTATAAGATCATGAAACACAGTATATTTTGTGTCATTCTGTGGAATGGAGTATTTTCCATTGACTATTCGAAGCTTAGATCCATCTTCAAATGGGTGTTGCCTAAAGCACAACAAGTAGAGGATACAACCCAAGGCCTGCGTGAAAATAACAAAGAGTTGATGAAAAGAAACTGAACAAGACTAAATAATTCAAGGCTTAGCCAAATCAATTGTAACAATGACTATTCTTCCTTTTAAGTAAGTTGTTGTTTCAGATATTGAGCCTATTTGACAGACAATTCAGTGTCTGATAAGAGACTTAAGTGCTTCATCAACAAGCGTGATTATCTAACAGGTGCCTAAAAATAGGATATTGCTTTCTAAAAAGTTACGATGCTTTGGAGTCTTTTGAAAGAATTAGTAAATCAATTATTGGGACCATTGTGTTTCATAGGCATTGTTAAGGCCTACATAGGAAATGGACTGTCAAAGGAGCCAAAGCACATAAGAGCCCCTCTTTTTATCCTCTGCTTTTTGAGTTTTCAGATAACTTTCTTCGTGGCTTTGGATTATCAAAAAGAAGATATTGTGATAGCTGTGAGATAAACTTTATCATGTGAGGTAGTCTTTTTGTGTATAGGTATGTGATATTATGGTTGAATAAAGTTTTGCTTATGGAATCTTTTCATGGAATACTTATATTATTTTCTATCAGAATATTTTCAGCTGACCCTAAGACAAAATCTTGTCACCCTTATATCCTCTTGTATTTTCCTTTTCTTGACAATTTCATGTTGGTGCTTCCTAGGGAGACTTTTAATTAAACATCTTACTTCCCAAGTTACTTCCATCACACTATTGGGCTTTCTTTCTTTCTTTCTTTCTTTCTTTCTGTCTGTCTGTCTGTCTGTCTGTCTGTCTGTCTGTCTGTCTGTCTTTCTTTTTCTTTCTTTTTTTTTTAGATACCAATTTTAGATTTTGCAGCTCTTTATTTCAGTTTTAACATCCACATTGAATGGTGGTAAGACATGGTAACAGATTAGTATTAGGTACCTGATGGCATCTATCAGAGAAAGAAGGAGAACCACTCTCAATAAATGAGAAAACCTAATCAATAGGGACAAATCACTACCCCGAAATCTACCTATGCAGAAAGAAAGTGCATACCCATATATCTTGCTTTTCATCAATTGGAAAGTTTGAATATAAATCTATAATTTCAGGAGTTCTATACATTGGCGTAGTGTTCCTTGTGACCTGTATACACAAAATAAGAGATTCATAGTTAATCCACAAATATATACATATATATTTTCTCAACAAAATCACTTATTTGTTAAAAATTCGGCCTTATGCTGTTTAACGTTCAACCTTTTCGTAAGCTATCCTAGCTTTTACAGCAAGCAGATCCATTTGCAAGACCAAACAGCTTACTCATATAACATATAGTAAAACTCTTTAGTTGGTTATGGTCAATGATTTTATTTATTTGTCTAATTTATCTAGCTACCCATCTCACAAAACAACTTTCCTGTATTCTTTGAAGAAAAGTTACCTAGGCTGTAGTAATCAAGCCTTTTGAGAAAGAGCTATAATTCTGTGGTAGTGCAGATACTCTGGACAAAAAAAGATCACAGTTAAACCAGAGGTACATCTTGGTGCTCTCCATCTCTCCAAGTAAATTAAATTGGTTTAGCTTTTATCCTGACCCAGGGCAAAAGTTTGAGCCGCACACAGTCTTCAGCTGAAAAGGGATTATGTAACTCTCCCTGTAGACAACAGAGAGCTCTACATTAAAGTGGGTTATGTGACTCTTCACAAATTGCTCAACTAAAGAATCAAAGAAGAGATGATGGGAATTGTAGGGAAGTAGAACTTCTATACACACTCCTATATGTTTGAGCAGCTTTTTACAAGGATGTGGCAAACACTCTAATGATAAGGAAAATGACGTTCAGCTCTATCCAAAACTCTTTAGATTTTCCCCTCTGCACCTCCTGTTCCTAACTTCAATTTCCTGTTCTTTTTCTATCAGTCCTTGCCAGAAATAGACAAATTCTTTGAAAAGCTGTTCTCAGAAACAGAACTGTACAAAGGGAGGACAATAGATGCAGCTTGGATGGGAATACATTTCGAAAACCCAGCATGGAGTTTTGGCACAGAGTTTATTCAAGTGGAATATATCCATCTGTTTTGCTAGGTAAGCATAAATGAAACAAAAAAGCAGTGTTTAATAGCACGGTTCAGAGACTAGAATTTCAAACAATGCAATACTCAGTAGCAAATGAAGCTAAGCCACCTAAATGCTGGAAACTCTTTGAAAAGACCAATGAATAAAACCAACAAAAGTAAGGTTCTCGAACAAGACACGGGTGCCCACTATCACCTTTGTTGTTTGTGTTAACTTTGGAAGTGTTAAACAGAAATATTAGAGATGAAAAGAATATAAAAGGAATGAAAATCAAAAAGGAAGAATTTAAGCTGCAAGCATTTGCAGATGATCTAGTTTACATTTTAGAAGACCCTTTAGAAACAGCATCAAAATTGATAGAAAAGATAGAGACATATGGAAAGGTGGCTGGTTTGAAAATAAATAAAGATAAGACAAAGATTTTGACAAAGAATATGCTATTAAGACAAAAGGAAGAACTGGCAGACCTATTGAAAATTCAAGTCGCGAATACCTGGGGATATATTTGACAGCAAGATGTAGTACATTAAAAGAGAATAATTATATTAAACTTAAACAGCAGATAGTGCTAGATTTGGCAAAATGGGAAAACTTACAACTCTCACTAATAGGGAGAACCTCAACAATCAAGATAAATATATTACCCAGAATTTTATATTTGTTTCAAACAATTCCAATTAGGCTTGGAAAAGACTACTTTGAAGATTTAAATAAAATAGTGTTGAAATATATATGGCAAGGTAAGAAAGCTAGAATAAAGTTAAAACTTTTACAAGATGCTAGAATTAGAGGAGGATTTAGTTTGCCTAATTGGGAATTGTACTACCAAACTACTGGGTTAAGGAATGGATAACATTAAGAAATGCTAGATTGTTGACATTAGAAGAACATGATTTGTTGTTGGGTGGCATGCTTTTTTATGGTACAAGGGAACTAAAACACAGGGGTATTTTAGAAGACATTATATACGGGAGTCTCTGTGGTTAAACTGGAAGAAGATTAAAAGACAATGTTATTTGAAAATTCCAGTCTGGTTATCGACTATTGAAGCATTCTCGTATCCTATAATATACAAAAAGGAACAAACAGTTAGATATGGTGAAATACTGAATGAAAAGGGTGAACTTAAATCTATGCAAAAACTAGAGGAACAAGGTATAAAGATGAATTGGTTTTCATATGCGCAAATACATTCAAGGTATGATAAAGATTCTAAAACAGAAGGTTTCTATGATAAACTGACTGATTTAGATAAGATTTTGAAAGGGTGATTAAAAAACTGTATAGATATCTATTAGAAATTAAACCAGAAGAAGAACAAGTTAAGAAACTATGATTGCTTTGGGGAAGAATTTTGGATATGGGATTGATTTAGAGAAATGGCAAAAATTGTGGTCTCAAAATTATAAAATGACAATGTCAACAGCATATAAAGAAAATTTGTATAAGATGTTTTACAGGTGGCATTTTCCCCTCGACAAGAATAGCAAGAATGTTCAAGAATAAATCCGAAAAATGTTGGAAATGTCATCAGACACCTGGCTAATATTACCATATGTGGTGGACTTGTGCGGATGCTAAAAAATACTGGACTAACATCCACATGTGGTTGGAAAAAATGATGAAAAAACATATAGACTTGAAACCAGAGATATTTTTATTGGGAATTTTACCTGAAATATATAGTAAAGACTTGAAATATCTGATTGTAAATGTATTAATAGCGGCTAGGATTGTATTTGCTAAAAACTGGAAAAATGAGAAAATACCATCACAGGAGGAAATCATTAAGAAAATATTGGAATGTGCTGAAATGAGTAGATTGACATTTGAAATTGGAGAACAAGAGGATAAACAATTTTATAAAATTTGGGATCTATTCTATCAATGGTTAGACAACAAAGTACAGTAATGAAATATGTAGATTTTTAGAAAATAATAAATATATAAAGATGTACTTCTTTCTTATTATAACTACAAAATGATTTTAGGATAGATTCGGGATGATAATATGAATTATTATAAAATAAATTAAGTAAATTATGGTTATCTTGTAAAACATGAATGAATAAAAGTATAGTCAAATGATTGATTAATAATGATACCACGGTATTTAATTTTTGATTGACAATATGAGATTATATGTAATGTAATTGTAAAGCACAAAACAATTTGTAAACCAACCAGCACACTCTATGTACACCTATGGAAGATAGCTTGATGTTTGTTTGGTTGTTTTAAAAAAGTAAGATTCTCATATAAATGATACGCAACTATTTTTTTAGCTAAGAATTATTTTCAATATAATAAGGTTTTCAAATGTGGGGCGCAATGGTTCAGTGGTTGAAGACGTTTATCTTGTCAGGTAGAAAGCTGACAGCTTGGGTTCAAGACCCAAGCGTTGCATGACGGGGTGAGCACCCATCTTCACCCCAGCTCCTGCCCACCTAATTCAAAACAATGCATATGCGAGTAGATAAATAGGTAGCACTTCAGCAGGAAGGTAGCTGTATTCTGTACACTTCAGCCTGACTGCTTGCCACAAAACCACGGAAATGTCTTTAGACAACACCGTCTCCCTTAGCTAAGACATGGAGATAGAGTAGACACGACTGGACAGGGGAAAACTTTACCCTTACTGTTTTCAAAAGGGAACACAACATGTTGAAAATAAAATATAATGCTGGACATCTTACCTCATCTTCAACAGTTGCCCGTCTTTGTGCAGACCAGCTATAATCAGGATAATGTGTCACAACTGTTGCACTACCAAAATCACACAATTTAATTGTTCCTTGATTACTTATCAGCGTATTTTCAATCTGCAGAGACAAGTTACACACATTTACATTAAAAAGGGCCTTCCTTATGCATATCTATGTTCACATCACCAAGGTAGGCTCAGATTATCCAAGTTCTCACTAAACTAACCCTTTTTAAGGTTCAATAGCCTGCTTTGAAATTCAAATGTTCTGTCTTTACAGTTCTTGTTTGTACATAAACAGTGTGCTCCAAAGAACGTTTGGAAACTTACTGAGAACAAGGTAATTTTAAATGCTTCAGCCATGGGACTCAAGACCTCACACCTTCTCACCTACATGTATATACTGTTCATTCCCCATGCAACATATAGAACACCATAGTTCTATGATTCTCTGCAACATTCCTGACATTTTAATAACATAACATCATTAAACAATTATTTTATGTTTTAACCTGACATCTATCAATAGTTAAATTCCTTTTTTAAAAAAACTTATCTCGTTCTAAAACTCTTTAAGCATTGATTTCTACCTGGTCACTATCCAATCAAGGGGAAAAAGTAAATTCAGGTCTGATTTCAGTTCTGGCCAACACTACATAAAGTTAACAAACAAGAGATACTGGAAATTGTTTTCCAGCTTGGCTTTCCAGCCTGGCTCTACTAATATGCTAGGATAACTTACAGAAAGAAGTCAGAATGCTTGGGAATCTGGACATTAGGAAGTATCAGAAGAACAAAGGGGGCCACTTGTCATTTGTAGTATAATTATTTATATTGCAATTTAAATCCCTTGGAACTTCACAAGCTATACAAAAAATGGTGGCATTTACTATCTGTAGTCAGCTCCTGCATCTCTCTTCTGCTTTCTTTCCTCAGTGAACTTTGCACATAAGACCAATTCTCAGGGTTTCCCCACTTTTTAGTTCTGAGACAGGGGTGTACGATTTTGTCCTCTCCCCTTTATAAATTTTTTTAAATTTCATCTCTTTTGAAGTTGCTGATGAAAAAAAAAAAGGGCAAGGTTTGGGGAAACTTTTAGCAAAGAAAAATGAAACTAGCCTAATCTTCCCTAACATATTCTCAGACAACCTACCCTAGACATTTTACTCCTTACTTTTCAGACTAGGACAGGCAAATTCAAGTCATTCCTAACTCAAAGTATCACTGCCTCAATCTCATAAGGAGTAAAGAAAACATGGATTCCATACCTTTAAATCTCTGTGGATAATAGGGGGCTTCTGCTTGTGCATATGTTGCACAGCACGGCAAGTCTGATAAAATATCTTCAAAACTGTATCGCACGAGAGGGGGCCTTTAGATTCCACTTTCTTTAAAAATTCCACCAGCTGCCCTATGAACATAAAATCCATGAATCACACACATTATGGAAGAGGCAATAGGAATGCTAATTTTGATAATAGCCAACAGAGGCCCCATAAATACCCCCAGATCCTTTTACTTTCTTGGTATATTCGAATATTAGAATTGAAGCTCTGGTGTTTGGGCTCATTCCGAGACTTGTGATGAGCACAGCGCTAATGCCAAGTGAATACATTGTATGCTGCTTCAGGCTTCAGGCATCATTAGAAAGGGAGGAGAAAAATGTGTGAATCAGTCCAGCTGTACTCTGGGATTTTGCTAGGGGAGAGATAAGGCTCCTGAAATGTATCCTCTAGCTATCAACAACACCTCAGCTATATACTTCTTTTCTTCAATACACTCTATCATTGTTTTCTATGATATTAGACTGCAAGCAAGTACTGCAGTAGACTCCAATCATTACTCAGCCTTTGGAAAGGTTTGGTGCAGTGAGATTTGGTGTAGTAGTGAAGGTGCTGACCTAGTAACCAACAGTTCTACCTTAGGCTTTAACACCTGGTGGGGAGCTTTCGGCCAGTCATCCTCTCTCTTAGCCCAACCTACCTCACAGATTGTTGTGGGGAAAACAGGAGGAAGAAAGAGCATTAGGTATGTTTGCCACTTCGATTCCCTTATAAAGTAAAGGATAAAAATCTAATAAACAAAGGGGAAACAGGGAAGACTAAATACTGAACACTTTTTAGTTCAGTAGCCTGTTGTTCTTTTGGCTAGAAAAATGGCAGGTTTGTAATGTATCATTTCTAAAAGTTTTTCTTTTTTTCTTTGTACCCAGGTCAGAATTTTTTTTTAAAAAAGAGCTATTTTAATTTTGTGTTTGTTTCATGTCTGGCACTAGGACAGGGCTATCAAACTCCCGGCCCGTGGGATGAGTGTGTCATGCGCTAGCCACGCCCATGCCCAGTTTAGCAAAGGAGGAAAAAGTCCCGATACGTCACATGACACCCACCGTGACGACGTGAGTTTGATACCCCTGCACTAGGACAAAGGGAAGTGTCAACTCGCAAAGCACCCCTGAGGGGAAGGAGGAGATAAACTTATTCTTCAATCTTAATCAAACCAAATAATTAGTCAGAAAATTTTAGGGGACATCCGGTCTGCAGAGCTTCGGGGCAGGCAGGAATCCGCGACTGTGTGCGGTTTCTGCCTGTGCTCGCTGCCCGAGTGCCCTGAGCCACTCGGCTTCAGGGCTAGCCACTTCCGTAGAAGGTGGTGAAGACAGCGGGGATCTGGCAGGGTCGAGAGATATCGCACCTCTCTTCCCTAGCCGGCTAAACCCCCTTTTCTGAAGGCAGCTGAGCGGCGGTCTGAAATGGCCGCCACATAGAAGCGCTCAGCCGGAAAAAGAAAGTGCAGGAGGAGCTGTGAAGAAGCGAAAGTGTTTTTTGCCGACCAGGATAAAGCAACAGCGAAAGTACCCTGGAACTTAAAATTTGCCAAAGATACATCGTTTCCAGAGATTTACAAGCGGCGAATGGAAGTTTAAAAGGGAAAGTTTTTTTCTTTTCACTTTCCTTCCTAACGTGACAGCGAATAGAACCGCAAGAGAAATCGGAAAACCCACATTGGAGGTAATTAAATGCTAAAGGGATAAGGATTTCTGAACATTTAAAAAAAAAACTTTTTTGCTGTAAGTGGGAAGGGAGAGGAAAAAAAATTGGAGCAGTAAGGAGGAGATAGCGTAGAATTTTAAAGAGCTATTAAATATTAAAAAGACTTTTAAAAGATACATTTTAACTGGAACTTTGTGACTAAACAGTAACCCCAGAAACAGAAAGAGAAGAAAGAAGAAAGTACTAAAAGAAACAGCTTATTTGGATTGTTTGGTGATTTTGGAACTTTTGGGAACTATCTGATTAAAAGCACTTGGGTGGTTGTTTTGGAAAAACTTTTTCTCTCTACAATGGCATCACTTGTGGATGAATTGAAAACTGAATACCAAAAAACACAAAAAAGAAGAACAAGAAGGGAAAGATTCTCTTGGCACTCTTTTTCAATTTTTAGAAATGGCGGTTTACACTTATGAAAAACTGACTGCGCAACAGGATGACTGGGATAAAGAAGAAGCCATCTTTGATGAATAAGTGACTCTATTTGGGGAAGGAAAGGAGAAAGAGGAAAAGAAAAAGGGGACTTTCAGATTTGAAAAAACAACCAAAAAAGAGAAAAATAAGGTGAAAAGTGGATACAATGTTAGAAAACAACAGAAAGGGGGAAAGCAGAAGAAAAGGGAGGTGGAGAGACAAGGGGATAAAAAGGGCAAGGAGAAGAATAAGCAAGGGAGAAAGGAAGGGATGAGAAGCCTCAATGGTGGGGAGCAAGATGTAAAGAAACAAAATTCTCTTAGAGACAATGGGCAAACTTAATTGAAAAAGGGATTCTGCAGAGGTACATAAGATTGTATTCTTATATTTGTATTCAGAAATAATGTTAGAAAATTGGAAACAACATGTAATCAAAAATGGGATAAAATATTTAGTGTAATTTAGTGAAATTTTTGTGAAGAAAAAGAAGGCAATGAAATAAATGAGAATTGAAGTAGGAGAAATGGGAACATTTTAATGAAATAATGATTTAAAATATGTGATGTGGGGGGGAAATAACTATGGAAAGTATAAGTGTTCCCATAAAAGTATGATATTTAATTGAAAAGTAACGTGTAAAGTGTTTAAGATATAAATGAGTATTAATATTAATGATCAGATTTGTATTGGCATTGATAGTTGTTTTAATTACATCATATACCTATAAAAAAAATTTCTATAAAAAACATTGTGTAATTTTAGAATGTACTAAACAGAATCCCAATGCAAGTTATGTGTTATATTAGGTATTGTAAATTTAGGGGAAAGAGTTAAAGGCGTCATACTTCAATCAGTGTACAGGAGAAGTTTTGTTTAAAGAGAAAAGATAAATGGATAGCTGGAAACAGAACAGACAAAGAATAATAAGTATTATGATTTGAACTGAGATGAGATAAATAAAATAAAACTAAGGAAGTTAAAAGAGGTGAGAAGTTATATAGAAAATTGAAAATGGTAATAAGATAAGGAATGGTATATAAAATGAATATGAATTTGAATTTGTGTCTGTACGAAGAGTTGTAACCTGGGATCAAGCAGCTTTCAGAAAAGATGTTCTATGTTTTTATATTTTATGTTTTGTTTGTTTGTGTATTGTCTTTGAAAATCAATAAAATTGTTTAAAAAAAAAGAAAATTTTAATCTGAAATGAAAACATTAATTAAAATTCAGAGTCCTGAAGTGGGGAAGAGTCAGTCTTTCCACTGCTACACTTAGAATAATGTTTTTCTTCATGCTAAAATATTACTTAAAACAGAAAGGTCAGAAATGAAAAGGGAGGAGTTAAGTTTCAAATTCCAGATAATGTATTTTGCTCAAAGTGCAGAGCAGCCCTTGGAACCCTTTGCTGATACTAAATGTTTTTGTTCTAAGAAACATCGCCTGAGTCTTTTCTCAACAGAGCCAGCCTGGCTGAGTCAGTGAATGAGGCTGTCAAGCCAAGGTGATTCCCCAAAATATTGCAACTTTACCTTTACAAAGTTCTGTGAGCAGAAGAAATTCTCCTTGCCCAGTATCCGATTCTTCTTTTCCAATGGAGGCAGCAGAACAGAACTGGACAATGTTTGGGTGTCCAGATAGTTTTTTCTGAATCACATGGACTGTTAAGGTTTCAAAGTTTCTCATTTATTTAGAAAATGTCTTTGCAGTCATGCAGCGGAATCAGTTTACTCAATTGGATTATAATTCCAATTCTGAACAAGAGCCCGTGGTCAGAAACATGTGCTGACCCAGCCCAGGATTTTGAAAACTCAATGAATTCCGCATTCTGCCACTATTGGCAAAGTTTGGCAACTGCACTTTCTGCCTCCGATGCGGTCAAGCATGGCTTACATTGAGCTTATTCAGTTAACAGTAGGGTCAACTTTTAACAGTCAGCTGAACACAATCACATTCTATGCATAATTTAAAGCAGGAGAGAGAAAAGGACAGAGGAAAGCATTTCTGATGTAACAATATTAAGATCCTGGATTAATATGGCAAAAGAAAGCTAAGAGTTTCAAACAAGGATAATTTACACAGATTAGGAGGCAGGTAGAACTAATATGCTCTCTGAGGCAACTATCACTTCAAACAAATTTGCTGTTTCATATATTTAATCAAAGATCCCATTTAGACCACCTGTTCTGCCCTCTGTTATGCAAGTCTCCTCTGCTTCTCCTGTCATAAGAGCAGCAAAACCATCCGGAACACAACACTTAACTGATATTTAAGCCACAGATAAACTCAGGTTTCAACTTCAGAGCTGTTTGGGAGACATTCAGATAATTTCTAGTTTAAATATAAAATGGAAGTTCTGCTCTGAAGCAGCAGCAAAGGAACCACTTTTGTATCCTTATTTATTAAACCAGGATTTAATAGTCCAAGCAAAATATGCTTTCACCTATCTTTAAAAGGATACCATGAAGCAAACTTCTTGAATGATAGCTTTGTTCTTTTCCTCTTCATTGGACAATAATCTCTGCCAGGAAAATAAAGAGATTACAAAGAACATTTTTATTTCTTTTCCTTTTTGTGTGTGTTTGTTTTGTTTCCAAACAATAGTAATTATACCCTTCTCTTATAATTATATTAAAACAAGTTATCGGCTCACACAACTTTGTATGTAAATCAAAGACCAATACACTCATATTACTGATATCACCAAAAGCTGAGGTGATGCAGTGTTCAGAGTGCATTATTGTAATTCTACCTGCAGCCTGGAGTTCGATCCTGACCAGCTCAAGGTTGACTCAGCTTCCATTCTTCCAAAGTCGGTAAATGGGCACATCGACTGTTGGAGCAACATGCTGACTCTGTTAACCACTTGGAGAGGGCTGTAAAGCACTATGAAGCAGTATACAAGTGCTAAGTGCCATCCACTTAGCCATCTGACATCCAGCTTTAGATGAAATCAGGCATGGAGATTATTCCACAAGTTTTGGTTGGATCCTGACTTCACTATGCCAATTCACAGGAATCTCAATTTTCAACTGAAAATCATCTTGGGTTATTGCTAAAAATATCTTAGTACATGAAACTGTTCGCTATCAGAAATTAAAACATGGTCACTAGATTCTATTACTGATTATTGAGTAGGACAGGCTCAAGTATGCAGGTAGCAATATTATACATTCATACACAGTGCTTTAAGGAACAACATTAATGCCATACTTCTTCCTGTTATTTGTAGTTTTGCTAAATCATAATAAAAAATTATATAATAAATATAATATAAATAATAAATATATAATATAAATAAAAATAAATATACTAAAAAACTTAAGCCAATGACAAAAGGAAAAGAAAAAAGAACTAAATACACAAATAAATTACACAGATAAACTCACACACTCTTAGATACAAATTCATATAGGATTTTAAAGAAAAATATAAATATTTTTAAAAAATATTTGGTTAATATTTCTATTTAGAACATTTGTATCACTAAAGATAATCTACCAAGGAAATACTATTTTGCTGTTTTACTGGTATCTAATATTACTTAGAAAGAGATCTCAATTCCTTTGTAACAGAACTCAGCAGAGGGAGGCAAAGTTCAGCTCTCGTGAAGCACTTTTTTCAAGTATTCGTCCATTTACAACCACAACTGAGCCTGGAATTATAGTTATACGTCATTGTGGTCATTAAGAGAGGTGTCCATATGATTGCTTAATGGCCACAATCCTGTGTTTCCCTGTTGCAGTCATTAAGGGGAGCACAGGCCCTGGGAATGCAGCATCGTGCAAGTTCACATCTGTCCTGCTCAGGGCCTTGCATGGTCTCTCCCATTCCTTGAAGCACTCTTTGCATAGTTACCAGCCCCTTCCTTGGGCTCTATCCTGCTTGCTCCACTTGCTTTTTCCAAAGATTACCATTCGAAAAGAGAGTCCACCCAATGTGATACACAACCTTCCTGCAAGTCGTGTGATTTGGAAAATTGTACCCTTTGGAGAGATGACATGACAGCCATTTTTGGAATGGCACAAGGCGGCCTATGTAAAAGAATGCATGTCACATCAGCCGGGTCCTCTTTCAGAAACGTGATCTTTAGGAATCGCCTTCTGAAAAGAAAATCAACCAATGTGCAGCATGGCCTTCTTATACAGCCTCAGGACATCCTGGAAGCAGGTGATCTGGGAATTGCTGGAGCTTTCAAAATGGCACCCACTTCCAGGGTAGTACAAGGGGACTTCTGTGTAGTACAGAATTCTCTTTAGAAAGCGCAAATTTTAGAAGAGGTCAATGGAGCAATGTGTGATGAGGCAGAGAGGAGAATTAAAAATGTGATACTTAGCAGGGTAAGAAGCAGGCCCAAGGCCTCTGGCCACCCAGTCAGGTGGGAAGTAGGCGCAAAGGACACAGCAAGATGGGATGGGGAGGAAAAATAGGCAGGTAGGCAGCAGTTGAAGCTGTTCATAAGGGTAGGTGGATTACGAAGTACTTCAATTGGGATCACGTGGTCATAGGGGTGCTGCAGCAGCCATAAATTTGACTACAGATCATAAGTCCCATGGTAATTTTGAATGATCCCTGAACAATTGGTCATAAATCAAAGACTAACAGGTGTGTGTGTGTGTGTGTGTGTGTGTGTGTGTGTATACACTCATATGTTGAGTGCTTTTAAAACATTTAATTCATAAACATTAAATAGGGTACTTTAAGCTAGGAATCCAGGTTTGCCACAGATTGCTTTTTGTTATGTAGAATATATTCATTCTTATTTTCTCTCCTGCTCAAGCCAATAATTGAGAGCTTAGTTTTGCTATGCATAACACATACGTTTTCGCTTTTCTCTCCTGCTCAAACCAATAATTGAGAGCTTAAGTTTTGCTATGTAGAACATATTCATTCTTGCTTTCCTCTCCTACTCAAATAAGAGTTTAGTTTGACATTTGATTCCAAAATTAGAAGATACGAACAGAATATTTATTGTTTTAATGTTTAGAATAGCACCTCTGACCCTATGCCAGCATATTATCAAGTATTATTTACACTATTCATCACTATGGGATTTTAATAACAGTTAAATAGTTCACAACTGTTATTTTAACAACAATTATAAATAGTTTTGGGTTCTTCTAAATTAAAAGGGAATGCCATCAGAACTCACTTTGAAGGTTTCCCTTCTTATTCAATTTGAAATTTGCAAAATCATGCTATATTAAATGGAAAAGCACAATGATTTTGTATAAAACTGGCATTTGAGAGAAAAATATCCCAGGGGCATGGAAAGAAACACAATGATTTTGTGTAAAACTGGTATTTGAGAGAAAAATATCCCAGGGGCATAGAAAGAAAGAAGTGCTTTCATATATTCACCATTTATCTGCATTTCTTCTTCAAGTTACTGAGAAAGTACATGCTTGAACCAGTAAGTTAATGTGTAAGGCTGGGAGAAAGCCATAGAAATTTGGGGAATTAAACACTAAATCTTTTTTCTTTCCACTTCTCCTTAGAATTTGTCTCTCAAGTCTATTATGTGATACTTGTATCACCATCAGCACTTTGTGTGTCTAAAACTCTTTCAGGACAAGTTATTACAGAAAGAAAGAAGACTAAGATAACCAAACATAAGATCAGATATATGTTAACTGCTCAATGGATGGGTTCATTTCCTCCTTAGGATTAATGTTCTAATCAAATACAGTTTTTCTGGACTTTATGCAGCATTGTGACAATTTACGCACTATGTACAATAACATTGATTTTCTTATCACCATAAGAGTGTGCTTTAAGCAAAGCTTGCAAATATGGACATGGAAATTAACAATGGCATTCCTCAGTGTATAATTTTACATTGTCCAGGGTACTGAAGTAGTACTGGATGAAGACAGGCAGATCCAACTTCTAGTCCTCACTGAACAATGGAGCTTATTGGGTAATTGGATGAGTCGATCTCTCTCAGCCCTACTTACTTCCCAATTTGCTGTGGAGATAAATTGAGGGCCATTCCCACCGTATGCCATCTTAGGCAGGCAGAATAAACAAAAATAAATATTTCCCCTAAAATGTTATGGATCATTCTTGTTCTCCTGACCACCTTATACAGATTGCTTTCCCTTCAGGTAGGTAATTTGAGACAGTCCAGGAAAAGTGAACATCAAGAATAGGATAGGGGGGATGTTTATAAACAAATCAAGGAAGCCTTTTTACATGGAGATGGTACAGCAGGATAGTGTTAGGAAATGGGGAGGCAGAAGATAGTTAGCTAAATATTATGTGGATAGTCTCCTCCAATCTATACATCCCTTCCAATATGTTATGTCACATACTGGAATTCCAGAAGTTGTCATTCCAAAACATATGAAAGGCATCATATTGGGCTGAAATTATAGTCAAAGAGATTACCAAGAACATATTCTTAGAATTTGGAAGCAAAGCCACCTATTTTATGTTTATTAATAAGTAGTCAATTCTGGAACAGATTTGTCCTTAACTGCTATACAGATAGTCCTCAACTTATGACCACAATTCAGCCCAGAATTTATGTTTATAAGTGAGAAATTTGTTAAGTGAGTTTTGCCCCATTTTACAACTTTTCTTGCCACAATTGTTAAGTGAATCACTGCAGTTGTTAAATTAGCAACATGATTGTTAAGTGAACCTGGTTTCCCCACTGACTTTGCTTGTCAGAATGTCACAATGATGAACACATGACCTCGGGACACTGCAACCATCATAAATATGAACCAGTTGTAAAGCATCTGAATGTAAATTGTCTGATCATGGGGAGGCTGCAATGGTCATAAGTGTGAAAAATGTTCATAAGTCACTTTTTTCAGTGCTGTTGTAACTTGGAACGGTCACTAAATGAATGATTGTTAAGTCGAGGACTACCTGAATTTGCTATTTACAGTGTCCCCATCAATGAAGTCAACTATAAACAAAACAGCAGAGGATTAAAATCCCCCAAAATAAATTAATTACCTTTAAAGCATAATCCTTCCCACTTCCAAGATCCTGAGCTTCATATACAAAAGCGAAGCCACCTAAAAAGAAATCAAGATGATTAAAAACTATCAGGCCCAAAAACCCCAGAGACAACACAAATGAGACAATTCTTATTTGGTTACACCTAATAGACAGAATCTTGCCAGACTAAAACTATAAGCACCTAACTTAATATAGTAGTTATAGATTGGGAAGATTCTATGGCAGGGGTGTCAAACTCACGGCCCGTGGGCCAAATATGTCACGTGCTGGCCACGCCCAGCCCCAGTTTAGCGAAGGGGGGGGAAAGTCACGATACGTCACGTGATGACAACATGACACCGTGAGTTTGACACCCCTGTTCTAAGGTGTGGTCACTTTGAAAGCTTTCTTCCCCTCCACCACCCATTTCAAAGATCAAGTATGCCCTTTGGTTTTCCCAAACTCCTCCACAGCCTGTGCTCAGTTGAGAGAGAAAACTGGAGGGTCTTCCTAATTAATTTGGGCAAAACAACAGCTAAACAAGCTTGGCAGATCACCTATGAAACATATTGAAACATATTCCCTGATGCATCAAAACAAAATGTAGGTATTAAGCATGCCGTCGCTGGGGAAAGATTCTTAACTATACCTTTTAAAAAAAAATTCAAGCCATATGGTAGACATTATTAACAGTACCTTAAAAGAAAAGATTTCAAGCAGAGTCATATGCAACATAGCTTGAAATCTTTTTTTAAAAAAAGTACAATTACAACAAACCAGCATCTTTTGTGGCCTTTTAAAGTTTCCCAGAATGAGAGGAGTAACTTCACTGAAGGGTTTATTATTGCATTGACTGATGAGATGTATATACTGCCAGCATGGCTGTAGTGGTTAAGGGAATGGGCTAGGAATAGGGTGACCCCAAGTTCTAACCCATCATCAGCTAAGGGAGCTTATTTGGGTGACTTGGGGCCAGTCATTCTTGCTCACCTTACCTGATGATTGTGATGAGGAAGAAGCTCTGCATGTGTCAATTAAGACACTGAATAAAAGGGAATAAAGAGTATAAATCTAACAACTAAATGCTACCATTAATCACCAAGGACGTCCAGTAAGTCAACATCATAAAACAAAATATACTGTTCGACACACAACTATGACCCAACCTGTAAAACCCGTACTAAATAATCACTGGCAAAACAATCCAGCATATAAACCCAAACGTTCTCCAGAAAAGGGTTAAGAAGCCAACGGAAAGTTTTAAGCAACCCCACCACATGGTTGCTGACCACACTTGCTGTGAGCATGCAACATTCAAAACATGCTGTGCAGACCTGGTACAGTCCTTATGCTGAAAGACTGTGCACCCTCTTGTTTCGATATATGGATGACTAACCAGTATGTTTTCTAGTGTTTGAGGCCCTCTTAGAAGTTCAAGAAGACCAACCCTGGCTTCCCTAATCCTGTTCAATGACCCACTAGCCATTTTCTGGATATTGAGAGCATATGCACCATTGTGTGTATAGAATGGTGTGCTATATTCACAGTAAGAGCTCCATGCAGCAGCAACATTATTTTGTGCCTACAGTTAAGTACATCGCTTGCTACTGATTTGGCAAAACAACCAGCTCTCAACTTTACACGGAGAGTCTGCAATTCTTTAAAAAAAAAAGACACCCCAGGCATAACCAACAGAGGCTATGATTAGAGAAACATATATATGTTCATAAACAAGACTGACAAGACCTGTAGGGCCATTTGTTATTACAGGTGCGTAATTTGCGCCCTCAGAAACCAATCAGATTGTTTAATGGTTGGATGAGAAATAAATTGCTCTCTGTAAAAAGATTGCTTCTAGTTTAACAGGAAACCGTAGGGCATTGAGTCATAGGTGTGAGTAGTTCCTTTGCAAGCTGCATGTTAGTCCTCATTACACTGTGCTTCATCTGAAAAACAGCTGCCTTGTTCCTCTACTTTTCATGTAGGCATTGACTAGTGCAATAGTGGCTAACCTTTTGGGGCTCCTGTGCCAAAAACTGTGCATGTGCTTGCGTGCCAGCACCCAGAAGGCAATGCGTCCCCCCATGCCCCCTGCGCATGCATGCGCAATCCCCCCGCTGCCCTCTTACCTGCCCTGCACCTCCCAGCTGATTTTTGGCTGATTTGAGGCCTTTTGCGGCCTCCCAGAGGCTTCAGGAAAGCTTCTGCATCCTGAAAAATAGGCCCGTTTTGTCATTTCAGGAAGTGACAAAACAGGCCTATTTTTCGGGCTGCAGAGGCTTTCCTCAAGCCTCTGGGAGGCCAAAAAAAGCCCCAAACCAGCCAAAAATCAGCTGAGAGGCGCGCACATGCACAGTGAGGTAAGTCTGCCTGCAGCTTGCGTGCCGGCACAAATGGCAATTTACAAATCATAAATAAAAGGTCAAGAACAGGCAGCCATCTGAAAGTTTTAATATGGATAAAAGGACTTATAAAACATATATTTTTATCTATCTCAAGCAGTGGAAGAACAAGTTAAGAGTATATGATAAAGTGGATTAAGAACGTTGGTTGTAATATACCAGTGGATCAATGGGAAAATATATGGTTAAAAGAGGTGAAATTTACATTGTGTTACACTCTCAAAAAGAATGTTTATAAAATGGTTTATCTTTGGTACATGATGCCAGAGAAATAAACTAGAATGTATGAAAGTATTTCAAATGTATGTTGAAAATGTGAACTACACAAAGGGGCATTTTATCATGGCCATGTAAAATAGCTAAATAATTTTGCAGCATCACATCACACTCATATTGGGAGCACCAAGGTGCTTCAGGGTTGAAAAGATTAGCTGGTGACAGCACTGTTGCTCAGGAGAATGCTCAGCTGAGGCCTCATTTCATGTCCCCAACAGGAGCTGGAGAAAAGGATGGGAGCACCTCACCCCGTGGCAGCACTTGGGTCTTGAACACGGGTTTTCCTGCTAGTCAACTTAGCATCCTAACCATGTGAGACACCATGCTCCCCAATAGTTTTGGATAAAATACATACTTTGATACAGAGGATTTTAAAGATCATTATTCAACTGAAACATTTTTTAGGATTAATAGACAAATAATAAAAAACCATGGAAAGTTATTTCAACATGTGATTATCATGTGAGATTACTACATATACAGAGATGAAAGGAATGAGAGATGACAGATTTTGCTAAAATGGATACACTGACATATTTGATTAGAGAAAATGGATACACTGACATATTTGATTAGAGAAAAAACATCTAAATTTAGAGGTGACTGGAAGCCTCTTACGGACTTTTTGTATTAAAAAGGGGGGGAATGAACTTGTGATTTATGGCTCAGATTAGACAAGACAGACTACAGAAAGAATAATATGATGTAATTTTACAGATAGGTTAAAATATATTTGTACTTATAACTGCTACAAAGAATATTAACAGCCATTTCTTTATATTTCTTTTCTTTCTTTTTTGTTTTTCTTTTCAACTTTTTTTCATGTGCTTTTTGCTTTTTCTGATTTCTTTTTCATTTTTCTTCCTTACTTCATATTAGTTTCTATTAGTTTTCCTCTTGTTTAAAAGTTTCAATAAAAACCATAAATAGAACAGGCCTGCTTGCAAGTTACCGGATCAACTGTTCCACCTTTTCTAAAGAGAATGCATACATTCAAGGCAATGTCTGAATTTATCCTACTACCTCCTGCCTCAAAGACTTCTGCTTGCTAAAGTAAGATGCCAGTTCAGCTTAGCATCTTTTTTTTTTCAACAGCAAAGAAAATCTTGAACGCATGCAACAGAATAAATAATCCTAGAGAAATTCAGCCTGTTACCCATTTCCCATGCATTCATCATATTAGACGTAGATTGGTTCATATTCTGTACGTATCTCTGGGTAGTGTAGTATATAGTAACTAGAATAGGGCTCTTTCTTTCTTTCTTTCTTTCTTCCTTTCTTTCTTTCTTTCTTTTTCTGCAGCATTCTCTAGGGCAAAGTTAAAATTCAGACATAAATGTTAGCAATAACATTATTTCTGAGGGAATAATACCTGCCATGAGTATTTGTTTTGCATCTGAGAAATTGCCATATTCCTTCGGATTATAACATCAAACACACTCATTCTGAGAGTAGGTATATTAATAGAGAGGGTGTGATACCACAAAATTGTGAATGCTGCATACCATTAAAAGGAAGTATTAACTACATCAAAGTGCCCTTCCCATTTTTACAAGTTTGCGCCAAGTAATACAGAAAGTTATTTTATATAGCATTCAAAAACATCACATTCCATGCCACACAATAGCTTTAAGACTTTCAACCAGCCCATCCAAAAGTCCTTAGTAAGCTTCATAATTCTCATGTTTTAAGGCTATATTGTAGTTTGATATTTAATATGCATTGTAAAAAAAAGGAAACAAATTCCTTGTATGTTTAATAATAACACTTGGCCAATAAAGTATCCTATCCTATCCTATCAAAATTGAATGCCATTTGGAAAAAATATATCTCATTACCTGCCATGTACCATAGAAGCAAAAAACTAGTAAAGGACTAGTTTATAAGCTCCTCAGAAATATGATCCTGCATATTTCTCGTGTAGTAAACAATGGGGTTTTTAAGCACAACATGCAAATGGATAACTCTATCACAGTTATTTACAACAAAGAACTTTGAACTCTCTAGTGTTGATATGATTGACTGTAGTGGCTTGCTGTACAGGTAGTCCTCAACTTACAACAGTTTACTTAGTGATCATTTGAAGTCATCACAGCATTTTAAAAAATGACTTATGACCATTTTTCACGCTTACCATCCTCATGGTCACGTAATTTACATTTGGATGCTTGACAATTGACTCACATTAATGATGGTTGCAGTGTCCTGGAGTCACGTGATCATCTTTTGCAACCTTCTGGCAAGCGAAGTCAATGGGGAAACTATTCATTTAACAACCATTTTACTGATTTAACAACTGCAGTGATTCGCTTAATAAATGTGGCAATTAAAGTCATAAAATAGGGCAAAACTCACTTAACAAATTTCTCACTTAGCAACAGAAATTTGGGGCTCAATTGCAGTTGTAAGTTGAGGACTACCTATATTGCAGTAAATATGTGGTTTATTTTATCTAAACATCTACAGTTATACAAACAGTTATGTAATAAACAACAATGCCTAAGGCATATGTAATATTCGAAGTAGCCTATCAATAGGTTTTAGGACTCATAATACAGAGAAGTTTAGCTGCATTAAAGAGATATCAGCCTTGAACTTGTCTGAACTTGTAATCAGGTCATACATACATACATACTCTGAACTTACCATAACAAATTTTGAACTTTAGGATTACCAAAGGCCTCATTTCTTTCATTCATCACAAAAGAAGATGAGAATGGGATGGAGAGAAAGATTATAGCTTCTCATAAAATGTATAACAGCATCTAAAATTTTAGATACTGTTCCTAAACTAATGAGAAAATTTTCTAAGGGATATTGCAGGAATCAACAATCCTTCTCGTGGTGATTTCTGCATACAGGGAACAAAATCAATGCAGAAAATCAGCAGAGTCATATATTTGCTGTAGAACCGTGATGGCGAACCCATGGCACGCATGCCACAGGTGGCACGCAGAGCCATTTGTGCCAGCATGCAAACTGCAGGCAAACTTACCTCACAGCTGATTTTTAGCCAGTTTGGGGCCTTTTTCGGAAGGCTTCTGCAGGCCCAAAATTAGCCCCGTTTCATCACTTCCTGTTTTTTCCCAAAAATACCGGAAGTGACGAAATAGGGCTACTTTTGGACCTGCAAAGCCTGCAGAAGCCTTCTTCAAGCCTCTGGGAGGCCGAAAAAGGCCTCAAACCAGCCGAAAATCAGATGTGAAGTGCAGTGCAGATAAGGGGGGGGGGTGATTGTGTGCGGATGCGTAGGGGGCATGGGGGCGCATTGTCTTCTGGGTGCTGGCACACGAGCGCAAGCATGCAAGCGCACGCACAATTTTTGGCAGAGGAGCCCAAAAGATTAGCCATCACTGCTATAGAAGGTAGCAGGACCTAGGGAATAAGCCAATTTAAGATCGAAGAATTCCTATCCTCTGCTGAGGATTGATATGTGCCTCCTTCAGAACTTTTTTAATCTAAAAAAAAAAACCAGATGAAATCCAAATCACAAAACAATAAAAGGTATGACCCTCCCACTTCCTTTCCCGATCTGATTTATCTTTTTCCTCAATCCTTTCTTCTGATCAAGTGACTTGTATTTTTCTATGCAGCCTTCCTAGTCTAGTGCTACTCAGATGTGCCAGACGGCAACTATAGCTAATAATAGCATGCTGCTAATAATGTCTATTGTGGTCTAATATAACTGTAGGAAAGCTGCTCTTTTAAGATACTGTGAACAAGTAATATATACCATTTGCTCCCTAGTAACTAAATGAAGTTTTATTTTGCAGCCATAAGGTATTTACAGTTGGATTCCTTCTAGAAACACTGCATTCTTCATGATAATTAAAAGGCATTCAAATTTCAATATTTGGTAGTAGGCCAAGAGGTTTAAGCTCCAGAACACAGAAATACTTGGAACCTTAAGTAAGGCAGCTAAAGTAACATTTCTTATTCCCATTCAGATTCTTCATCTAACAGAACAAAGCAAATTCCAAGATGCAGGTATATTTCTGCTATTTCAAGGTAATACTTTTCAAAAGTCAGCTCTCTGGGAAGCCATGATAAGGGCAAATGCCCAGAAAGATTGCTTGGGACTACCGCAGTGAGAAAGAATGCCAGTTTATATATTGCAAGACACTTAGAAAGAACAATAACAGGGTGCCCCAAAATATAGAACATATCTCATTAAGACAGAAGAGATACAGAATATAGATCAGCCCAGTTCTATGAGCTCATGCAGTGTTCTTTGATTGTAATTCCTTTCCCCAATGATTACACACCTCCCGTGCACTGGAATTTGGGTTAACCAATTAAATAAAGCAAGATGTTTGGCAACAGCAAATTCTGTTTTACCAACAGCGGCGTTAATACAGGACACTCACTGCAACAGCATGCACATTGGCCACAGTGGTCGTGCTCAAGGATTCACCTGGAATCAGACGCAGATTACAGTCCTCGTCTTACGACCACAACTGAGCCCAGGATGTATGTTCCTAAGCGAGAAATGTATTCATGTGTTTTGCCCCATTTTACGATGTTTCTTGCCACATTTGTTAAGTGAATCATTGCAGTTGTTAAATTAGTAACGCGGTTGTTAAGTAAATCTGCTCTCCCTATCGACCTTGCTTGTCAAAAGATCACAAACAATGATTCCGTGATCCTGGGACACTGCAGCTGTCATAAATAGCAAGTACCCAAATGTAAATCACGTGACGGTGGGGATGTTGCAACAGTCATAAGTGTGAAACACAGTCATGTCACTTTTTTCAGTGACGTTGTGTAACTTTGAACAGTCACTAAATGAACTGTTGTAAGACAAGGACTACCTGCTAGTCTTACAACGCTACTAATTAGCATTGTCTAATGCCTAAAGAGTGAACAGGATACCCCACAAAAGGCATTTAAGGCTAGCAAGACATCAGCTCAAGACTGGTGGTGGTGAACAAATGAAGTGGTGAATACTAGGGAGAAGGATGGGTTGGCTGGAGTAGCTGTTGATCAGATGGTTGCTTCACTGAAGGCTGGCATTACTAGGTTGAGGGGGAATAAGGTTCGTGCTCATTGGCAAGTTGGCTGGAAGTTACGTTAGAAAAAGGTTCAGGAATTCCATGAAGGAGGAAGAAGGTGAGATGCAAACAACTAAATGGCAGAGGAAAGCAAGATAAAGAGACTCTGACCTGGTTAAGACAGAACAGCAACCAGCAAAATGGTGCAAAATGCCTTTATTCTGGAGTTGGAACCCAGACTGCTAGTACCCCTAGCTTCATGTTGGCCGTTGGTGAATATCAAACCACTAAGTAATAAGACCGTATTGTTTTTCGTGACCTCATTGGGAATGAACCAGTGAGCCTTGCATGCATGATTGAGAGAACTGGTTGAACAAGATTGAGATGTTGCTCTGTCCAGTTTGGGTTTAGTTGCTTCAGTGGCTGTGACTTCAAAGCTGGGGGTGGGGTGTAATGTTCCTGAGGGGCTTTAGCTATAAGCCTGGACTGTGTTCCAAAGATGATCGGCTGTGAACGTCAGCGTTTAGATGATAAAGCTGGTATATCACCCATCCTGCCAACTAACAGTAGCCCTTCCTGAATTCCTAGACCTTGTCTCAGGCCTAGTAGTAAATTTTCCCTGGGGGGAAACAATATTGGGGAACTTTGATTCTGAGGAAGTGAAGTAAAAACTGGGAAGGCTCAGGAATTCACAGCCTCCATGGACCTGGCCTACGTAATTAACAAATCCACACTATTCTTTGTTATGGTTAGCTCACCGCCATGTAAATGACTGGCACCTGTGATCTCTACAAAAGGGAGGAGGGCTCAGCAGGCTTGTTGTCCCAGATCTGTTTTCAAAAGGATCTAGGGATTTTTCCAGTTATATCGCAGCAAGAATTCTACCATGCATCTCAGAGACTTCTGGAATTCACGAACAATAGCACTGAATGTAATTGCTTGGGAGTTGCCTCTCCTTGTTTGTTGATCCCACAAGATGAAATACCTGAAGCGATGCCTACAGCACCAATAGAGGAAGACAAGGAGTTTCACTGAGCAGAGGCATGAACTTATCTGCAGGCCTTTACTAAGGCAACAAAAGTAGTAAAGTCGTTCTTTGCACTTACTACCTTGGTAGAATATTATCCACCCTCCTTGCTGCAGAGCATTGGACAGGACAACTTTCATCCAACCCACTGTGACCTATTGTTTGCTGGACTTCTGCAGATAAAATTACTTAAGATTTCAGAGCCATATGGACAGATACAAATGAGGAGGCTGGAATAACAATTTGCAAAGTAACCTAGAAATTGTCCCCGTACTAGTATTAATCTCCTTGAAGGATGCAGTGATACGCCTGCTCCTGAACAAGCCATCTTTCAATCTGGCAATTTTAGATTACCCATCTAGTTTCCAATTTTCTCTTTTTAGAGAAGGTTTAAGAAAAATGATTAGAGCATCAGAGGCAGGAGATCCTAGATAAATTGCATTATCTTATGTAAAGTGTTTTATCCGGATCTTTTTCAGAGTTTAGATTTGGGCACGAGATGGAAACAGCATTGGTTTCTTTGTCAAATCCTGGATGGAGGCGGCAGGCCTTCCTGTGGTAGCTTTTAGTGACATCAGTTGCGGTGCTCTTCTCAGCTTCCTGTGAGAGTTGGAGGTCGATGGCATTGCTTTAAAATGGTTCTGCTTCTTACTGAGGAGGTGGCTCCAATTGATCATATGGGAACAGGAATGGTCAAGACATTAAGTCACTCTTCTGTGGGGTACTACACAATGCTCAGTTATCTCTCTCGTTATTGAACACCTTAATGAAACAAAAGAGTTGTTATGTGTGGATTGGGGATAAGGTACATGTCTTCGGACAACTGTAGCTCCCTCGGCCAAGAAACAAGAGATGAGCCCTGTGCCTTAGACTCAAACGCAGGCAGACTAAAAGGCAAACCTTTCTGTTTTACCTTTTTACAATTAATATGCATGTTCTGTTTTACCTTTTTACAATTAATATGCATATGATATTCCATATGTATAATATCCCAGATTAGGCTAGAGATTCCTGGAAGTTCCTCCCCTAATGATTGAAGAATGCAAGACATTGGGTGACATAAACAACCTAAAGCTGAACCCCAGCAAGAACAAGATTCCATTTGTTTGGAAAGCATTGTCTTCCCCTTTGTTAGCTCAGAAATGACAATATGACAATTTGAAAGTAAAAGAACAATGTTGGGAGGAGGGGGGGTGTTGAAAATATCTATTCAGTTGCACTTGGGCTATTCTTTCTAAAAGGTGGATACAAGTATATTTATTACAGATTTCAATCACATAGGCAGAATCTGAAGACTTCCAACTCTTTTGAGAAAAAGAGGCATGTATACTTCTCATAAAGTCGTGAATTCTTTAAGTGACCAGCCAGTTACTTGACAACATATTTGTGTGAACTTCTTGACAACTCAGAATAGTCTCTGCTTACAGCAAGAGTCCAAATGCCAGACTCAGTTATAGAAAACAGTTTCATGTTTACATGCTGTGTTATTGTTTTATCTGTTCTTCCATGGTAGTTCTTGAAGCACTGCAAGTCATCATAATAAAACTGAATACCCTATCATTTAGTTATTAATTGGTATTCTTGACACATATTAACAATTAGTGTCACATCCTCTGTAGGCTGAGCCTCTGTACATTAGTGTACAAATCATCCTTAAGACCGTAAGATAGATAGATGATAGATAGATAGATAGATAGATAGATAGATAGATAGATAGATAGATAGATAGATATTTTTAAAGAAATCTACCAACCAATTTGCTACCTTTCTCTCTTAAAATTGTGAATTTTTCTACTTATCAATTACTGGTAGCAGTAAGTAACACTATAGGTTTCTTGGGATAAACACATTATCCCCATCCTTCGCAATTTAGCATTTTATAAATCAGGGGTGTACAACTTGATTTCATTGAGGGCCGTGTCAGGATTGTGTTTGACCTCGGGGACTGGGATGGGTGTGGCTAGGGTGGGCATGGCCAGTTCGATGTCACTCATGTCGGAGGTGACTGTGGTGCCCCGATCACTCTGCCAATGAAAACGGGCTCCCAAGCTTCGATTTTGGCTGTGATGGCATCCTGCAACCCACTGCCAGTGAAAATGGAGCTAGGAGGGCTGCCTGCGGCCTACCTGAGCTCCATTTTCGCTGGCAAGGCGCCGCAGGCTGGTCCTTCACTGTTTCCAGGGTAGCCCCATGGGCCAGATCTAAGCACCTCACAGGCCAGATTCGGCCCCCAGGCCTTGAGTTTGACACCATTATAAACCATAAGGGTGGCATGTCTATTCATCTTAATTCATACTAAAGTCTCAATTATTATTTTCCAATATATAAATTATGGTTTATTTTTAAAATGACTTTCAGAAAAGTAGTAAGTCAAGGCATATAATTATGCCTACTACAGTTGCAGTGCAAACCACAATAATTCTCTATCACTCATATAAGTTATCTATCTATTGGCCTTTACAGGAGTTATGGTTATCCTTTACTTCCAAGGATTAGGATTAGAGGCTGATTTGCAAACCATATCTACAGCTAATTCACTTTTTTGTTGTGACTGACATTAACCTAAGGGAAAGCAGAGGAAATCTCATAGAAGTTGCTGGAAAGAAAATGCACAAAGCCCATCACTGCTATTAATAAAAGTGCAAGAGGTAGTGTATCTGCAGTCATTTGTGTTCATAACACCGTTAAACCATAATGTAGCATATGATTTCACACTACATGCTGAGCCAAAACAAACTCATTATAGTTTTACATAATGGGCTGGTTCCTATTTCGTAGTGCCATAAAAAGTAACTTTAGACTTACTAACAGCTTTTTAGTGTATTTTGTGCCTCAAATTTCCCAGTCTAGCAAAACCCAATAATCATGAGCATCCAAAAATGATACACTCTTGATGTACCACCATGTATTTTAAAAACATATAAAATTAAGTGTACAATCCTCTAAACTCTAGTCCAATTCATAATACTAAAACTCAAATTTTTCATGTTATAGAAGTCGAAGGCAGGATTCTTTTAAAAATTAAAACATTTTTGTATAATCTGTGGCTTATGTTTCTGTACATAAAAAAGTATTTTTCAAGTGGTTTGATAATACCATTAAGGTAATAGTATCTATAACAAGACTATAGCAGGCTACATTGTTCCACCACATCTTATTTTTATTTTCTGTCTTCAATATTTGTCATCTACATTTGTTTAATTTTACACATAACTCATAACTCACTACTACTTAATAGTCCACATGTTGAAATATAATCAATACAGATAAATGAATATTAGTGCCATACAGTAGCACCTGTAGGAACAATCTTTGCTTTACATTCATTCATACATCATGTTAATGTGATTTAATTTTTTTTAATATGTAGTGCATCATATGCATTGTGATTTGTAAACAATGGCAAAGGCCTTAGTGTACACCCCAGCCAATTGTTTTTTGTTATTATTAAACATTAAACTTGTTGAAGACCTGAAAGACAGGATCGGGGACAGAACATCATGGAGAAAATCTATCTAGGTGGTTGCCAAGAACTGACACTAACTTGATAGCATACAATCAATCAGGCATTAAGCATCACTATTCAATATAATATATAAACTACTTCAAATAAAAAGCTTGTTATTTTAAATCCATCAGTAGAGGATTAATCTTTCCCCTGTCCTGGAATATTAGAAGCATTAAATTCCTACATAAGACTTCTGATGACTGAATGGTGACTGAAGATGGCTCTGCTGAGAACAGAACTACTAATCATGGTGGCACGACAAGGAACTGGCAAATCAGATCAGCTCCTTGAAGTTCCTCCCTGGATAAAGGAGAGGATCTGGGATTGTCCACATGCACTCCATACAGTGGGTCCCCACAAGGAGACTATAAAACAGCAGTCTCTCTGTGTGTTTTAGAGCTCTGGAAGCTGACCAAAAGCCATTTTTTCTGAAGCCACAATTTGGTACCTTCAAAAATACATTGGGTTTGCATATATTTTTTCTTAATCACTTCTGGAAATTGCTTAACAGCTTTTTGGATAGCAAGAATTGTCAACAAGGCAAAGTTTCATTACACCACGTGAATGATTCCTTAACAAAATATTTTTTATAGAAGTTTCGGGGGGGGGGGGAATCTTACTATAGAGTAAAAAGCCAAAGGGTGATTAATACACTGATTGTGCAATGTTATAAATGAACGAAGAGATAGGATGGATTTGAAATTAGATTTTGAAATTAATTACAAACAAGCTTCCTGTGTGTTATTTAAAATTCTATTAAAAATATGAAAAGATTTAGAAACTACAGTAAGCGTAAGAAATATTCCCATGGGAAAATATTCTGGATTAGCGAAAAACATAAGACTCGAAGGAACCAGAAAGAATTAACAATTATAATTAAAAGACAAGAGAACCACTAGTATAGAAATAAAATATTTAAATTTGGGGAAATTCAAGGATATTTTGGAGGCAATGCAATCAGAAGTTATTCTCAAGATTGCATGCCACATAAAAAGGATCTAAAAGATGTGATGGAAGAGGATATATGAGTGGTGGATGTGGATTTGAAAATGACAAGCTACAAGAATATGAAAAAAGCTGTTACACTGGATGTACAGATGAAACCAGTTGACGTCTTCATAACTAAAATGGACACACAAATAATAAAACAGAAGAATTACTTGGACAATATTCTTATCTTGGACTTTCAAAACATATATGTTAAATTTATGAAGGAGTTCCTGAGAAAAAGGCAAGGAAAAAATGAAAAGAAATACACTTTGGGGATACTATTTAAAGGGATTAAAGAAGCAAGATTTTTAAAAACAAAGGAAAGGAATATAAAGTTGGCTTAGCTGATCAAGGTTAAAATACATGTGGTGTTTTTGGTAGTTTTTAATGGGTTTTAGAAACTAGGACTAAATAATAAGATTTTAAAGATTGCTTTATATAAAAGATAATATGAAAAGAAAAAAAAATCTCTTATATTTTGAAATAAGGAAAGGAACACAAAGTAGGTTTCTTAAGGTTAAAATACAAACACACACAAATACACATTTTTTGCAAATCTTAATGAATTTTTGCTGATTAGGATTGATGAGGCTTTAACGTTTGTCTTTAGATAAGACATCTGAGATGAAAAGATCTTCTGCTGTAATATCAGAGGTGGTGGTGTTATTGAAATTGTATTTGTCTTGATGAAGGGGGCAATCACTTTCTTATATACTTTTCTTTTTTCTTCCTTTTTATTTTTTCCTCTGCACTTTTTTTTTCCTTTTTGATTTGTTAGAAACTAATTTGTATATTTTTCCTTAGTTTTTTAATCTTTGTATCTGCAAAATTCAGTAACAATTATTATAAACAAAACTCCTACATGGGAGAGCATTTAAACAGTAAATTACCGTACTATCCTGATGAAAACAGTCCACTTTACCAATAATTCTTAAAAAGAAAATAAATCAAGAGAGCTTTTTTTTAGCATTCTACAAATATATGTAACCAGGTCTGTTAGATGCTAAAATTCATCTCATTTTGAAATATTATCATTCAAGACATGAAAATGTCCTGGCTAAGATTACATATCATACTCATGTGCGATTTATTTAACCATAGTTGACTGAATTCAGATAAATATCTGAAACTGCCCAATATACACAGCCATATAAACCATGTTTTACAAATCAGAGTAGCCTGGTACGCACAATATTCTACGCAAAAAACAAATAAATCACCTTATGGAATAGTTGATGCTGAACAAAACACAACTGAACAAAGCTATTGGCCAACCTTTTGCCATATTTCAGATAAAATCTGGAAGGGTGCATTCCAGCTATAAGAGTTGGATCCTAAAACAAGGTGATCATTTGCTCTGTCTTATTTTTGGAATGGGCAAACCATGCAGGTGCAATAGCACCCTAGTATACTAAGCCTTACCTCTACAACCTCTCCAGTGACTATGCATTTTCTAATGCCTTAAAACAGTATACAATGACAATTAAAATGAAATATTTCAGTTTTAACAGCAGGGTGGTTGAAAAAAATAATAATTCTGGAGAAAAGAATGCTTGAAAGCTCAAGAACTCACCAAAATAAATATTTAGTGTAAGAACAGAAAATTTACACCATTCAACTTTATTCTCTTTCACTTTAGCCCAGGGGAGGGACTGTATCTTTTATCAACACAGGATTTTCAAAGTGTACCTTTATTAATCAAGTCCTGCAGCACAGCATATTTCATAAATATTGTATGTATATTAGAATAATTTCTGGATGATATCCCCCAAACTATGTTAAAGTGTTCATCTGAGACTTGCTTAACAGGTTGAATGGGGCAATATTTCTGGAATAGAACAGCCTGTCCGGTGAGGGATGGAAGGAAGAAATCAGAACTCTTGGTTTGGACATATGACTCATCAAGGTACCTTCCCTTTCAATATCTTTAATAGTTAACTTCACCAAACTGTATTAACTTTCTGTTTAAGGATTTTAGTCACATGAAACAATACACTTTCACAGGAAAAGCTTCACAAATCTAGTAAATCTATCCTCAAATGAACAGTAACACTAATAGCACAGGTTTAAATCTTATCCTGTAGACCAAAGAATATTTTAGATTCTAATGGCAGTTTTTTGAGTAGTAAAAAGTTAACAGCAAAGCAGTCATATGTGTCACGTTCCTCAAAAGATGGGGGAGGGAGGAGAAGGAAAGAAAAAAAATTCATATTGGAAAGAGAAAGCACTTTCTAAGATGACAACATTAGGCACAAAGCAATATGCCTTAAACCCAAACATTAAATTTGTAAGACGTATAGCATATAGACTAACCAAATATAAAGACAGAAATGAAGGTGGAAGAATCAAAACTGTCATAAAATCTCTACTAAGGAGATTCATAGTTATTCCCAACAAATCTAGAAACAACAGAGCTCTACAGTAGTCTCAGTTGACATGATTTCAACTAGGGACAAAATATGAGTACAAATGTGACTTTCGCTGCCATCAAAGTTTAGGAAAATACATAACTGATCATTTGTCAGTGTTTACCCATATAACACACATACATGTTTAGAAATCACAACATGCAGTTACACAATACCATGCCCGGTTCATCAGGAATATACGTTTGAAATGGTTCTGAACGTTAGTTCTCTGGAACCAAATAGCCATACAGCTGTCAATTTATTTGGAAATTCTTGCATGCTGAGACTTCTAGCACTTTGTAAAAGATCCATCTGCTACAACCTCCACTTCCAGGTTAATTCTTCTTTATTGTACTTATTTCATGGGAAGAAATTAGGAAATCTCTTCTCCAGAAACATTACTGTGAATATGTCCAGGCAGCACTGTGAGACATAGCAAAATTGTTTTAGACCTTGGATCCAATGCACAAAAGTCAAATGCATAAAATGCATAACTCTTCAGATAGGTATGCAAAAGCAATAACACCTTACTGACAATGGAACATGAAAAATCCTAAATGGAGAAAAAGGTCATTCATATCTGCCATCCACAATACCTTAAGACCAAATCAGTATCTGATAAAGGCTATTATTTTATTTACTCCTGCTCCTTCCCCTTTAATCCCAGCTTGTTAAGGACAATTTATTAACACGCTGGTATCTCTACCAGGAAGACTCCCTCCCATAAATGTCACACTTGTCACAAAAAAAAATGCTGCTACTGTCTTTGCTACTCCCTTAAGGACCTTTCTTCCGCCTTCCTTTTCTTCCTAATGTCTCCTTGACAAATTTAAGAATTCACATTCACACATACACACACACACACATACCAAGGCCAATTTTCTTTTCCATTGCTATACAATGCCAGAGGGGGGTTTATTTGGTGTAAAAACCTCGTTCTTTCAAAAGTAATAAAATGGAAAGCAGGGCTAAAAATAAATACTGAATTATTCTTATATGGGGGGGGCTATTCGCATCCTGGCTCCTAGGGATGCCTTATATGTGGTCTGTTTCCTGGAACTGAAATGGAAAAGGTAGCAGGAGGAAAAAGAGAAGGGAGGAGGAGGAGGAAAAAAAGAAGAAATTGGAGAAGGAGGGAAGGAGGAAAGAGGTGAGAGCCGCCTGACCACATCGGTTCGCGCCCTTCCCCCGCGATGGGGGGGGGGGGTTAGACTCGAAGCGCACCCCAGGCGGAGCTCCCTCCGCCCCGCTCCTGCCCCACGCACCTTCCGCGATGACCTTCTTGATCCGCAGCTTCATGTCGCCCAACTCCACCACCTGCCCCACGAAATCGTTTTGATCCCGGCTGGCGGCTCCTAAAGAGCCGGGCCCGGCCAAGAACTCCAACGCCGACTGCAACAGCGACATGGCAACTCAAGCCGGGACTGATGGAGGGTCGAGCGGTGGGGTGGGAGAGCGCCGGCCGAACCCGGCCGGTTCCGTCTGCCGCCGCCAATTACACCCTTGCTCAGCCCCGCCGTACTCGCCCGTTCCTCCAGCCCGCACCGACCCCACTTCCGCCAACGTTGTTCGTCAGAGGCAAGGAAGCCGGGGCCCCGCCCACTTTGTCGTGTCGCCCCGCCCTGCCAGTCCTTCGCAAAGAGGTTCGGTGAAGACGAGAATCCCTATACGTCGGGTGCCTCCTCGAAAGGGCAACGACGCTTTTGAACTTTGGCCCTTCCTGACGGTGAAAAGATTTTAAGGGGAGCAGCAAGCCCCCCTGCTTTGCTCTTTGCCTATGTATTTATGCATATGGAGATGTAGAAATGATTGGATGGATGGATAGATAGATAGATAGATAGATAGATAGATGTTGTGTTATTATATTTCTCCGTGCACCTTTTAGTTTCAGAAAGCTTAATACTGGGCCCTAGTCCACTATACATTGCCTTCTACCAATGCTGCTCTTTGGCAGTACTGTTTGTAGGGCCATAATATCGATTTACTCTTGGGAGTTTATATATTTATATTTATATATGTGTGTGTATGTGTACATATAAAACCGATATATATCTTGCTCTTTCCTGCCGTTTTCTTCTCTTGCCAATATTTAATGTTCACTATATGAGCCTTCCGATTTTGACGGCCCCGTGAGTTCAGTAAATTATACATTAAGAGGGATGTATAATGTATTTTTCCCCGTTTCGTGATCATTTAATTTTAAAAATAAATAATAAAAACACTTTGTATCTTTGCATCCCAGGCCGGGGGGGGGCGTGGTTAAGAAAAAGACCACGAAGTGAAAAGCGTTCTGTCTTTGCGCTCAAAAAACCACAGGAAAAGAATACTATTGGTAAAAGTGGGGAAAAGTCTGAGGGTTTTCCGCTGACTTCTCTAAGGAAACGAGTCCTTTCATCAAAGTGGTTTAAAAAAAAAAACATAGCGAAACCACCGACGCCACCTCTTTCTTCCCTTACGGCAGATGCCTCCTATCGGGCCACGCCCACTAAGGGCTCGGACCCGCCCTGCTCAACGTTCTAAGCCACGCCCTCCTCCTCCTCCTCCCGCCCCTCTCTCTTTCCGGTGTGCTAGGGCACTTCTTATCTCTCCTGCCGGCTGGCCGGAATGTTCGCCGCGCCCACGTCGGCTTCCGACGTGGGCCCTTGTGATGTCATTCATTCCCATGACTTTCGGCATGCGGAGAAACTATTGCAATGGATGCTTCCCTATCTGGTTTCTTCCCAAGGAGGGAGGCCCATGTGCGACGTACAGGACACAGGACACACACTACAGTCCTTCAACCGGAATAAACTAAGGTTTCTTTCATCTGTTTCCTTGTCTGTTAACTGGCTTCACCCAACACTAGTCTTAGTCTAGACTAAAACAAGCAAAGCTGGCTGAGAAATTCTGGGAGTTCGAAGTCCACAAGTCTTCAAGCTGCCAAGGTTGGAGACCCCTGGTCTAGACTAAAACAAGATTTGGCTAGCTAGGAAATGGCTTAAATGTGTCTTGCAAATAAATTGGCGTGGTTTTGTTTTTAATGCAGGATCACGATTTAGAGCTTCCCGTGGCTGGCGCATTTAAGCGCCCAAGGGGCAGATTTTACTCAGGATATTAAGATCAGCGGGGAAAGTGTGGATTGTCAGCTGGACAGTTCGACAAGGGCTGGCTTGTTCAGCAGTTCCCTTTTCTACAGTCCCAGTTAAGTTAGGTGAATCCCAGACAGCTGCAACGCCTCGGGATCATTTCTTGTGACCTTCTGCTTCTCCACTGAGTTTCTTGTTGGAAGCCAGCAGAGAAGGTTGCAAATGGTTTTAAGTTATGGGAGCTTCATCAGTGGTGGGATTCAAAAAAAATTTTACTACCGGTTCTGTGTGGCGTGGCTTGGAGGGCATGACAGGGGAAGAGTACTGTAAAATCTCCATTCCCACCCCATTCCTGGGGGAAGGTTACTGGAAAATCCTGCTTTCCAGCTCCGTTCTCCTGTGCAGGGCAACAAAAGAAGACCCAGCCAATCAGGTGGGACTTGGGAGGCAGAGAGTAGATGGGCCAGCAGGGCCAGTCAGAGGTGATATTCCGAATTACTCAAAATTTCTGCTCCCGGTTCTCCGAACTACTCAAAATTTCCACTACTGGTTCTCCAAAACTGGTCAGAACCTGCTGAATCCCACCTCTGAGCTTCACCCCTGGAAGCTTTCAAAAAGAGACTGGACTGCCATCTGTCAGAAATGGTGTAGGGTCGTCTCCTACTTGGGTGGAAGGTTGGACTAGATGACCTACAAGGTGCCTTCCAACTCCGTTAATCTGAATCTGGTAATCATGTGAAGGTAAGGACACTGCAACACCTTAATTGCAAGCCAAGGGTCCAGGCCATGATCATGTGATGACTGGGATAGCCGCAACCAGAGGTGGTATTCAGTAGGTTCTGACCAGTTCTGGAGAACCGGTCGCAGAAATTTTGAGTAGTTTGGAGAACCGGCAAATACCACATCTGACTGGAGATTTTACAGTATCCTTCCCCTGCCATGCCCACCAAACTACGCCCACCAAGCCATGCCCACAGAACCGGTAGTAAAAAAAATGGAATCCAATCCCCCTTGTTCAGCAACATCATCACTTCAAATGGTTGCTGAACCAGTAGATCTTAAGCAAGGACAACCCTCACCCAAAGTAAAGGCAATCAGCATTAAGCAGTTCTATAGGATACCTAAGAGAGTCTTGCTATGCTGGTCTTGAGGAAGCTAGTTGTTCAGCTGACATTTCCCAGGCTCCCATGACATCTCTCACATTTTCCAGATCTGGCTCAATATGTGCAGGCCCAAGCAAGATTAGAATCAGAGTAAACACAAAATAGATGAAGGATTTCCCTCACTCCAACATTAGGGAAATCCAGTTTAGTGTAGTGGTTAAGGCACTGGGCTAAAAATCAGGAGACTGTGAGTTCTAGTCTTACCTTAGACACGAAGCCAATCCGGCTAGTTCTTAACTTAGGACCACAATTGAACCCAAAATGTCTGTTGCTAAGCAAGACAGTGAAGTGATTTTTGCCCCGTTTTATGACCTCTTTTTGCCATGGCTATTTGGTGAATCACTGGAATTGTTAGAAAATAGGATTGCTAAGTGAATTTGTCTTCCCCATTGACTTTGCTTGTCAGAAAGTCACGGAAGGTGATCACATGACAATGGGACATTGCAACCATTGTAAATATGAGCCTGTTGCCAAGCGTCTGAATTTTGATCACATGATTGTGTAGATGCTGCAATGGCCATATGTATGAAAGGAAGTAAAAGAGCTAATTTCAATTTCATTGTACACATGTTGTGCATTGACAATAAACGTTTGATTTGAAAAAACAGTCAAAAGTCATTTTTTTCAACGCTTTTTTAACTTTGAACTGTCCCTAAATCAGCTTTTACCTTGAAGGATTTTGGAAGTGGCTTACCTCAGCCTGCTTCCTAGGACTGGGAGAGTGTGACTCATCTAAAGTCACCCAGTTGGCTACATGTGTAAGAGGTGTGTGTGGGGTGTGTGTGTGTGTGTAAGAAGAGCATTGCAACAGGAACAACTTCACTATGCAGCTGCTCTAATTTTGCATGTTTATATCCAAATCCTAGAATTAACATGAGTATAACAATAATGCACCCTTCCCAAGTATGGTATAAAACCAAAAAGGCAATAATTACAAATCAGTCCACCAAATTTCCTTTGAATTTGACAGCGTCTAAGTAAACAAATATTAACACTAAAGCCAACACAAGGAAATATTTAAAACAATGCTTTGGGGTAGGACCAAATAGCTATACATCCATAATAGTTTAGAACAAATGTTAATCCAGAACTTTGACATGAATAAAAATAAGATGGACCAGCCAAATCTTTTGTTAAACCCCAAATGAAATATATGGTCTTTAAATATATGGTCTTTTAATCCCATCAAATTTCCACACAAGCTAACTTAAAAAAAGATTTTGACTTTTGAGCCCATATAATATGAAAAATCAAAGTTAAGATAAGAAAGTGCAGAATTTATTGAGAATCTGGATATGTATGCCAAATTCTCTAATTGTAATCTAGCATCATGCGAACCCAGCTTCATAAAAGTCATCAACAGCACTTGACAGGAAGTGTTGCCATTTCCCCCCTTCTTTTAAACATCTAGGACAATTTTGAGTTTAATTTTCTATTTCTCAATTTCAATTTCTTTAGAAAAGAAAAAAAACTTAGGCATGAAAGGCAAAGCAACGAAGGTTGGCTTATATTTGAGGGTCAGAATCGAGATAGCAATCCAGAGTTTATCTTGTGGTAAAATGGCCAGCCAATAAATTAAAAAAATAAATAAATGCAGCCAAATTCTTCCAAAGTAGAAAGTTGGGAGACATCAAAGTAATACTTTTCCCTATTTTTCCTATTTTTCTCTCTGAGTTATTTCTAAAACAAAGAATGCTGTGGAAACAATTAAAATGGAAAGGATTAAAAGAAAAATGGCAGATATTTTTTAGCTACCAAAAGAGTTTTTATCTTCACTATTTTTTTTACTTTTATTTTTCATGTTTTGTTTTAAATTGTAAAATGCCATGGTTTAGTTTTGTAGCAGATTGTAAATACTGTATAAAATGTACTTTGTACCCTCATTATATTAATAGATTACTTTTCCATGTAACTCCCACTTGAACAAATCAGATTTGCAGAGTAACAGATAAACAGATAATCAGAGTTGGAAGGGACCTTGTAGGTCATCTAGTCCAACTCCCCACCCAAGTGGGAGACTCTACACCATTTTTGACAAATGACAGTCCAATCTCTTCATCCAAGTCTCAAGCGATGACGCTCCCACAACTTCTGAGGACAACTGTTCCAGAGGTGGTATTCAGCTAGTTTGCACCTACTCGGGCAAACCGGTAGCAAGAATTTGGCATGGATTGCTGAACTGGTAGCAACATCTAGCTGGCCACACCCCGAACCTGGTCTTCCGGTTTCTGCTCACTCACTTGCCCCGCCCGCCCGATGCTCGCTTGCCCCAGTTTAAAGGAGGACTGCTCCCCCGCCCTAGCCATGCAGCCGCTTGAAAACACATGACTGTGGGTGGAGCAGCGGTCCATTAACCTGCAAGACTGTTCCAAGGCTGGATTCTTCATGGACACTAGAAGTATCACTTCCCCTTGTGAGTAAAGTGCCTGGAGTGAGAGGGAAAGAATGCTGGGGGAGCCGGGGGGAAATCCAGCCATGGGGAAGTTTGCAGGAGCTGCAAATGCAAGTTCGTTAACCTGCAGAACTTCTCCAATGCTGCATTCACTTCCCCTTGTGAGTCAGGTGCCTGGAGTGAGAGGGAATGAAGGCTGAAAGTGTGTGTGAGCGAAAGAGAGAGAGAAAGAAAGAAAGAAAGAAAGAAAGAAAGAAAGAGAGAGAGAGAGAGAGAGAGAGAGAGAAGAGAAAGAAAGAAAGAAAGAAAGAAAGAAAGAAAGAAAGAAAGAAAGAAAGAAAGAAAGAAAGAGGAAGGGAGAGGGAGAGAGGAAGAAAAAAAAGGAAGGGAGGAAGGAAGGAAGAAAGAAAATAAGAAAGAAAATAAGAAAGAAAGGAAGGGAGAGGAAGGAAGGAAGAAAGAAAGAAAGAAAGGAAGAAAGAAAACAAAGGAAGGGAGAGAAAGGAAGAGAAAGAAAGAAAGAAAGAAAGAAAGAAAGAAAGAAAGAAAGAAAGAAAGAGGGAGAGAGAGAGTGGGGGGGTGAGAGAGAGAGAGAGAGAGAGAGAAAGGAAGGAAGGGAGAGAGACAGAAAGAGACAAAGAGAAAGAAAGAAAAAGAAATAGGAAGGAAGGGAGAGAGAGACAGAGACAGAGACAGAGAAAACTCCGTGCTATTATTTTTAATTGTTCCATTATTTATCATGTGTTAATATTTTACACTGTCCCTACACCTAATTCTACTGCCTTTCTTTTGCCCAGGGCTACCACATATTTTTCAGGGTTTACATGCATTCGATGTCTAATCCAGAGCATAAATACATGTGTGTTTAACAGAGTTGAAAGCGGGGTTGGAAGTCCTCTAGTCCAAGCCCCTGCTCAGGCAGGAAAACTGAGGATGCCAAACTCTGAGTAGTGGTCCTGGGAAAGGTGTCAGAATAACATTTAGAAGAGACTTTAGGGGGAACCCTATATCATTTCAGAGAAATGGCTGTCCAGTCTTTTAAAAATTTCCACTTATTGAGCGCCCAGAACTTCTGGGGACAAGCAGGTCCACTTGTTCTCACTGTCAGAAAGTTTCTCCTTAGTTCTAGGTTGCTTCTCTCTTTGTTCAGTTTCCATCCATTGCTTCTTGTCTGCCTTCTGGCGCTGTGGAAAATACATTGCCCCCTCCTTTCTTTCTGGCAGCCCCTTAAAAGCCTGTTGCCTATCACACTCTTGGGCAAAGCATGTGAGCCATTTCCTCCTTTCAGTAGTCCATGAAAGTACATCTATAGTATGTAGATAATAAAGTCAAAAAAAGGTGAACATTTTTACAGAACTATAGATAAGTTGAGGCTGGGTGTGACAAGGAATGGCTGGGAAGGGAGGGGCCAGGTGAGGCAGTCCTTGACATGAGTGACATTAAGTTGGCTACACCCACTCAGTCACATGACCACCAAGCCACACCCACCAAATAAACCAAGCCCACAGAACTGGTAGTAAAAAAAATTTGAATCCCACCACTGAACTGTTCCATTGGTTGATTGTTCTCACTGTCAGAAAGTTTCTCCTTATTTCCAGGTTAAATCTCTCCTTGTTCAGTTTCCATCCATTATTCCTTGTTTGGCCTACAGGTGTTTTAGAAAATAGCTTAACCCCTTCCTCCCTGTGGCAGCCCCTCAAATATTGGAAAACTGCTATCATTTCTCCCCTGGTCCTTCTCTTCACTAGACCAGTCATGCCCAGTTCTTGTAACCGTTCTTCATATATTTTAATCTCCAGTCCCCTAGTCATCCTGGTTGCTCTTCTCTGTACTTTTTCTAGAGTCTCAACATCTTTTTTATAATGTGGTGATCAAAACTGGATGCAGTACTCTAGGTGTGGTCTTACTAATGATGATGTTAGTTTTGGGGGAATAGCTAACACTCTAGAACAGAGGTGTCAAACTCAAAGCCCAGGGGCCAGATCTTGCCGCGGGGTGCTTAGATCTGGCCTGTGGGCTGCCCTGGAAACAGCAAAGAATTGGCCCACGGTGCCTCTGCCAGCAAAGACAGAGCTCAGGAGGACTGCGGGCGGCCCTCCTGACTTGTTTTCGCTGGCAGAGGGTTGCAGGAGGCCATCACAGCCAAAAATGGAGCATCAGGAGACCATTTTCACTGGCAGAGCGTTCGGGCCACCACAGGCACCCCAACACTGGTGACTTTGAGCTGGCCACACCTACCCTGACCACACCCACTCCAGCATCCCCCCCAAGGTCACACACAACGCTGATGAAATCGAGTTTGACACTCCTGGTCTAGAAGAATATAATATAATATTTACATACAAGCCATACCCAGCCAGTCACATGATCACCAAGCCACACCCACATATTAGGCCACATCCACAGAACCAGTTGCTAAGAAATTTGAATCCCACCTTTGGACATGGGTGCATGACCATGCAATGGTCATAAGTGTGACAAATGGTCATAACCAGGGGTGGGATTCTACTGGTTCGGACTGGTTCTATAGAACCAGTTATTGTGATGACCCAGAGAGTAACACAAACATAGCAAAATCCAAAATGTAAATAAATGTCCTTCTAGTCCAACCTCCCACCCAAGTGGGAGACCCTACACCATTTTTGACAAATGGGAGTCCAATCTCTTCTTGAAAGTCTCAAGTGATGACGCTCCCACAACTTCTGAGGGCAAGCTGTTCCACTGGTTGATTGTTCTCACTATCAGAAAGTTTCTCCTTATTTCCAGGTTAAATCTCTCCTTCTTCAGTTTCCATTCATTGTTCCTTGTCTGGCCTACAGGCGCTTTAGAAAATAACGTGACCCATTCCTCTCTATGGCAGCCCCTCAAATATTGAAAGACTGCTATCGTGTCTATCATATCATCATAAATATGAACCAGTGGTCAAGCATCCAAATGTAAATCACGTGACCATAGGGATACTGCAATGGTCATAAGTGTGACAAACGGTCATAACCATGGGTGGGATTCTACTGGTTTGGACCGGTTCTATAGAACCAGTTGTTGTGATGACCCAGAGAGTAACACAAACATAACAAAATCCAAAACATAAATGTCCTTTAATGCCTCCAACTTGGCCCCATTCTTCAATAATTCTCAGTTGGAGATAAAACTTATTCAAAAATAGTCTTCAAAAGAAGCAATACAGTCCGAACTTAATGAGCAGATAGAGGTGAAATAAAAAACTAAAACAAACTACAATGAAGGAATTTCCACAACCGACCAGGATAAGTAATTACCAACTTCAAGGAGATAACATGGCACAATCTGTTGGAAGGACGCCAACCAAGATAACTTCATCCCAAAATAACACACACTTTGCTTCTGGCAACGCTGTGTTTTAACTGTCTCTCTTATATACTATTCTCCCTAGCTGCAAACAATGAGGGGGATCATGGCCACTTCCTCTCTCGTAAGCCAAGTTGTTGCCTTCTCCGTTCCTCCCTGCGTGTACTGGGATGAAGAGGTGATGGGCCTGGTTGTTCCTCTGACTGCCCAGCCTGCCTCTGCCCTTCCCCAGCCTCCTCCACAACCTCCAGAGCCACACCTCCACTCCCTGTCGGCTGATCCTCCACTCCCTCAGAGTCTGACTCTAACAAGGGCATGACAGTTGTTATGATTCTGCTCAGTTCGGAAAACCGGCAAATCGTACCCCTGGCTGGCCCCACCCCTCTCTACCCTCCCCTCCCCTCCCCCACCCAGTAAGTCCTTATCGCACACGCGCATCACTGTCTGCATTCTCCCCCACCCAGTCTTAAGGTATTTCTTTTTTTTCCCCTCCTGATGAGTAGCCTCCCCAGCTCCATTTTTTGCCTTCCTGGGCCCCAGGGAAGCCTTCTTGGAGCAAAAACGCCCCTTGCCAGGAGGCTTCCCTGAGGCCCAGGATGCAAAAAAAAAAACCCAGGGGGGGGGGAGCTGCAAAAAAAGAAGAAGAAGCCACTCCCACCCAGTCACATGGCCACGCCCATCTAGCCACAACCACAGAACCAGTTGTTAAAAAATTTGAATCCCACCCCTGGTCATAACTCACTTTTTCCCAGTGCCATTGTAGCTTTTAAATGAATTGTTGCAAGTCGAAAACCACCTGCGTTCTATAATTCTGTGAAATTCAGATTGCAAGGATGAAGGCCACTTTTGTACAGTATAGTAATAAAGGTATCAGGTTGACAACATCACTTTTAGTAGGTTAATTTAGAAAGCCTTCTAGCCTTTATACAGACCTGCCTTTGAACGATTAGAATTACAATGGAATCCTATATAGATCTGCATACATATAAACCCCACTGAATGTAATGGAACTTACTCCCAGATTAGGTAGTGCAGTTTTAATATCCTGTTACGTGCTTTGGAAAATGAAGGCTCTTTAATGGCCTCCAGACCTTCATCGTACCAAACCAAAACTTAACTTATCCCCTAGACTTCTGTTTCTGTATCATCTCCACTCTGCCAGAGGAGACAGCCTGCTTGATTTTATGACATTGCTGCTCCAAGGTTACAAACACAGTGCAAGTCTTGTAATTTAATCCCGTGAAGTTAGTAGTAAATTACAGTCCTAGGCAACTCACCGTATAGTCCATGCGGTTACAAAGCAAGCTTATTTCCACCGACATTCTTGGAAATAGTATCTGACATATACCTGTCTCCTTAGAAATATGACACATGAAATTCAGTGTCATGTGGAATGCTCAGTTAGTATATTAACAGAAAAACTTAAAATTGTTAAATAGGGTCTCAACAGTATTGTTTTGTGCTGTGGTTAAAATATATTTATATTCATTTATCTCCCACAAGGTATGTCCTATATAAAAGAAACTAGAGAAGGTTTAATCCAATCATCCCAAACGTGCTTTTTCAAGAGACAATTGATCTTTCTTTCTTTCTTTCTTTCTTTCTTTCTTTCTTCTTTCTTCCTTCCTTCCTCCCTTTCTTTTTTCTCCCTTTTCTTTTTCCTTCCTTCTTTTTTCTTTCTTTCTTTTTTTCCCCTTCCTTCCTTTTTTCTTTCCTTCCTTTTTTCCTTCCTTCCTTCCTTTCTTTTTTCTCTTCCTTCCTTCTCTTTTCTCCTTCCTTCTTTTTTCTTTCTTTTTTCTCTCTTCCTTCCTTCCTTCTTTTTTCTTTCTTCCTTCCTTTCTTTTTTTCTTTTTCCTTTCTTTTTCTCTTTCTTTCTTTCTTTCTTTCTTTCTTTCTTTCTTTCTTTCTTCAAGAAAGTCCAATTGCCTCTTGAAAAAGCACCTTTGGGATAACCATCACCTAGATGACTGAGAATCTCCACAGACATTTAATCCAGTCTCTTCGGCGGTTTTGTATACTGAAAGTAGTATTGTGTGGGGAAACTACCCAAAGAGATTCAATTTAATTTTTCAAAACAGTGTGATTTGCAGGTTGGTAGCCAATGTCTGTGTTTAACCACTTATCCACATATAATGCCAGGCATAAGAAATTAGGAGACAGGATATAGAGTTCAAAAGCAGTACAGGTTTATTTCATGGTATTTATACACATGAATCTGATCTACTAACTGCCAAAGCAAATTGAAGCCAGATAAGAATCAACAGACTTCAAGAGGTAAAACAACCTGGTTTTACCCTGCCTTCACTGTTTTATTATATATCTATATATGTATTATATACAGGTAGTCCTCAACCTACAACATTTCATTTAATGACTGTTCAAAGTTGCAATGGCACTGAAAAAAATGACTGATGACCATTTTTCACACTTAGAATAGATGCAGCACTCCCATGGTCACATGATCAAAATTCAGACCCTTGGACAACTGACTCATATTTATGACCGTTGCTGGGTCCCGGGGCCATGTGATCCCTTTTCCCAACCTTCTGATAAACAAAGTCAATGGGGAAGCCAGATTCATTTGGCTTAAAAATTGAAAAGGCAAGAAATCTTACAATATTGGAAAAGAAGACTAGAAGCCCAAAATGAACAAACACCCAACCGGGAGGAATAGTCAGGTTTTCCAGGGTCATATAGAGGAAATTTAAATATATGAGAAAAATGATACTCTAAAGGTGCTGCTATGAAGAAGAACCATTTTCTGGGGTCCGCTAGATAACGCAGTTTAATCCTTGGGACCTGATGATCCTAACTCTGATCCTACAAGATGGGTAGAACTCATGGAAGGCAAGCAGTCCCTCAGATAAGTAAAACCTATGGCCTACCGGGCTTTATATCCATCACTTGGATTTGCACCTCAAACCCTATTAGTAAGCAGCACAGCTCAGGGTTGTAATGAGAGCTGCTCATAGCTGCATTCTGGGCTGTTAAACTTCTCCTAGAAGAAATCTCTGATCAGATTGCTAAAAATGCAACTTAGCAATGCTATCATGCATTATGAATGCAGTAGCTTTCTCTCCGAATATGGGTTGGATCCATTCAAACTGTTTAAAAGATCCCAGGAATCAGGATAAACGGCTGGAGGAGTATGATGGCCTCAGAGTGACATTTTCAAGGCTAACCAGCAAGGGTATTTTATTTCATTTTTTTCATAATTATATTTTATTTTCATGTTAATATTATCGTTACTTCTCATTTTTCCACACTCGGCTGTTTAGAAAGCCCAGGTGAATGGGGGAAAAAAACCTTGCTAAGCTTAGTCTTCTCCCAGTCACTCTTGATGACAATACAGATACATCCATGTAGTCTTCTTGGCAGCAATAGTGAAATGCTGTCTGGTTGTCTTTTTTAAGGATATTTTGCTAACTTGCCAGCCTATCTTGCTGAATTTTTTTGGAGATCTCCTATCCATCCAGGGCCAGTCTCGTTCAGCTTCTCTGGTCAGCCAGGGTTGCCAGGCTGAAGTACTAGCACTGCATTTGCAAGAGATGAAAGAGGAAGGGGAAGAGCAGAGGAGGAGGAGGAGGAAGGGGAGGGGGGAGAGGAGGAGGAAGAGGAGAGGAAGAGGAGCGTGAGGAATGAGAAAAAGAGGAGGAGGAAGAAGAAGAGGAAGAAGGAGGAGGAGGAGGAGGAGAAGGGAAAAGAAGAGGAGGAGGGGGGAGGAGGAGAAGGAGGAAGAGGAGAAGGAGAAGAAGGAGGAGGAGTCACAAATATTTATGGAGATTCTCAGTCATTTAGGTCACGGTTGTCCCAAAGGTGCTTTTCAAAAGGCAACGGGACTTTCTTGATTTTTTTACCCCTTGAAAACATTTCACTTCCCATCCAAGAAGCTGAACTGAAGAAGCTTCTTGGGTGAGAAACAAAAAAGTTTTCAAGGGGGGAAAAACAACCTAAGAAAGTCCAACCGCCTTTTGAAAAGCACCTTTGGGACCATGGTCACAAACTTTTATTTATTTTATTGATTGATTGATTTGATTTGATTTGTCAATCGCTTACAGGATAATAGGTATAAGTATAAACATGAGTAAGAATACAGGAAATAGGTACAAATAAATGGGGACAATAGGACAGGGACAGTAGGCACCTATGCACGCCCCTTATAGACCTCTGAGGAATGGGGTGAGGTCAATAGTGGATATTTGAGGTTAAAGGAGTGGGGGTTAGACGATGTAACAACAGAGTCAGGTCGTACATTCCAGGCATTGACCACTCTTGTTGCTGAAGTCGTACTTTCTGCAATCACGTTTGGAGCGGTTTACATTGAGTTTGTATCTGTTGTGTGCTCTTGTATTGTTGCAGTTGAAGCTGAAGTAGTCATTGACTGGCAGGACATTGTAGCAGATAATTTTGTGTGCTACGCTGAAGTCCAACCGTAGGCGGCATAGTTCTAGGTTGTCCAAGCCCAAAATCTCAAGCCTGGTGGTGTAGGCCCTGTTCTGTTGGGAGCAGAGAAGTGTAGTCCTCTTCTTGTGAAATAATTCTGGACTCGCTCGATTGTATTAATGTCCTTGCACAAATGTTTTAGGAGGGTGGGTGGGCTCGTTTTAATTTCACTGTTGATATATTTGGAGGTTTTTTTTGTTGTTGTTGCTTTTAGTTGGGTCGTGAGCCGCCCAGAGTTTCGTTTAAGATCTTTATTTTAAAATAATGAAATAACTACACCCTGCGAGCAAGAAGAAAACTTCTCCGAAAGAGGGAGCCGTTTGTCCAAGTATCAAGGAGCCAGGAGCGATTTCTCGTCCAGCAGCGCCTCCCCGCGCCAAAATAATACAAATAAAAAGGCGGAGCGGAGGGCGGGCATCTTGCAGGAGAGAAAGCGGAAGCGGCGGCTCAGGAGGCTTGCCGGCTCTGCTTCTGCCCGTCCTCCCAAAAGCAGAAGGACGATGGCAGAAGGAAGCGGACGGGTTCCGCTTGCCCCGACGCCGTATAACTATGACCGGCGCCTGGGCGAGCTGGGGGGCGGCACCCAAGCCTCGCAGCGGCTCTTGGCTTACAGCGATGCGCTTTTCTCCATCATCGCCACCGTCATGGTGAGTCTGAGGCCGCTGCGCGCCGGCTGGGCTCTTTTACTCCTCTTCCACTCGGAAAGGGGAGCCCTGCATCCCGGCTGGCACGCACTTGATCCACTCAGGATGGCGTGCCGAAAGAGATGGGTTGATGTTATGTGCGCAGGGCTTTTGTTTGTTTGTTTCCTCCCCCTCCCTGTGCGTTGCAAGCGACTTCGGTGGAATCCCTCTGTTGCAAAGAAAATAAAATCTATCTTCTACCTTATCTTGCAGTACTATAAGTGAGCAGAAAGGCTCTTATGGTACTGTAAGATAAGGTAGAAGATACGGCCGGTAAAGATCCTGGGAGGTAGGTGGGTGGGTGGGAAGGAGGAGTGAAGTATCCAACTTTGCTGAGATGAACCCACTGCAAAATATGAACTTTTATCCTACAATGCATCAAGCAGTGGTTACCTTCTATCTCTAACCTGAACAAATAAGCTTTGTCTATTTCTCTCCTCCGTTATACAAAAAATCTGCCCCTTTTATCCTTTCGTCACAACGGAGTGAGAGAGTTTTTATACAGCTTTCTCACTCCATAGACATTTGAAACGCAGTTCGTGACTTGTCGCATTCGCCCTGCTGTTAGTGATGTTATGTTCCGCTTTTGATTTTCAATCTTTATTTACCAAAATGGAGACTGGGTGTGTTGGTCAGAGGGGGAGGCTTGTAAATAAATCAGCATGCCAGTGGGCTAAGTGAATGCTGAGAACCCAGACTGTACGGTTGAATTGTATTGTGTGAATCCAAGCAGTTGGGTTAGATCACCAAACCGTATTTTACTTAACAAAGAGCCACAGGTTGCATGGTGAACTCCTTTATATACTTATTTTTATTTACTTTAACGAAAACCACTATCTTGTCAGGATGCTGACATGCTCAGCGGTATAAAATCTGTTAAATTAAAATGGTTTTGCTTATGGGTTACTGTCTTTTACTTCTCCCCAAACTCCCTTTTGAGCCTTTTCCATATTAATTTCTCCTTTCATTGTTTCTAACGGATCAAAGTTATTAGTGACTAATATTAATGTATATGGGATATATATGTGGATCACTGTGTGTGAGTTGGGTGGCTGTATAAATGTTTAATAACATGAAATACAGATTTGTTTATCAAATTTTTGGCTGAACACTGGAATGGGTAGGAATGATAGCATCAAGATAGAATGGGAGGACAGCCAGTTTGCAAATTTCCAAAAGTTCAAAAATTGATACTACCGTGTTTCTCATATAATAAGGCTGGGTCTTTTTGTTTTTTTTTTGAGCCCCGAAAAAATGGCTAAGCCATCTTTTCGGGAGTGACTTAATCCTCCCCCCCCTTGCATCTTTGGGCAGGCGGGCAGCGATGGCTTGGATGTTGACCTCGGTATTGGTGGGACACTTCGTATTGGGGTCAATGCAGGCAGCACCATATCCGGGTGTGCAACAAAAGTACTTCCTAACGGCAAGCCCTCCCACCATTCCCCCCCATTTCGCATGTTTTAATATAGGCCTTAATTTGGGGGGAGGGGCTTAATTTCATTTCATGCCTATAAAACATGCTGGGACTTCCTATTGGGGGAGGCCATATTCATTTCATGCCTATAAAACATGCTGGGACTTCCTATTGGGGGAGGCCATATTGTTGGAGAAACAGGGTAATTGGTGCATTTTTTAAAAAAAATTCTGGAGGCTTAGCTAAAGAGTAAGTTACCTCCCATCGGGACCAAATGGAGCTGTAGTCTTGGTCTGAGAAAGAAAAAACTAAGTCAATTTCCCAGCAATCTTTATAGCAAGGTCAGTGGGTCTTTTTCCATTTTAGCTAAAATTGAATATATAGGTTATCCTCATTTAATCTTGTAGAGCAGGGGTAGGGAACTATGGCTCTTTTATGACTTGTAGACTTCAACTCTTAGAACTTCTAAGCCATCCATGCTGGTTCAGGAATTCTGAGAGTTGAAGTCCACAAGTCATAAAAGAGCCATAGTCCCCCATCTCTGTTGTAGAGCAAATTTAGGATGGTGTTAAAAAGGTTACTGTATCCAATCCTCACATTTATTACCTCTGCGGGTTCATAAAGCAAAGAAAGCTGAAGTAAGGTCATGAAGCACAGTTGTGGTTTCACTTAGCATCTGCTTCACTAAATTGATTTGCTGCTCCCAATTGTGTACATTAAGTGAGGACTACCTGTATCTTGGACTTTTCCCCGCCAAAACCTCAGTTGCAAAAAGTGACTTAAAATCAATCATTTGTCTTTCATTGCAGCACTCTTAAAAGCTGTTAGTATTTTTTTTAAAAAAGATGGTAACATCATTCATTTAAAGAGATTCTTAAGTGGAGTCATTTCATCCATATTAGGCAGCAGAAGAAAGTTTTGGATATCATTCAATCAATCATTAACCTAAAGCTCACTGCTCAATCTACCTATCTACCACTCCCATTCCTGGCATTTAAACCTTCTTGAATAATGTGCACATTAAATTAAGAAGTGTCTTTATGGGAATATCTCTAGAGGTATTAGGACAATTGGTGTTTATTCCAACTAAATTGAAGTCTGTATTCTTGGATAGGATAGTCTGTATTCGTACAGGAATCAACTTTGCTTATGACAAGATTCTACAAAAATCTGGATCAACAAGAGTCAATAGGAATATTGTTGGCTTTAATTTAGGCTGATGTTTGGACTTGATGGTCAAAAGACATTTTAAAAAGTCATCTTCTTTCTATTTATTTTGTTTCTTTTTTGCTCTGCTTTTATATCATTTTCTTTTCTGTTTATTTATTAGTATGTGTTGATTTTTGCTTTTTTTTCAAAAACTTTTAATACACATTTATAAAAATAGGTTTCAAAAAGGGATTCTTATTATTTTGTAATTCAGCCATTGAGATTTGCCAGCTTAGAAAATAATTACTGTTAAGTATCTTCACCAATTCTGATGCAGCCCATCATCCTTGCCAGACAATATTATATTCAATAAAATGTTTCTGTGGGAAGCTACAGATGTAAGATTCGACACAAGGACTTCTGCTTTTGATTTATTTTCAGAAGCATAGATGTTTTCTGCACATTTGTTTCATGTTTGCAAATTAAAACTTGCCCATTACTTTAGCTATATGATTCTTCTGTTGCAGATTTTACCTGTGGCACATACAAAGATACATTCAGATGAGGTACTGTATTGTTTATTTCATATTCCACATAAAGGTCAGTTGTGATTCTGTTTAAACAGTTTGAATTTCCAATAAGGTTGTTCTAACATAGTGGGACATGCTGTTATGGATCATTGAAATTCAGCCTCTTTTGATCTGTCAGTCTTATAGAGTACAGAATGCCATAATTTGTTGGTCAAGAGGGAACTCTCTTAAATATTGTTATCATTAGCCTGGGAATCAACTTTGTTTATTGTCTCGCTGATATATGCTGGGGATGAAAGTCCATTACAAATGATAGCAAAGAACAATAGATTACAACATATTTTTCTCCCTCTTAATTCTTCACCACTTTTGACCACTTTTAGCGCAATGTAAGTTCCTCGGAGGAATGTCTAAATGAGATTCTCAGACATCTAAGTCACGATTGTCCCAAAGGTGCTTTTTCAAGAGGCAACTGGACTGTTTTGGTTTTTCTTGAAATACACTTCGCTTCTCATCCAAGAAGCTTCTTGGATGAGAAGTGAAATGTCTTCAAACAAAACCCAGAAAGTTCAGTTGCCTCTTGAAAAAGCACATTGGGGTTCCCCAGAGGAATTATGTAATGTTAGGAAGAGAGGGTGAGAATTTGCATGCAAGGAGTACATGGCTGAATATGTCAGGAATTAAATATATAATGAATTGTTTCAAGAGATTGGGCATTTTGTGATATAGATTTCAAAGTACTGTACAGAAAAGGTAGCAGATGCTGAAAAACAAGGGTGTAGTATTTGAATAATATTATTTACTTACTTAACTTTATTGCGGTCTTTAAGCAGCCCAAGAGAATTGGCATTCAAATATTCAAAATACTCAAAACGAAATTGACAGTGCCAGAATAGTTAGCAAAAGTACATACAGACAAAAAATGGGCCAAAAGACAATAATAAATAAAATGTGGTAATAGACTTGCTCAGGCTCCACATACACAACAGGAAGTAATTAAAACTAGAAATCTGGATAATATAAATGTAGAATAGCAGTATAAAATACATATACACATACGTATACCTACAAACAAGGTTTGCATAAAATAATTTGGAAATTGCACTGAATATTTGAGTCTACTTTCCAAAGCATAGGGATAATAGAGGATTGAACAAAAAACAAGGCCAATCATTAGCCATAAGCTTTATTTGCAGTTCCTGAAAATGAAAACACGGTTTATAAACCAGTTTGAGATTTCTAAGGAGTTATTTATAGACAGGATGAGTTCTTATTAGGTTATTTTTGTATTTTGTGAGCTAGGCTAGCTTCATGTTCTTGAACTGCTTTAAAAATATAATGAGGATAATATGGATCACCTTAAGAATTATGTATTATATAAAACATCTTTTCATGCATTTGTTTATTTGAAAAGAAATTGTGTAGTATTATATGAAACAAGAGTTTGTCAGCTTTTTGATTAACGTTGTGTCTTTTTTCCAGAAACTTGGAGAAAGTGTCCAGCAGCTACTAGCCGCCAAAATTGCTGTTTACCTGATGACCTTTTTAATAGTAACAGTTGCTTGGGCAGCTCATGTGAGGTATGCAATTTGGAGTGTTTTAGAAATCGTACAGGTATCAAGCACTTGAAAACTGGAACTTAGTCAATCGGATGGTATTAGAAACACAACAGCAATGTACCAATTAGCTAGTCTGCGTGGCCAAAGAAAGAAAGTATGATGATGGGCATCTCAGTTGTCATAATTCATTATTCTTTCAATCATTTTTCATTATGATCAACTTTATTCTTTCTACACAATTCTGCTCCATGCTGAAGTTACTGCTGAGCTTTTAAACAAACTTATCCACAGAATTTTACAGGCTGCTTTGCAAAATTTGCTAAACTCAGCCTTATGAATTAGATTACTTGCCTCTCCCAACCAGTTAGACTTGTCTTCAAAATAAGGCCACTTAGGAGCCCAAGACAAAATCCATCAGCATCCTGATTCTCAAGGAAGCAATTGTGAAGTATGAAGTAGTATTATTAGGTTATAAGAGTTGTCACTCTTCAAGTTGTCACAGCTTGCACAAGTATTGCATTAAACTGCAGTTTGTTGATTCTGCTGTACTGGCCCTCTTGACATGTAATGATAAATCAATCGTTAAGCATGATTTTCAGACCATAAGAAGTAAATCTGTGGATTGTGTGTAGCCAAAAGCAGAGATATGATGATGTATCTTAATGTGCAGATGCAGCCATTCTTAATTCTTTTGGGCAAATGGCATTGATAGAAGCGGATCATACATGAAAACCAGTCAAGATCAGCTAGACACAAGATGAAAAAATCAAAGAAGAATAAGGATTTCTCAAATGATAACAATGACAGTTGATTTGCTTGATTTACTGCCAACATCTGTATTTGATTCCTTTTCCTTCTTCAGAAGAGACAGAAATCTCTGGTTTATGTTATTGTATTAATTAAGTGAAGAAAGCAGTTTGATGTAGTGGTTGTGGCACCAGGTGCGAGATCAGGAGCCAGGCCTTGGGCTCAAAACCAGCTGCCTCTCTCAGCCTTAGGAAGGAAGTAGTAGCAAACCACTTCCAAAAATGTTGGCAAGGGAGGATCTTTTCCAGGCAAACTCCAGGAGTCAGGATTGACTAGAAGGCTTTTATCTACTCCAAGTAGATCAATACATAAATGACAAATAGAAAAAGAGTTCTGCTATCTTATCTGAAACTCATAGGTGCAATATGGTAAATCTAAATAAGATAGTGAGCTGAGTCCTTGCCAGAGGGAGAGAAAGCAAGATTCCAGAGAATTACTCTTATGTTTTGCAGCAAACTCAACATAGGAAGGAGATAGTAATTCCTTTAAGGTAAGACATACCAGAAAAAAATCCAGTTTGTTTTCCTTTCTCTGAATCATAGAATGAGCAAGAATAGTTGCATTCACCAGAAAGGTTTGATGCTCCTGATGATTGGAATTGAGGGTATCTAATCTGCTGACCTAAAAGGCATTTTAGGAAGGGTAGTTCCTGAATTTTAACTGGCAGTTTCCTTTGCATCTTGTTTCCATTTTTGCCCCACGGGAGAATATTTGATAATTATCACCAAATTTAAGACTTGCGAATTTGAATGAGTCTAGTTATGAATCAAAATTTTGTAGGTCTGTTTTATAATATTTTGTTTTTTTCCCTCCAGACTTTTTCAGGTGGTTGAACTCATTGATGATGTACTTGCCCTTGCAAATTTGGTGAGTGAATTTTTTTTAAAAAAATCCTAAATCTATTTTTTTTTTTTTGAAATGATAGATGTTCCCAGCTCTTAGTAAGACATGAAATGGAGCTTGATATTTTTAAATCATTGTGCTGATGAATCATAATATCCGTATTTGGGCTTTGAGTTTCAAAAAAAAAAAAATGAAATGTGCTGATGTACCCGGAGAGCTTTTCATTCAAGTCATATCATTTCAAAATGGCCATTTGGGTATGAAGGGAATACTGTTTCTCGTGTCATTATGTGGTAATTTGTAATTAATAGTTTACGTGAAAACGGCATTTGTAGGATTTTATTATAATAAAAACATTCTGTGGATGCCAATTCTAGCTATTGAGTGAAAAAGACTTGCTCCTCTACCTCAATCCTTCCCTCAGTATATAAATCAAAAGTGAGGTAATTTCAGAATGAGGATTTTGCAGTAGATCAAAGGTCTAATGTAGGATGCTAAGCTGCTCACGTTTAGAAATAAATCAAACAACGTTGTTTGGTCTCATTCACATATATCTCTAAACCATAGCTTTCAAACTTCTTAGATTTCTTGGAAGCAAAGACATCTAGGGACTAGTGATTTTTATATCTTAGAAACCCTTAGTAACCTAAATAAATTATAGGAGTAGGTTTTTTATTTACCGTACTTTGATGATTCCTGAAACTTGTAGTATTCATATGATACGTTTTCCTTTGAAAGACAACACCAGAGCAGTTTGATGTCTATGGCATCAGTGATACATGTTATTAAAGGAGAAAATAAGAAAAAGGAAATAAAAGAAACCAAAAGATTATGCAGGGAGCTAGACAATAGCCAGAAATGTTGAAACCTTTCATTCATAGCTCTTAAAAATGCAGGCCCTTCATTCCCCTTCTGAGTTTAACTGGAGCCATTGATTTGGGCTGTTTTTTAAAAGTAACAGTGGAATAGAACTAAATGTAAAAGTGTGATAATTTCCAGATCTGTGTGATTTTTCCCAAAGATGGGATGATTTTGGCCAGTAAAGTCATACTCTCTGGTATGAAGTGTCTGATGTTATCTTTGCCATTCAGAAAAGAATTGAGTTGCCCTTGAACCATGATTGAAAAATCATGTGATGTATTAGTACCGCTTTATAAAACCATAATAAGGCAACACTTGAATAAGGCATCCAGTTTTGGTCACCACATTACAGAAAATATGTTTAGACTTTGGAAAAAGTCCAGAGAACAGCAATTAAGATGATTAAGAGCCCAGAGACACAAAATATGAAGAACGGTTGCAGGAATTGGGTATGGCCATCTAGATTAGAGAAAAGAAGGGCTAGGGATGATACGTTAGCAGTATTCCAGTATTTGAGGGCCTGCCACAAAAAAAAGGGGGTCAACTTATTTTTCAAAACGCCAGAAGGTAAGACAGTGAACAATGGATGAAAACTAATTAAGGAGAGAAGCAACCTGCAATTAAGGAGAAACTTTCCAACAGTGAGGGCAATTAACCAGCTTGCGTTCAGAAGTTGCAGGTGCTTAATCACTGGAAGTTTTTAAGAAGAGAGAGGACAGTCACTTGCCTGAAAGGGGGTTGGACTAAAAGACCCCCAAGGTCCCATCCAGCTTTATTCTGATTGATTGATTGAATGACTGACTGACTGACTGACTGACTGCCTCCACAGAATGATGAGAACTGAATTACTGTATCTATGAACGGGAAAAGGTTTCTTTTCATCTGCTATATCACTTCTTCCTTTTCCTAGGCATGCATGATGAGCATTACTTTTTTGCCATATACCGTAAGTAAGCACTCTCATTTCTTCAATGTATTATGTCACATCTTTAGGTTGTTTCCTGAGTTGGTTACCTTATAATCCAGATTTCCAGATTTGTTCATTGCATTGAACCACAAATTGACCACACAAGCTTTATGTTTCGCCTGTACAGGTGCTGATTTGTAGTTCAATACATTGTGTATCCATTTAATAGAGATTAGGAGCACGCTGGAATCTTGTGCCAATATTTGATACATCTGAGATCAACTAAAGAGATGCATCACATTAAAACCTGCAGATCCAATGTAGGATGCATCTTGAAGATACAGAAGCCACAGTGGATAAGAATGCATGTACTTAAATATACATGTTACCTTATCTGATCTAGTAAGAGAGGACTATGGAAGTATCTAACATCAAACAAAAGAAACATAGAAGCAGAGTAATATATAATTAAACCCAGAATATGGTCTAAAACGGGGATATCAAACTCGATTTCATTGACAGCCGCATCAGGATTGTGCTTGACTTCGTGGGGGCAGGAGGTGTGTGGCCAGGGGACATGACCAGGTCAACATCACTCGTGTCAGGGGCACCTGTGGTGGCCTGAGCGCTCTTCCAGCAAGAAAGGGCTCCTGAGCCACTTGCAGCCGTCCCAAGCTCCATTTTCACTAGGAGAAGCACCGTAGGCCATATCTAAGCATCCAGCCCGCGGGCCTTGAATTTGATACCCCTGGTCTAAAAGCAAAGATAAAACCCAAATTAAAATCAAAAGAGGCACCTGCAGTCAATTATGTAGTAGCAAAAGCAAATTGCAACAGAAGAGCTTTTAAAACTGTTTCCAGAATTGCAACAAGTTGGGGACTTCACATATTTCTTGGTGGAGAATATTCCATAAGGTGGAAGCTAGTGCAGATGAAGTAAAATGGGAGGATCTAAACAGTGGTGGATTTTGACCAATTTCACAACGGGTGTGGTGAGTGCGTGCTTTGTGTGCACGCAGAGCACATTATAAAAACCACAATTTTACAGCTTTAAAACTTACTTTCCACTGCAATGCCACTGAGTAAAACAGCTGAGGCGCGGTAATTGGCTGTCCCACACCTCAGATGAATTTCAAAACTGCAGAAATAAAGGACAAACTCAAGGAGGGGCGGGTGGGCAGGCCCAACCAATCGCCAGAGCAAAGGATTCGCCTGAACCCGTGCGAACCCTAAGCAGCCCACCCCTGGATCTGAAGCATGGACCGTGTTATTTATTTGTTTGTTTGTTTGTACTTCCTATGTCTGGGGTGGCATTTGGATTTTTTTTTTCTTTGATGTTTAAAAATTATAGAGCTCACCCTACGATTTGTATATATTTCCTGTCTCCAAATGACAGTGTGAGAGTAGGCTGAAGCTGCCCTCCCTAAAGATGAACTAAGCACGTACAAACAGCCAGGAATCTTATCTAAAAGATCCCTTAGGGGAGGTAATTCAGGAAAAAAAACAAAACCAAATTGTTAAGAAAACAAAGGGGGAAAAATGTAACCTAAACTGGACGCAGGAAATTGGGTCAGAACAGATGATGAGAAACCCCAAGTCCCATCAACAGCTACCAAACTTGAAAATCAGCACGTCAAGACTAGCTGCCTGTATTATGAATCAACAAAGCAAGGACTTTGGGGATCAAAGGGATACTAAGCCTGCCCTTAGAGTCATCCTTGGATCCAGATTTGGCAGTTTCTGTCCTTCTGGCTAATACCTGACAACCTAGTTATTTTAGTTGTAAGAGCCTAGTTATGGTGGCACGGTGGTTTGGATGCAATATTGGAGGCTAACTCTGTTCACTGCCAGGAGTTTGATCCTGATTGGCTCAAGGTTGACTCAGCCTTTCACCCTTCCAAGGTCAGTAAAATTGAGGACCCCAGATTGTTAGGGGAAATATGCTGATTCTGTAAACTGCTTAGAGAGGGCTGTAAAGCACTGCGAAGCAGTATATAAGTCTAAGTGCTATTGCTAGTTGTGAAGGACCTGGGTAGGTGTGAGAAAGAGCAAATATACATTATTAGTAGCAAACGTTTTGTTGTTTCTGGAAATTGACCAGGTCTCAAGTATATTCCAGCCAACTGGTTGTGTGAGTGACTGTAAGCCAAACATGGAGTATACAGCATGTAACAACAGCAACTCCTGCCGCCATTTTTCTGCAGATGAATTTGGGACAGGCAAGGCATGGAGAGTCACAGAAGGGATTCAGGGAGACAAATTTGGTCCTAGAACCTCAGATTAACCATTTGCTTTAATCTGTTCTGGAATACAAAAATAATCTTTTTTTTTTTAAATTTTGCAGTTCTCCTTAATGACGTCTTTTCCTGACCAACCATTTGGACTTTTTATGTTTAGTAGCTGTGCTGTTATAATTGGTGTCATCCAGGTATAGTTGTTTTATATTTCACTACTGGTAGTCCTTGACTTACAACAAAGGGCTGTACAGCACTTTGAAGTGGTATATAAGTCTAAATGCTATTGCTATTAAGTGGCTGTTCAAAGTTACAATGGCACTGAAAAAAGTGACTTATGACTATTTTTCACACTTAGGACAGTTATAGCACCCCATGGTCCATGGGGATTTACATTTGGATGTGTGACAACTGATTCACATTTAGGAGAGTTGCAGTGTCCCTGGGTCCCCTGATCACCTTTTGAGACCTGACAAGCAAACTCAATGGGGAAATCAGATTCACTTAACAACCGTGTTACTAATTTAAGAACGGCAGTGATTCACTTAACAAACATGTGAGAAAAGTTGTGAAATGGAGCAAAACTCACTAAACAAATTTCTCACTTAGCAACAGGGGTAGGATGCTACCGGTTCTGTCTGGGTCTATAGAACAGGTAGCTCTGAAGAGCAGCAGACACAGAACCGGTTCTGTGTTTGCTGCTGTTTGGCCCACCTGCCCGCCCGGGCTCTTACCTGTAAGCGGCATAGCTGAGGTTGGAAAAGCAGGAAAAAAGAGGCTTTTCAAACGCTGTGCACAGGTGCTTTTCAGCTGTCCGGGTGGCACAGCTTAAGGTTTTCCACACACGTAAAATATAGTTACCGAATTGGTAGTAACACCAGTTGAATCCCACCCCTGCTTAGCAACATGAATTTTGAGCTCAGTTGTGGTCATACGTTGAAGACTACCTGGACTGTACAGTTGAATAAACCATAGTTAAAAGTGGGATGGGTAGTAATTACAAGATAAACACTATTTTGCTTTGTGAGAGAATATACAAGTAGTCTAATTTCCATTGCTAAGCTAGGCAGTTGTTAAGTGAATCACACTTAGTTTTGCAACTTTTTTTGCCATGGCTGTTAAGCAAATCACTCCAGTTGTTAATAAGAAGCCAGCTTTCCCCATTGACTTGGCTTGATGGAAACCAACTGGGAAGGTTGCAAAGAGTGGCTACATTATCCTGGGACCCAACAACCATTGCAAATGTGTACTGGTTTTATGACTATATGCCGAGGAGCATGGAACACTGTTACCTTCCCACTGAAGTGGTACCTATTTATCTACTTGGATTTGCATGCTTTCGAACTGCTAAGTGGGAAGGAGCTGGAGCAACTAACAGGAGCTCACCCCGTTCTGCAGCACTCAAGTCTCAAACCCAGGCTGTTAGTTTGTCAGCTGACAACTTCAGCATCTTTAACCTCTGAGCCATCACGCTCCCTAAGGTTAAGTATAGGATGTACAATAAGGTGTTTTGACATGGGTAGTGACACAGTTGCTCTGTAAGCACAGAAAAGTATATGGCTTCTTTAAGGAGGCCTGAAAAAGTATGGTATTTATGTGTACACCTGTTTCTAAATACCTTTTGAGCTTTGGATCCCAGGTGCAACATACTCCTATGAAAACTCAAGGCAGATCTTCCAAGCATCCAAACTATGATTATTTAAATTTACATCCAAATAATTATTTGCCCTCTTACGGTGCAGCAATATTTTCTTGTTTTGCAGGTGATGATTGTATTATATGGCTTCAGACATTCGTATCTACTGAATCATCAGATACAGGAATCCGAAAATAAGGCATTTTATAAATACCATATCTTAAAGATTATCCTGAGAGGACCAACGCTGAGCTTTTTGGCTGCCATTTTCTCATTTTTCTTCTTTCCATTGGTAGGTTCATTGAATTAGGACAGTGTTTCACATTAGGTTGTGGTGGGCCTTAAATTTAGTGATTATGTGTGTAAGATGCTTTTGTTTTGTGTTGAGGGCCTACACCAAAGGTGGGGAACCGTGGCTGACTCAGGAATTCTGGGAGCTAAAGTTCACAAGTCATAAAAGGAGCACCATTTCCCATTACTATACATTAGGATTTTTCTAGTTTTTTAGACTTGAAGTTGTTCCAAACTTGTTGACGCTTTCCTTCATGTGAGAGTAATTCTGTTCTGGCTCTATAAAGCTTTTGAAGATCGTCTTTGCTATTAGTACTCAGGATTCCTGATGAATTACAAGAAAAAGTCACCTTATTATTTTATTGGAAAGAATTGTTGCTTTATACAGACTGCCTAAAAGTCTCAGATGTCTTTCTCAGGGACATGTATGCTTAAGAGGTCCATAAGAACTGGAATGCTCTGTTCTGAGTCCTGCACAAGGAATTGTGAAGACTCTGAATTGCCATTCTTCATTGTGATAAAGCGTTAACTGACAAGTGTGAATTTGGACATAGTGCTGTTTTTCCTCTGAAACCCAATTTTGCTAAATGATTCCAAAAAAATCATTTAGAGTCTTTTATTTTTATTATGGAACATGCAGTACCTGATGAAGTAGGACAAATAGAAATGCATCCTTTTCTATTTATTACCATCATATCAATGCACTCAATAAATATGCCTCTGTTTCCTTGCAGTCCTACATGTTTCTTGGGCTCATTGTCTTTTTCCCACTCCTCAGCCATCTAACCAAATGGTTTAGAAGCAGAATTCTTGGTGAGTGTTGTTTTATAAAGCATATCAATGCTCCTCCCCGCTCCTATTTTTCCCACCACAACAACTCTGTGAGGTAGGCTGGGCTGAGAGAGAGAGAGAGAATAGAGTGGCCCAAAGTCACCCAGCTGATTTTCATGGCTAAGACGGGACTAGAACTCACAAACTACCGCCTTCTAGCACAGTACTTTAGCCACTAGACCAAACTAGTTCTTTGCAAGGCTCTTGTGTGTCTTCCCTGAAGCTTCAGCAGTGGGAGGAAGACAGTGGCGAAGGTTGGCTAGGGGAACCTAGGACTAGGTGGCAGCAGAAGAGCGCAGGACAGCCAAAATGAGCAAAATTGGTGGGAGAGAGGCAGTTGGGAGGAGTTGAAGCACACACTACAATTGTAAATGCGAAGTGCCCAAATTTTGATCACATGACCAAAGTGAGCCTGCAACAGCCGTTAACTTCAAACCATCACTGAATGAATGGTCATTAAACGAGAACTACCTTATAAAAATAATGCAGACACGATATTCCCAACAAGCTTGGATAAACAAGGCACCTCATAGAATAAGAATGATGATATTCCAAATTGATACTGCTTTTGGGGGAAGGGGTTGTGGGCTTTATGAAGAAGCAGACAAATTTCCATCTTAACATAGAAATCAATTTTATTAAGCATGGTAATTTTTGTTGGCAGGTCAAGAGGAGGAACTCCCTGTAGACTATTTTACTTCTTATCTTAAGGAACCCCTGAGTAAGGAACGAGTGGAAACCTTCAGTGATGGAGTTTATGCAATTGTTGCAACTCTGTTAATTCTGGACATATGGTAAGTCTTCAGCAATGGAATAAAACTGCGCCCAATATTTTCAAGTGTGAAAGTGTGCTAAGGGGAAAAAAAGTATCTGTAATTGAGTATATTTATTATCATGGTTGGCATGATGATCCATGATCATCAAGATTAACATGATCCTGCCTGCCTAGCAGTTTGAAAACCTGCCAATGCAAGTAGATAAATGTCAGGATTCCAGCGATCATAAGTGATAGTGAATTACGTGTCTCAGAATCGGCTTCATACAGGTCATGCCTACATGTTCGCTGCTAATAAATCCTTTGAAGTTTTTGAAGCTTGGCTCGAGGCTCAATCGTAGGAATGTTTTACAAGTCGACAATAAATAGGTACCACTTATTTAGGAAGATAACAGCATTCTGTGCACCTTGGTCTATAGTCATGCTGGTCACATGACCACAGAAATGGCTTCAGACAACCCTACCTCCCTTGGCTAAGAAATGGAGATGAGCACCAGCCCCTAGAGTTGGGGATGACTGGATTGGGGAAACCTTTACCTTTATTTTTATTATCATGGATAGACCTCTCATAAGTATGCCTGAACTTTATTACGTCCAGAGTGCCATCTTCGATCAGGATTTTATTTGTTAAATTTGTTACCTTTGGAGTGCCATCTTCGATTAGGATTTTATTTGTTAAATTTCTATCTCTGGTAAGTCGACTCTAGCCAGCTTACAGTTCAAATTGTAAAACTATGCCAATTAAAATGTTTTAAAACTATGCAAAAAAAACCCCAAAACCAGGAATCAAGAAACGGACAGTACAGGAATGATGTCTTATTACCCTGTCAAGTACACCCAGTGGTGAGCGCTCTCCCTCAGGGCCCCAAGCCAACTGGCAAAACCAAGTTTTAGTTACCGTATTTTTCAGAGTACAATACACAGTTTTTCCACCCCCCAAAGTGGGTGGAAATGTCTGTAGGTCTTATACAGTGAATGTTGTGGGAGCCCCGCCCACCCGCCAGCCTCCACCATTTGGCATTTGCCTCCTTGCAGCAAACAGCAAATAGCCTGGTCAGCTTCAGCACAGCCTGATTAGCATGAGCAGCTGATTGTCGGTATGACTGGCCTCCTGATGATCAGCTGTTTCAGGCTGCAGGGATTGCCATCGCCTATTGCCGCCTCTGCGCACCCCATTTTCAGCCCCCGCATCCCATTTTCAGCCTCCACACATCCCATTTTCCTCCTGTTCCAATCCCTGCCAGCCAGAATGTGCCGAAAATGAGGTGCGCGGAGGCCGAAAAATGGATGCGGAGGCCGAAAATGGGGTTTGTAGAGGCTGCAAATGGGATGCGCGGAGGCGGCAATAAGTGATGGCAATCCCTGCAGCCTGAAACAGCTGGTTGTTGGGAGGCCAATCCAACTGACAGTCAGCTGCTTGTGCTAAGCAGGCTGTGCTGAAACTATCCAGGCTATTTGCTGTTTGCTGCAAGGAGGTAAATTGCTGAGAGGCAGAGGCAGAATTTTTTTCCCCCCATGTTTTCCTCCCCAAAAGCTAGGTGCATCTTATACTTCAGAGCATCTTGAACTCTGAAAAATACAGTACTTTTCCGGGTACAAAAGGTCAAAAGGGTGGGATTTCTTCAGTCCTATGGAAAATATATGTGCTGATTATCCTAATTAACTTAACATTCTGTGCCATGCTGTGTCAACAACAGAAAGAATTGTGGGACAATTTTCCCCACTTCTTGTTTTGTTTCCTTCATTGCATGGGATTTGCAGTGGTCATCTGAATTTCAACCATTGGTCTGGTTTCTCATTGAGTTCTGTGCAGATACAAACACTGTGATAATATTCATACATCACACTAACCTGGTTTGGTTTTGGGTTACCATGCTAAGAAACTCTTTGTTTCTTCGGGTTTTTTTTAAAGTGGACCTTTTTTAAAAAACTGAATTCAGACTCCTTTGAGAATTGTAAAAGACATAAATCATTGCTTAGGGTTACTATATTGATGATAAAAGTTTCCCAGATTTATAATCCTTGCTTGTTCTTGATAGGAAGAAAAAAGCCTATTATGTAATCAAGAGAGTGAAGACAGTGAATAGTTTGCTTTGGTTCTTCCTCACTTAAATATTATCTTCAAAATGTTACTTTACTAGAAATGCAAGGATGTGAATTATGCAGGTAGTCCTTGAGTTATGATTACAATTGAGGCCACAATTTATCTTGCTAAATGAAGCATCTGTTGAGTTTTGCCCCATTTTATGACTTTTCTTGCCACAGTTGCTAAGTGAATCATTGGCAGATGTTAAGTTCATAACAGGATTGTTAGCTGGCTTCCCCATTGCTTGTTAGAAGGTCATAAAAGGTGACCCTCCAGATACTGCAACTGTTATAAATATGAGTCAGTTGTCCAAGCGCCTGAATTTTAATCATGTGACTGTGGGAGTGTTGCAACGTTCATGTGAAAAACAGTCATAACTCACTTTTTTCAGTGCCATTGTAACTTTGAATGGTCACTCAATGAATTGTAAGTCGAGAACTACCTGTTCCTATTTTCATAATGGAATGGGTGAGTTTGTATAGATCTATATTATGCACCCAATTGGCTGATGGTTTCCATGGTAATCGGATGCGACTATTCCTAAAGTAAAACTCTGTCAAAATGACCACAAAAAAAGGTAGTTTGAACTTAAGGAGCTTGGCTTGATGCATTTACATTTTCTTCTTGATTAGGCATGGAATGAAATGTGTTCAAGGAGCTACTGGGGTTATAAACAAACTCAAGTCAACCGAAGTGAAATGTCAGGATTCCAGCAGTTACCCCAATTAAATCATGAGTCTCGAGCCAAACTTCCAAAACTTAAAAGGGATTTATTGGGAGTTAAATTGTCCTGCACTGCCTGGGTGTAGCTGACTCTGAGACACATAATTCATTGTCACCCTTGACCCTGGTTTTCCCCCACCCCCCTGGGTGCATCATAATTCATATTCTCCAATGAGACACATCCAGAACCAAGCGTCATCAGTCATGTTCTCCAGTTAGAATTTTGCATGGCAGAAACTTTCAGTCACCTAGTTACTATCTTTGAAAACTATTTATGGAATGCACTTTCGATTTTCAAGCTACTGCTTTCCCTCCTCCCTTTCTGTTGGTAACTCTAAAAACCATAGAAATATTTTATGAGTTTACATGAAATTCATGAAGTATCCTTTTAAAATAGATTATTTGTGGCGAGCCTATTCTAAATACATATATATTGTTTTCTTTACTCAACAGTGAAGATAACGTTCCTGATGATAATCTGGTTAAAGTGAAATACAGTGGTCATCTTGCTGAAGCACTGAGAGAATTCAGTCCAAGTTTCCTTGCCTACTTCGGATCGTTTGTAACCATTGGTCTTCTCTGGTTTGTCCATCATTCGCTCTTCCTCCATGTAACAAAAGCCACACGACTCATGACCCTCCTTAATACCCTTTCTTTGGCTTTTATTGGCGGACTGCCTCTTGCTTATCAGCTGACCAGCGAGTTTGCCGAGAAGTCTTACAATGAAATAGAAGCCATTCAGATTAGCTGCGTTACCATCTTTTTCGCAAGCATCTTCCAGTTCAGCATATGGATTGCCGCGCTCTTTCACGAAGTTGAGACATTGCATCCTTTTGCTCGGTACGGTGGCAAAGAGCACGCCTTCATGTTTGCAAAGCTTTCTCTCTACCCCTGCGTGAGCTTGGCGGTCTTTTGTCTGACCTGCGTGATGAGCGAGCTAAGCACGACTATTTTTCATCTGACACAAATAATCGTCCCGTTTGCTTTCCTGGTATTACGCATCTTCGTCAGAATTGGTTTGATGATGCTAAATTATATAATGTCATTGGCCAGGTCAAAGAGCAGTGTTTTAGAAGAAGAAGAAGCCTGTTTATCCCCAGCCGACGTGCTCTCATAGTTTCCCCTGCAATTTACATGGAAAATCAAGATACTTTGGCGAATTGGAGAATTCAGGACTCAGCTAAAATTGAATTGTTCCTTTCTTTAGGGATGTTCAGCTCTTCCTTTTATTCATGGACTGGCATCTGGGGCAGTGAGTTTGGCTAGAATACGCATCACCTCAATAGCCTCATTGATCATAGATGATTAGTGAGGAATCATAAGATGCTTGGGAGAGAATAATAACACAAGCAGTTTCTTGGGAAGTGTCATTTGTCCTAGCCAGTAAAGGTGATAATACGAATGCCCTTATCCATTCTGTGGCCATTAAGTGACCTGGGAGATGTATTAACCTGCTAAATAATTCCATGTGTGTCTTGAGTTGAACCCTAAAAGCTGCTGTTTAATGCTTGTAATCTAGCAAATCAGTGCAAAGTAACATGATTAAGCTGAACAAACGAATCGTGAGTCAACAAATTACTATCAACAGTTATACAAGGAACTAATTCATTCAGCACTGGCAACTTTTTAAAGAAACCTTGATGTTCAGCATGCTAAATGTTCAGAGAATATTTAGAAAAAGTTGGCTGTCAATATAACCAAAGTTTGCTGGAACTATCACTTGATGGGGGGATACCTATGATATAGGCTTGTCCCATTATTGCCTCAATAATGCAACAAGCCTACATCTTAAGTATCCCTTAGTATCCCATAAGTATTTGGGTTTAATAGCCATAACTTTATTAATGTTAACTTTCAGAAAATAAATTAATATTGTAATGCTGTATGATTATATAGTCATTTGGAATTTATCAGTAGATGAAGAGCGATTAATGAAGCAAGGAAGATCATTCTGTTATGACGGGAAGATAGAACTTAAAATAATCCTTGGAATATGATGACAATTGGGGCCTGGAACTCTTTTGCTAAACAACGCAGTTGTAAAATGTGACATCACATAACTATGTCACTTAACAACGACAATTCTGGCAGTCCCACTTACTGTTATTAAATGGGGACCATGTGGGTCATTAAGTGAGGACTTTGCATGACTGTGACTTCTAACTTCCTGTCAGCTTCCTCAACTGATCAAGAGACAAAACAAATTTGCCGCCAACAGATCTGGCAGTATACAGTAGAATCAACAAATGGAAACTTATCCAAGTAAAACATTTACTTGTGGGAAGCTGGCATGGAACATCAGAAATCGCAAAAATGCCACGCTTGTAATCATGTAATCATAGAGCCATGGTGGCGCAGTGGTTAGAATGCAGTATTGTAGGCTAATTCTGCCAACTGCCAGCAGTTCGATTCTCACTGGCTCAAGGCTGACTCAGCCTTCCATCCTTCCGAGATGGGTAAAATGAGGACCCAGATTGTTGGGGGCAGTATGCTGACTCTGTAAACCGCTTAGAGGCGGGGTGTAAAGCACTGTGAAGAGGTATATAAGATTCAGTGCTGTTGTGCTGTGTAAACACAGGGACACTGCAAGGATTGGAACTCCAAGGACCTGTTGTAAGTTTTACTTGTTTAATGCCATTTCCTGTGGATGTAATAAAAGAAATAAGTGTTTTTTCCAGTGAGACAGGTCTATCAGGGCAACCTGGTCTACCCAATTATGATGGAGCATACTGCTGCTGCTTCATATAGTCTCCCTTTATTTCTTTGTCGGTAAACATAAATTCAACACATGTAATGAAAGACTTCATGTTACTCCACATCTTCAAGGTTAAATGATGTGTTTACAAATTGACCTTTTTTTCTATACATGCAATAATGTGTTTGTCCTTATACTTTTTTGGTTTGTGTTCATTTCCAGTTATTTTTCCTTAATTCTTTATCATATTAATTGTGCTTTCATCATTTATTTTTATTGTTTCATTCCTTTGGTATTGTTATGATTACATTTTTATCATTTTTTTCTGTTTTATTTTTGTAAGCCACTCAGAGCAACCTCACAGCAAAATAAATTTAACAATCAATCAATAAGTTTTTAAAAAGTAACTATTTGATGCTAGACCCTTGAAACAGGTGATCCTTTGGAAGCTTTAAGCTGGCTTTTGAGGATAGTTATATCATAAATGTGAAATATTTTCCTAGATCTGTTTTGTGAGAGGATTTTTTTCTTCAGCATTATTCTCTGCTACACTTAACAAGGTTCCTTTCACTATCAAGCTATTGACATGCCTACAAGTTTGATTATAAATCTTTAATATCGCCATTTAATGTGAGAATTTTTGCACTATTTCTCAATAGAAATTCATCATTACACCTCTCAAAAAATATGAATAGTAGGACTTCAAGAGCAATACTGAGGCAAGCTGTAAAGTATCTTGGTTTTTTTTTCAGTACATTGTACTATATGAATGAAAAATAAATTTATGGTACTGAACTAAACTATATTTATGAGATATGGTATATCTGAGATTTGAGATAGATTGAATAGCAACATAAAATACTAAGATTTAACTATAGTTGCTGAAAGCTCTTTGGTCCTTTATTATTCTATCTATGTGTTAATTGAATGGAATCTTTTATTTATTTTTATTAAATGTTACATTTATTAAGAGTTGGTATCTCATATCATTTTAGTATTCCTTCTCAAAATGTCTTTATAACTATTTCAAATAAAACTATTATATAGTCCCCATAACATGGAGAAAGAGATTGTGATTTAGATACTTTCCTTCACCATTATCTAGATGTAGGGGTGTCAAACTGGCAGCCCGCGGGCCGGATGCATCATGTGGAGGCCACACCCACCCCAGCTCTGCGAATGGGAAAAACATCACAAAACGTGATGGCAACTTGATCTGGCAAGTTTGACACCCATGATCTAGAGCAGGGGTGTCAAACTCACAGCATCACTGTGGTATCACGTGGCATATCGGAACTTTTCCCCCCTTCGCTAAACCGGGTGAGGGCATGGCCAGCGCATGACACATCTGGTCCATGGGATGGGAGTTTGACAGCCCTGCTCTAGAGTAAGTTTGAAAAGTATTTCAAGAACTTCAGGATGACCATGAAGTCCATCGCTAATATAATGGTGGAAACTTCCAGTATGTTTTCTCTTAATTCAGTAGTGGATGAAACCATCTGCAGTTTCCTAAACTAGGAAATACTCAGTTAAGATACCTGTCAACATTTGATTTAGCCCAATGACCAAATTACATTGGTCAGAAAAAAGACAATATGTTTATTGCTGAGTGGAAAACCCCTGATGGGCTTTTTGTATTTTAAAAAAATTAACATATGATTTGTAGTTTTAATGATTACATAGGACAGCTTATAAGAGTCAAGTAAGAGTCAAGTAAGAGTCAAGTAAGAGTCTTTAAAGAAACAGGTAAATTTTTAATTTTATCTAAAATTGCTGTAAAGAAGTTCAGAAATTACTTCTTTGTATCTTTTTTCTTTTTAACTTTAGCTTTTTTCTTTCTTCTGCTATTAGCTTTTTTGTCTTTTTCATTTTTTATCCCTTACTCTACATTAGTCTAAATTACTTTTTATCTTTTTAAAAACAAACCACATATATATATAATTTTAAAAATCATTTGATTAAGCACATACACACTTCTAATTGTGGCAAAATTGACAAGCAAATATCCATGAAGTAACTGGGTCAACACAAATCAGCTTCCCAGATATAAAAGCATTTAACAAGTGATATACCCTAACATCTAAGAAGAATTTTCTCTAGAGAACGGTTCAAACAACTTGGTTCTATAAAATAAAATACTGGAAAATCTCCATGTGAAGAAAGATAATGTATAAATGGTGCACCAGCTTTTGAAAATATTGTGCATATTCTGTTTGATTGCATACCATATTCTGCAGAAAAGGATATTTACTTCAATCCTTACTTAAAGACTAAGAAATATTGGGACACTCAGGCCAAACTGTCGTCTTGTATAGAAAAAAAAAGCATAATGCTATAAAGATTATAATTTTAATATCAAAGACTACACTTTAGAGTAGGGGTGTCAAACTCACATCATCACGGCAGCGTCATGTGGCATATCAGGACTTCCCCCCCCCACTTTGCTAAACCAGGCACGGGCACGGCCAGTGTGTGACGCATCTAGCCCGCAGGCTGGGAGTTTGACAGCCCTGCATTACAGAATGGACTACACATTAGGGTTGACTACGGGTCACAATTTATTATGAATATATCCTGCTTTTTTCTGAATTGCTATTATAGCTTTTTTAGGTGATCGGTGCACTTGTGAAAATAGTGTGAGTCTAGTGTCCTTTCCATGGATGGAGATGCAGAGTTAAGTGAAGACCTACCAGTAAATCTATGATACAGAATTCTTACTATTGCCTTTACATGGTTTTGGAAGTTAGATTTTTAAGTTCTTGCTATTTCCCTTTCTAAACCAGCTATTCCTCATCTACTATGAGTTTTGTAAAAACATAGTTTTCCTTTGTTCCCTTCATGAAAACCAGGAGCAAAAGTCGCAAAACACAATGAGAGATTTTAATATTTGTTGATATGCACTTCTAAGCATAGTACATTATCTACTTTTCCTCACAATAACCCTATAAAGTGGAGTGGGCTAAGGCAGAGAGGATGGCCTTGAAGGAGAGTGGGGAGAGGTGAAGGACAATGGTCAGATAAAAGAAGAATGAGTCTGGAGCTGGAAGATAACTAGTAAATATCTCAGACAAGACCATAGTTCTCACAGAGATAAAGTGTGTATGTGTCTGTGTATGTATTCAGGCTTACAAGATTATGTTACTATAGCTTTACAATGAAAGCAGTGCTGACCAACATGATATTGGATTCTTAGTCTGATCAGTCTTGAAGGGCTGACATTGATTGGCTCAAATAACTCAGAGAACTATCCCTGAGGTTAGAATAGACTTTCCCCCCGTTTTGTCTGTTGAGTCATATCGAGTTCTTGGGAGACTGGATAAATTCCTGCACTTTACTTGGGAAGGTTCTTCAGAAGTGTTTTGGCCATTGTTTCTTTCTGGGGACTGAGGGAAAGTTGACTAGCCCAAGGTCACCCAGCTGGTTTTGTGCCTATAGCGGAACTAGAATTCACAATCTCATGGTTTCTAGCCTGATTCCTTAACCACTACATCAAACTGGCCCTCCGACTAGAATGTACGGTAGGTATCTTAATCACAGCAGAACGATGTCTCTCATTCTGATCTCTGTTCAACACACACAAGTAGCTGTATAATAGATTGCTTAGAATATTCCAGGGCAATTTTTTTTTAATTAACCTTAACCCTAATCTATTTCTAGGTGAATTTTAAATCTCAATTTCATTAACTGGCAGATAGTCAACGATGCAGATGGGACATTTCCAAGTGGCTGGTATGTCAAATGCTGTGTATAGTATTCTGCTACAACAGTTTATGTTATTGCTACTGCTCCACTCTTTCAAATATTCACCATGAAGGAAGAGTCAATGACCATCTGGAATATACAAAGATGCACCAATTGAATATTTCATCTGCATAAAAGTATCCCTGTAATAAATTTCAAATGCATTGTGAAGGTGCATACTATAACTGGTCTATCTTTTTTTAAACTGTTCAGCAGCACAAAAATACAACTGAAATAATATATTTGTGTGTTTCAAGTGACCTTGTTAATAACATCAATATCTGGAAAGACAGCTGTTTAAATAAGTGTTTCAAATCACAGAGAAAGCAAGAAGTGTTTTGTCATTTTGTTTAATGTGACAGATGTTAACACAACTTCCTAAAGCTTATGAATTTCATTCTTTTTCATCTCCATGTGTGATGGTGTAGCAGAGAGCTTTGTAATCCAGATTTCCTGCCGAGTCAATAGGGGAGCATTGAAACATCTGATCTATCTGTACAACAATAGAAAAAGGGAAGAATTTAGCCAAGGAATTTAAGCAGGACAAGCCCAAAGACCACTGCCAAGTGATTCTTCAGTCTTTAAAGTTGGAAACTGTAGAAGCGTTATCTACTAAAAATTCCTCCTAGAGCAGAGGTGGTATTCAGCAGGTTCTGACCAGTTCTGGAGAACCAGTAGCAGAAATTTTGAGTAGTTCGGAGAACCGGCAAATACCACCTCTGACTGGAGATTTTACAGTATCCTTCCCCTGCCATGCCCACCCAGCCATGCCCACAGTACCAATAGTAAAAAAAATTGAATCCCACCAACTGAAAAGTATACAATAGAACCTCTGGTCATGACCATAATTCATTCCATAACTTTGGTGACTTCTTCATCTTCTAATGTTTAGTCTTTAGGAATTTCTGGGTCAGGGTTGTGTTTGACCCAAGTATGTGTTCATGACCAGATTCAAAAATTTTGTGAATGTTTTGGTCAGAACCCAATTTGGTTGTGGTCAAAAGCGTTCGTGACCAGAGGTTCTACTGAAGTAACAAAACTAGAAGTGCTATCTCAGGGTTCTTCACAAAAGCTTTCATACAACTGAACTGAAATGTATTAGGACAAAAACATAACTTCAACAAAAGGAACTTAGCTCCATTAGCTACCTTCCACCTGAAAATAACAGTAATGATTAACTAATTTTTCTAAAGAACAATAATTTTGTGTGGGCACTAAGTACATATTACATTAGCTACTAATTAGAAGTACAAAAGAGCTTAGAAGTCATCTGAACTTTCTATAGATTAAACTTGGCAACCTTTTTATTTTCAGTTAGAGCCAGCCCTTTATCAAAGAATTCATAGCTCAGCAACCACATTTGCGTGTTGTAAACAGAAGCAAGTGAATTTTAATCTGTGGCATCCAGAGTTTAGCACCCCTCAGTTCATGGATCCATGCAGCTGTTGCCATTTGATTTCAGCAGGGTGACAGATGCTTCAGTTATCTGGATTATGTAAGGCAGCTTCATGGATCCTTACCCTACATTCAATATTTTATTTATTCAAGTGTATTGTAATTGGGAAAGTCCAGGTTAAATGAGTTTGGAACAATAGCTATTTGTTTCAAGACATTTGTTTTGAACTTATTGGTATAAGATGATAATTGTTTGGCCTAAGTAACAAATATCCCAGTTAAAGAATTTGATTTTTAATTGGGATGATCCTGGCTGCATTTTTAAAAGTTCATTTCCACTTTAAAAAACAACATTCTTAGAAATATAGACCTCTTCTGCTGTAAACTTATCACCTTGGGACATCATTAAGCGTTTCATACTGTTGGAGAAACAAAGAAGAGATTTGTTTTAAAATGTTATAAAGAGTTGCATGAAAATATATGCATATATATATTTGTCCATTCCTATGTGGGAGAATGTTTTCTATATTACAAAAGCCCAGTTGTACCTTTTTGTCAATAAGATAAATGCCACTGAAGTCTTGTACATTACTTGCAACATATGTTTTATATATCTGTGTGGGTGTCTTAATTTACTTGATGATTTAATGGCAGCATGGAAGATGTCATCTTTCTAGATAAGAGATCTAGGAATATTACATGTCAAGTTTACTTTCTATCTGAATGTGTATTCAGATTTGTCATGTTTTTGCCTCAGTTAAACATGGTTATTAACAGGGACTCTAGGGTGACTCTCATCTCCTTCCTCATTCTAAAGATATTTCCAGGCACAGACTACAATTGTCACTCCTCTTATCTGATAAGAACCAAATAATTTCTTCCTAGGTTGCCCAGTTTGGGCCTCCATGTGCGCTCTTTGTCTTTTAATTGAAGATTCTGATTTTACTTGTAAATAAACTGTCTTACTTCTTCCAAGGTACAAACACATGGACTATATAGAAGACTTCCAAGTTGACAACTGTAGCCATTCAACTTAGAACCTATCTTGATCAGACTGAGGCTAATTGCCAATCATCTTACCTGATTATTTCATTCAATATTTTATAACCCAGTATGCTGTATTACCTTATTTGACATGACCATTAGGCTAATCAATCAACAATCAACAAAACTACTTATGGTATATGTTATTTTTTCCTATTCTGTAATTATACTTTTATTGCTGAACATCCTTTACTTCATTCATATTCCTTGTTATATATCTTATATTTAAGGTGTGTGTGTGTGTGTGTGTGTGTGTGTGTGTGTGTGTGTGTGTGTGTAACAATAGAATACAATAGAAACCTAAAAAGTAAGTTAATATAAATATACCATATTTTTTGCACTATAAGATGCTCCAGAACTTAAGACGCACCTAGCTTTTGGAGAGGAAAACAAGAAAAAAAAAATCTGCCTCTGCCTCCCAGCATCCATCTGGTATTCATTTGCCTAGCATCCTTGCAACAAACAGCAAACAGCCTGGTCAGTTTCAGCATGCTATCACAGCCCCAGCACATGGCTCATCAGGGCTTTACTCTGTTGCACCCACCAATGGTCAACTGGGCTGAGCTGCCACCGCCACCACCAAGGATCCTTTGCTGCCAAGTAGCTGATTGGCGGTTGGATCGGCCTTCATCTCTGCCTCCGACACAGAGCACTCATCAGAGCCTTCCTCAGACTCCAGGACCGGCCCATGTTCCTCCTCAATCTCCTCACTATCCAAATCTACTACCAGCTCTGCTGGCCACTGGCAAGCAACAATACTATTGCCATCGTTTGCTGCCGCCTATGCCGATTGCTGCTGACAGCAGGGAACGGCAGCAGCAATCGACAGGCAGCAATTGGCAGCGATAGGCAGTGACAGCGGTAATCCCCACCACCTAGAACAGCTGATCAGCAGTATTCTGGGAGGCTGATCCAACTGCCAATCAGCTGCATGGCAGCAAAGGCTCCAGCATTCCCTGGCAGCGGCGAATGGCCACACTGGTTACAGGCGGTGGCGGCGGTGATCTCCCTCCTCCCCACCGCAATATTCACTCTATAAGATACACAGGCATTTCCATCCACTTTTTGGGTGGGGTGGGAGAAGTGCTTCTTATAGTGCAAAAAATATGGTACTATATTTATATAAACTTACTTTTTAGGTTTTCTATTGCTTTCTGACCTTATGGCTGTTATGAAGTGATTTGATTTCATTTTCTCATTTAGATCATTTCTGGAAGGGAACCTTTGCAGAAAGAGCTCAGATCAGAAGTAACAATCTGAGCAGACATTTTAAAGGGACAGGTGCTTCTTCAGGTCAACTGCCTTCTAGCTGTTTAGGAATTTCAAAAGTTTATACCAAGGCTTTGAACTGAGAAAGAAGTTGGAGAGCAATTTTCATTACTTTGGCATAACTTTTTACACTTTAAATGATATTAGATTCTAGCCTAGATGCAATCAGGTAGAAACTTCTTGACGTATCATCCCTGTTATGTTCAATACAAACTGATTATGGATTGCTTCACAAAAGGCTGTTTGTTTTTTAATTTATTTCAATTTATGCCACCTGACCTTTTTGCATCTAATACTTACTAATCCTTGTTAATATTGCCTTTAGCGTCTGGGTCAAACATTTTAAATGCATTCAGTATAGTCTCTTCAGTATCTGTACCTGCAGAAAATAATGAGATACAGTTGGATTTGTTGGAACTCTTGTTTCTTGTGAGCCTTAAAATGCTGGACTAGAGGACTTAGCATCAGCTTTAATGGCTTCCAATAATTTGTTGCAGTTCTAACGTCAAAATACTTCACAGGACTAGATAAAAATTGCTCAGTATTGTCTATGGTCCCTTGATGGGTTGACAAGTTGTTAATCTATAAAAAGGGATTGTTTAAAGGGAAAACAATTGCTTTGGTTTGGAAAACTAAAATCAGGACAAAGGGAATTAGGAGCTCCAAGTGAAGTCCGTTTCCAAATAACGCCCCATGCCTCTCTTAGTTTTCCAGATTTGATACTCATTTTCCAAACCAAATTTGATTCTAATTATAATTTTGAACACATTTTCGGTGAAAATGCCACTACAAAATTCAAAAGTATATGGATCTCTGTGGATCAGCTCAAAGTGGTGAAGATTGAATTTGGAAATCCCCAAAGTTTTCAACATTTCCTTTTTATTTCTATTTTAATTTTTTAGCCACTATTATTAAAAGACAATCTTGCCAAATAAGGACATTTGTAGGATTAATATTAAGCTCTAATTGTCCTAATTCAGGACAAAGAGGAAAATTCAGGCTAAGTTTTTTTTTTGGGGGGGGGGGGGATGGCTTTATAAGAAAGTGCTAAACTTACCACTTAACTTTTCCCCAAATAGGTTCAAAAACATGGTGAAATTAATAGGCCCTGTAGCTTCTTTAAGCATAGACTCTAATTCATCATCTTTGACATTGGTTTTACCTAAAATCAAACAAAGACATTAATTGCATCTGTCTTTAGCAATATCAGATTTATATGAATCTTGTTGATGGTAAATTCTACCAATTTTTATAAATGCCAGCAAAAAGTAATTTTACCAGTTTCAAAAAATTCCAATTTGCACTTACCCATGTCCCCTTCAATTTGTAATCATTTTAAAAGAACATAAAGAGCTCAAGCATTTAATAACAAAAGTAGATTTTAAACTGAATTTATCTTCAATCTCCTTGAATCAGTAGGATAATATACTTGGAAATAGATTGAGAAATTATTAATTTACATTTAAATTATATTAAGAGCAGAAAATATATTTACCATTTTGCTGATCTACAGAGAAGAGTCTGATTTTAAAGCTACTTTAATCTATTGCAATTTTTTCCGGTCCTTGTATTCTAGTTAACTGTAATTATTGTTGTATCAGATTACCAAACAAAGGAAAAAAATCTGATTTTAAATTGAGACAAAATAATTTAATAACACTTGCCCAATGATGCATAGGTATCTTTTAGGTCTTCTTTGTCTATGAAGCCATCTCTGTTCTGATCAATTAAGGTGAAAGCCTATTTAAAAAAATATTTTTATTATGTTTCTTTTAGTTACTAATGTCATCACAATCCTAATCATACTTACTTCAGTCTAGGTCCAATGTATTTCAGTGGATAATATATTGGCATGAGAGCTTTTTCTATATTCCAACATTTGGAAAAATAAAAATGTGATAGTTAAGCTTAAATTTAGAGCTGAAGATTTCAATTTTTTTTCTTATCAAAAACATTCAATCAGCTTAAATTGAACTAACAGTAATTCCCTTGATTCCAAGAACTACAAATATTGCAGTTATATGACATATTGTATGATAGCTATGGAAAAAAACAATTGAACATTACAATTAATAGCCATTCACAGGACAAATTATGACTGCTTTAATAATATAGAGTAAGGCTTCTCAATCTTAACAACTTTAAGAGGCGTGGAGTTCAACTCCCAGAATTCCCTAGCTACAAGCTGGGAGATGAAACTCACATATCTTAAAGTTGCCAAGTCTGAGAAAACCAGGCTTAGAAGAATCGGCTTTTATGGATTTGAGGGCCATGTTGGGCTTAGCTTGGCTTGGCAGGTTGAGGGCTTCTTTTCCAATGTAGGAGGGAACAGGGTCTGCAATGGGTATGGTAAAGGTTTTCCCCATCCAGTAGTGTCAGACTCTAGAGGGCAGTGTCCATCTGCATTTCCTAGCTGAGGAAGCCAACATTGTCCCAACATGCTTCCATGTTCAATGGCCAGCATGACTATATGCTGAGACACACAGAATACTGTTACTTTCCCTCCAAAGTGGTACTTACCTGAAAATAAGACTTGGTCTTATATTAATTTTTGCTCCCAAAAATGCATTAAGTCTTATTTTTCTGGTTAGGTCTTATTTTGGGGGAAATGTGGTTATGAAATGTGTCCATCTGGCTGGCAATCTTAAATGGGGCTTATTTTGGGGGTAGGGCTTATATATAAGCATCCTGAAAATTCATGCTAGGGCTTATTTTCTGACTGTAGAAACACAGTATTTATCTACTCGCATTTGAAAGCATTTGAATTGCTAGGTTAACAGGAGCTGGTATAGGTATAGATATATACCTAGAAGGTATAGATTGGAATTAAGTGGGAGGAAATAGATGCCCATGTAAAAATGGAGGGGGACATTCAATGAGGCTATGTTTTGCAAGTCAAGCAGCAACACGTTTATATCCTTGTTGTTTTCAAACATGAAAAAATACATCTATTTATTTTTACTTTCAACAGTTTTTCAATTGTAGATTGAAATATTTTTCTTCCCATGAGGAATAAAAATTTGAAATGACATTTCAAATTACATAAGTAAACTTCCACTCATGTGAGAAATTCTTTTGTCTATGTTTCTCTCATCTCCCAACTACTTGCAGCAGATCTGTAGGTTTGGAAGAGAAAAAAAACCTGACTACCAGAAGATTTCATTCCACCATGGGATGAACCCCTTCACACAAACCAGTGTGAATGGCATGAATATATTTCTTAAAATCGAAGCTCTTTCTGCAGCTATAACTTACTTCTCAGGCAGATTATTTGTATATTATTTATTCTGCTCTCCATTTTCTACGGTTAAAATAAAACAGGAAGTAATGTACAGCAATCTTCCCTGGTCTGGCGTTTTCCAGATACACAGATTAAAATCTCAGAATTTCTTAGCTATTATCTTAGCTATACTGAATGTTCTGAAAATTGATATCCATGCAGCTATCGGTAAGACTGGTCTAGGGATTTCATTTTTGCTAAGTAGTTTGTTTATCACATTACTTATGATTCAAAGACTTTCTTGTCAAATCCCAACAGATTGATGACATGTGATATACTAACAAGAATGGTGTTCTTAAATAAAATACAAAATTCCTGAAATGGAGGAGGGGGCGGGGAGTTCCCTTACACGGTAGGCAGAGTCAGTCTGCAAATGAGTCTCACTTTTATATCATATTTTTCTACCTTTCTGGTTTCTGTTAACTGTCTTCTGTTGGTATGATTTAGGCTGCAATCTAATATACTGTAGGCTTTCTGGTATATTAAATCCTACTGAACAGAATAGGATACATCTATGCAAATGATGTTACTATTTAAAAAGCAAGTTAATGGGTAAATACAACATAAAGATGCTCTTACCACATCCTAGTCTTCAAGGTTTAATTTGGTTCATTTCTAAGATGTTACTTCAAAGCCCCACACTGACTGATATCTGTAGACTACTAATAGCAAGAGGGCAAGCACAGATAGAAAGTTGGAGAGAGGGAGAGCAACTTAAGGGAAGCTGTATACAGATATTCTCCTATTTTTCTTCTCCTGTTTTTCTCCTATTCTTAATGCACGGTAACAAGCCAGTTGTGTTGGATGACAAAAGGTTAAAGTTTGTCCAGTTTTTATAATGGAATACCACTCATGTGCAGTTTAAAACATTCTAAAGAGAAATGTTCTTACTTCCTTAAACTCTTGGATCTGTGTCTGTTCAAAGTTGGAGAAAACATTAGAAGAAGCCCTTTGAGCACGTTTGGCACCGCCTTCCTTCTTTTTGGTTTTTCGGCTGGCCTGAAATGAAGAGTATTATGAATTCAGTCAGACTGTACCTTGTTCTGATCACACAGTTAGAAGTAGATAAGGCAGCTGATAATAATTCTCAGGTTATTTTCCTAAATTACAAAACACTATAATGATGCTATGTTTTATACATACCATCCTGTACAAAAGCAACAGGATATACAGACTGGAGTTTGGAGTTATACATGAAAAAAGCCGTGGTTTTTAAAAATATATATATTTATCCTCTAAATATTTACCTTTTAACGGGTTACTCAATCAAGTTTGTGTTATGGAAACCATAGAGACATCATTTTTAAAATACAGGTTAAACTCACCATCTTTCCTGGAGAGATCCTGTGTTTCTCTGGGAAACTGTCTGTATCAAACACTTCTTATATGTACAGGAGGATCTTGTCTTTCCAGATGGCATTCCCAAAGAAGATCTCAACACTGCATAAACCTTCAGCTCACAAGATGACTCCATACTTGGTCAGAGCTGCAAGATACCTTCTATTCCCTGGTGAACAAACAACAGTTAGTTGAAGTTGTCCAGTAAGACATTCCTTCAATTGCTATGAGCTGCAATATCCATGGTGGTTAATTCAACTGTCACTCAAGCTATTTTTGTGTACCTTTTGAACTCATATATTATAACATAGTAAGAACACTGGGCAGGGATTAAACAAGCATTAACTTTTAATGAAGACTTCTAAATTCCATCCCTGCATATTCTTGGAAATACATTTGGAAGATGCTACATTGGGAAGCAGCAATTTCTTGATATAGTTTGTCATGATTTGTTATAATTAAATAAGATTTGATTGTGTAGTTTCCTCCATACCTTTTTATCATCATTATTATAATAAACTGGAAATACAAAGAATCCTGGAGAATTCATCCTGACTTTGAATGTGGAAGAGGAGACCTTGATTTGGGTAGTTTTGACTTAAACAGGTTAACATATTCAGTCCCAGTCGTTCCTATTTATAGAAAGCTAGATATCCCTTTTGAGTATGTGAGTTCACACAACATGGTAAATCATAATTTTACAATCACAGTTGCCAGCATACATAAGCAAACTGCATTTGGATTTAGTGGGCTTTGGATGCCAAATTTAAATTGTTAAACAATTCACTTAATTTATTTAAATGATTTATGCAATTAATGAACCATTTTATGATTTATTGCAAAATGAAACATGACTTCACTAAATCAAATATTTAAAATGACAGGCCTTGTTAGAAATATTTATGGACTCAAAATATTCTTGTGGAATGGTTCAGATAATTTGCCCATAGCTGCTCATGCTAATAATATTCACTGATTATATTGTATTGTGATATTCTCCCTGGGACTTTGGCAGGCTGTGTGTGTGTATCTTTACTCTCGGCTGTTGCTCTCTTCTTTAGGATCCAATTTAAGGAACGTTTAAAGACGCTGTGTTGTAAGAGAAGTTGAAAACATTTTCAACTTGTATCTTTCAAAACATATATTGCTCTTTTTAAGTAAGTCAGTAATAACAAACTTTTCAAACCGTTTGGTGAATTAATCATGGCATATCATTTGTGTTTCATCAAACAATATCTAATGTAAAAAAACATTAATTTTGATATAAAAATGATTAAATTCATAAATGCTGTAGAATTCCCGAACCAATCAGATAAAATTATTCTTATTGGCTTACACTAGACTGCTGCGTAATTGATCTACATATAGGGCGGAAGCATTTGATATTGGAAAAAGCATTGTAGAATAATCCTTAAATTCCAAGACTTGTACAAAGTATCATCATATAAAAGCGTTGATGTTATTTATAAAGGTAAAAGTTTCCTTTTATTTGATTTTAAATATACTTTGAAATGTTAAAAATGCAGCGTTAAAAATAAAAATAGCCACAAACTTTCCATGGCATTTTTTGAGGCATATTTTTAGCGTCGTAGCTCTATAAAAAAAAATGCATTCAAGCATGATCTTCCATTTTCTATCTCTACCTCTCTCTCTCTCTCTCTTTCGTTTTTTAACGTCGAAGCTCTTGCGTCACGGCGCGCCGGCGTTCTAAACGGCTTCGTGCGTCACATCCGTTTTCCTTCGGCCGGGAGGAGAAGATGATTCCCCCAGTGGAGGTTTCTCCGCTCATCAAGGTGAGCTGAGGGCGCCGCGCGTGCCGCTTCGGCCTTCCGTTGGGGCGCCAGTATGTATGCACGCGCACCGTCTCGTGGTGGGCGAGGCGTGCAAACGAAGGAGGGCAGCCGGCGCTTTTAGCCGGAAGGTGACCGTGGAGGTCACGGAGAAGGGCTGGCTGGGGTACGGTGGGCCCGTCTCCTGCCCTTTCGGTCTCGCAAATCCGGTGTCTTCCACGTAGCCCGTCTTTTCCGGGTTTTCGTGTGAATTTCCCTCTCGCCCTCGCTCAAATGACGTCTTGTTCAATAGGCCTCTCTTTTATTTGCAAAACTTGATAAGGTAGATCTGTGTAAGTATGTCTATGTGTGTATGTATGCATGTATGTGTATATTGCATATGTATATGGGCATAGATATGTACATGTGTGTGTATGTATATATATATGTTTTCGTAGATTTTCACGTACAGGTATGTAGGTCTAGCTGTGTTCGGGTCTTCTCCCGTATAAGATTAAGAGTATCTTGGCGACATTTTGGCGAGGTCCCTGCTTTCAGTGGCACTGCTTGCACTGGCACGAAGCTGAAAGCAACAGCCTGAGGATGGCGAATAGGACCTTGCCTAAATGTCGCCAAGATACCCGAACACACACACACACGCACACACGCATACATACATATATGGTATTCAGCTTTGTTCGGGTATTTTCGCACATCATTATAGTTGTGCTTTTAAAGTTGTAGCAACGTTTCGGCAGAATCTCATCTGGCATCATCAGGCTTCTGTATTGTGTTCATCTGTTCGTCTCACAGATGAACACAGTACAGAAGCCTGATGATGGCAGATGAGATTCTGCTGAAACGTTGCTACAACTTTAAAAGCACAACTATAATGACGCTCAAAATACCCAAAAAAAGCTGAATACCATACATGTAAGTACCCGCGAAAACTTAAGAAAACATATATATATATATATATATATATATATATATATATATATATGTACACATACATACATACGTGTGTGTGTGTGTGTGTATGGATCTTTGGTTATTCGGGTTTCCTCCCGCGTAAAATTGGAAGTATCTAGGCGACATTTCGATGAAGTCTCATTCATCATCTTCAGGCCTGTGTCTTCGGCTTTGTGCTTGGAGTTCCACGAGAGAAAACCCTAATAACCAAAGATCCACATACAAATACCCGCGAAAATCTCAGAAAACATATATATATACATATATATATATATATATATATATATACACACACACACACACACACAAACATGCACATGTCAATATACACATACACATATATAGCCATACACATATATGCACGTATACATATACATATACACATGCGTATAATTTGCAATAGCACTTAGACTTATATACCACTTATCAGTGCTTTACAGCCTATATACATACATACATACATGTATATGTATGTATGTATGTATATGTATAAATCGCAGACCATTCAGCGTACATAAAAAAGCATTTATAACTGGTATCTCAGTCAGACTTTTCAGAGCTCTTAACAGGAAATTCTTAATAAGGTCTAGAGATGCCCAAAGAATTAAAAAGACTTTCATCTACAAGCTAGCTGTATCAAAACGGTTTTGATGAAATGTAATAATGGCAAACTAAATACACCCTTCACTGAGAGTCTATCTTGAATGCTGTTTAAAAGCCATTTTGGCTTTACCAAAGGATATATGTGTTAGTCCTGTAAGGCAGTGGTCCCCAACCTTTTTTGTACCAGGGACCAGTTTCACGCAGAAACACTTTTTCAAGGACCGGTTAGGGGTTTTTTTTTTTGGTTATTTTTTATTTATTTATTTATATTTTTTATTTTATTTACTATTACACTATCAACCAAAAATTAACCAATGTTGTAGGATTACTAAAAATGTGTATAAATGCAAGACTAGATTCCAATAAAGTCATCATGATTCAGTTGATCATGATCAAACAAAAATATATGTTTGACAACATATATGTTTTCTCCAAAAGCGTTTTGTAAGGTAGTAATCTGCAATTCAGATTTTACATTTAGGATGCGTTTGATCTCCCATATGGTCTTCAGCTTTCCACAATCTTAACAATTGTAAGGTGTGTGGGGAATTCAGAGAGTCCAAGTCCACACATTTTAAAGATTTGTCATATATATAGTGTGGATTGCACTAAACATATGTAAGTGCAAAGAAACCTTTTGCCTATCCAGTGTTTTCAACTCCAGCAATTTTAAGATTATGTGGACTTCAACTCCCAAAATTACCCAGACAGCATTCCGGACTTCTTAAAATTGAGAAACACTGCTCTTCACTTTAAAAATGTTAAACAGATAGCTACACTTTCCCACTCATCCCCACACATTCCCCTTCTTCCAAAATATCTACAGCCCAAATATTTTGTCTTCACCCATTCTAGTGGGATCCAAGCACGCTGGGAGGCAGAGATTCGGCCGAGGCCGTCAGACGGAGAGACGGCTGCCGCCCGGGGAGCACCCGCTGCTTTCCCTCGCCAGGGCCGGGCGGTGGCGTGTTGCCCTGCGCCGCGTGACCCCCGCCTGGCAGCGTGCTTCTCGGCACGAGGCAGCTGGGTTGCTCAAGGAGCCCGGCCGGCCAGGCGAGGGGAAGGCGGCGAGGGTCCTGCTGGGCTGGGATGGAAAACCCGCTTGGCAAGGGGCTGGGGAGGCCTGCGGGCGGAGGACCAAGCGCACTGGGAGGCAGAGATTCGGCCGAGGCCGTCAGACGGAGAGACGGCTGGTCTGTGGCTGCCCAGCTCCCTTTTCCTGCTGCTCACCTGAGTGGCCTGTAGCCACGTGTCGGTGAGATGTGTCGGAACAAGGTGGCGCCAAAGCAAAGTAGGCGGCCCGGTCCCAAATGATCCACGGACCGGTACCGGTCCGCGGACCAGTGGTTGGGAACCTCTGCTGTAAGGCAATCCAGACAAGAAAAATTGTGAGTACTAGCTATATCTTTGTGTAAAGTTACATTGACAGAATCTTGCAAGTCTGGAAGTATTTCCCGCCTGCTTTATTTTTACTCTCCAGAAAACTAAGGAGGTGCCTTCTGCAATGTTTTCCTGGTCCTTTCTGCTTCGGTGGGCTGAGATATTTTTTACATGATGGTTGTGAAGTCTGCAACTTTCTTTTGTCTCCCAAGGACATTCCAACCTACCATTACAAAATAAAAATATCTGGGAAACCTTTTGAAAACATGGTCAAAGTGTTCAAACAAGTCATTATTGTCTTTTTATTCTCATTCTGATTACTGCTTTTGTGCTGCTAAAAGCAAGTATAATATACAACATTGTATAGATAGTCTTTGACTTAAGATCACAGTTGGGACCAGAATTTCAGTTGCTAAGCAAGGCATTGTTAAGTGAGTCACAAGTTAAGTCAGACCTGAACATTTTATAGCCTCCCAGGCCACATGTGGCTGTTTGGTTGTACAACCCCCATGAGGTCAATCAGAAGTTAGAAATCAAATGTAAATAAATGTACACTATGCATTCAATACAACTATTTTATTTTGAAGGTGACTGCTTTCTTTTTCTATTTATGTATGGCATGCGTGCATGCCTATGCTATTTCGCAGCCATGTTGGTTCGGCTTCCATAACAGTCCCAGTTCCTTGTGTGGGTACTTGGGAAAACCAATTGTTCACTCCTGATTTAAGTGAATCACTGCCATTGTTAAACAAATCTAGCTTCCCCCATTGACTTTGCTTGTAGGAAGCCAGCTGTGATCAAGCCAGCTAATGGTGATCATGTAACTGGCTCCAGGACACTGCAACCATGATAAATACATGGTGGTTGCGAGGCGCCTGGATTTTAATCACGTGACCATGGGTAAGACATTTTTCTCAGTGCTGTTGTAGCTTTGAATGGTTGCTAAACAAATGGTGTAATGTGTACACCACTTCATAATAATAGTGGGTATACAGAACATTATTACTGTGGAAATATATATAACACATTGGAATGTCTGAATTCAGTCTTTTTATGAATTAATATACTTTATGGTTTACATTTCTGTAATTTAAAGCTCTGCAGATACTCAGCTCTGCTGTTGGGAATCATTTATGGAGCAAGAAGATATGGTAAGTGATTAATAAAAATAACCTTTTTATTTATGTTTGGATTGTGAATAGCTGATGTTTGGTTTTGAAAACTACATCTATTAAACTGTACTGTAATATTTTTTGTAATAGATGCATTTACAGCCAGCTATTCCATCTGGCTTCTTAACAGTTATTTAGAAGCATCTTCTAAGAAATCTTAGGTCACTTCATGTGAAAAAATGAATGCACAAGCTTGTATATTGATATCAATTTATTGATATCACATTGTTCCTGATTGGAGTCTATATTTATACTTCCACAATTAAGATTTGTGCAGATATTTATTGGTGCATAAACATTATGAGCATATTCAGTTTTATAAAGCATTTTATAAAAATCACTATTGGTAAAATGGATGGCATATAGATTTAATACACAATTCAATTAAAACATTTTTTAAAATCTTGTTAAAAATCCATTCTGAATTCAGGGCTTATTAATAAGTTAAAAAAATAGTATACTCTCTATACTTACCTTTTTTCTATATTTTGTGAAAATGCACCTTAATAATTTAGTTAAATGTTAGCAATGCTAAAAGCATTGTCGTGATGAAAAGAAGCGTTTAGACAAGACAACACTCTATCCACTTTGAAGCTAAAATTATTCCATAGGGCTTATGTTAAATGTTTTGTATCTTGAAATTCCACATGCTTTTAATGAATCGAAAGCAAAGAACTGTGAAGGAATGAATTATAATGCATTTATGCTTCCTCTGAATACATATTGTTTTACTTTACAATAGCTTATTTAAAGCCTATTGCTGCGGAGGATAGGAGATTAGAAGCAGAGGAAAAAGCAAGACAGGAGGAATTGAAAAGAATTGCAAAAGCATTGGAAGAAGGTATTTTCTGTAAATTTGTTTGATTTTAACAACAGTCACATGAATAATGAATGAATGAATGAATGATTGTAAGTGGACTATCTCTATGTCAACAGAAGGTTGATGTTTTGGATTTCAATGAAATCCCCCCTCCCCCAGATAACATACATAGATACATTCATCCAAACAGAGAGAGGGATCCAATTTGGTCTAATCATGGTTAAGGCACCAGGCTAGAAAGTGGGAGACCAAATTCTAATTCCACCTTAGCCATGAAAACCATCTGGCCAGTTACTCTCTCTCAGCTCAACCTACCTCACAGAGTTGTTGGAGGAGGACCTATATGGGATATCTTTGCCGCCTTGAGTTATTTGTAAAACTAATAAAGGCAGGGGATGAATAAATTATATGCATTTTTAATATGGTAAGATAGAAAGTGCCTTCTGCCTTTCTTTCTATTGAGTAATGATTATAATCTGTTATCCATCTTTGTCTTTCTTAAATCTTCTTTCTTTGAACAGAAAGTCCACATAAAATTTCTGGTCTTTCAAAAACCTCTTTCTACTATTTTTTTCTGACCAAACTGGCCAACTTTAACATTTCTTTAAATCCAGTTAACTTTCTAATCTAATCTTCCACTGGAAGTGCTTTTCCAAGTTTATGCATACAATACTCTTGTTCCACATGAAAACGGCACTTCCATCATATCCTCCTGGGTGGGGGAAGTGATAAAATATACATCATGATGCAAATATCATAGATTATATACTTGCATCAAATGTTTCCGTGTATGTCATTTTTTTACTGTGGTTGGCTGTGGAGGTCTGTCATCTCAGGCATCAGTGGAAAGAAACAGTCCTACAGCATCAGAGGTTTCTCCAGGACAGTTGTTGATTGCAATGAATGTCCTTCAAGGGTGCTTACATCTGATTGTAGATGATTCTAAATATTTATTTTAATTTGGGGGGAAATTATAGTACAAAGCTAGCATATAATTCTTCCATATTTGGAAGAAAATATTATTGTGTTTTTGATCATCTGGCAGCTAAAACATTATCAAGGAGAATTGCCAAAACATCCAACAAGAATATACACTGCTCAAAAAAATAAAGAGAACACTTAAGCAACACAATGTAACTCCAAGTCAATCACACTTCTGTGAAATCAAGCTGTCCACTTAAGTAGCAGCACTGATTGACAATCAATTTCACATGCTGTTGTGCAAGTGGAATAGACAACAGGTGGAAAGCATAGGCAGTTAGCAAGACATCCCCAATAAAGGAGTGGTTCTGCAGGTGGTGACCACAGACCACTTCTCACTTCCTATGCTTTCCAGCTGATGGTTTGGTCACTTGAATGCTGGCGGTGCTTTCACTCTAGTGGTAGCATGAGACAGAGTCTACAACCCACACAAGTGGCTCAGGTAGTGCAGCTCATCCAGGATGGCACATCAATGCGAGCTGTGGCAAGAAGGTATACTGTGTCTGCCAGTGTAGGTTCCAGAGCATGGAGGTGCTGCCAGGAGACAGGCCAGTACATCAGGAGATGTGGAGGTGGCCATAGGAGGGCAACAACCCAGCATCAGGACCGCTACCTCTGCCTTTGTGCAAAGAGGGACAGGAGGAACACTGCCAGAGCCCTGCAAAATGACCTCCAGCGGGCCACAAATGTACATGTGGCTGTTCAAACGGTCAGAAACAGACTCCATGAGGGTTGTATGAGGGCCCGACGTCCACAGGTGGAGGTTGTGCTTACAGCCCAACACCGTGCAGGATGTTTGACGTTTGCCAGAGAACACCAAGATTGGCAAATTCGCCACTAGCGCCCTGTGCTCTTCACAGATGAAAGCAGGTTCACACTGAGCAGATGTGACAGGGTCTGGAGACACTGTGGAGAATGTTCTGCTGCCTGCATGACCGGTTTGGCAGTGGGTCAGTAATGGTGTGGGGTGGCATTTCTTTAGGGGGCCGCACAGCCCTCCATGTGCTCACCAGAAGTAGCCTGACTGCCATTAGGTACCGAGATGAGATCCTCAGACCCCTTGTGTGACCATATGCTGGTGTGGTTGGCCCTGGGTTCCTCCTAATGCAAGATAATGTGGCTCATGTGGCTAGAGTGTGTCAGCAATCCCTGCAAGACGAAGGCATTGATGCTATGGACTGGCCTACCCATTCCCCAGACCTGAATCCAGTTGAGCACATCTGGGACATCATGTCTCGCTCCATCCACCAACGCCACATTGCACCATAGACTGTCCAGGAGTTGGGGGATGCTTTAGTCCAGGTGTGGGAGGAGATCCCTCAGGAGACCATCCGCCACCTCATCAGGAGCATGCCCAGGCATTGTAGGGAGGTCATACAGGCACGTGGAGGCCACACACACTACTGAGCCTCATTTTGACTTGTTTTAAGGACATGACATCACAGTTAGATCAGCCTGTAGTGTTTTTTTCCACTTTAATTTTGAGTAACTCCAAATCCAGACCTCCGTGGGTTGCTAAATTTGATTTCCATTGATAATTTTTGTCAACTATGTAATGAACAAAGTATTTATTAAGAATATTTCATTCAGATCTAGGATGTCTTATTTTTGTGTTCCCTTTATTTTGAGCAGTGTATTTCAGAAAGCTTTCTTCAAAAATTTGTTTAAATTCTGAGTGCATTTAGGATGTAGCTTGCTGCTGTTTTTGCTAAAGTGCATTTTTTTCTTTTTCAGCTCAAGAATCAATCCTGAAATAAACTTCCTTGGTCCACATCTTTGAAATGTTGAAGTAGATAATTCTAAACATCTAAAATACATTTATTTACACCAATAAACAGACATTCACAACAATGTTGACTTCCTTAGTATGCATAGTGCTAATTAAAAAAGAAATGACAAAATGAAATACAACGTGCTGATCTGAGTTTATTCTCAAAGTCTTCGTGTTGATGCTGGGACCTTGACTTTTTAATATAATAAAGCATTAACTGTTCAGCCACTGTGCTAGAGAGATAATTAGTCCATTTGTGTACTGGCTGGAATTTTATAAATTACACAAACACACACACACACACACACACACTATAGCGATAGTGATAATGTTAGCACTGATGATGTTACTTAGTTTGGGTAATGAAATGTCTTCAAGAAAACAACCAACCCCAGAGAGCACCAAGGACTCCTTGTTTCAATCCGGAGTTATAAATATTCTCCTTTATTGGTATTATATATTGAGAGAGAGAGAGAACTTCTATGACTTATTTGACTTGAAATTTATTAGACCCTGGAGAACTTCTAAAAAGCCAATAGCATAATGTGCAAGGAAGAGGAGCCAAGATTATATAATAAAAATAAATGTATTGTTGGAAAAACCTTTGAGCTATTGGCAGACATCAAGTGCTTTTGCCTTGATTTTAAGGTGTGGCAGGTTATATCACTGGCTCCCTGGATTTATATAGTGAGGTTCTCTTGATTTTCTTTACTTTTCAGTTTTTATCAGACATGGATTGTAAAGACATTAGGTCAGAATAAGTAATGTTCTTTATATTTGCATATTTAAGAAAGGTTTTGAAAAATCAAGTGAAGCCTATTAAAATCAAAGTTTGATTCCATTATAATTAGAAGTACAGCAGCTCAGATCTTGGGTGAGGGAAGAAGTGCATGTTTTTAAGAGGTTTAGAAAGGGGTAATTCACTTTCACTGATAACATTTTTTTTCTAAATGTACATATGTTATTTACAGTAAGCAATCCCAATAATTATAAATTAATATTAATGTTTAATAATTGAAACAATGCAATTATTGAACATATGTTTGAAACTTTAGTTGTTTTCTAAATACTCTGTTTTTAAAATAAAAAAACTACAGTACTAGTTATAATAATGAATGAAAGGTAGATGAACTGTGATTGTTAGGGTTAGGATTAACCTATGAACACAGGTTAAGCTTGGCTGGAAAGGCAATATTCAAATAATAGTGACATTATCAGAAGGCACATTTGTTAACAAACAAGGCATTTGAAAGATGCTTGGGTAGCTACTAGTCTTCTGTTAGGGAGACTAAAAGATTCTCCACGCTGTTTGGAGACATGATACTGTAAAAGTTGAAAGCTATATATGTATTGTGAGTGGTTAAAGGAGAAATGTTTTCGCTGTGACTAGATAAAACTGCTGAGGTCCATTGTGAAGCAAGCTAATGTGATTAAGAATAGAAACATCTGGTCTGATTCAAAAAATACTCCGATTTCTGCTTTTTGTGGCATTCTGTTGAATTAAAATTACAAGCTTTCGCTGACCAACGTGAATTCTTACAATTGGAAAGATCAGGTCACCAATTCATTCTCAATATTGGATGTAGATTTTCTTAACTTTGAATGTGTAGTTTTTTGTTTTCCTCAGAAAACGACCTACCAGTAATACCTTGCATTCATTTTCATGTTTCCTTAGTCACAGGACGTATGCTGAGAAAAAACTGAGAATTGCATTTATATTGAAAGTTTTAAGGCAGGTAGATGAATAAATGGAAGGTTTTTAAATGTTTTATTTAAAAAAATTAATTTTGTTCAAATTAAATTTGTATACACAGTTGTGAGATTGAACTACAGTTATACAATCCGTTACCAAAAACTAGTCTCTAGCATTGCTATCCTATTTGTACTATGATGGTGCTATCCATTCAATGATGTCTGATTCTTTGTGATTCTATGGACCACCTTCTCTACACATTTACTGATCTTGTATGGCTTTTTTCATTTCCTTTATACTCTGGCTGGGGGTGACTTTGATAGTATCTACTCACCCTGTTTTTGGCAGCATCATTTCCTCCTGCTGACCATTCCAAGGATAAGTTCGTTTTCCAGTGAATTTGATAGGATGAGATGACTGAAATAAGTACTGTAACATAGAATTTTGTGATTTTACACGGCAGCAATATGTCTGGTGCTGTATGCTCCAGTACTTAAGTTTTTGTCACCTTTGCTGACTGAGGAATCTTCAGGAACTTCTCCAAGACCACAGCTTAAGCAAGTCAATTTTTTTCCTGAATAATTTTTTCATGGTCCAGCCATAGGTAGCTTTGGAAACACGATAGCGTGGAATAATCTCTATTTAGTTGCCAGGCTGATGTCCTTACTCTCCCACATTAAATTCTGGACGGCTCAGTCCCCAACTCCTCTCATGTTTTTACAGAATTTATTTTATTTCACTGGAGTTGGGCAGCCAATAAATACATTTTTTTCCAAATCAAGAATGCTTATATGCTCTGCTTTCCCATTATACTCCCGACATGAAAATAAACTGCATTTGCCAATAATTACCAGGTCTTCTTCTGGACAGTTCTAGCATTTATTTGGTCATAAGCAGAAACTGCTCACAACAAATAATTGCTTTGCATCTGAAAGGAAGCTTCACACATTTTGTATGTGTATGGGTGTTTTAACCTGGGATTTATTTCAATACAAGGAAGTATTCTGTAAGAAGTAAAGGCTAATGTCAGGCTTTAGACCAGGGCTTTCAAACTTCCGGCTGTGGCTGGATGTATCATGCACTTGCCACGCCTACCCCCAGTTTAGTGAAGGGGGAAAAAGTCCCGATATGTCACGTGACACTGTCGTGACTACATGAGTTTGACACCTCTGCTTTAGACTCTACATTTGAAACAAGGACTGCAAGTTAATGTCTTGCAGAAGCAGGATTTGTGGTCAGAGTGGATCTGTTCCCTAGTGATTTGTATGGGGATAGACTTCATCTTTCTCCCTTTGATGGCTGATTGCATCCTACCTACAGATTAGTCTCTCCTTTGTATATGCTGCTCTGAAATTATTCATTGTAGAGGTTAGTGATGAGAGCACCTTAGGTTCCCCAAAGCTTTGTTGTGAGTCTGCCTAATTTCAAACTACTTCAGCCATGATTGGCCCTTGATTTTATAAAACAGTCTTGAGAAGCAGATTATTTTAGATTTCTAATATAGCTACAAAATACCACAGGAGGTAGAGAGTTAATTCAGTGATGCAGAATGTTCATAGAGCTCAAACATATATTCATGTCATGTTCCAAAACAACTTTAGAATATACAGCAGAATCTTCAGCTATTTAGGTATCTTAAAGTTTTTCAAGGAGACGTATAAATGCAGAGTTTGCATGAAGCACATTTGAAAATACGTATGTGATTCTCTAGATCCACATTGCTATGGCTCTTGTTCATCTGTACAAGTGGCAAATCTAGTTCTGATGCTGTATGTGTAAAACAGCCCTTAAGTAATATTGACCTATTGTAATCTTACAATGTTAAGTGTTGACCTAAATAATGCAACAAGTTGAAGACGAGGTAACAGGTCCTCCGTTGGCCATTGGTGCTGCAAAAAAGAAAAAAAAGCAATGGTTAGCTGAGCTCTTCAGTGGATGTCAATTTAAGAATTAGCTATGAAGAACCATCTGTCAGGGTTCCAGAATAACCCAACTCCCATTAAAAACTCTTGAGACAGGCATTTTCTCAAAGTTTCCTTTTATTAGAGTAGTTATATTGACACATCTGGGAAAACCTGAATCTGAAAGTTCTGGGTTTTCCTCCAATAAATACAAAATTACAAATCCACTCCCTGTACCCTTCATTCCATCACATGCCCCAAACACCATCCATTCCCTCTACTACTACTCAGCCAGGTGCAGGAATGACATGACCTTGACTTTAAAGAAGAATGCTATTATGTCTAACCACATATGCTCTATGAAATCCTCCCTCCTGACTTCCCATGCTCCAGAATGTGGCAGCGTGGAAACTTCTGATGCTAATATGGCTTCCAAATCTGACACCATCTACTTAATGTTTGCATGCCAGGCACAGTTTTAATTGCAGGATCATCATCAGCTGAAAAAGTAGCTACGTGAACCAAGTGGGGAAAGTCAAAATTAGTTGGATTTTGGAGTTGCTACAAAGGAAGAATTTTGTTGACAGAAAAGAGATAAGTTTATAAAATTGGTATCAATGAGGATGAATGAAATGGGATGGCTAAACTTTCACAAGTTTTATGTAGCAATTTCAATAAAGGATAAAGGATGTCCAATAAAGGACAACCATGTTTCTTTGAAATTTATCCATACTCTATGTATATAAGCAACTTGTTTATAAATTGTAAATCATATTATGTCTTCCATCCATTGAGCAATTTGGGCCATAAATTAGTCTTTCCAATGTAGAAGGAACCTCTATTCTTGCCTTAACCATAGCAAAATAAACAACTCCTCCTGTATTTAGGATACTCTGATATTTTAATAAGTTTTATCAGAATTTGCTTTCTCTCGCACTATTCATATCATGTTACATCAAGCCAGTAGCTGGAAGGAGAAAGAATATTAGAGACCCCAAGTTTCATTTCATTTCTAACCTCCAGGAGCATCTGTTTTTGGGTCCTTCTTCTGTTCTTCCTGCAAGGCGGCCATCTTTGCTTCAGATGCATCAGCCAGAGCTTTCCACTCTTTGCGGTTATTGAGCAGTCTTTCATACATTGGCAGAATTTCAGGGTGGAACTCTGAAAATTCCTACATGAGCAAACAATAGGAAGAAGAATCCCAAGTCAAGGGTCTCCAAGTCCTTTGGCAAAGACTTGAGCCTCCTGCAGTGGTTGTAGCCTTGACCAGTCCCTGTAATATCTCCTTGTTACAGGTAGTTTCAACTTAGGGCCACAAGTGAGACCAAAATTTCTGTTGCTAAGCTGTTGTTGGGTGTGCTTGGATCCATTGTACAACCTTTCTTGCCACCGTTGCTAAGTGAAACACTGAGGTTATTAAGTTCGTAACACATTTGTTAAGTGAATCTGATTTCTACATTGCGTTTGCTGGCCAGAAGGTCACAAACAGGAGTCACATGACTCAGTGACACTGCAAACATCATTAACATATCTATGCTGGTTGACGAGAGTCCGAATTTTGATCAGGTGGCTGTGGGGATGCTGTAACAATTTTAAGGGTGAAAAATGGTTATAAGTCTCTTTTTTTCAGTCCTGTTTTAACTTTGAACATTCACTAAATAAATGTTTTTAAGTTGAAGCCTACCCATATAGCTATTTTGAACTCAGTTGCTGAAGCCATTGTCTTCCTATAAAGCCTGAACTGTATGAACGTCATCAGCCAAACATTTGGGGGATAAATGTGGGTCATTTAGCTGTATGATTTTGATTTGAGGAACAAGGATAAGCTTAAACATGATTTGGGGCGTAATTTCCCTTATTCGTTTTGAGGAGTTCCTCAGGAAAGCGAATTCCATTTCATTGTCATTTCAACCACCTTTTTCTTATAAGCTGCATTAAGCATCTGTTACCCAGCAAAGATCTATCCAGGGTCAAAAGCATAATTTGCTTCAAGAAAAGATGGCTATCTTTAAGAATAAAACCTTTAATTGGAAATAAAAGACATTTTTCTGTTTTGCTTGATGATTTGCTTATTTATTGCAGTCATTGGAAATCCTAAACCAACCCTATCATCCATTCATTAAGAATACTTTCCACAGAGAATAATATCAGAACCTGAAGCACAGATCTCTGGAAGACAAGATATTTTAGAAAGGAAGCAGTGAAGCTCTCTTGCTGATAGCCATTTTCGAGATTGCAAAAACATTTTTCTCAAGCATCTCAAAACGATAGGCCAGTTGCCTTCCACACCTAGCAATGCAAATCATTTGCAAGTTCAGTTACGTAATATCAAACAATATAAAATGAAGATACATGAAGTGCAATTCTTGCTGTTCTCTGAAGTTCTCTGCTTGATTGTGGACAGTTCACTACCCATCTAGGTAACATCATCAGTATGGGAGAGTGTGGGTTTTTTTCATGTTTATATATAATAGCTTCCACTTTTTGTGGGAGTATAGTTTTGGGGGCGTTTTTCTGGTCCCTACTTTGAGATGGCTCATTTTCAAACTTAATCCTTTTTTCAAATTTCATCAGATTCTGTTTGTTTTTGGAGAGCTGCCTTGTTGACTGAGAAAGTCCAACCCATTTATACAATTTCTTTCCAACATCCCACTGGAGGGGATAGAAAGCTCAGAAAATGCTAGAATGCAACTCTAGATTCTCATTTTTAAAAATAGTGAACAAAAAAATGTTAATTAAAGGAAATCGAAATCTGCCTTCTAACTCCCAAAGGATTTGTACTAAGGTGCCGTAAGCAGACATATTTATTGTTGGTGATAAAAATATCTGCCTCAACCAAGTATAAGCAACCTAATGCCATCCAGATGGTTTGGATGACAATTCTTATAATCCCTTGCTCATGTTTTCTGATGGGAGATGAAATCCAAACCACCTAGAGCAGGGGTCTCCAACCTTGGCAACTTTAAGCCTGGTGGACTCCAACTCCCAGAATTCCTCAGCCAGAAAAGCTGGCTGGGGAATTCTGGGAGTTGAAGTCCACAAGTCTTAAAGTTGCCAAGGTTGGAGACCACTGACCTAGAGGGCCTATGAGGTTTTGTACAGTGACTTAAACTTTGTAAAGGTTCCTGGACCTAATAAATCAGATCATTAATCCACTTACCTTGTATACAAACGTGCACACAAAGTCAATGAAACCAACTTGAAGTTTGGGGAGCTCAGCAGCTTTTCTTCTGTCCATCATAGGCTAGGACAAAATAGCAGTGGTTGTTTTTGAATAGACACATTTATTAAATCCTCTTAAGGAACAGAGTTTTGAAGTCTGAACTCTAGTGTTGTCATGAAACCTTAGGGTTTAAAACACACTCAATACAGGTAGTGCTTAACTTACACCCAGCCCAAAATTTATGTTGATATGTGAGACATTTGCCCCATTTTATGACCTTTCTTGCCACAATTGTTAAGAGAATCATTGCAAGCCGTTAAGTTAGTAACATGCTTGTTAAAGAATCTGGCTTCCCCATTGACTTTGCTTGTCCAAAGCTTTCAAAAGTTGATTGCATGATCTGGAGACATCTCAACCATCATAACTATGAATCATTTTCCAAGCATCTGCATTTTGATCACATGACCATGGGGATGCTGCTACGGTCGTAAGTGTGAAAAAAGATCATAAATCACTTTTTATCAGTGCCATTGTAACTTTGAACAGGTCACTAAACAAACTGTTGTAAGTCAAGAACTACCTGTAATGAGCCTCGTAACTTCTGTGGGATAAAGAGAACGATCCTAAATCAATCAAATGGAAAAAGGAAAATAATCAGTCTTGGGGGCGGGGGAAGAGCTCATCTCAATCAAGTTTACTTTCTTCTCACATGAATGGCTGTTATTTACTCCCATCATGGCAAAGGAAGAAAAACATTTCTCTGTGTATATAAATTTGGGTGACTTCCATTCAGTGACCACATTTGGTTTTGAAATTGGGTGAACTTCAGGATCAAATGATCTACAGAGGAGAGAGACCATCTGTCCTTGAACCATTTCTTCTCAGGGCATATCAGGAAAAACAAGGGGAAAAAAAGTACTAGTAACATATATACTAATAACAATAGCAATAGTGCAACAGAATAAGTTTAACTAAGTTTATCTTTATGTTAGCTTATTTGTAATGCTGTTGGTTATATCGGCATGCTTATAGTTATAAACCATCTTTATGTTTAGTTCATACATAACAAGAATCTTAACCCTAACCCTAACCCTTTGCCCATTTTAATGAGGAAATATTAGAGTGAGAAAGATAAGTCTTTTTTCATCTTCATCTCTCTTTGACCATTGAAATGGGGTGAAACTATTGTTTCACTTGGAAAGGTCCCAAAATAGCTTCGACTATATATTCTAGCAAGGCTTTTATTTCAAATGTCCTGCAGGGCTGATGCCCACCAAACCAGAATTGAGCTAACTCTGGCTTTTCCTCCTGCTGGAAGGACATTTGGAAAGGAGGGCTGCCCACAGCACAGGATTTCACCTTCTAGGATTAGAAAGGTTAGCGGGGGGAAAAAAAAACAGAAGAAGGCAGGAAGCAAATCAATGACTATTTTTTAAAATGAACTTACAATAGGCTGTTGTTGAAGTACAGACATTTCCAGATCTCCCTGTTCCCAGAATTCAGCTGCTACAAGTAATGCCACCTGCATATGGGGGGAAAAACTTTTATGATGTTGGCATTCACATTTCACAACTCTTGTTTCGTCCTATAAAATCATCACTATTAATTCTAACACTTGGAAGCATTCTATGTGTTTGCTTCTCTTCCCTTTTTTCTTTCCGAGATTTATGCGTATGTAAGACCATTGTTGTCCATGAGATTTTAAACCTTTAACATTCGTACTGCATCACTTAATCATCTTAAACAACCTGAGATTATTACTTGTAAAAAACAAACCCCAGACGTCTGGAATATAATACTTTTTCACATCTGACTTGTTAAATAGATGTGTTACACCAGCTGTAAAATGTTTGGGTGGAATTTTTACCTGAGCTCCATCATCTAGAAGACTACAAGTGGATGTTGGAAAGACCAAAGCGATTAAGAAAAAAACCCCACAATATAAAGCTTATATTATCTTATTGGGGCAGGATCCAGTCTTTTCTTTATGCTGTAGGGTCAACCCTTAACATTTTGTTGAACACTACAAAGATGAAATGATTCAACTCTATGATAAGGAAAATGCACAATTCCGCAGATTGCTCTTAACATTTGAAGAAAAGACACTGTGTGTGAAAGGCACCTGACCTTACTCTGGATTTCCCAGGGTTTTGCAATAGCGGATAAGTCACAGGCGGTCATCATCATAGCCCTGTAGAGAAGAAGCCAGAAGGGTACAGTGAGGAAATCTGTGCTTCTCTGTCCATTCACATTCACCCAAGCAGCAAAACCATTGCAACAGAACAAATTTCCAATCAGCTCTCCAAGGGAGATACATTCAGATCCTTGCGAGGGTACCCAGAAGAACTGAGCCAAAAGGAACCCATTGAAAAACAGGGAATTGTACCTTGGGAGAAAGCTATCTAGTAGAGAGGAAAGAAAGATGGCTCTGGAAGGCTTAGATACCTCCATCAGGTGAGTCTTAGGGTTCTGTATCAAAGTGCTCACATTGTTCTATTGGAATTAAATTACTTTTTTTAAATGAGTTTGAATTAGAAATGGCACCTTGGTATGTTAAGAAAATGTATTTTCCTTCCATGACTCAGAGTTCATATCATAGTCCTACACATGTATAAGTTTTAGAAAGGACTGGACAAAACCTTATCTTCCCAAGTATATGCTGATGGTCAGTATGCATGCGTGTATGTAGCCTCCAGGTAGCCTCTGGCCAGATTGTCCAAGTTCTTTAAGGTTTTATGACTATTATATTTTAATTTACAGCAGTACTAGGAGTGTTAGTCCCAAAAGGCAGCTTTTAGAATTTTCTCATTCAACCCAAATGACTTAAATGACTATAATGCAATCCCTCCTAGGGAGATTTAACATCACTAATTCTCAACTTTCTATATCCTAGGCCATACCCACAACTCTCTGAAAGAACCTACATTCTCATCAGATAGCCAATTTTTACAAAAAGACCCAATATGTACACACACACACACACACACATTGTCAGGGCTCCAACAAATCCATCCTCATTCAAATCAAAAGTCTCTAGCCGCATCTCAGAGAAAAGTAACTTGATTTATTAGGAGTGGCCATGTTGGCGTAAGCTGATGCAGTCAATACTAAATTACATCATACATTTCCCCTTGACCCTGGTCTTCCCCCCACCACCCGCTGGATGTGACTTCTCCAATGGGACATATCCATCTCCAAGAATCATCCATCATGCTCTCCAATACCCTTCTTATGCTCCGACAACTTTGGGTTACCGGGGTGATTATCTAGGCATTTAAGGAATGCCTTGTTTTCCCCCACTCCCTTTTTCTGGCAGCTAAAAAGTCCAAAGGGGTATCTTTTTAGTTGACACACATATCTATATGTATTTATGCCTATATATACATACCCCACATACAGATAGACCGAGTTTAGTACTAATATTTAACCTGATATAATGTGCCATTTTGTGTTTTTCATTGTTGCCATTTATATGTTTAGGCTTTTAAAAAGAGATCACTTACATAATAATCTCTTTCTTTGTGGTTTCCAGAGACAAATATTCAACCCACTTTTTCTGATCATTGTAGGTCTTCGACTGTTCAACTATTTTCTGAAACATTGTTCTCTTTCTTTAAAAAAAGATTGCAAATGGCAAACGAATAAGAAAAATCAATGTCTTTTTTTGTAGCTTGAGCACCATCAAAATTCACAGTAATTTTTTAGTAACTCAACAGTATAAGCACAAGTCCTAGAAGGAAAAGGAATTCACAGGGGCCTCTTGGGCTCATTTCATTCTGATGTAGATTCCACACCATCACCTTACCTATTAAAAATCAAACAAAAACTCCCTTTAATAGATAGATTGTCCATTGGATTAGCCCTAATATTGAAAGTGTGGAGCAGAATTTGCTATCGATGAAATATAAGCAACTTCCTGTTCTTCAATGCTTAAGCTGCATACATGTCTTGATACACCCTTGAATATGTCAAGAAATCAGGGTCTTCCTTAATATTTACACGTTAATGCTATTCTGGGAGAATAAACCAATTCAATCCGTAGTTTGACTTTCCCCAGCACATTGAAGCTATATAGACTGCACTGTATGTAGAAAACACCACAGTGTGATGTAGTGATTAGGGTGTTGGACTGAGATCCGAGAAGCATCCTTGGCCATGAAAGCTAACTTTTAGCCAGTGATTTTCTCAGTCTTACCCAAAGCACAGGATACTGAGGGGATAAAATAAAGGAAACTGACATGAAACTTGCATATTTGAGCGTCTAGTGCAGGGGTGTCAAACTGGATTTCTTTGAATGCTGGATCAGCATTGTAGTTCTCCTCCAGGGGTTGCCTGGGAGGGGGGGAGATGGGATGGACACCAGTGGTGGGATTAATTTTTTTTTACTACTGGTTCTGTGAGCGTAGCTTGGTGGGCATGGCAGAGGAAGGATACTGTAAAATCTCCAGTCAGATGTGGTATTTGCTGGTTCTCCAAACTACTCAAAATTTCCACTACCGGTTCTTCAGAACTGGTCAGAACCTGCTGAATACCACCTCTGATGGACACCTCTTGAAGGACCTTGCCACCAAAATGGGGCGTGGGGGACTGTTAATGCCCCCCCCCCCGCACCTGATTTTGGCTACCAGAGGCAATGCGGGCCAGTTCTTTGCTATTTCCAGGCTGGCCCCATAGGCCAGATTTAAGAACCCCGTGGACAGGATCTGGCCCACAGGCCTTGAGTTTGACATTCTTGGTCTGGTGGAAAGAAAGATAGCAAGGGGTAAATTCAACACTATCTGACACTTTAGGGCTTATATTCTTCTCCAAATTATACTTCAGATCCTCCTTATTGAGCAGAACCTAATTAGAGCAGACCAATTTTTTACATTATACAGGCAGTCCTTGACTTACAACAGTTCATTTAGCAAACGCTCACAGTTACAACAGCACTGAAAAAAGGGGAGTTATAACCATGCTTCACACTTAAAATCATTGTAACATCCCAGCAGTCAGGAGATCAAAATTCAGATGTTTGGCAACTGGCTGATATTTATGACCTTTGTTGTATCCCAGGGGGATGTGATGTCCTTTTATGACCTTCTGACAAGCAGTTGGGATGCCAGATTCACTTAACAGCCATGGGACTAACTTAACAACTGCAGTGATTCATTTAAGAACTGTGGCAAGAAAAGTCATAAAATGGGGCAAAACTCACTTCACAGCTGTCCCGCTTAACAACAGAAATGTTGGGCTCAGTTGTGGCCGTAAGTCGAGGACTACCTGTACTGAAACTACTTTGCTATTTCTTTCTTATTTGTGATGTTTCACTCAAAATGTAGCATTCTGAAGAACTGTGTCAAACAGGTGGGTTTGCTGTAGTAATTAATACATGATTCACTTACTTGAAATACAGTGCTAAATCGGTGGCTATAATGGCAATATCCATTAAGCGATTTACATGTTCATACTGCCTCCTGTTGAGATTCTGATAGATGTTCAGGGACTAAAAGGGAGAAATACATAAATCAGTGGAAGATTGAACCTAACAGGCATCATGTTGGGTGCCTCCAACTTTTCCTAATGGTATCTTTCTTTAAAGCCTAGTTGTCAAGTGCAATAGACCAAGGCCCCACGTTAAGTTCCAAAATGATTTATTGGTCATGCCTATGCAGCAGGAATCTAGTCAACTAATAGCACTATTTTGGCACTAGTTAAGAATTAACTGTATCCAGGGGGCATTGGACTTAGATCATTGGTGGCTATTAGCGATGCTAGGTTCTAATAAACAATTTGGTTTCAGAAAAAAACTATCCTGTAATCTGCCACTCTTACACTGCAAAAACATATGGACTACACAACTCGATCAGGGCAAAGCAATAGACGCAATCTACATAGACTTCTGTAAAGCCTTTGATTCAGTGGTACACAACAAACTACTCCTACAACTAAAATCTTATGGTATCTCTGGACACCTACATAACTGGATAAAAGCATTCCTGTCAAACAGACAACAAATGGTCAAAATTGGGAGCGCCCTATCAAATTCTGTACCTGTCAACAGTGGTGTCCCCCAAGGCAGTGTTTTAGGACCAACTTTCTTCATACTCTACATGAATGACCTCTGTGATCATATTAAGAGCAACTGCATCCTCTTCGCTGATGATGTAAAGCTATTCAACACCACAGACAATACTACTATCCTCCAAAAAGACCTTGACTATGTATCAGAATAGTCAATCAAATGGCAACTTCAAATCTCAACAAATAAATGCTCTGTCTTACATATTGGCAGAAAAAAATCAGAAAATAAAATACAAGCTAAATAGTCAAGACCTTGTTGAGGATCCAAACTTTGTCAAGGACCTTGGAGTACTCATCTCAAATGATCTAAGTGCTAGAGCCCACTATAATTACATGGCCAAAAAGGCAGTAAGAGTTGTTAATCTAATCCTGCGTAGCTTCTTCTCTGATAATATCACACTACTAACTAGAGCATGCAAAACATTTGCTACACCTATACTTGAATACAGCTCATCAGTCTGGAACCCATATCATGTATCTGATATTAACACAATTGAAAACATCCAGAAATATTTCACAAGAAGAGTTCTCCACTCCTCTACTCATTGCAGAATACCTTATGCCACCAGACTTGAAACTCTAGACCTAGAAAACCTAAAACTACACTGCCTCCAGTCTGATCTAAATATAGTATATAAAATCATACATTGCAATGTCCTACCTGCAAATGAATACTTCAGCTTCAATCATAACAATATAAGAGCACACAATAGATACAAACTCAAGGTTAATTGCACCAAACTTGACTGCAGAAAATACAACTTCAGCAACAGAGTGGTCAATGTTTGGAATACTCTACCTGACTCTGTGGTTTCTTCCCCAAACCCCAAAAACTTTAACCTTAGACTGTCTATTATTGACCTCACCCCCTTCCTAAGAGGCCTGTGGGGGGGCATGCATAAGTGCACTAATCATGTCTACCATCCCTGTCCTATTGTTTTTTATTTTTCTTATAAGTATCTATCTCATGTATTCAAAACTACAGTATATTTATTCTTATACCTGTACCTTGTAAGTGATTGACAAATCAAATAAATACTAAATACTAAAATTTGACTTCATCCCCAAGCTCTGCTCCCTCTACTACAATTGTATAATTTATATATCAAATAGATTGTCATGCTCCTGTTAGAATCTGACTCTGAGGGAGAGGAGGAACAGCTGACAGGGAATGGGAGTGTGGCTCTGGAGGTTGTGGAGGAAACTGGGGAAGGGCAGAGGCTGGCTGGGCATTCAGAGGAAGACCCAGGCCCATCCCCTCTTCATCCTAGGACATGCAGGGAGGAGAGGATAAGGGAGAAATGTTTATGGCGTGGTCTACAGGGGAGGAAAGGGCCTTGATCCCCTTCACGGGCTGCAGCTGTGAGGACCGTATAAAAGGACAAACTACTCATAGGCCAGTGCTGGAAGCAAAGCGTGAACATATTTCTAGTCTATCAGTTCTTATCTGAGTTCTGGCGTCCTTCCCAGTGTGTGTATTTCGATATCTGCAGAAGTCTTCAAGCCCTTATCCTGCCTTGTCTCATTAATTCTTCAGTGTGGTTTGTGTTGTTGTTTTTCTATTTATAATTTATATGTATTTTGAGTTTGAACAGAAGTTTTTCCTTTTCACAACTGTTTGTGTGGGAGTTTTTTCACTAGTCAATGATAATTGGATCTTTAAAGCCAAGTTGGAATTAAAGGAACTGCACCTGTTTTTGTGGCTTTGTTGTTTTTGTATCCCACCCTGGGTCATCACATAGATACTGAGAAGATATACTAATTCTTTTTCATAGGTTCAAGGCTTAAACATTTATTTCTTACACAGGCAGACAGACAGATATAAACACATTATAATCTCATACTTTATTGTGGGCTTTTACTGATGGTTTTCCAGAAGCCAATGAAAAGTGATCAGATTAACTGAACTGATTAACTGAACTTGTATTCAATGATCTCTCCTCTGCTACTATGTGCTAAGAATATAGAAAAATGTAACTAAACACCTTTATCACTTGGAAAGAACAATATAAAGATGAACAAGTTGGATCATGTTATGATACTCAACTTTCCCTCTACCTCAACTTTCACAATTTCTATTTTTCCACCAATTGATCCATCATTCTGAAACTACTGAACAAGAGTTTTTACTGGTGTTTTATTCAGATAAATTATTTCTTAAATGGGTAGGTACATTTTGGGTAGTTCTCCAAATATTTTGCAGACTCAATTTTGAAGTGTCCTGATGCCTCTCATTCCTTAGGACACTTCTACCAGTTTGCCATCTGTTTCAGTCCCATCTCCTAGCTGAAGATAATTTTCTTCACTTTTCTCAGCTTGAAATGCTGCTTTCCAAGTGGCTGTTGTATTAATTGCCCTCATTTTTAATTTTAGTACTGATAATCTAAATTTTGAAATAAAGTGCTCTAGCATAAATTCCCAATTAACTGGCTTAAACGATCCATTAATATTAAGCATGTGTGTGTCTTGAACCATCTGATAAAATGATTAATTGAACCTGGTAGTTGTTGAATTGTTAATGAGCCAATTTTATTTTCTATTAACAGTATATTAACATGGGAGTTAAATGCAGTCTCAAGGTAGGCTATGCTACTTGGAAGCTGAAAGAATTGACTTTTTTAAATTCTGCATCTGAGAAGGAAAAAGAATGGATGCTTTGATGGATGCTTTGTCATTGGTGCAAAGTTTTAAACCAATTATCAATTCCAATAAAAATTTGAGTTGTGTCTAATACCAATCACCGTTTCATAAAAGCAAAACATGGATCCACCCAATTACTTCTGCCATTCAAAATATTGATCACCCACCTCCTCTGAGAGCAGAAATTTGCCAAACTCCAAATGGTGTCTCTCTAGAATGGATGAGCCATGAAGTTTTGCCAAGGGATTTTGAGATCTGTTAGCAAACACCAGAGAGGATTAGAGAATGGAATCATTGCGAGAATGCCAAATACTTCTTTATTTCTATCCTCAAGCTTGCAAACGATTGCTTTGGGACTGGAAGTACAAGAACAGCAACCAGATATTGCTCGAATCTTTGATGAAGAAAGCTCTTATTAAAATTATGATTTCCCTGAGTTGTGCTATAACTATTTTATGATACATTTTATTATGGTTCATTGGTTTCAAGACACTTTACAAAGCTATTGATAACATGCAAACTACACAGAACTGGAACAATGAGAATATCAGCTATAAAATTTCTAAGCCGCAAAAACAGCAAACAGATATTTAAATACAAATATACTTTAGAAGCATATATTTCACCATGGCACAGCTGAATATCTACTGTATCATTCTTTTTCTGCATCATTCTTTATGCAAGAAGGGATACATTCATGTGAGGAAGGCCTCAACTTTTTAAAAATGGTAGTTTTTGAAGTTTTTAAATATATCTAGGGATGCTATAAGCCATCAGAAATAGGAGCAATGCTACAGCTATCAGATCTGGGCTGCAAAATCTGATGACTACAAAAAATATTTAGGAACCCTCTGGTGCCATCTAGTGATCCTCTGGAATGGATTATTGCCTCCCACATCTGGTGGGTGTTGACAAGGTGTGTCCATGGGGTTTAGGGTGTCTGGAACCCCTGCATCAGAATTTTTCTGCCTCGTTTCACTTTTCTTTTAAATTGAAGGCCATCATGTTGCTAAACAAGCGCCATTCACCCCTTCCTCCCCAGTACCATCTTTCCCAGAATGCCTCTCAGAAAATAAAAAATATTCACTGAAGTGCAACCCAGTGTTGTACATTGTCTGGTGAGCTCAAGAAAAAGGCTAAATGAGCATCATTTCAAATACCCCTTTATTACAAAGCTGAGCCCACTAAGGAAGAGAGTGGACCTTGGCTTTAGCATGGTGCTTGCTTTTACTTGTATGGGAGCAGGGAGGAGCACTGTGAGTGGATGCTTCTGCCATCACAAAAAGGGTTTTGCTCTTTGAGAATTTGTAATGGTTGGAGTAGGGATGCGGTGGCTCAGCGGCTAAGACGCTGAGCTTGTCGATCAGAAAGGTCGGCAGTTCAGCGTTTTGAATCTCTAGCACCATGTAACGGAGTGAGTTCCCATTACTTGTCCTAGCTTCTGCCAACCTAGCAGTTCGAACGCATGTAAAAATGCATGTAGTAAAATAGGAACGACTTTGGTGGGAAGGTAACAGTGTTCCGTGCACCTTCGGTGTTTAGTCATGCCAGCCACATGACCACAGAGACTTCTTTGGAGAGCGGCTTTGTAATGGAGATGAGCACCGCCCCCTAGAGCCAGAAACGACTAGCACGTATGTGTGAGGAGAACCTTTCCTTTACCTAATGGTTGGAGTTGTCTTTGGAGAAGGTGAGGAACTAAAATACTTCTTGAAGAGCTGGGAATTATTTCTACACAATTGAAAGTCTTGTGGGTATGCAAGAGGAAAATCAAATGTTTCTGAAATCCAGTAGTTAACTACCCTGTTTCTCCAACAATACGGCCTCCCCCAGTAGCAAATCCCAGCATGTTTTATAGGCATGAAATGAAATTAAGCCCCTCCCCCCAAATTAAGGCCTATATTAAAAAATGCGAAATGGGGGGGAATGGTGGGGGGCTTGTCGTTAGGAAATACTTTTGTTGCACACCTGGATATGGTGCTGCCTGCGTTGACCCCGATACGAAGTGTCCCACCAACGCCGAGATCAACATCCAAGCCGTCGCTGCCCACCCGCCCAAAGATGCAAGGGGGGTAATTAAGTCACCCCCCAAAAGATGGCCTAGCCATTTTGGGGGGGCTCAAAAAAAAAAAAAAAAGACCCAGCCTTATTATATGAGAAACACATTCGTATGGTTTGTTTCAGACTGCAATTTCTTAGGTCCGGTTTGTTGGGGTCAGTTAAAACCAAGTGATAGAAATCCTAGAACTGTCACTGAGAAGCAGCATGTGATTCTCCATTAATGTGTAAGTGGACACCAGCAGTTTTTCTTATGTGCACGAAGAATCATTTGACTTTGGGGGGAGCAGCCTGTAGAATTTAATATGAAATCTATTCTGAAACAACAGATCCCAATATAAATTGCATTGATAATAAAAGAAGAGCACTTACTTCATCTGATAAAGATTGTTAGTTCCTCGGTGGTCAATATCATGACACAAAGCTGCAGTGACCATGGCAAAGGCTTCAAGATCTGTGTAGTACTGCTTCAATTTACCTGTCTGTATAAAGCAAAACTCTCAGATTCCTTTTTTTAAAAAAGACCATCAGATTTAGCTTTTATTTTGTTAAGAGACTTTAAAAAAAACACCATACAGGCTGAATTTTCATTGCTATTCATATAACAGGCTATCTTAGTTTTTTGCATTAAAATTAAATGAAAGTAGAACTTGCATTCAAAAATGTTAAAAGAGCTTGCATATTTGTGGCCATCCGTTTGTAACCCATAAAGCCCTTTCCAGAATCAGTGGAACTAAATATTTTGGTCTTTATTTTGCCTTTTGTGTGTGGGTGTAATTGAGCATATTTTAAGAATCAGAAGCCTTGAGGATGCTTAACTAACTCATCTTGACATTCCTAAATCTGCATCCAAATAAAGATAATTGCCACCGAAGTGCTTGAAATATTATGACTGTGATTTTTGTATAAAACGCCTTATCACCTAATCTATATACATACATACATACATACATACATACATGTTTTCTTAAGTTTTCATGGGTATTTATATGTATGGTATTCAGCTTTGTTCGGGTATTTTCCCACATCATTATAGTTGTGCTTTTAAAGTTGTAGCAATGTTTACTCGGAGCCAAGCCGCACTAAAAGCCTCCAATAAAGGAAACACAATGTTGCCAGCCAATCAAGACAAAAAAAAAAAGCTACAAAACAGACAGAAGATATTAGAAGCACCAATCAAGCAAAACACAGCAAACTCCAAGACCAATAAACACAGACCAAAACTCCCAACCAATCAGGATGAAGAAAAAAACCATTCTGGCACAGCAGTAGGCTAGCACCAAATTTAAAACAGAAACGGCTGTGAAAGTCTGACTCACAGACAAACACAATACAGAAGCCTGATGATGGCAGATGAGATTCTGCTGAAACGCTGCTACAACTTTAAAAGCACAACTATAATGACGTGGGAAAATATCCGAACAAAGCTGAATACTATACATGTAAGTACCTGCGAAAACTTAAGAAATATATATATATATATATATATATATATATATATATATATATATATATGTATGTATGTATGTATGTTTTCTGAGGTTCTCGCGGGTATTTGTATGTGGATCTTTGGTCTGCCTAGATACTTGAATCTTACGCGGAGAAAACCCAAACAACCAAAGATCCATATATATATATATATATATATATATATATATATATATATATATATATATATATGTGTGTGTGTGTGTGTGTGTGTGTGTGTGTGTGTGTGTGTGTGTTTATATATACATACACACACACACACATATATACATGTACATGTACATATACATATACATATATAAAATACCACTCACACATCATCACAAAATCTCCAGAACCATAAAACCTATAAATTTGGAATTTGGCACGTACGTTCCTCTTGGCTTCAAGGATTTTTTGAAATCACCATCAGAGCATTAGTATTTCATATGTTATTATTAACATGCTCTGATGCTAAGAAGTTCTACACCCCCTCCCCTCCTGAAAAGAAATCTGTTTCAAATGCAAAACACAAGCAGAGGAGAGGAGTTTCAGTTTCAGTTTTAGTTTCACCGCAGGAACCAGCTTTAGTACAGAACAGTTGAGCTGAGCTACGCCCAGGCTCCTTGGTGTCTCCTTCTTGCTCACATAGCAAATGTTATTCCAGTTTCCATGTTTCAGTTTCCAAACAACCCACAACTCTCTCACACACTGACAGGATGCCAGATGAGTACCGGTGGATGCTGGAAGGCAGGGGCACATTTTTTGCCCCCTTATTCCCCCCCCCCCAAAAAAAACTAAGCCCAGTCACATAGTTTCATAGCGAAGCACGGGTATAGAGTTAGTTTCTTGATAAATGATGGAATATCTGAACCTGGGCTCTTAAGCCAGAATGAGGTTGGAAAATCTGAGCTAAAAATTGTTGTAGATACTTAGACAAATCAAGAATTTCGGAGTGGAGTGAAAGATATGAATTTCACTGTTTTAAGGGCAAAGACAATTATATACTAGTTAAATGGTAGAAGTAAGAGTTTCATCTGGGAATGACAGTGGCTCTAAACTGAAACCGTCCCTACAGAAGGCTCCGTAAAGACGTACCATAAGAAGGGTAAACATAGTCTGTGCAACATTGAAGCCATGGCGCCAATTGTGATAGGTAATCTTTCGGTAACCCTTACTGACTGAAAAAACAAATCTTGCCAGGACCTGTGAAAATAAAAAGAGTTAATCAGTGTAGACCAGTTTTATGTGCCACAATTTTCTCAAAAGGAGGAAAGAAACTGCCCCCTCCATCCCCCAAAAAGTTTCTTATCCAATTTTTGGTATTCAGATGTTCAGGAGAAATATATTACATCTTACAACAGTTGATTCAGTGACAGTTCGAAGTTACAAAGGCAGTGAAAAAAGTGACTTATGACCATTTTTCACACTTACGATTGTTTCAACATAACCATGGTCACATGATTTACATTCAGATGCTTGACAACTGGTTCATATTTATGACAATTGTAGTGTCCCAGGAATCATGTGGTCACCTTTTGCGACCTGACAAGCAAAGTCCATGGGAAAGCCAGATTCACGTAACAACCGGGTTACTAATTTAACAACTGCAGTGATTCACTTAACAAACATGGTGAGAAAAGTTGTAAAATAGAGCAAAACTCACTAACAAATTTCTCACTCAGCAACATAAATGGTGGACTCAATTGTGGTGGTAAGTCAAGGACTACCTGTACCTCTTTTTTCCTTAGTGACCCCGTAATTTATTTTATTCATTAATTTGGATCACTGATACCTGAACTGTGAACTTAAAATTTTGAAGCAGTTTATAATCTAAATCAGTGGCCCCCAACCTTTTTTGAACCAGGGACCGGTTTCACGATTATTTATTCTTCCACGGACCGGTACCTGAGTAACGCGAGACTCCACCGCCATCGGGACTGCTCTTCATTCGAAGCCGCCGCCCCGCTTTGACGAAACTAAGGCACGGGCACCCAAACGCCACTTTCCAACCGAAAACCCAGAAGCAACCGAAAACCTGGAAGCGCCGTCGAAACAAGATGGCGGCGCACAAACTTTGTGGCCCAGTAAAAAGTGATCCACGGACCGGTACCGGTCTAGGGACCGGTGGTTGGGGACCCCTGATCTAAATATAATGCATTAGGGCATACACATTACTAAGGAAGGCTGAAAGCATACACATGTTTTCTCCTAGGCCTCCACCTTCAATGGCCAGTTGGTTTCTAAATCTTGGGAATCCAGTAAGTTTCAAAAGAACTTTTTAGAAGCTTTAGAAGATGTTAGCCTGAAATGGCTACTAGGGAAGCCCCAATTTAGACTTAGTAGTTATTTATACTACTAACTGTCTCTCACAGGTAATTGCCAGATTGATGAAGATCCAAGGAGGATTTGGTAATCTTCCTGCAGATTATATGATGCCTTGCCTGGAGGCTTACAAAAACAAGTATGCAATTCAGTGGTGGGATTCAAATTTTTTTACCACAGGTTCTGTGGGTGTGGCTTGGCAGGGGAAGGATACTGTAAAATCATCAGTCAGAGGTGGTATTTCCCGGTTCGTCGAACTACTCAAAACTTCCACTACCAGTTCTTCAGAACTGGTCAGAACTTGCTGAATACCATCTCTGATGTAACTGATCATTAGCTAACTTCCAAGTATTGGTTGATTGGCATTTCCCTGTCCTCCACAGTTGGTCAAAAAGTGTTAGCCAACACTGATTGGCTGATGGATTGTATGCTTGTAAACATGTTGTGTTCATCTTGGCTTTCAAAAATAGATGGAGGAGAACAACCTGAAGAACCTCAAGAACCTATAAACTGCAATTAGAGATTTTGGGTAGAGAAAGTCTGGCCAGCTGGAATTTCCCAGGGGTTCTGGTTCTACTGAGAAGCGCAATCATTACCCAAGGAGCAGGATATTTCAAATCTACATGCAATTCTAAGATGCTCCTACTATCCCTCAGATAATTTACATTCAATATATGTATATGTGACTTCCTATTTCCTCTCTGTACAGATTTTTGTTTTTGCTTTATTTTGTACCACCTTGGTGGAATGGCTAAGGTTTTGGCGCATGACTTGGAACACCTCGGTTTAATTCTACTCTCACACGGGGAAGCCCACAAGATGACATTGGGATAAGTAACTGCCTCTCAACACAATCTATCCCCTAGAGTTGTAGGAAAATTTGGAGGAAAAAAGCGATAAATTCTGCTTTGAACTACTGAAAGAAAAGTGGGATATAATCCAAGCAGACAAATTCCTTTTAAAAAGGCAACTCATTTGTAAAAAGTTCAAAATGCCACTGTCCACTTAATAGTAGATGAGTACAAAGCCACAGTGTGCCCATTACTCTATTTTTTTTTAATTCTCCGCATTTGAAGAAGGGTCTGCAAAAATGTTGCCATTTACCTCCTGTGGAATTTGGAATTTTTTCACCACTCCAAGCTCATAATACATTTGAATGCCACATTTTACAAGGTCAAGTTCAGTCCATTCGAAATCAGAAAAGTGAAAGGCGTAGATTTCACATTCTTCTGGATCTGGAAGCATTTCTTTCTGGGGGCAAAAAACAAGTTTAGATTAGTTTAGTTTAGATCCCAGAGTGGAAGCGATAAGGCTTTGCTCTCTGAACTGCCATAAAAATAGTGGCTATGCTTGCATCTAATGCTACTTAATGAGTTTGCAAATAATGCAATGACTGAAATGCACCAAACTAAACTTAGTTCAAATAGACTTCTGTTCAACTCCTGTCCTGCAAAACAGCTTTGCCAGCATTTAATCTTACTATTCCAAGATCTTGATTTGCTAATGTTTGCAAAAATGGAATTGCAGTTTATGTAAGCTTTTGTTAATTAACCAGAGCTTGTGATCAATGATATGGTCAGACAGGAAGACAACTCATAGCTAGTTTTTTGGTCTGGATTTGTGTTGCATTTAAATAACTGTCTTGCCTGTTTCCGGATGTTTGTTTTCCTACCATTCCATCTCTAGTGTGTCATATGTTTGCATATGATTGTCCATTCCTGCAATGAGCCAGGACCAATATTTGTATTCTATGACTACTATGGACAAATGAGGTCAGTGTTTTCCTCAGTAATGTGTTTGCTTTTCTAAAAATGTGGAATATTTTTTTCTGTCACCATATTAATGCTAAATCTATATTGCCTGAGGTGAGCTGAGCTTCTTGATTCATGCGAAACATATCAATAAGTGAAATTGGAAAGTTCTCTTAGAGGAAACACTTTGCTGAAATTAATACTTTTTGCAAACAATTTTCATTATTTCGATAAAACCTCATGATTGAAATAGTGAGGTGAGTTTTCATTAAAGTCTAGAAAAATGTCTGTGATGAATAGGGTCAATCAATTTTTTTTGCCTTGTATCGTCTTTGTTTAATAAATTATAAATCAAATAATAACAATTGATATATACTTAGCTGAAGCACACTTTATATGTATCGAAGGAGACATATCAGGAAAGACAAACATCTAGGACAACCCTCTGCACAAAGAAGGCATCCTTATTTCATCCTGGATAGATGGTTGCCCAATCTTTTCTTGGAAACCTCCAGTGAGAGAGCACCCATAATTCCAGGAAGCGAGCTGTTCCACTGAGTAAATAAATTTCTCCTTGGCTCCAGGTTGGATTTCCCTTTGTCTAGTTTCCAACCATTGCTTTTTGCCCTGCCCTTAGGGCTAGGACCATAGGACATCATTATCTGCTTATGTAATATTCTCCTATGTAATGTGCAACCGAATAAAGGTTTCCCAGTTTAGATCCATAATCTTTAAAAGAAGGGCATGATACCACAATAAGGCATTCACAAAAACTGATACTCACTAGAAGTTCCATCAGTTCATCCTCTTCACATTGGTTCACCTCTTTGCCAAGCCTCTCTCTGGTTGGCTGTGGAAAAACACAAGCATGTTGAAGTTATGAGCATACAAGATGTATGTATTTTGCAATCTAAAGCAGCAGATGAATAAAACCTGCAACCTTCCAGTACTATCAACATATCTGACAATTTAATGATTTTCAAAACACACACACACACAATGCTTGTTATCTAATGGTGACAGATCTTATCTTGTAGCAAACTTTGTAGCACTCAAGATCCAAATAGTTCTCAATCCTTTAACAGTTAGAATAGAATAGAATAACAGAGTTGGAAGGGACTTTGGAGGTCTTCTAGTCCAACCCCCTGCTTAGGCAGGAAACCCTACACCACTTCAGACAAATGGTTGTCCAATCTCTTTTTAAAAACTTCCAGTGTTGGAGCATTCACAACTTCTGGAGGCAAGTTGTTCCACTGTTCTGCCAGGACATTTCTTCTTAGTTCTAGTTTGCTTCTCTCCTTGATTAGTTTCCCATCTATTGCTTTTTGTCCTGCCCTCAGGTGCTTTGGAGAATAGCTTGACTCCCTCTTCTTTGTGGCAACCCTTGAGATATCGGAATACTGCTATCATATCACCCCTAGTTCTTCTCTTCATTAAACTAGACATATCCAATTCCAGCAACAGTTCTTTTTATGTTTTAGCCACCAGTCCCCTAATCATCTTTGTTTCTCTTCTCTGCATTTTTTCTAGTGTCTCAACATCTTTTTTACATTGTAGAGACCAAAACTGGATGCAGTATTCCAAGTGTGGCTTTACCAGGCATTATAAAGTGGTATTAACACTTCATGTGTTCTTGATTTTCTCTCTCTCTGTTAATACAGCCTACAACCATACTGGCTTTTTTGGTAGCTGCAGCACACTGCTGGCTCATATTTAAATGGTTGTCCACGAGGACTCCAAGATCCCTCTTACAGTTGAAACAGAATTTACCAAGAAATAAGGAAATAGAGTGAATTAGAACAGAGCCAAATCTTTAAAAGTCATACCAAGAGCTCTTGAAGTTCCTCCTGGTCACATCGTACATGATAAAGCACCATATCCTGTGCAATGTCCTTTCTATTCTCCAATTTATTCATCTTATCATAAGTATCAGTGTTGAGGACAGACCACCCCAGAAACTGTGTTAAGGACTTGAAAAACAAAACAAAGATATTTTATTACTAAACAGGATTTTTTTTCTCTGACCATTTCTTGTTCTCTGAACTTTCAATTATTATTATTATTATTATTATTATTATTATTATTATTATTATTATTATTATTGTTGTTGTTGTTGTTGTTGTTGTTGTTGTTGTTGTTGTTGTTGTTGTTGTTGTTTTATGGGTTTGAATATGACCACTTTCCTTTTCATGTGTAAATGAAGTGCTCAAGGTGATGCCAGAGAATAACAAATTAAAAAAAAACCTAGCAGTAATATCAAATAATTTTTTGGATAGCAGGATTGATGATACTGTTCTGTTCAGTCATAATCTGTTAATAAAGTTGACTGTGTAAACCCAATAACTCATCCAGGAAGTTATGGGACTATTTCTTTGATAAGGAGTCCCAAATAGAATTTAAGCTCAAAATGAAAACAAATTACATATGAGGCAAAAAAACAGAAAGATAAGAGGAAACAGGAAGGATGAGAGTTTAGATAAGTGAAAGATATCAGGATAATAGAAAAGAAAAGCTTTTTTCCAAATTCGCATCCTGTAAATGTGTTTGAGGACATTTAGAGGATTATAACTTCCAAAATTCCTCAGAATATGGCCAATGGCCAGTTCAATATTAATATAACATTATAATATTATATTTATAATATAAAGAAAGAAGTGGGACACACACAAAAAAATATCTACAAAGGAGATGTATATTAGGAATAATATGAAACCACTATTTATAATATTATTAATTTTAATCTTATTCACTAGATGTTCTCAGCCCAATGTTTCTTTATGTGCTATATGAGGTTAAAACTCAAGAAATGGATCTGTGCTGAATGGGTTGGTTTATTCTGTTTGTCACACTGGAAGTTAAATTAGCCATTGCAGAGTTATATATGTAATCGGGAAACACACATTATATTTTTTCATATCCATTAATTATGCCTACCTCCATTAGTGTTTCATCCTGTTCATCAAAGGGCTTCCCATCTTTTCTATTGTAAAATGTAGCAACACCTACAATTTCTTCTTTTTTGTTGACGATTGGCATTGAGAGAACATTTTTGATGATCCATCCTGATTCATCAACAGGACCTTTCTTAAAACACCAACATGTCAGTATAAAACAGAGGTAGGGCTAACCTGCGGATCTAGCAATAATAAAAACTATTTATATGATGCAAATCTGTTACTAAAACAAATGTGTGCAATATTTTATTTTTAATATGATTTTTACAGAAATAAGACAAATTGATTTACTCTAGATGATTTGCTCTTTAATCTGAAGACTGACTATATGTTAGTAAGGAGCGCAGAGGCCCCACGTGGTTAAGATGCTGGATTGGAGTTTAGCAAGCCCATCTTTAGGACTCAAGTGCTGTTGAGTGATGAGGTGAACTCCCATCATTCACTCCAGCTCTTTGTCACGGACATGAAAGAAGCCCCACATGATGTCACCGTCTAATCCTTTCGACCTGGAAACATTTTAAACTGTGTTTCTAACATGAATTGGGGGGTGGGGGGGAGAAGGGAAACCATGTTAGTTGACCAAAATAGGTAAAAGCTATAGCCCATAGTTCAAAAGATTTCAAGAACATCCGGTTGTCAAATTCATATAGACAGTCCCTTTGCCAGATGTTGGGAAGCACCCAGCCTGGCAGAGAGGAGGAAATCAAGCACAAAATTAGCCTGGAGTCATTGCACGACTTCAAAAAGTCTAGGACTAACCCAGGGGTGGGATTCAAATTTCTTAACAAACGGTTCTGTGGGCATGGCCTAATTTGTGGGTGTGGCTTGGTGGTCATGTGACTGGCTGGGCATGGCTTGTATGTAAATATTATAAATATTTATGTAAATATTGAATTTTTTATTAAAAAAGAGAGCGATTTTTACCCCAAAGCAGGCAAAGCAGGCAGGCAGATTGAGTTGCTCACAGAATCACAGATTAATTTAGAGATCTATCTATCCATAACTGGCTACTTGAGTCTGTCACATAAAATTTGCTAGCAAGCAAACTCATAAAATTAACTCACAACACACCACGTATGTAAATACTGAATTTTTTATTTTGTTAAAAAAACAACTTTTACCCAAAAGCAGGCAAACCAGGCAGGCAGATTGAGTTGCTCACAGAATCACAGATTCACTTAGAGATCTATCTATCTGCAATCGGCTACCTGAGTCTGCACTGAAAAGCTTCAGTCCTAAGGAAGGTTCAGCTCTACTTTTAGATTATCTAGAAAGCAAGAAATCCAAGGATTTCCTTCTTTCTAGCTAATCTAAATCTCCCAGCAGAGCAGAATAGCTGATGGTTGAGGAAAAAAAGGGAAAAATAGAACTTACCAAACCAGGCAAGTTGGATGGCTCACATACCAGGTAAGGAGTGAGTGGGTGGGGAGGGAAGGGGCCAGCCAATGGAGCAATTTGCTGGTTCTCCAAACTGCGAACAATCATAACATGCATGTGTGCAGCATTTGCAAGAAATCATCAGCTGTGCCACCTGGACAGCTGACAAGCACTGCGCCCAGGTGCACAGCATTTGAAAATCCTCTTGTTTCCTGCTTTTTCAACCTCAGCTGTGCTGCGCAAAGTAGCGGAGGAGGGAAAAGCAGGGAATAAAGGACAGCCTAGAGCCCAGGCAGGCAGGTGGGCCAAACACTGAATCAATTCAGTGTCAGCTGCTCTTCACAGCTATCGGTTCTATAGAACTGGGCCAAACCAGTAGCATCCCACCACTGGACTAACCCTCCCTAAATTCTTTGTAACTTTGTCTAATTGTCCCCAGGCCAGACTGTGTTATAGGCACAACGTAATAAAATAGCTTGAACTCTGTTCTTTGTTCACACCTGGCACCAGCAGAACAAATATAAAACTCTTATGAACAGGCTTACAATACCTGAAATGTAAACATTTCATCTGCTGCTATGTTCATAATATTACAAATCTGAAAAATTGCAGAAAAAAATATGTCAATATATATTTTGCTATTTTGAAAATTAAATAAAAACTAAAAGTACATATGATTGACATCTTGTGGCTGTGATCCAAGAATTTATACATATTTCTTTTTTTAAAATTCAGACCATCCTCACACCATGAGTGGCTTTTGAAACTTCTCTTTGATTCAAATATAGTTCCTATTTCGGAAAATAAGCCCAGGTTATCCATGAAGAATTTATCACATAGATCTTTAGTCCTTAGCCAAAGTACTCTTGAGTTATGCAAAGAGGTCAACATAAACACTTACAAAACCAGTTTCTGCTACATAAGTAGGGAGGCCACTACTCAGTGCCCAGTGATCTTCCTTGGGATTTCTAAATAAATTAAAAAAAATGAAATTGAAAAATTAGGCTTGGATAGAAAAAGAATGGGTTCTATGCAAAGATGCTATATATTACTTCTTCCTTCCTTTTACTCTATGCAGAGGCGTCAAACTTGACTTCATTGACAGCCGCATGAGGGCTGTGTTTGACCTCGGGGGTGGGGTGGGTGTTGCCAGCTTGACATCACTTGTGTCAGGGGCTCCTGTGGCGGCCTGAGCACTCTGCCAGTGAAAACAGGCTCCTGAGCTCTGTTTTCGGCTGTGATGGCCTCCTGTAACCCTCTGCCAATGAAATGGAGCTTAATTTTGCTGGCAGAGGCACTGCGACCTGGTCCTTCACTGTTTCCAGGGCGGCCCTGTGGGCGAGATTTAAGCATCCCGCAGGATGGATCTGGCCTGCGGGCCTTGAGTTTGACACCCCTGCTCTACAGTTACATTGGAGTGTTCCAGCAATAGATACATTTTCAGCTTAATTTTCTTCATTGATACTTTTACAATATCTATATTTATCTTAACTTACATGGTAGACTTTTTATTAGCTACAGATTCATTATAAAACCTGTGCTTGAATTCATACATGCACGCACACACACACACACACACACACACACAAACACATAAAGAACCTCATTTCACACCAAAATGAGAGAGGCAGTGTATCACTTATTCTCATAAAAAGGTGTAAAACATATTAGGTTGAGAGTTAATTATCTTTATAAGTGAGTGAATATCTGAGCTCAGTGACAACACTCCAGTTCTTTCTTCTCAGCTTGAGGCTCTCCAGATGGTAAAGACAATAACTCTAGAAATTCCCAAATAATGCTCAATTAATTAGGCTAATTGGAAATACAATGTCAATATATCTGAGGGGCATCATGGAGAGGGTGGTACTCACAACCATGCCCTGATTTATTTATTTTTACTCTTTATTAAAAAATGATCTCGTATTTTGTAGAATCATGGTTAGATAGTATCATTGAGGCAATGAACATGAATTTGGACAAACTCCAAGAGACAGTGGAGGACGGTGGGGAGGGGCTGTCCATGGGTTGGCAAAGAGTCTGACTAGGCAACAACATTCTGTAGACTAGATTGAAGGAATTGATTGCATACAACTTTGTATCAATGCCGCCCCTGCAATTATTTTACTTTACTTACGGGATAACTTTAATTTCTTCCTTTCCATGTAAAATATAATCAATGACCTTATAAAAGGCAATTTCCTTCAAAAAAAAAACACAGAAACCAGAGTTGACATTCATAACAGGAGAGCCAATAGGGAAAGATATTACTGTTAATCTTCTCATTACTCCTTATCACCCATCCCCTCCCACTTGTGATTGTAGGACTGTAACTTTGTCGCTTGTATCCTTACGATTTATATTGACTGTTTCCTAGTATGATTTGATTGCTGATCGTACCCTATGACTTCATTAAGCGTTGTATGTTATGATTCTTTATTCTTAACGAATGTATCTTTTCTTTATGTATACTGAGAGTATTTACATCAAGACAAATTCCTTGTATGTCCAATCACACTTCGCCAATAAAGTATTCTATTCTATTCTATTCTATTCTATTCTATTCTATTCTATTCTATTCTATATCTTAGCTGGTTAGTAACTTACTCTGCCATCTGGAGTTCGAGGCCCTGAATAAGGTGGAACTTCACCCATTAGTACTGGCCACAAGTCAAAGAATTCCTAGAAAGTGAAATAAAGGTTATAAGAAAAATACATTTTAAAAAGTAGAACTGGTCCTAATATACTTTTTTTAAGTTGGGAGAAATATCTTTTCTAAACAGATATTCTTTGTGAAACTATTTTTGAATATTTCATCATTTTTCCCTTGCTGAAATCCAAGTAACTCAAGTAAATTCTGAAATTTAAGTACACGAAGTTTGCGTACGAAAACCCCCAACTTTCATCCCTATTATTTCCAGTGGAAAAGATGAGCTGTTGCCATTGGCACAGAAATAATAAATTTAACCAAATTAACCAATAAACTGATACAAAATTGGGAAAACATTCCAAATAAATTGTTTGATCTGCACAATTCTATAGGAGAATGTGGCAGGAAAATGCTGTATTTCAATGACTGGGCACATAATTTGTGTATGCAGAAAGGCCAATTTGTGAAACTAAATATGGGATCCTTGGTACTCTTTGAGCTTGATTGATCTGGCATTGATGACATTACTTAGTTTGGTAATGAAATGTCTGCAAGAAAACCACCAAACTAAGAGAGTACCAAGGACCCCACAGTTCAACCCAGAGCTATAAGTATTGTCTTCTATCAAAACGAAATATGTTAGGGGAATATTTTGAAGAATAGCAGATAATAGCACTGTAAATGATGCAGTATTTTGTTTGTTTCATTCTGATTTTGCTGCACAAACATTTTGATGTAAATGAAAGAGGACATGAAAACTTGTGGAGCTGAAATAGACAAGCTTACGTTGAGCTACACTTAGGAACAATTTACCTTTTGCTTACACATGTCCAGGAGACCTACTGAATACCTGTCACAATTCAAATATGCTCTCACTGTGTAAAAAGATTTGTGGAATTGTCTTTCGATGTCAGTCAGTTCCTCAAATACTTTATTGGCTGACCACAGTAAAACCTGCAGAAGAACAAAGCCAGTGAGATAAATTGCCTAGACAGTCTACTGAATTCAGAAGCACCATTTCTGATTTCTCTTTCTTTCTGTCTTAATAAAAAATAGATCTCATGGACAAAGTCAGGCCAGGCTTCATACACAATTTATTATATAAATTGCATTAAATATTAAAAATCATTGTCATTTTATTTTAAACACTTCCTTACTCATTTGATGTGCGATATTTGAACAATCCTAAGGATAATAATTTTCAATGGGAAAAAATAGTGATTACACGATGATATACATAAGTGTGTGGGTGGATGTTTGAGTGTACATATCTGTGTGTGTGTAAGAAAGAGAAAGAGAATGGCTGTATACAAGACTACTATGTGTTGTATGTGTTTGATGATGATTGCATATGGATATGTCTATGTGAGGGTGTTTGGGGATGTATGAATATGATTTTGGTACACCACCAATCAAACTGGAAGATTCCAATGGTCACACAATAGGATGATAGTAGAGAAAATAGCAGTGCAGTGGTGCCTTGGTACTCAATTATTGTGAAACTCATCAAATTCAGTACTCAAAGCATTTTGACCCATAAATATTGTTCTGGTACTCATAATTTGTATGGTACTCAACATCCAAGCTAGAATTTGTTGATGTTGGCTACCTTGGGACTCATTACATTATTCCTTATGGGAAAAATGTGTTTGGTACCCGTTGTTTTTGGTACTCGTTGTACCTCTCGTAACCAATTAGTGACGAGAAACAAAATACCACTGTATAGAGATGAAAATAGAAAAGGTGGGTAATAATCAACAAAACCTGAGACTTTATGAGTGGAACTGAGAAGTACCTAAGATACTTATAGAAAATCATTTAAATTTCCAAATCATGACCAAATATTTAAGATTCTGAATTGTCAAGCACTGAAGCCATTTCCTTCTCAGCATGTACCATGTAATGCACAAAGAAAACCATAAATAACTAAGCTTTCTTTATCCCTCTTGCTGAACTGGATTGGGCAAATAGTGTGAACAATATCCTTTCTGCTGCAAAATTGTTTCAGTTGCTTCAAGCAGTATATACTTTCTATTCAGTATCTGTCTAAAATGGTAAATACTTTGAGTAAATACTGAATACTGTAGTTATCTTAAAAATGTTCCAAAGATCATATTAAAAAAAACGTCAAAAATGGTCCAGCAGAACATTGTTCAAATATTTGTCTTTGGATTTCTGATCATGGACTGAAATAAATTATGACTGACATTTGTTTTCTATAATGTGAAAAGGAAGTAACCAAGAATAATCAAATTGTTAAGGGAGTATCAGAAAAGTTTACTTAGTCCAGAGAAAATAGAAGGTATGAGAAAGACATCAATATAAACCTGCCTTGATTTTAATTTCTGTGCCTGTAAAATACAATAGCTTTTAAACTCATTGGTTTTTAATACTCATACAAATGCTGAGGATACCAGATGGCATATTGTCTGGTGGTGGCTCATTTTCCATCCAGTTTCTGAAAATATTCATATCCCACACTATTTTTTTTAAATTGCAATTGACCTTTGTCTACTGTTCTAATGCACTCTAATACTGTTATAATGCACTCTAGTATTTGAGGGGCTCCTACAAATATGAGGGGGTCAACCTATTTTCCAAAGCACCAAAAGGCAAGACACGAAACAATGGATAGAAACTAATCTAGGAGAGAAATGAACTGTAGAGAAATGTCCTAGTGGTGAGAACAATCAACCAATGGAATGGCTTGCCTTCAAAAGTTGTGAGTGCTCCATCACTGGAGGCTTTCAAAAAGTGACTGGACAACCATTTATCTGAAATGGTATAGGGTCTTCTGCTTGAGCAAGGGGTTAGACTAGAAGACCTCCAAGGTCCCTTCCAATTCTATTATTTGATGTCCTATGTTCCTCAATTCTGTGTAGAGAACTGAACCATTCCAGTTTTTGAAACGAAGCAGAGAGAAAAGGCCAAGAGCCAAGAAATATAAGAAGGCAGAAAAGGTTTGACCAGTTTGGGTTTCGATAAGGTTTGTTCCAATTCTGTTCTGGTTTTGTCACCTTTCTATGACCCTCAAGACATACAGTCAGTAATTTCTGAAAGCCCTTTGACAGGAGATGTTCTCGTCAAAACAAAACAGTCCTGGGTCACAGGCACATTTTGAGGATTGGTTAAAAATGTGGTGCCTTTTACACACCCATACATGTGCACGCACCGACACCAACAGGTAGGTTTAGAGATAGCTGAGAAATTCAGAGAAATTTCCTCACCTGGCCTTTTCGTGTTTCACAATTATGAAGGTAGCTCAGATGATAAATTTTCAGGTTCAAGGAGGCAAAATTGAGATACTTCAGGAACAGCTGAGACATTAAAAAAAAACTTTGCTCAGTTACATAAGATACGGCAATGCAGTTATATTTAAATATGGATATTGGGAACTAGAGAAGGTCTCAGAAGATGCTTTCCCAGTACTTACATGTTCATCTGCACTGTTGAAAAAAGGACCTCCAATCTTATTCACTGCCATGATCACAGCAATCACATCTTTGCCATTCATTACTGGCGTGGCAAGAATGTTCTTTGTAGTAGACTCAGTGAGTTCATCAACAAATGTACTAAACTGTTGGCACTGTTTAAAAGAAGAAGAAATCAGAACACTTAGCATCTAACCTAACAGCCTAATCCTTTTTCATCCTTTTTTCTCTATACAATAATATAAAAATCATATCTGATTTTTTTCTGTGTTCCAAAAGTATCTTGGAATGACTTCTAAAATCCCATTAAAAACAGTGTTGTCATGTTAGGTAGGTTGTCCTCTGGAGGTGCAATGACAGGGAGACATCAACATGCAGGTCACACTGAATGGGAGGACTTTTTATCTAAATTTGGAACTGATCTGCAGCAAAGCTATGTTCATCCTGGGCAAAAAACCTTGTTTGAGATTTTACAATGATTCTTTTTAAAAAAAAAAAGTTTTTATGTTTTAAGACAAACATATACAAACAAAACAATGGAGATTTTACAATGATTCTTAAGTATCTGAGTCCAGCATTGCCTCTCCGTGGACTCACAATCTGTCTCCTTTCATTTGCAGATTATATATTTGCCAGTAAGGTTCTACTTGCTCTGTCCTTCAAAGTAAAAAGTCCCCACTTCACTCAGCTGGATGCCATAGAGATCGGCTGGAAATTAAATATGATAAATTCTCCAAGGAAAATGTGGAAGCTGCTATCTTAACATATCTAGAGGGCATTTATCTTGGGAAGGGTAAATTACACAATGGAGGCTATTTAAAATGTCACACCTCAGGGAAAGGAGAATCAAGCTGGTTTTAATTCCACGTGGAAGGGACTATTTGTTTACCTTATCTACTGTATCCTACCTACGAGTCTATGATGAGCAAATGACCTGGTTATGAAAGCATACTTAACAATGAACTAATCCCAGCAGAAACCATTTACAGACGGCAGGGATTTGAAATTAATAATACTGACTTGTGTGTGTGTGTGTGTGTGTGTGTGCAAGATATGATAGGACACAATCTGGATTTTAAGACTGGGAAGAAGTGTAATATATTTGTGCCATATGGCACAAACATTTGTCGTCTGGGAGCGAATACAAGGAATCCTTAACTTATTATCACAATTGAGCCCGAAATTTCAGTTGTGAGACAATTTGTTAAGTGAATTTTGCTCTATTTTACAACCTTCCTTGCCACAGTTGTTAAGTGAATCGCTGCAGTTGTTAAGCTACCAACACAGTTGTTAAGTGAAACTGGCTTCCCCATTGACTTGGCTTGTCAGAAGGTCGCAAAAGGTAATCACATGACCCCTGGGACACTTGCAACCATGAATCAGTTGCCAGGTGCCTGAATTTTGATCATAAGTACATGGAGATGCTGCCACGGTCATAAGTGTGAAAAGTGCTGAAAACTTCTTCAGTGCTGTTGTAACTTCAAATGGTCATTAAATGAACTGTTTTAAGTTGAGGACTACCTGCACTTTTGTTTAACAATCAGACCCACATGTGTGGAGTTCAAAGAAGCTACTTTATTGTTGTATGTTTATTCTACAGGAATCTCCCCAGACTGGTACTTTCCCCTGGGAAAGACTAGCTAAGGTTCAATGGCATTCAGGATGGAGTGAGGGGATCAGACCTTGCCTCTCGGGTTTACCTAAGGATTCCACGCTAATTTCTCCCTTGGGTCCTCTTCCCAACTGGGATGGTCGTTCTCCAACAATTTTCCACTCAGGTACTTCCCTGAAGGCACTATTCCTAGACTGCCACAACACTTTTGTTAACTCCAGTCCATTGTCCTTGGTTAACCAAGTTAATTTACTTCCAGATCAGCTGCAAGACAGCACATGGAAATGTTCTAGTTTCTAACTTGAGAGGCTGATGTTCTGAGGAGCTTAAGTGCAGGTGAGTCATTTTCCATTGTCAGGAATTTCCATTTCTCTCTCTTAGGATCCTCCCCTTCCACCCTCATTTAGGAGTATCTGTTTCTTTTTTTAGCAGGGAGATGGGCCCTGACAGCTTGTTGGCTCCCCTCTCTTAGCAACAGTCGTGTTTACCCAATGAATGGCAACAGTAGGGACACAGTGTTCTCCAGATGATTAGCTAGAAGGACCATTGATTGGATCTCAACACTTCAAGGTCAACGGTAGTGTGAGCAAACCTAGTTAGCTTCAACCTGTTTCTTGGAGAGTGAAGCTAATAACAGTGTGGAAGTGCTTTTGAAATGAAAACAATTGCTATCTTGTAATGTAGTCACACCCTTCTCACTTGAAAAACTTTTCTTAAGCAAATTGGTGTGAGCAAATTACATTTGAAAATCCTTTGAATATTACTGTTCAATGGTGACTAAAATATCTACATTCTTTGAAAAGAGCCCTGTATTATTGGACTAAACAACCATCTACTTCAATGTCTGACTACTAATAGGAGAAGAGCAATCCCCTGTCCATGCTTCCAAACAACCAGCATCAGGAGGCATGTTCCTTCTTGTGCACCAATCATACTTCACTAATTCAGAATCTCTTAAGGATGCCTTCCAATTTCTGCAATTGTTCAAAATTATTTGATGATACAACTTTCAGTTTGGTCGCTTGAAACAAGATCGTTCTGATGATGTTTCAATGACCAAGGAAAGGAGATGTTCACCCATAGGAGTTCAGTTAGATCATGATGAGCTGGTTTCACTCAACCTACTTCTCCTGATAGTTGAGGGATGGGAGTAAAGTAGGAAGTTTGTATATGCATTTGCAGCAAAAAGTCACTTTGGGCTGGTATTAAGAAGGTAGGTATAGAACTGATACCTTGCAAGAAACTAAAATGCTATGGGATCTCCTGAAGAGCTCATGTGGTCTTGAATATATAATGAATAGCCAGTGCTGTGAATCACTCTTCCTAGGTTCAACCTAAGAATCATTATGTGAGATGAGCAGCTATATAAATGTGATGAATATATATTTAAAATAACTTTATGTTAATGTCACAATTCTCTAAGAAAAGTCATCCATTGTGCAAGAGAAGCTCAAAAGATGCTAAACCTCCCATCAATGGACATACCAGTTTAGAATTAGAGTTGATAGCTTTAACCTCCATATCATCCAGAGGTGGTATTCAGCAAGTTCTGACCAGTTCTGGAGGACCGGTTGAGGAAATTTTGAGTAGAATTGGCAAATACCACCTCTGACTGGCCCCACCCCCATCTATTCTCTGGCTCCCAAGTCCCAGATGGGTCTTCTTTTATTGCTTTGCATAGGAGAGTGCAGCTGGAAAGCAGGTTAGTGGGGTGGGGAGGGAATGGGATTTTGCAGTAAACTTCCCCCTGAAATGGGGTGGGAATGGTGATTTTATAGTATCTTTCCCCTGCCACACCCACCAAGTCACACTCACCAAGCCATGCCACACCCACCAAGCCATGCCCACAGAACTGATAGGAAAAAATTTTGAATCCCTCCACTGATATCATCCCTATAGACATATCCATATTTTCTCCAATTTGTCAGATATAACCCCCTCACTCCAAGCCCGCATAGCAGAAATAGTCAACTGAATAGCCATGGCATTGGAAAAGGAGGTATGGGGAGGGAAAGAAGAGGGTGGGGTAATCGCCATTGGACAGTCAAGAAGAATCCTCAAAGAATATACTGGAGGAAAAATGCAAAGTGGTAGAAACAAGGATCAAACCAGTGGTTTGGAAGCACATTCCACATGTACAGAATAACAAAATGCTAGTAGCAGTCTAGCCAGAAACATACAGACCAGAGAAGGAAATTTAAAATGAATGAAGAGATTGAAAGGAAAATAAAGGAACACCCCCCAAAAAAATAACATTACAAAGAGAATGAATAAGAGAACTTAATCTCTAGAGGAAAAGGAGCCAACAAAGAGACCTTTGCTGTGCTAAACCACAACAAGAGAATGGAAAAATAGATGAACACACAAGGAATGTAAACACAATTATTCTGTTTTTCTTATTGTTCCTAGGTTTGTAAAAGGCTTCTTATGCTACAACTCATGACGTGCAACAAATCTTTGATTTAAAGAGCTGTTGTTCTTGCTCTATCTAGGCACATCAGGTAGAAAAATAGGTACACAGCCAACCCCACTTCCCCATAATAAACAAGCCTCAACAGCGGTACCTTGGTACTCATCATTAATTGGTTCTGGGAAGCATGATGGGCGCCAAAAACAGTGGGTACCAAACCAAAATTTTCCCATAAGGAATAATGTAGTGAGTCATAAGGCAACCGACACCAACAAAATGTTCATGTTAAAATGCATTGAGTACCAAATTCAATGAGTTTTAAAGCAACTAAGTACCAAGGTACCACTGTATTATATTTACTGTTTTCTTCTACTAAGAACACGAGCAGACTGTGCTGGATCAGACCAAAGGTCTATTCAACATTTTGAGTTTGCCAGGCAGATGAATCCAGGAAACCAAGTTCATGACAAAAGGACAATTATCCCTTCTACTGTTGCTTTTAACCAATGGAAGTTAGGCTATGCTGCCTTCAATTCTGGGGGTGATATCCAGTCAACAAGAGTTTTGTCCTTTGAATGTCCAATCCCATGTGACTGTCTGCTCTTCCTTTGAGATATTTTGAAGAAGCGGATTCCTTAATTTAACAAAAAGCTGTCTGATGTCCTTAATTACTTCTGAATCTCTTACATTTTAAGTCATTGGAACAACTTGCTTCCAGAAGTTGTAAATACTCCATCACTGGAAATTTTAAAGAAGAGATTGGATAACCATTTGTCTGAAGTGGTGTAGAGTTTCCTGCCTAAGCAGCGGGGTTGGACTAGAAGACCTCCAAAATCCCTTCCAGCTTATTCTATTCTATTCTATTCTATTCTATTCTATTCTATTCTATTCTATTCTATTCTATTCTATTCTATTCTATTCCATTCCATTCCATTCCATTCTATTCTTCTGAGACCAGGAGAAAAACATTTTCTATTTTTAACTCACTATGAATTATTTTATATATCTCCAGCGATAGGCACTTTGATGACCTTCATAAGAATCCTGCAATCTTTTGCTTAGGGCATGCCAGTTGGGCTTAAGTAGAGGTAAAGGTGGTATTAAGTTGTCTATTTTGATCTAAAAAGGCTTTTTTTTTCAAGGGGAGCTGTATCTTCAGTATCTTCACTGTTTGAAATCAGCCAAGAGTTGGCTAGGTGCTGTTGCTGGTCCCTAAATTTATTTATTTAATTTATTTATTTGATTTGTCAATCTCTTACAACATAATAGGTATAAGTATAAGCATGAATAAGAATACAGGAAATAGGTACTAATAAATGGGGACATTAGGACAGGGATGGTAGGCATGATTGTGTACTTATGCATGCTCCTTACAGACCTCTTGGGATGGGGTGAGGTTAATAGTGGATAGTTTAAATCATAGTGAAAGAATCCCTGCCTTCTTAAAACCCTTCTGAAATATGAACACTAGTTAATTTTTATTCTTCTGCATCATTTATCAAAAACAGATAATAACCTCAAGCCTTACCTCAAGAGCATTCTGGATGTTTATGGTCTTCTTGGTCTGAGCAACATGGCCCAATACACCCGTGTCCAGTGGGAAAACAATTTCAGAGTCAGAAGTCACCAGACATTCTTCCAAAGTGCTGTTCTTATGAACGTTGAACAGCCGGCTAGCCAGCTCAGGGGTGCCATTTCGCTGCCTGTACATAAACAGACTGCACCACGCAGCGTTGATGAGAGCACTGATTCTCTTGAGGGTCTTGAAGACCACCTTCTCCATGTTGATGCTTTCCTGCATGTCTTGTATCAGCTCGAAAAGAGTTTCTGTTTCTACCGGGTCCATCCCCTCAAAACCTGTGCTATCTTCTGAGGACTGTTCACCGTTCATCTTGGGACAGGAGAAGGCTCTATCCTCCAGTTTCTTCTCGAAATACTGCTTGGCAAAATCTGGATTGCTATCCAAGAAAGTTTCGACTTCCTCTTTGTTGATGCTCATGATGGGAAATTCTGATGCTGGAGCCTTCAGGCAATGGCTGTACAGAATAACAGGGTCCCCACACATACAGTGTTTGTGTAGAGTGTGGAGATTATAATCAGCAAGGCAATTCTCCAACAACAAGCTATTGTTTTGACCAGGGTGTGCAAGTGCAGATCTTCTTAACCAAGCAGCTTAAATGACTGGTTTCAAAGCTGTTTCAAATAAGGGCGTATGTATATGTGATTATGATTTCCCCCCTCTCCTAATGGTGATAGTAGAACTGAAATAAGCTTCTTGGAGTCTAATTAAATACACACAGCTCAATTGTAATCCTTAGCCAATCAGTTTCCTATCTAATTACACCTGTTCCCAGCAAGAGTATATCTAGTTAAGAAAAATGAACTATAAATGGACTGACATAGAAATGGCCAGAAGAAGCAATTATTGTACTATGCATTTTCTCTAGAAAATGGTATTTCTTTGATGGAAGAGCTGGCTCATTTTAGGCTGGCCATGGGTTGGATTTCTAAAGGCATTCAAATACTTTATATCTTTTCCTGCTTGGATAGCAGGAAAGAGAGAAGTGCACACATCCGTTATATTACCTGAAATTAAATGATCTTGAATCAGGTGCCAAAGAAGACTGTGGGAATAAACTTTGACTTGGGTATTGGGTAATGATTGGTCTAAGACCTTATACATACATGCTTGCTTAAAGGTCACTGAGATAGTGTAAGGAAATTAAAAACAAACACTAGAAACAATCAAGCAGCTCAGACAACTGTAAACAAGTCTGTACTATATTTAATTATTGTAATCCACAATGTGACTGTACTTGCTATGCTAAAAATCTCAATAAAAGGGAGCACTGGAATTTGCTCTGGGCTCTCATCCCGAGAACACTCGCTTGTGTCTCATCTTTTCCATGAGAGACCACCACAGAAGACCTTGTTCTTTTCAATTCTGCATTAGCCAGCGCTCATATGAGCTTTAGTTCTGGACATCGCCTTCCTTGAAAAACATTGAAAAATTGTAATGTCTCCAGAGGAAAACATACTAGATGGCCAAGGATCTGGAAGGAAACTCTCACAAATAATAGAAGGCTTGGATACGTCTAGCTTGGAGAAATACAGCCTTGAGGAATGGCAATGAGGCATACAGGTATCTGCAAAGTGTGGTCAAAAAATGCCTAGAAGGGGATGGTACAGAGCTGGTATTCAGCAGGTTCTGATCAGGAGAACCGGTAGTGGAAATTTGGAGTAGTTCAGAGAACCAGTAGTGGAAAGTTTGAGTAGTTTGGAATACCACCTCTGACTGGCCCCGCCCCCATCTATTCTCTGCCTCCCAAGTCCCAGCTGATTGGCTGGCTCTTTCTTTGTTGCCCTGCACAGGAGAATGGAGCTGGAAAGCAGGTTAGTGGGGTGGGGAGGCAATGGGGATTTTGCAATATCTTTCCCCTGGAGTGGGATGGGAATGGAGATTTTGCAGTCTCCTTCCCCTGTCACATCCACCAAGCCATGCCCACCAAGCCACGCCTCACCCACCAAGCCATGCCCACAGAACCGGTAATAAATTTCTTTTAATCCCACCACTGGGTGGTGGCCATACCTGCTTTTCATATGTGACCAAAATATTTCTTTGTTTCAGTGTGTTTCGTTTCTTCATCAGCCCGTTAGATGGCACTACAGCTCAACAATTGCAATTTCAAAGGCTAATTTTACTGAGAGAAATCTCTCCTTCCAGCCTATGTTGAACACCCTGAATTAAATTAGGCTGTACAAATCACTGAATACCAAGGCATGTTAATCCTCAGCTTTGCTCAAGATTATTAAATTGGAGTTTGCACATCTTATTTAGAAAATTGAATCCCAAGAAATAGCAGAGATTCATTCAATTTGGGCCAGTTCTGCAGTAGCAATAGCAATAGCACTTAGACCTATATACTGCCCCATAGACCTATATACTGCCCCCTTTACACTACAGCACTTTCTGGGTAGTTTACAAGGTCAGCATGTTGGCCCCAACAATCTGGGTCTTCATTTTACCAACCTCAAAAGGCTGGAAGGCTGAGTCAACCTCAGTAGTTTGAAGCAAACTGGGACTGGACGCAACTAGAATAGAATAGGATCTGGAAGGGACCTTGAAGATCTTCTAGTCCAGCCCTCTGCTAAAGTAGGAGAACCTTTCAAACAAGTGACTGTCTAGTATCTTCTTAAAAACCTCCAGTGATGGAGCACCCATGATTTCTAGAGGCAAGCTGTTCCACTGGTTAATTGTCCTCACTGTTAGGAAGTATCTCCTTAATTCCCGGTTGCTTCTCTCTTTGATTAGTTTCCAACCATTATTTCTTGTCCTGCCTTCTGGTGCTTTGTAGAACAATTTGACCTCCTCTTCTTTGTGGCAGCCCCTCAAATATTGGAACTAGTTTGATCTGAATTTGGATTTCAAAAAGCTCAATCCAATTCATAACACTAAAATGCTAAACAGCTTCTGTAAAAAAAAAAAAAAAAGGTCTTAACTTCTTTAGCAAATGCCAAATAATTGAGACAAACGATAGAGACAATTGGATTCAGTAATTGTCAAGGCTCACTTCATACCAAAGGGATCATATTAATAATTAGACCACTGAGGTCAACCTAATCATAATGGAATGATAATTAAGTCTATTATGATTTGTTTCATGCATATCTTTATCACTTCTCAGCAGTGCACACTGTGAATAGTGTCGGTTTTCAGATGATCCTACAATTATTTACTGCTGTTTAGATAAAGCTCGCTACCCCTTGAATGACTCCTTTATTTTTTACTTTATTCTTTGATGACATGATTGTCAATTCTTTTTAATCAAGTCAGTTGTGGAAACTTATACTTGCAAATAATTAAGTAAAGGGCTTTAAATATTGCCTCCTTTCTCCCCACCTCCAAAACCAGCACCTCATAATAGGACCTTACTAAGGAATATTATTATCTGGAATGTTATTTCCCTGAGCACATTTTGCACAAAACTCCGGTTCTTCTTTGTGAAAATTTGGAATGGTTGTTTCACAGAGAATGGAATACCTGTGACATTTAAATAGATTCAAATGTCATTAAATCTATCCCCAATCTACACAGTTGGTTCTCGACTTAGAGTCATTCATTTAGTGACCATTTGAAGTTACAATGGCGCTGGAAAAAGTGACATGACCATTTTTCATACTTATGACCGTTGCAGCATCCTCCAGGTCATGTGATCAAAATTCAAATGCTTGGCACCTGGTTTATATTAATGATAGTTGCAATGTCCTGGGTCATACAATAAGCTTTTGTAACCTTCCAACAAAGAAAGTCAACAGCCAGATTCACTTAAAAACTATGCTACTCAAATCAAATCAAGTGTCAACTCATAAAACATATTGTATACATGTTTTATAGTTGTCAACAGAAAGGAGGGTGGAGTTTCAAAGAGCAGGCAGCAGTGTGGAATCGAAAGTACATTCCATTCATATTTTCTTCAGAGACCAATTAGATGACTGAAGCTTCTGCCCCGAAAAAATCTAATTGGAGAGCATGACTGATGACTCTTGGCTATGGACGTGTTTCGTTGGATGATACACCCAGAGGGGTGGGGGGGAAAGCAGGATCAAGGGTGACAGTGAATTACCTATCTCAGAGTCAGCTACGCCCAAGCAAATGCCGGCATGTTAACTTCTAATAAATCCATAGAAGCTTTGGGAATGTGGCTCGAGGCTCATGATTTCATTGAAATAACTGCCAGAATCCTGACATCAAGTTTATTGCAGTCAAAAACCAGAGACCAGAACATATAAAAACACTCAAGGAATATCCAGTTAAAAATTCTAGAATAAGGCAATTAATAACAGATGAAATCTATATTAAAATTACAAATTGGCATCCCACCTGTCAGTTACACATGGCCTAACTATACTATAATATCAGTCCTTAAACTGTGAGGCCCATAGTCATTCAATACTAAAATGCCAAATAGTAAGGCAAAAGGGTTTGTTACATTAGTTGTGTAAAATAGCTATGATGGATTAATCACATGCTTTTGACGAATCCCCAGCGCTGCTACGCAGAATCCAGCTACATGCGCCGTAATCATGGTCTACTAACTACTAACAACTATAGTAATTCACTTAACAACTGTGGCAAGAAAAGTCATAAATGGGGCAAAACTCACTTAAGAAATGCCTCACTTAGCAATGGAAATTTTGGGCTCAATTGCGGTAGTAAGTCAAGGATTAGCTGTATTTTTTTCTTCTTCTTTTACATGAAAGATAAAATTGGGTTTTCCTATACTAGATAATGGGAAGCACGAAGCTTCAAATTGCACTTTAAATCTGGAAGACTGAGGACTGAGACCAAATTGAGTTGGGACAATTCCCAAATTTTGAAGCTGGTTTCCAAACCATATCCCATAGTCTGTACATGATCCTAATATTATTGATCGATCAAATAACAATATTAACATTTATCTTGATAGTCCATCTAACAAACATGGCCAATGCATTATTTTAAGTTCGCATTTGATAAATCGGTGGGTTCTGACAAATGGATTGAGACAATTGCTGTCATCCTGAGATCAAGTTCAGTCATATCCATCGATATATATTTGTCCAGCGAGATGATTTTCTTTCTCCCTAATTTATATTAAATAGTTTACATTTGTGGTTGAGGATCATTCTTGTTCTATATTAGCATACTTGTAATACAGCCTCCTGATTGGTCCACCGATACTGCCTCCTGATTGGTCCAATTAACCGACTCTGATTGGCCTGTATTACTACCTTGGGATTGGTCCTTTGGACAGCGGGAGATTCAAGGGGCCGTTATTGGCCGCGAGCCGCGAGCAGCCGCTATAAAAGAGGCTGCCGCGGTTCCGCGGTTTAAGCAGATTTTGAGAACTAAATAAAGAGCTGAAAGTCACACCGATCTCGAGTCTCATTTTTCCTGCGATCTAACAATTCTCTACTGTGTTCTCAATCGTTTTCCTATCCACTATTTATCTAAATGTCAAATGTTTGATTTTTGTCTCTCTATACAAATATTAATTCCAAATGCCTTATACTCTATTTGCTCACATTTGGAAAAGAGTGAGTTTTGCTGTGATGCCTTGGTTAAAGAGTCCTGGTGATGCAGCAGTGATTAGAATGCTGTACTGCAGGCTCACTCTGCCCACAGTCTGGAGTCTGATCAAGGTTGATTCGGCCTCCCAAACATATGAGGTTCATATAAAGAGAACAATTTACAATGTTAGCGTATTGTTGGGGGCAAGAAGTGCTATTAAAAACACTTTGGAGCAGTATGTAAGTCTATATATTAGGTTTAAGTGCAATTGCTATTCAAGTGCCCAGTCCAAATGCTATTTTCACTCAGGGTAAACCTTGGGCCTGAAGGACAGCAGTAAGCTGAGAAAGCAAGACAGAAATAACAATCAAAGTAAAATTGGAAACAGGAAAGTTTTCAATGGTTGAAGCTAACAGCCCAGATCATCTCTCCAAGATAGCATGTCATTATTCTGCATTTATTTATTAAATTTCTAATCTCTGGTTCTGTCACTTAAGGCAGCTTACAACCATTAAAAATGAAAGTGCTAAAACATAGCAATGAACATTTAAAACATTAAAAGGATGCAATGAAAACCAAGACCAAGTTAAAATGAATCTAAGGAAAGCAGTACATTAATTCAACAAACCATTAAAAGTTGGACAAAATATTTTGCCATTTTGCTACGGACTGGTGGAGTAAAACCCAAACACCCCCTCCTTTGGGACAACATGCTCACTGGGGAATTCTGGGAGTTGAAGTCCACAAGTCTTAAAGTTGTCATGGTGGGACAACCTTGCTGTAAAGAGACTTATAACCTAACTCTAATTTATAAAGAAATGGTGCTATCGTATGTCCCCTGAGATAACATATAACCCTAATTAAAACAGAAAAGGAAGTTTTGACAAAGTCTCTGTCCATTTTTAGACCATGGGAATTCAGCAAATCACATGTTTCTTCACTTCAAAATCTGGCCTCCACTGGCCTCCTTAAAACCTTTTGTTGCCATGTGCCTTTTTTCCACAGCTGAAGCAGCGTTTGATCCTGATTGAAAGACTGGCTGCCTGGGGTATGAACTTCTTTAGCTATTTAAATCCACCTTCAAGAGAGTTATCATATTCAGCTTAGCTTATCCATAAGTGAGTAGGCTGTCATTTAATTGCCCTCTGGAGAGCCATGGGGACATGGCCCGGAAGGAGGTATAAGGTACCCAACTAGCTGATCCGATGCAGAACACACAATGACTGCAAATGAGTTGGATCAAGTGTATGCATTTGGCAATGCTCCTGTGTTTTCCTTTCTTCCATGTAGATCAAGGCTGTCCCCCCACAGGTCCTTCTTAGAATATTTAACTACATTGGCAAATGCCGCCGATTAGGTTAGGTGCAGTGGTGGGATTCATTTTTCTTTACTAACGGTTCTGTGGGTGTTGGTTGGTGGGTGTGGCATGGCTTGGTGAGCGTGGCTTGGTGGGCATGGCAGGGGAAGGATACTGCAAAATCTCCATTCCTTCCCCACTCCTGGGGGAAGGTTACTGCAAAATCCCATTCCCCCCTCCACCTCACTAACCTGATTTCCAGCTCCGTTCTCCTATGCAGGGCAACAAAAGAAGACCCAGCCAATCAGCTGGGACTCAGGAGGCAGAGAATAGATGGAGGCAGGGCCAGTCAGAGATGGTATTTGCCAGTTCTCTGAACTATTCAAAAAAATTATTTATTTATTTGTTTTTATTTGTCAATTGCTTACAAGACAATAGGTATAAGTAAAAACATAGTTATGAATACATGGATACATATAAGAAAAATAAAAGAAACAATAGGACAGGGGTGGTAGGCATGTTGGTGCGCTTATGTACGTCCCCTACACACCTCTTAGGAAAGGGGGGAGTTCAATAGTAGACAGTCTAAGGTTAAAGTTTTTCGGGTTTTGCGAAAAAACCACGGAGTCAGGTGGAGTATTCCAGACATTGACCACTCTGTTGCTGAAGTCGTATTTCCTGCAACAAGTTTGGTGCGATTAACCTTGAGTTTGTATCTATTGTTTGCTCTAGTGTTGTTATGGTTGAAGCTGAAGTATTCATTGACAGGTAGGACATTGCAATGTATGATTTTATATACTATACTTAGATCGGACCAAAGGCGGCGTAGTTCTAGGTTTTCTAGGTTTAGAATTTCGAGTCTGGTGGCATAAGGTATTCTGCAACGAGTAGAGGAGTGGAGAACTCTTCTTGTGAAATATTTCTGGACTTTCTCAACTGTGTTACTATCAGATACGTAATGTGGGTTCCAGACTGATGAGCTGTATTTGAGTATTGGTCTAGCAAATGTTTTGTATGCTCTAGTTAGTAGTGTAATATCACCAGAGAAAAAGCTACGTAAGATTAGGTTAACAACTCTTAACGCCTTTTTGATTATGTAGTTACAGTGGGCTCTAGCACTTAGGTCATTTGAGATGAGTACTCCAAGGTCCTTGACAGAGTTTGGATCATCAACGAGGTCTTGACTATTCAACCTGTATTTTATTTTCTGATTTGTTTTGCCAATATGTAGGACAGAGCATTTATATGTTGAGATTTGAAGTTGCCATTTGTTTGAGCATTCTGATACATAGTCAAGGTCTTTTTGAAGGGTAGCAGTATTGTCTGTGGTGTTGAATAGCTTTACGTCATCAACAAAGAGGATGCAGTTGCTCTTGATATGATCACAGAGATCATTCATGTAGAGTATGAAAAGAGTTGGTCCTAGAACACTGCCTTGGAGGACACCACTATTGACAGGTACAGAATTTGATAGGATCCTCCCAATGTTGACCATTTGTTGTCTGTTTGACAGTTACCAGTTCTCCAGAACTGGTCAGAACTTATTGAATACCACCTCTGGTAAGGTGTTCTTGGGCAAGATGCCCTCAAGAGGTTTACTTTTCCTTTCTGCTACCACTCCTTTTTTCCCATTCTTTTCTCTCTTCCACTGGATCCAAGCCACATAACTCTCTATAGGAATGTCTCCCACCTTTTTGGCTACCAGGGTCCGCTTCTGTAGGGAGAGGCTTTTCTGTGGACAGTAGGGGGTGTGGTTTTGTGTGCATCCCATTGATGGGGCTTCACTTATATGCATGGCCCAGCTGCTGGCATGCTGCAAACCAGTGCCAGTCCATGGACCAGTGACCCTGCTCTACAGGACAAAATTCTCTTTTCAACCTTGCTTCTTGGGAGACGGGAGGTGAAGAGGAAGAAAGAGCAAGAAAAAGCAATCCCTGGGAAATTTTAGAAATCTGATGGTGTGAGCCCCTGGCCCTAGTGTTTGGACCAGTTGAGGAAGGCTAGGATCAAATAAGATATTACAAGGGATGACTCTGCTATGAATCTCTTGCAGACAGGAAGCAATGAAGACAGAAGAACCTAGATGGCTATGTATCGATTAATCCACTATCTGTCAAGTGCAGGAAATCCAGAGTCAAGGCAGTTCAAATGAGTTCAGGTTTATTGCATGCGAACACTCTCTACGAGAATCTGAACTACTAATAGTCAAATCCATTTGGTGGTAGATAAGAATTCAAGGTGGGATAGACTTAGATCTCCTGTGGACATGAAGGAACTTGAGACTGATGACACACTTGACTTCTCCCTCGGGCTCAGCCTGCTCTTCTCCTATAGTATCATTTCTGATTGAAAAGTTGTATCAAGAATTTGAAGACCCACCACATCCCAGAAAAACAGGACAATGTCAATCCTATGCCCAAGAACAACTTTACAAGGCATTTTTTCTTGTAGGGAACTTTTAATACATCTCCATGCATTAAATCCCCAACAGGTTAATATAGCAAGCCAAACTTCAGTTTGATCATACCCACTTTGTGAAGAAAAGGCAGTGGGATAGGAGTGAGATTCCTTTGACTGGAATGGAATGGAATGGAATGGAATGGAATGGAATAGAATAGAATAGAATAGAATAGAATAGAATAGAATAGGAATACTTCATTGGCCAAGTGTGATTAGACACACAAGGAATTTGTCTTGGTGCCTATACTCTCAGTGTACATAAAAGAAAAGATACATTTGTCAAGAGTCAAGAATCATAAAAAATCATTAAAGATGAATGCCTATAATCTTGATTACAATAAAACCTTCATATCCTCATGATTTTGTTTTTCAACTGTTGAATGACTAGAATGTCCATCTCATTTCTGACCTACTATTGCCTGGATCTGGTTGTCCATTATGAGCTGATCCTGTGTGAAAGGAATATAATCAGTGAGTAACTTAGTCCTATGTAGCCCATTCTTACTTCTAGGTATGGGCACTGAAAATGAAAGAGGAATAATTAAGTTACCAGGAATTTTTTTTTTTAATGGAGCATGTGTGAATCTCCTTTCTCCAAAGGCTTTGGAGAATAGAATAAGGAGATGTTTATTACATTTCTACAATTAACTAAAGATAATCAGTTATAAAGAAGTAACATTATGTTTCCTGTTGAGATTTGGTCTGCAGTAACAATAAATCTCAGCAATAGCTATAAATGTAGGATAATCTATTCTCTGAGATAATTTGATTCTAATGAATTTCTTATGCAGATAGTCCTCAATTTACAACTGTTCACTTAGTGACAGTTTGAAATTTCAGTTACAGAGCACTGAAAAAAGTGACTTATGACCATTTTTCACACTTATAATTATGGCAGCATCCCCGTGGTCATGTGATTGGATGCTTGACAACTGACTCACATTTATGATGGTTGCAGTGTCCCAAGGTCATGTGATCACCTTTTGTGACCATCTGACAAGCAAAGTCAATGGGGAAGTCAGATTCATTTAGCAACTATGTTACTAACTTAACAACTGCAATGATTCAATGTGCCATGATTCACTTAACAAATGTGGCAAGAAAAGTCGTAACGTGGGACAAAACTCACTCAACAAATTTCTCACTTAGCAGCATAAATTTTGGGCTCAATTGTGGTCATAAGTTGAGGACTACCTGTATTCATTATAATAAATATATATAATGTTTATTCAGGATCTTCATTAGAGTACTAAAATCTAATGCAAATTAGTAGAAAGAACAGAAAGAAAGGCAAAGGTGCAAAAGAGAAGAAAAATATAGAAAATAGAAAGTAAAACTATTATGAAGAGAAAAATAAGACCCTCTTGTCCTTGGTTGGTAAGATTTGTGTGAGCAAAGAATTTCTGTACTGCTTTTGGCAAGAAGGGATTAAAACGGCATAAATAATCTTGTTGGTATTAAATATTTTGCAAAAGCTAAGCAGGCCTGGGCTTAGCTGGAAAAAATATGTTTAACCTAACTCAGATCTTGTGGTGCAGTTTTAAAATTGACTTCTGCACATTTAACTGGCTGTATGTTTTGTACAGGCTGAAATGACAAATATTTTTTTGGTTCTAGAGGTTTTGGGGTTGGGATGGTAACTTCTGTTATGTAAAAGATGTGTGGATTGAGAATTGAAGGTGGACAGTCCAGTACAAAGATTACAGATGGTGGTTTTTACATAATGGATAATTCACAGTTAAGCACCTTATTCAGATTCAAAAGATAAACATCCAATTAGAGTCTTTGCAAGCTTCCTTATTTAAAGGCAAGGAACAGCCGAGTCATCTATAGTGCTACAAGAGTCAGAATTATTTGCGATGAATTTGAGAAGCTCCAACAAGATATCAAGGTAGGTTTTTCAGAAAGTTTGTTTAGAGAGTCTGTTTTTGTTTGCTTATTCAGTTATTTGAAAGAAATGCCATGTTCCTTGTTAGCAGATATTAATGTAATCTTAAAGAGTCCTCTCTTTATTGCTTTCATGAGACAGAGATCAGATAGCTGGATTGATGGATAAATGCCTAAAAGAGTTTTGTTCTCTGTTTCATGAGTTAGGCCTAGAACATATGGAGGTTTTCAGCTATTCTGAGGATAACAGAGACGTCAAATCTTATTAGAAAAGAAAGATCTTGCCAGCTTAAATCAGTTCATTGTAAGCAGATAAATATTGCAGATAAAGTCAGGACTTCCAGTGTGCAACATATAGGAACTCTAGTTTTGGGAAAGCTGTGTGTGAATTCTCCCCCATTTGGACAATAGATTTAAGAACATTGCGTCTTATGTGTCAAGTAGGCTTTCAGCGGGGCAGACTGTTTGATTTGTTACTTCACAACATCACATAACACAAGAAAACACACACATTTAGTCTTTGCAACTAGGAGAGCCAGAAACTAGACCTTTGCTCAGAGATCAAAACCAACCAAAAGGCACTGCTATTGTCATTTTCAATAAACGATTGCAAAAAGTCAGAGGCAACCCAAGAAAAGTTACGTGATACCTTATCTAGTTTAATGGAGCCCTCTGAGAATCACTTAAAAGAGAGCATCCCAAATGTTGATTGCAATATGGTACACTTCCTGATCTAGATTCATAAGTAATTAGCTAATTAGTAGTTTGGGATGAACAGTGCTGATAATTTTGCAAGATGGCCCAAGATTGTCTCAGTAAAATATTAAAGGAACTGAATTATTATGCCAAAAAAATCAAAAATGAGCTCAATTCATGATGATTTTATGAACACATCCAGGGGGAGTTTCTTAGGGTTTCTTATTATAGAAGTGGTTTTCTATTACTTTCTTCAAAGTTATCTTTTTTTCATCTTCTTAGCCTACAGACCTCAAATTCCCTAGCAGTCTCACATCCAGCTATTAATTAGCTCTGAGCCTGCTTAACTTTTTCAAGATTAGCTAAGTTCAGGTAGGAGTTATTCTCTGCTTTTAATAAATTGATGGGTAAGAAGCCACCATCTGCTTATATCATCACCTTGACCCTTGCTGAATGGGCTTTTTCAACCCTGGAAATTTTAAGTTGTATAGGCAAACTCCCAGAATTCCCCAGCCAGTATGCTGGCTAAGGAATGCCAGGCGTTGAAGTCCAGACATCTCAAAGTTGGAAACATTGATCCGGAGGACTTCATATTATTTTGCAATCCTAAATGTTTCCAAGACTGGATAGATGGAAAGTCTGCTGGGAGTTATTGTAATACTGGTGGTAACATCTAAAGAAGGAGATTGCATGTTGTAGTCTAGATCAGGGGCTGCCAACCTTTTGGACCTCAGGGACCGCCATACTCATAATTTTAAATCTCACGGACCACTAATATGAATTTTGACTGATGGTGACTTGCTGATGTTGCTGAGAGAGAGAGAGAGAGAGAGAGAGAGAGAGAGAGAACATCACCACCAGATTTCTCTCTCTCCCTCTCCCTCTCCCTCTCCCCCCCTCTCTCTCCCACACACACACACAGAGTGGTCCCTCACCCGCCACCCACTCCAAGACAGCCACATTCCTAACCTGCTTTTCAGCTCCATTCTCAGTGGGAGGGGGAGAGAGAGAGATCTGATCTAACCTCGGAGGGCTGGTGGTGATGTTCTCTCTCTCTCCCTCCCTCTCTCCCTCCCTCTTTCTCTCTCTCTCTCTCTCTCACATACACACACACAAAGGTCCCTCACACACACACACACACCCTCCAAGGCAGCCACATTCTGTGGGCCACGTGGGCGGTGCAGCCTTGTGTTCCTGCGCAGCCTGGATTAATTGCTTTGGGGGGTGCTGTGGGGGTGACATTTCTCTGTGGACCACCAAAATTTTCTTGTGGACCACCAGTGGGCCACGGCCCACCGACTGGCAACCACTGGTTTAGATAACAACTGAAGTGAGGCTTTAGATTTTGCTTTCTGTAAAGTTTCAGTTGTGAGAGAACTAAAATCTTTTTTTAAAAAATGTTATCATTTGAAGCAACATATAGGAACTCTAGTTTTGGGAAAGCTGTGTGTGAATTCTCCCCCATTTGGACAATAGATTTAAGAACATTGCGTCTTATGTGTCCAGTAGGCTTTCAGCGGGGCAGACTGTTTGATTTATTACTTCACAACATCGCATAACACAAGAAAACACACACATTTAGTCTTTGCAACTAGGAGGGCCAGAAACTAGACCTTGCTCAGAGATCAAAACCAACCAAAAGGCACTGCTGTTCTCATTTTCAATAAACGATTGCAAAAAGTCAGAGGCAACCCAAGAAAAGTTATGTGATACCTTATCTAGTTTAATGGAGCCTTCTGAGAATCACTTAAAAGAGAGCATCCCAAATGTTGATTGCAATATGGTACACTTCCTGATCTAGATTCATAAGTAATTAGCTAATTAGTAGTTTGGGATGCACAGTGCTGATAATTTTGCAAGACGTCGCATTTGACAAGTGATCCCTCTCCATCAGTTTGAAGTGCTGTGGTTCAGCAGGTCTTTTGAAAAACAGGCCTTTTCTCGCTGTTTTGTTTTAATTCTTGAGACAATGAATATTGATTAATGGTGAATTTTAAAATCTCGGAGTTGTCTTTTGAGTGAATAGGCTGCGAAGGTGTCGGAAACAACCACATTGGAGAAAGGAACAGGTGACTTGGAAGCAGGTGTAAATTAATCAGATCCAGGGAAGACTGGCACCATTTTGCTTTAGAAACCCAAAAGATAAATGACATCTGTGATCATAAGCAGATATTAACTGGGGAGATAATAACCTGCTGTCTTTTGCATTCAAGCAATTCTCTACGCTGGTATTTCAGCAACCATCAATCTCAACAATTGCAATTCTGGGATGGTAGAGAGTAGCAGGCTTCTTTGGAAAAGCTAGGTTAAAAAAAGCTTCAATGGATACAAAAGAAAGAATAAGATTGCAGCCATAAAATTATTCAAAGGGGAACTGTAAGAGAAGAGCATAGACAATGGCAAAAGGATTTACTCTAAGTGCATATTTAATGTATGCATATGGAAAGTTGGGTGTGTGTGTGTTAATGGTCCAGGTGAAGTATTCCACCACAAGGGGAAGTAATTAATGTCAGAGGTATGTTTAGCACAACCTATGATTTACAAGGTGTCATTATAGCCCTAAAAAGGCTTTGTTCTCTCATTATAGCCCTAAAAAGTATAGCCCTCTCATTATAGCCCCTCAATCATTTTCATCATAGTTCTTGCAATCAAGTTGAGCTGAATAACCAGAAATATATAGGGTATACCCCCTGAAAGTTGCTGCCATGTTATAATATTGAATGTGGCCCAAGGGGGACATTATGACATGCATAGATAATTATTAATTAATAATCAATTTATCATATTAATTGAGCTAATACAGTCTTTCTTCAGTCATGCTTTAATTTCCCTTTATATTAAATATTGCATTTGTCCTTCTCACAGTCACAATTTTGTGCTGACTGCCTTTTTTTTCTTTTGGTTTTATTGTGGTTATTATCATATCCCTTCAAGGGCAACCCTCCCAAAATGATTTGAAAGTCTGAGCTAGAGGGATTGATTGAAAGGTTCTTTAATTGGATCATTAGTTAGGAACACTCCGTCTAATTATTTGGCCTTTTGAGTTGCTTAATGCCCATCTTGTTCTGTGACTTGACCTCAGATTCAACTCCAGTTTATTCACTTGTGACCGTATCTCACAGAGATTACTTGTAGTAAGTAGGAATGTATGCCCTGACTTTGAACTCAAAGTGAGGGAAGAATCTTTAGTAGTGAAATACTAGAACAGGGGTCCCCAAACTTGGCAACTTTAAGACTTGTGGACTTCAACTCCAGAATTATCCAGCCAGCTGGGTTAGGGTTAGGATTTGATCAGCTGGCTGGAGAATTCTGGGAGTTGAAATCCACAAGTCTTAAAGTTGCCAAGTTTGGAGACCTCTGTACTAGAAGATGAATGCCGGTAACCAAGTAAATAAAAACGAGACATTATGGTGGATATAGCTGTCTTTTTAATCTGAGCTGAATTCTGTTGCTTTTACAGAATGAAATACAATCACTATACCCTCCTGATGACCCTGATCTTCATGATTAATGATTGCATGGGACAGACTTCCTGTGTGGTGGATTCATTTACTGTGAAGGAAGACTTTGACCCCAAACGGGTAACTACGAACACTTTCTAATATCAAGGGCGAAGAGCATGTGGATTGAATTAAAATCATTAGTTGAAGTCCACATAACTTTGTGTGCATGAACCGGACTTGGTGTCTAAAATGTGTCACTCTTAGCAGAGTCAGTTTTGATTTTGTTTTTTTGTTTTTTTTAAATCTCAACTTACTTTGCTCCTGGGAACCCACAGTATTTGGAAGTCAGTCTTATTCCTCTTCGTTTTATAGTTTTGGCTCAGGAGATACGCATGCTGTACAGTATCTGGGGTGGGGTGAGAAATGATCTCCTGTATCTGTTTCATGCCCCTCCTGCAGCTAATTTAGGAAGGAGAGTGATCACCAAGGCAGGCAAAGCAACCTAAAATCTCCTTCAAATCCAGCTCTACTCTTGCTGATTTCATAGCAGTCAGGGTCCATATTGTTTTTTTGACAATAATATGAGAGCAGTGTCACATTGCTTTCTCTTGGTTGTTTGGTTGTGTTGGGTTTTTTTGAAAACTATTCATTCATTCACTCACTCACTCAATCCTCCACTCCACTCCACTCCACTCCATTCCATTCCATTCCATTCCATTCCATTCCATTCCATTCCATTCCATTCCATTCCATTCCTCCATGATTTTTGTGCTGCCTATCTCACCTTGAGGCAACTCTGGATGGCTTACAAACTTTAAAAGTCGGTAAAACATTACACAATAAATAACAATAATAATTTACAATTAAAGGTTGAGGAGAAAGAGGGAGTGCTACACATAAGGAGTGGTGGGGGTCTTCTCTTAACCTGTCAACCAATTCCAGTGTAATGCACCCTGTTGGACACCCCCCAGGCCAACTGGCAGGTCTTCAGATCCTTAAAGAAGGTTCTCACCTTGGGGAGGTGAGGGTACAATGTTTCAAAAGGAAGGAACCATGACCCAGGCTCTTCTCCTCTGGGTCTCACCAGTCAAAATTCCTTGACTGATAAGGTCCACAGCATGCCTTTTTTTGCAGGCCTGTACTATTGGGGTGAGATGGTTCCTCGGTTAGCCTGGACCCAGATTAACTTCCCAGTCTATTCCACACTCTTTAATATTTCTCAGTGGTTCCTATTTAAGTTTTAAGTATGCCTGACTCGATTTAATTTCCCAGCCCAAAGAAGCAGCTGTCAACTCGGAGGCTCTTCCAAGCAAAACCAAAGAAGTGCAGGGGGGCTTTGGGCCATTGAATCCAAAACACTGGGACAAAGTGTCTCACGTAAATAAATGACAGATTGGTTAATCTGTGTCTGTCCAGTTCTTGCTGAATTATATTCTCAGCAGCCCCAACCCATATGCCAATAGTGAGGTATGATGGGAGGCATAATTCAATAAATCTATATGGGTACAAATTCCCCAATTCAGTGTCTGGTAGATCACCTCCCACTAGGAAAACAAGAACTGTATTTCTTCAACAGTTTGTTTCCATTATTAATTGGTCCTTTATATCAATGATTTTCTTAATGTGTGTCATGCCCCTCTTGGAATCTGATTCTGAGGGGGAGGTTGAGCAGCTGACAGGGAGTGGGAGTGTGGCTCCGGTGGCTGCGGAGGAAACTGGGGCAGGCACAGTCCAGCTGGGCATTCAGAGTAAGACCCAGGTCTACCCCCTCTTCATCCTAGGGCACGCAGGGAGGAACGGATAAAGGAGCAACATGAGTTACGTGGGTCACGGGGGAGAAAAGGGCCCTGATTCCCTTCATTAGCTGCAGCTAATTTTTATTGTAAGAAATAGATTGTTACTTGATTCTTCTGTTTGAATAGCTTTCAGCTTTTATTAATCTCCATGTATTTATATTCTGCCTTTATACAGTATATGTTTTTATAAATAACTCAAGGCAGCAAACAAATTTCTAATATCCTTCCCTCCTCCTATTGTCCCCACAACAACAATCCTGGGAGGTGTGTTGGGCCAAGAGTTGGACTGGCCCAAAGTCACCCAACTGGCTTTTATGCTGAGGTAGGAGTGGAATTCAGTCTCCTGGTTTCTAGACTGGCACCTTAATCAATAGACCCAACTTCCAACTATTCAGACAGATTCAGGATAGAGTTGTGGGGTTCACTGTATCCAAATTAGTCAACTGTTTAAGATCTGTGTTTAAATTAAGGACACGTAGGCAATCAGTTTGCAAGAGTATCTCCATCTTTTCTTCAGATCCAGTTAATACTTGAACTTTAGTCATGTCTTGTGCAGTGTTCATTGTGAAGATGTATTCACTGTCCTTACCTATTTATTTATTTATTTTTGTATTTTAGTATGCAGGTAAATGGTATGCTCTGGCCAAGAAAGACCCAGAAGGATTGTTTTTACAGGATAATATCTCAGCTGAATACACCATTGAGGAGGATGGGACTATGACTGCGTCTTCCAAAGGCAGAATGAAGCTTTTTGGGTAAGCTGCAGCTGCATATGAATAGCTAGCATTTCTGTGTATCATTAGGCACTTGTTCGTTTTATGCAGAATTACATTTTTGTGATCAAGATGCCCAGGGACTCTGATGTGGAAGTCACGAAGTGGAAGCCCTGGCTCATATAGCCCTGGCTCATTGAATAACACTGAGTTTGCACAAAAGTAACCCACCACTCACAAATCACAATGACTTGTTTCACCCAGCAAAATTGGGGCAAGCCAAGCAATAGCAATAGCAATAGCACTCAGACTTATATACCGCTTTGCAGTGCTTTACAGCCCTCTCTAAGCGGTTTGCAGGGCCTGCCTATTGCCCCCAACAATCTGGGTCCTCATTTTACTGACCTCGGAAGGATGGAAGGCTGAGTCAACCTTGAGCCAGGTGATGTTTGAACTGATAGCCGGCAGTCAGCAGAAGTAGCCTGCAATGCTGCATTCTAACCATTGTCCCACCGCGGTTCTTAGGTTAAGCAACCTATGTTATTATTTATTTATTTATTCATCAGATTCTTATCCTTATTTACTGTTTTTTATAAATTAACTCAAGGTGGCAAATATGCCTAGTACTCCTTCCTTCTTCTATTTTTCCCACAATAACAACCCCGCGAGGTGAGTTGGATGGAGAGAGAGTGACTGGCCCAAAGACACCCAGCAGGCTTTTTATGCCTCAAGGTGCGGGGTTGGGGTGGGGGTGGGGGGCGAGGATGGGTCTCCTGTTTTCCACCTGGTGCCTTAACCACACAATATGTGAATTCAGGCATTGTGAAGACTGCAAACAAGTAAAATGAGGTCTTCCAGACGGTTTGGTGATCAAAGTCTTAATCTGCAGAGTTAACCATCAACAGTGCTGGGAATTGTAATCCAAAGGATATTATAGAAGGCACCAAGTTGCAGTTGCTGAAAATTACACTATATGTTTAGATCATCCAGCAGTGATTAGTGTGTGTCAATTCGGTTGTCTGTTGTCACTAATCTAGGTAGTCTTCAACATACAACCGTTTCACTCAAAAAAGTGACCACTCAAAGTTAAAACGGCACTGAAAAAAGTGACTTATGAACCATTTTTCACACTTATGACTGTTGCAGCATCCCCATGGTCACATGATCAAAATCCAGATGCTTGGCAACTGACTCATACTTAGTCAGGTTCCAGTGTCCTGGGGTCATGTGATCACCTTTAGCAACCTTCTGGCGAACAAAATCAATGGGTAGGCCAGATTCGTTTAACAATTGTGTTACTAATTTAACAACTGCAGTGGTTCATTTCAGTGCTTCCTGGATTTACTCAATATGACAAACCAGAAAATCACAGAATAACTTAGGTTTATGCATCATACTAACTAAGCCACAACAATCCCAACCAAGATTAAAAGTTGCAAATTTTAGCATTTTTGTGGAAATGTAGACACCAAGTTTGTTGTGCAAGTTGCATGAAGAACAAGGAACAACTAATGCAGAGCAGATGTGAGGCAAGCAAGTTGCTCTTGGCATGACATGGTATATGGCTTTGAGCTATCATCTTAATAAACCAGTCTTTCTCAATCTCAGAAAGTTTAAGGTGTGTGGACTTCAACTCCTGAATTCTCCAGTATGTATTTACTGTAATAAACAGTACTGTACTGGAATCAGGACAGGATGCAAGCATAGTATATTCCAGGCAAAAGAGCAAAATGTTAGCTACATGGGAAAAATTTAATTTTGGTATCTTTTTGTTTCAGATTCTGGATGATTTGTGCCGATATGGCTGCTCAATATTCGGTACCTGACCCCACCACACCAGGCAAAATGTTCATGAATTACCAAGGCCTGGCAAGCTACTTGTCAAGTGGAGGTCAGTTTTTTTTTCCTTTCAGTTTTTAAGCAGAGCATGAGCGCAACATCATTTTCCTACCTATCTTTTTAAAAATAATTGTCATTCAAACTTTTTAAAGTGAAGTTAAAAACTAACACCAACCAATATAAAGTAAGAAAGAAAAAGGAGAAATCAAAGAGAAAGCTAACAGTGAAAGAAATAAAAAGAAAAATAGAAAAGAAAAAAAAGGTACCAAGGAGGTGTTTCCAATTTTCTTTACAATAGTTGTTAGTACAATTATAAATATATTTATTTCTCTTCTTTTTACAATCTATCTTGCCTAATCATCAAGTTTTTTATATCATTTCTCACCTAGAAAGGGACATTATTATCTCTGACAATGGAGTAAATACATTGGATTGCATCGTATATGCCATTAACATGTCAAACACATTGATTGCATTGTATGCCATTAACATGTCATATCTTTAATGACTATTATTTTACCTTCTGGTAGAGAATTCTATCATTCAATTAAGTGTTGCAAAGAGAGAGAAAAAAAGGAAGTTCTGAATCTCTCACTGTTTCATTAGATGACTCCAGAATTAGAGAGGAAGAGACACTTCTATTTAATTTCACTATGTTGTGCATAATTTTAGGCATCCCTTCGCTACCTGTTTCCAGCCATATTTTTTTTTTTTTGCTTTTCCTCTAAGTTTATGGCCAAGAATGTATGGGAAAAACTATGTGCCATACATTCATGTCATCCTAGATATATCAGAATATTCTGAAATGGTGCTTAAAATCCAAAATTAAATCCATTTGAGACTCCAAGGTGCTTCTTCAAAAGGCAACTTGACTGTTTTTTCCTTGAGGAAGAACATTTTTTTCCTTGAGGTTCTTCTTCCTCAAGGAAAAACCAGTCCAGTTGCCTTTTGAAGAAGCACTTTTTTTTTTGAAAATTTTATTTGGGTTTTCACAAAAACAAAATACAAATAAAACATCTTTTTTGAAAATAGCATGGTCCCAGGTTATCACTTCTTCATACAGACACAAAACTCAATTTCATGCTCATTTTTATATTCTATTCCATATCTTATTACCATTTTATATTTTCTACATTTCCCCCCCTCTTTTAATTTTCTCAACTTTGTTTTAATTATCTCAATTCAAATCATTATATTTATACTTTTGTCTGTCCTGCTACAATTTCACATTGTCTTTTCTTATTAAGCAAATTTTTCCCTGTAGTTACCAATTAAGAGTATGACACCTTTATATCCTTTAATTTTATCCATTCAAGCTCTTATTTAAGCTTCAATGTATAGCTTTAAGATTATAGCATTCAATATAATACATAACTTCCAATCGAATTCTGCTTGGTACATTCTTAAAATAGACACTATATTCTTAAAAAGAAAAAATTATATGTATATGTAAATAAAACACATTCCCTTCCAATTCAATTCTATCATTAATATGCATTAAAATCTTAACATTTTTAACATTTCTTTTCAATTGAATATCATACTTCCTTGGGAACACTTATAAACTTTCCATAGTTAATTCTTTTTTTCCCATATTTCTCACTTACGTTTTTATAAATCATTACTAATAATTAAAAATGTTCCCTTTTAATTCTCTCAATCATTTTAATTCATTTATTTATTAACACACATCCCACTGCATTACAATAAATATTTTATCCATCATCATATTTTCTAAAGTTATTTCTATTTGTAATATAACAAAGCTATCTTATGTACCTTTTACAATTAAATTTTCACCCATTATCTCTAAACAAACTTACGGTTACAATCCTTGTATCTTTTCTGTTTCTCTATTTCTTGTTTCTGTCTTTTACAACTTCTTTTCTTTGCCTTCTTCCCCCTCTTCTTCTCCCTCCCCTTTTTACCCCCTCGTCTCTTTACTTCTAACTCTCTCATCTGTAATCCCTCTTCTGTTGCTTTCTAATATTATACTTATCTTTCAAATTGTTCTTCTTCTTTTTGGTTGTTTTTTCTAATCTTAAACCTTTCACTCTCTTTCCCCCCTTTTCATTTTTCCCCCCACTTAAAATTATTTGATCACTAAAGATGGCTTCTTCTTTGTCCCAATCTTCTTGTTCTGCAAACGTTTCTTGTTGCTTCTCATAGTTCCAGATCTCCATTTCTAAGAATTGAAACACAAAGCCAAAGAACTTCTCCCTTCTTGTGCGTCTTTTTTTTCCATTTTTTAAGTTCCGTTTTCAGTTCTTCTAAGAGTGATACCATTTTAAAAAATTTTAAACAACCACCTAGTTAATCTAGATGCAAAAACCAAAAATCACCAAGTAATCCAAATAATCCAAGGCTGTTTCTACTTGCTTCTTTTTTCTACTTTCTCTTCCTGGGGTTCTATTATTTTGTTACCAAGTTTCCATTAAAATGTATCTTTGAGGAATCTTGTTAAAATTTCACTGTAAGTTCCTTTTAATTACAGTTCCATTCCTTAATTCCAGGCAGCCCCCTCCATTTTTCCAGATCCTGCCCTTCTATTCTTTTTTTTTCTCCTTTCCAGCTTTTAAAAACTTTTAAATGTCCAGAAATCTTTATTATCCCTTTGACTTTTATTTTCAGCTTAGATGCCTATTAATGTCAAAGTGGATTTTTTTTCAATTTCTTGCTTAAGTCTCTTAGCTGTCAGTATAAGGAAGGGAAGAAAAAAAAAACCTAATCCTTTCCCTTCTCTTTCTCCTTCGCAGTTTCAAAATCTTTGGGAACAATGTTGTTAAGTTTAAATTCCAGGGTACCTTATTTGTTGCTTTTGCTGTTTGACCCGGTCAACCAAAACTTTCTCTTCTTATCTTCCTCCTGCACATTCTTTTCCAGTAGAATTCTTCTTTGTGGTGGCCATCTCTAACCACCGCTACAACCGCCTTTGGGAAAGGGAGTAATGGCTAGCTGGGGAGGAGAGATGCAGCTCTCCTCAACCCTGCAGGCAGTCTCCCCCCTCTTCACCACCTCTACAGAGTGGCTTAGCCCCGAAACCAGCCGGCTCGGGGCGCTCCAGCCACAAGCACGGATCGAAGCCTCGGAGAAACGAGGTTTCGGTCTGTCACCGAAGAAGCTCAAACCGGAAGTCCCTTGAAGAAGAAGCACTTTGGAGACACCTATGATCTGGATGACTGAGAATCTCCACATATATATCCATTTGAGTGTTTGCAGTCTTACTGGCATTATCTTAGTCCTTTGTATGCGTATCCCTCTATTTATTGTTGATTGTATGACTCATTGTTTTAGTTAAAAAATATTCAAGATGGCTTCAGTAAGAAAGAAAATTATGTCCTAATTTTAAAAAACTTCTGATTCCTTTCTGTAATGCCAGCAGAACATTCTAAAATAAATTCAGTTTAAATTCAAAGCAAAGTCACACAATCCACTAAGAATGAAACTTGATGAGGTAGATTAAATTTAGAGGTTTCCAAACTTTGGCAATTTTAAGACATGTGGAGTTTAATTCCCAAAATTCCCCAGCTAGATGGGGAATTCTGGAAGTTGAAGTCTACACATCTTAAAGTTGCCAAGATTGGGAAATCCTGCTTCAGAGTGCATCTCAAATAGCGGAAATCGTGACTTGAAAAACATCTTAGTAATGGTGGGAAAACCTACACTGTCATATTTTCTAGCAAGAAAAATTATGTCACTCTACTTCTTTTTCCTCTCTCCCTGTTGCTGCTTTCTATCTTTGTTAAGAAAGATGAGCAACACCTTGAGGATATTAAGATATTAATCCTTCAAATGACAAATCTGGGTAGTTAGCTTTTCTCTTTGTCTTTTCAAGGTCTATGCCCTATACTCCCAGGAAGGTTTTTCTAAATTCTGATTTTGTGTGTGTGTGAACAAAAACATGCAGGAAGGACATAGGGTCCCTGAATTAATACTGATTCTTTCGTTTCTGACACAATCAATAGTTAACAGAACTCATTATGTACACTGGATTTTTTATTCCAGGTGATAATTACTGGGTGATTGACACAGATTATGATAACTATGCCATCACCTATGCTTGCCGCACTGTGAAGGAGGATGGGTCCTGTGATGATGGCTATGCCCTTGTTTTCTCCCGCAACCCTCGGGGCCTTCCCCCTGTCATTCAGAAAATCGTGCAGCAGAAACAGGAGGAAATCTGCATGTCTGGCCTGTTCCAGCCTGTGCTACAGTCAGGTATGTGGAAAGGCCCGATGGCTCCAGTCATGAATTTAACTTCTGTGGGGCAACACGGAGCACTGATCTATCAAAAGACCGAATTTGGTATAGACTATGGAAAGGAAGAATGTGGGAAAGCTGTTCCAGTCTAGGCCTGTGATGGTGAACCTATGGCCCGCGTGCCAGAGGTGGCATGCAGAGTTCTCAGTGGGCATGCTCACCATTACCAGCTGATCTTCTGGTTTCTGGCCAGTTGGTCTTCGTGGGTGCTGGAGCACCGGAAAACAGTCTGAAAAATGGCCTGTTTTTTGGCCATTTTTTGAGCCATTCTGGGGGCTTTTTCGAGCCATTTGTCATGCCAAAAACAGCCTGAAAACACCCCAAAATGACCCCAAAATTACCAAAAATGGGTCAAAAAATGGCCTGAGAATGGCCCTCCAAATGGCCAAAAAACAGGCATGCGCACCCCAGCCAGCTGGTCTTCGGTTTTCTGGAGCTCCATATATGCACATTCCAGTTTGGGCACTCGATGCTGAAAAGCTTCACCATCACTGCTCTAGACAATTCTAGCCCTGGCATCAGATTCTGAGATCATGAGAATTCCTGGTGCATGATCGATACAATTGCACCAAACCATAATTTTAGCACTGATAAAGACCCCTCATAATATCGTTTAATTGGTTTGGCTTGGCATGTTGTGTAAACCTTAAACTATAGGATCTAAGAAATTGTGGTTTAATAAATTATGATTAAATAAACCACACCACAGCATGATGATTCAGCCAAGGTCTCTAACAACAGATGATAAAAATGTTTCTGTGAAGACTATATATAGAAAGCCTTCCACATTTAGTTCAATCGCGATTATGAATTTTTTAAAAAGCTGTCTCAAGCTTGAGATTGCAGTCATCTTATCTAGCAATGAATCCCTTAAATAAAACTAAATCTACTTCAGAATTAAAGTTGTGCTATTGCCAGTTAATTTTATGGCCTGAACCCCAGATGTAGTATTTACTGATTCTCCTATAGATAAAACTAAGGAATGTAAAAAAATGCCTTGTGGAATTGTCATGTATAGAAACAAGTAAATAAATGATCTGAACAACTTTTTGTTGCATTAAGGGCACTAAAGGGTGTTTATTTTGTTTGTCTCCACAGGGGCTTGTTAAATCGAAACTCCTCCAGTCCAGAGATGGAGTAAAAGGCCTAATGTAAACATCTCAAACATGTTCCTCACAAATTCTTTAAATCATTTTCCCCCCAAAGCACATTTAAGTGCTAATTTCTAGTATTTAGACTTTTGAAAGAAAACTGGCTCAAGGATATAGCACATTATTTCTCGTATGAACTCTTGCATAAACTGATGCATCAGTTTAAAAACTAGACCTTTTTCAATTGTCTTTTAATTTTAATTTAACCTCTCTTGGGCAAATATTTATCTGGTATGGCACTGAATCCTTCAACAAAAGGTACAGGCTTTATGAATGTAATTTTCCTACTACAAACTTTTCTCAAAATCCTATGCCAAGTTTTTCTTTTTCTGCATTAATTCCATTATTAATTCTTATTAATTTAAATTAATTCTTATTAATTTAAATAGAGAAGCACCAGCTATACACAAGATGTTTATGGAGATTCTCAGTCATCTAAGTCATAGTTGTCCCAAAGGTGCTTTCTTTCAAAAAGCAATTTGTTGTTTTTTTGAGCAAAACAAGAAAGCCCAGTTGCCTTTTGAAAACACCTTTGGATTATACATAAGTTATATTTGGAACGACAAACTATTTCAAAATTGTAGTTCACAGAATACATTAACCCAGATATTGCAAAGGGAGGCTTTCTATGGGGCCTCCACTATTCTTTGTGTAGTTCCACCCAAAATGGACAATCTCCAATATCCTGTTCTGCTAGAGATATAGAATTGAGGAAGCTTCTCAATAAAGATCCTGCAGACCACACACTGTATCTGCTTACAAAGGAAAGAGAACAGCGTGGCTTTCTTGTTTGTGCGTTTTAGTCAACAGATGACGTTTTTCTTAGCAGTTGGTGGTTCTTCAGCTTTACTCCTTACTGCGCTTGTCTAATTATTTAGCAAATTATCTGGTATCGTGGCTCAAATTTCTCAGCAGGATTTGGAAATTACGTTCGACAAAGGAGACATTTATTTTATAAGTTTGAATTATGTTTTTTTGTTTTTGTTTTTGGAGGTTGGTCAAAAGGGGCATTGCATTCATTCATTAGCTCATGCTTAAAGATCCTTAAAAGTATAACTTCCCTATCACCATTTCCAAATCCCTCAGCTGTTCACAGATTAACCATTTTACATCCTACATGTGCAGGGCATAGTTTATGGATGATGTCAAAGCACATCTTATTTACAATAGGCAGTTCCTCCTTCTCTTTATTCCTTGGAACATTTTCTTCAATTCCTGTTGGTATAGTGTCTTGGAAGTATGGACAAAAATTGTCACAAGAATTGTCTTTCTAATGCTGCAATGTAATTCATAACTACTGTATGTAAGAATTAGCAATGGTATGAATAAGGAGAAGAATCTATTTGAATGAATAAACCTCATTGTGAACCTTTCTTGTCTATTTCTGTTGTTGCTCAGTCACTAAGTGATATCTGGCTCTTTGCACCCCCATGGACCATAGCATGCCAGGCCCTCATCCTCCAGTGAGTCCCCAAGTCTGCCCAAATTCACGCCCACTACGTCATTCACACTATCTAACCATTCTTGTCAACAGAAATGTCTTCTCCCCGCCACTTCTGCCTAAATTCACAACTGTAGCTTCAGAAGAGATTTTGAAATAATTTTAATAGTCATAAACTAGCTTGCATAGCATGGGTAGGTAAGATGAGAAAAACACCAAATCTTCCATATCAGAGAAGGGGAAGACTCAGATATTCAGTTCATTGGGGTAGGTTTTCATAATGCCCAACCTGTTGTACCCTTATGGACTTGTTAATTACTTAATGACTATCCACTAAACATAGGAACTGTTCTCCAATGAAAACCACTGGGCTTGTACTCAGACATAAGGATATGAAGAAGGTAGGTTGGCTTATTTAACCAGTGATGACCATTTGAGATATGCAAACTGTTATTATTTTGTATTCATCAAATGAAGCCATTCTGAGGTTGCCTGAGAAACAGTGGAAAGGACTGCACTCCTACGTATAAACAACTTGTGGTTGTTTGTGGTTGTATAGAAACCTCCACTTTCCTGCTTAACACTTCCTTGAGCATTTCATGCTTGAAATGATGCTGACTTAAAATACAAGATTTGTGTACTTGTCACGGCAGGAACAGGTTGAAGCTCTATGTATAACAAGCATGCCTGAAGTAGAATTGGATGATATAACTTCCTCAACTAAAACATGCCCAGGCCGTGCAAATCCCCAATTACTTCCATATAGGCATATATACAACTTTTTTTTTTTACAGTAAATCTTTATTTAAGTAAAAAATTACATTTAGTATTAAAGCTGAACATTTGAATTCCTACAATCAAAATGAAAAATCTTTTTGCCAATGAAGGCAAAGGTTATTTCTGAACTTTCAAACCTTGGATGCTTGGGCAGGTGCAAAAAAAATTGAGCACCATCACTGTTTCTTCTTAACATATTCAAATATAAGTTAAAAACATCTATTGGACTGATGCCTTTAATTCTGGACTTTCTTTTGTTCCCCATCATGACCAAAAAATTAGTAATTTTTTTTCTGCATTTTTCTTTTCTTTTTTTTAAGAATTAGCAATCTTTACAAACCCATTTGGCAGTGGGTCACTTAAGAAAACCTATTAGGCATGTAACTGGGATGAAATTTGAATTGCGATTACCTGATTCAAACTTCTCACCTTCCTTATGGTCTCAACACAGTACTACTCACAGTTTTAGCCCTAGTTGAAGATCTCTAAGCTATAAAGCTGATACTGTGGAGCACAGTTCAAGGACATTCACAGGCATGGTCAAAAACCCAAGATGGTAACCATGATTGTGCCAGGGCATGGTCAAAAAAATCAAGATGATAGCAAAAGCAATAGCACTTAATTTTATATACTCTATGCTGACTTTAAGAGTCAGCATATTGCCCCCAACAATTTGGGTCCTCATTTTACCCACCTCAGAAGGATGGAAAGCCGAGTCAACCTTGAGCCTGGAGAGATTTGAACTGCCAAATTACAGGCAGCCAGCAGGCAGCAGAAGTAGTCTGCAGTACTGTACTCTAATCACTGCGCCACTGTGGCTCATAATGATGATTACAGTGCAATCAAAGCTCTGCAATGTACATGCAAAAGCTTTGATCACATTATTGTAGTCATCACCTTGACTTTTTTGAACACACTTTATTTATTGGAATGGCATCCATTTTCTAGGAAGGCATTCTTAAAATATTCTGACAGGAAAATCGGCATATGTTGCCTCACCCATTTCTAAGTAAACTTTTTCAGGTAAACAAATATTTATTGAAAATACAATCCCTGTGCTAAAGTTATCCTTGTTTAAAACAAGCTTCACAGGGACGTTTCTCCTTACATAAGTATTCAAGCTGGGCTGTTCGTAGTTTCTGCTGCCTTCCACTCTTTGGAAGGGGGCTTCCTTCTACTTCCTTCCTTATGTTGCAAAAAAGTGAGGGTGTGATGTGTTTGAATTATGCCAAGTTTGAACAAAAGAATGAAGCGGTTGAGGCAGAGGAAACTTCCTTATTCCAAGGCTTGAGTAGAAGCTCAAGATGGAGCTCTTCTTTGAGCTGAACTGCATTGTGGGAATAAGTACTCATGTTCTCCATGAACCCACCATGACAGCGATTGTCAGAGTGTTTGCAGCATGGCTATTATTGTGAGACAACCCAGGAGCAAAACACAGCACACAGAGGCTTCCTCTTTTAACAATAGTTTATATACAAGACTGCTATATACATACATACACATGTTAGGCAAATATCTGGCAATCAATCAATCTTGAATTCTATATGGAGAACTACAATGGCAAAACACCCTCTCATGGCCGCCCTTATATAGACAGCTTGTTAAAGTGGCAATAACCCTGCTGACCCATCCTCAATTTTAAATTGGCAGTAGCCCTGCTGACTCATTCTCATTGCATCAGCATTTATAGCAGCCTTACAGCAGGTGGTCAGCTCTTAAATCTTCATTACCTTAACACTCCTCCCATTTAAATCTGAACAGCTGATAATCCAAGTGCTTTAACATATTCCTGATGTTTTTCCACAGGTACAGGCTTTGTTAATATATTAGCTATATTACGGTCAGTAGGACAATGTTGTGACTCCGGGATTGGAATCTGTTCCGTTGACAGATGTGAGCTCGAGTGAAGAGGATCTGGCAGTGAAATTTGAGCCTGCATTGCTGAGTGATTCTGAGGGCAGCCAGGATGAGGAAGTGGACTTGGCTATGAGAGACGAACCTAATATATTAGAGCTGTCAGAGTCTTCTACCTCCGCCGAGTCTCCCTCTCTGATTATACAGCAGCCGGTGGTAGATAATCAGGAAAATGGGCGAGAGGTTTCAGGAGAGGAGGAGACCTTGGAGGGATCCTGGCTTGATGTGAGAAATAGATGGAGATTGAGACGTCAATCTCAATTGGGAAGGAGGCGTTGAGCCAATAATTAATTGATGAGACTAACACGCCCCCTTAGGGGATAAAAGGAAATGGATTGGCTCGAGAAATTTGCCAGAAGCAAAGTGTCTTGTTAGAGCGAAAGTCTTATGAAGATTCTCTGAGGCATTGTGGTTCATAGGCACTTCAGGTTTGCCAAACAGATATTGGAATTACTGCTGAGGACTGGAAAAACTTCAGCAGTTATCTTGTTTGGGGTTTGTTTTTGGTTCCTTATATTTTTGGAACTTCTGAATTGTGATTGCTCACCTGTGGATACAGGTGAGGCATAACAGGACAATGCTGTAATTGTATCAGTTTCTCCTTTACACCCTCCCTAACATTACAGTATTTGATGTCTACGTTACAGTATCTGATGTATTTGATCTCCTGATGCCATTTTTCGGTTCCCAACCTTTTCAGTTTTGTGGATTGGCAGTGGTGGTGGTAGTGGGGAGGGGAAAGGGATGGTTTCTCACACATACTGCTTGCATGAATGCAGCTTCATGCACTCGCCTGATGCTTGCACAGCCCGGGTCCCAACAGGCCTTGGCTGGCACAGGGCCACGAACAAAGGGTGGGGAATCCCTGGGCCATGATATTGTGGCTGGAAATCTGAATGGCACACACTCACGTGGTAGCTTTAAGGAAAGGTTAACAAATCCACCTTGGTTTCGTGCAACCCAGATTCTGCAGCTTGAAATTATCATTATTTCACTCCAGGTAATAATTGGACGTTCTTGTTGTCAACTAGGCCAGTCTAGGGAAGAAAACAAAGTTGAGCAGTGCTCTGCTTTTTTCTCATAATTTCTTGGATGTAATTCCAGGAGAGTGCTTAAAAATGACTTGGGAGAGAAGAGTCTCTCCATATTATTGGTGGAAGAAAAATAGAAAACTGTGCCAACAAAAGGAGAAGAATTTTGTTAAGAACAAGAAAACCATCCTTTTAAAGGTTATGGTTTGTCTGTAATAAAAAGCTACCTGCAACTTGCAGTTTAATCATCCATATATGACTTCTGATATACCAGCCAATATAACTTCCAATGAACATTTTTGCTTCTTTTTAAGATAGTTCTCTGTAGAACATAGGCACAGAAAATGGACCTGGCCTGTCCCAATAATCCACAGCACGGATTTTGTAGTAGCCCATGAGTGTAGTTCCTGTGAAGAAAACCCAACAAATGAGAAATTGTGAAATTTAAATTCCTTTACGAGTTACTCCTAAATTGACTGATCAGGCTGAAATATTTCTATAAATACAATTGTGACTGATCATTTAATTTTAATCCACGTTAAGAATGAATGCAATTTCATGAATAAATGAAATTGCAAATCTTCTTATCTTGTGTTGACAATTCCTGAAATCAATATGTCAATCCATTTATATTTTAAATATGATTTTCTGCATTAACATATAATGAAGAAACCTTGTTACCGGTGGAACAGAATATCTGAACGATATAGGCCTCTGGATTTGCACTCCAATATAATTGAAGAGACTTTCAAAGTGGAGTAGGAAATTTATTGGGGTTACATGTCAATAGTAGGTGGGGCTACATTTCCTCTGTAGGATCCTTTTTTCATGAAACAGGCAGGCCCCTTTCATATAAGATCTACTCTAAATGACTATCAAGCACAGGATATCTGAGATTTGAAAACTGTGGGTCGCAAGGCTCCCCACTTTAAATTTAAGAATCTTTCTTCCAGAAGATATCATGCAGAAATTTTACTCAACTTCCCTTCAGTTCAAAAAACCAATTTAAGAGTTGACATAAAATACTTAAAGATAATACTTTATGCATATGGTCATCGTTTTCCTTGAATTCCACCCCTTTAAAAATATTTTCTTTCATAAACTGCCTATGGAGAACTTCAAAACATTAGGGATGGAAGTGAAGGTGTCATTACATATTTCGCTAAATAAGGATCTAAGGAATGCTTAGATCAGCAATCCTGGGACAGAATTTTAGGGAAGAACTTAAAGACACTGTTTGAAAAAAAACACCCTATTTTCCTGATTTAGAAAAAGGCTTAAAACAAAAGCTTTCCTTCCCAAATCAACCAATTTATATTAAGGAGTATAGTTTTAACGGGAAATACAGTGGTAATAATAAATAACATTGTAAATAGTTTTAGTGAGAATTGTAGTTTCCAATTAAATTCCAAATGCATGCTTGAGGTTTTAAATTGAAATTGTATTTTTTCCACCTTAAAAAATGCAGGAAATGTGTTGTTTTTTTTACCTGGACTGTAGATTAACATTGTAAATATACTGTCCTTGACGCTGATTTGGTGATATTTTTTCCCATCCACTGAAAACATCACTTCAAATTTTTTCAAACATCTGTGTGAAAATACACATGCATATTTATCATAAGGGTTACAGGGTTATTTTTATTTTTTTCTGCAAAGTAAAAGGGTTTCCAGGAAAGGCTATAGAGAATTTGAAAGTATTTTCTCAAATACTTCTTTTTAAAAAGCAACAAGGGGAGAATCCAAAAGGTGAATATGTCCCTGCACAGTACAGTACCAATTGCAAAAAAGAAAAATGTTTTTTGAAAAAAAGATCTATTCTCATGCATTGGACAAAGAGCTGTCTTTTGAGATTGATAAATACATGTTAGATATTAAAACTGCTATTATTACTACTTCGGTTGTCGGGAGCACCAGTGTTTCTAGCTTGAAAGGATTGAATGGTGACTTCACTGTAGCTCAGGGGACACCTACTTGGGCGTTCCTTTCATATCCTTGTTAACTTGCCCACCAAAGTGGTACCCATTGATCTACTCGTGCTGCTTTCGAAATGATGGGTCGGCAGGAGCTGGAGGGTGTGATGGAATCCATCCCATTCTGCAGCAGCACCGAGGTCTTGAACATGAGTCTATCAATTGTCAGCCCTGTGTCTTAACTTTGTGAGCCACCACTTTCCTATTACAGTAAAACTACTGATCAATTTTGCTGGTAAATGGGGGAAGATTAAACTATCCCAAAGTCATTCCTTTAGTATAGTGGGCTGGCTGGGGAATTCTCAGAGTTGAAGTCCACACATCTCAAAAGTTATCGAAGTTGAGAAATATAGGTAGTCCTCGACTTACAACCACAACTAAGCGCAACATTTTTGTTGTTATACATGGTAGTTAAGTTTTGTCACCGTTGCTAAATGAATCACTGCAACTGTTAAGTGATTCATGCGATTGTTAAGCAAATCTGGCTTCCATCATTGACTTTACCTGTCAGAAGATGGCTGGGGAGGTTACAAATGATAATCACATGATTACAGTCATCATAAGTACATGCCAGTTGTCAAGTGCCCAAATTTTGATCCTGTCATGCCCCTGGTGGAGACTGACTCTGAGGGAGAGGAGGAACAGCCAACAGGGAGTGGAAGGGTGGCTCCAGAGGTTGTGGAGGTTGGGGAAGGGCAGGGGCCAGCTGAGGAGTCAGAGGAGGACCCAGGCCCATCTCCTATCCATCCTAGGTCATGCAGGGAGGAGAGGATCAGGGAGAGACATGGTCTACTCAGGAGGAGAGGGCCTTATCCTCTTCATGGGATGCAGGTGTGAGAACTGCATAAGAGTTTGGACCTGCGTTCTGTCAAACGCTGGAGACAAAGAGTGTTTTATTTTGGTTTGAGGTTATCTTGGTTGGCGTCCTTCCAACAGACTGTACTTTGTTATCTCCTTGAATTTGGTAAATACTTCTCCTGTTCCGTTGTGGAAATTTCATCATTGTAGTTTGGTTTTTATTTTCACCTCTATCTGCTCATTAAGTTCGGACTGTACTGCTTTCTTTTGAAGACTATTTTTGAGTACGTTTTATCTCCAACTGAGAATTATTGAACAGTGGGGCCAAGTTGGAGGCATTTATTTATGTTTTGGACTTTGTTACATTTGTGTTACACTCTGGGTCATCACAGATCCCATGACCATGGGATGCTGCAACAGTCAAAAGTGTGAAAAATGGTCATAAGTCACATTTTTCAGTTCTGTTGAATGGTTACTAAATGGATGGTTGTAAGACAAGGACTTCTGAGAGATTCTGCTCTTACCCTTTTTAAAAAAAATTATATGTGTCTGTTTATACAACCAGGCAGCAGCCAAAAAAGTTAATACAATCCTTGGTTGCATAAACAGAGGCATAGAATCAAAATCATGTGAAATATTATTACTGCTTTATAAAGCCTTAGTGAGACCAAACCAGGAATCCTGCATCCAGTTTTGGTCACCACATTACAAAAAAAATTGTTGAGACTTTGGAAAAAGTGCAGAGAACAGCAACTAAGATGATTAAGGGCCTGGAGACTAAAACATATGAAGAACGATCGCAGGATTTGGGTTTGGCCATTCTAGAGAAAAGAAGGATTAGGGGGGGATATGACAGCAGTATTCCAGTATTTGGGAGGCTGCCATGAAGAGGAGGGGGTCAATTTATTTTCCAAGGGAACAGAAGGTGGGACAAGAAACAATGGACGGAAAAAATCAAGGAGAGAAGCAACCTGGAATTAAGGAGAAACTTCCTAATAGTGAGAACAATTAACCAGTGGAACCTCATCACTGGAGGTTTTTAAGAAGAGACTGGACAGTCATTTGTCTGAAATGCTATAGGATCTCCTGCTAGAGCAGGGGGCTAGACTAGAAGACCTCCAAGGTCTCTTCCAGCTCCACTCTCAATTTTTTCACTTGTGGAAGGTGGCTTTGTCTCTAATTAAAAATATTGGGGAAAATATGAGAGGCACAGATTTCAAGTCTTTCCTCCCAAACAGCACAAGCCATTTCTTATATTATATGATTCAAACTTCTTTAGTGCTACAGATGTAAGTCAAGGTGAGCTGAGAAGTATTCATCAGCCCAGGTTTTTGTCGCCTTATGTAACTATACTGGAGGTTAGAATTATGATAGGGAAGAAATTTTCCAGCTAGTTGCCTGCAAACAAAGAACAATTACAGTGTGCAATATTAAAAATAGCTATTAAATTAATAGTATTTTATCTGGAAAATGAATGAAAGGACAACAACAATGATGGATTTATTGAAAATGACCTACTTTGAATTCACACAGCTGTCATCCCATGTTATCAGAACTTGTCCTTTCATGAGACCAATGAAACGAACGCCATTCACCTGCCAAGACAGAATCGCTTGGACTAAATACTGCATGCATGGAAAATATGAGCTGAGATTCAGTTCAGGTTATTTAATGTGTGGATTGATTCATTTTAGGTTCGGAAGAAACGAAAGCACATCAGTCCACACAAATAACAAAGTCAGGAAGGATGGCTGACTAACCAGCCTGAAAACTAACCAGGCTTTGGATTTTACTAGGATATTTTCAAAGTAGCATTTAGAGTTGATTAAGTGGAATGTTAGAGTTACTTGTGTTCACTCACCATGAATTAAAATTTGTGTGCAATAAAGGAGCACACCTTTGGAGTATCATCTCACACACTTGGAGAATGCAAGCTGTTTCTTGATGCTTTCTCCTTTACAATTCTTTCTAACATTCTTTAAGCAATTTGAATTGACAAATAATACAGCAACTTGCACAATGCTATAGTGAGGAATGCTTTTCCAACTGCTACTCACATGCCTCTGTAATCCCTTCTACTGTCTGCAAATTAGGCACACTACAAGCAGAATCAAGGTGAGCATCAATAAGTGCTGCCTTGTGATTGTGAATCGCAGTTGCATTTTTCCAATCTCAAGACTGGGCAGAGAGCTAATCCTTTGTAGGACAAGATATTGTGTATACTAGATGATTGTCTTTTGCTATCAAGGGCTCTTTGCCACATTAAGGAAAAGATCTTAGGACATTTTTTTTTTATCAAATTCTTGAATTTTTGTTACTGCTTGGCCACGGGGCAAAAGCTCATCCTGTAAGAAAAACCCAACACAGCCTTATACATTGTTTACATCTAAGATAGAAGTAAAACAATCAAACAAACAGCAAACATCAAAACAAAAAGCATCCTGCTATCTTTGCTTCTTATACAGGTTGGTAGGTTTTGTTTAGAGCTCATGAAAATAGAAAACAGGAGAAGATTGACCAAGTGGTCCAGAATAATAAAATCTAGTTTGGTGGATTTGTCACCTCAAAAATATAAGCTTAAGATAGGTTGATTCTGATTCACTTACTTCCAGATAAGTGTACGTACGATTGGTCCTTGATAGGAAAAAAGAAATCTGGAGCTATACGCAGAGCAGACTGTCCTTTCATAAGAGCATAAGTATCTCAGAAATCGTGACAATTTCCCTTTCTTTCAACTCCAGCAAACTATTTGTAAGAGTGAGGAAGAGACAGGTATTTCTTTTCAAGTTAAAAGCTTGGATGCACAGTGGTTAGAATGCAGTATTGCAGGCCAACTCTGCCCACATCCTGAAGTTCGATCCTAATGGAGTTCAAGGTTGTCTCAACCTTCCATCCTTCCGAAATCGGTAAAAGGAGGACCCAGACTTTTGGGGGGCAATATGCTGACTTTGTAATTTGACATTGCTGTATAGCATTACGGGCCAATATATAAGTCTAAGTGTTGCTACTATTGCTATCTTGGGGAATGTAGCTTTTTTAGTACAAACCTGACATCCTTATTCTCTGGGACCCGCTTGTCTTCTAGGCCTACAAAAGCCTATCCTGTGCCAGATATCCCTAAGACATATATTTACCAACTCAATGATAGTTATGTCTTGGAGCAAGGGCTGAACATCTGTAATCCTTCATCGTGTTGGATTATAACAGTAAGCACTGCAGCCAGAGACCTGTAGTTCAACAGCCAGATGGGCCAAAGTCCTTCACAGATGCTTTATAGGCCATGCTTTCCCTTTGGCTGGAAAGCTGTCTCTTTCTTTCTAACCTTGATAGTTTTTACAGGTTCTGTACAAGGGTATACTTGTACTTGCCAGGGGAAAAAGTGGCATCTGGTGCACAGCGGTGTAAAAACATTCTTTGGATCCAATAGTGCTGATAAAGGATAATAAAAGAACTGTGGGAGTCATTGAAAGAACGCCAAGAATCCTCCAGCCTCTCCTAACTCCAGAGTGAAGTCGGGCTAAGAAACAAAGAAAGTCATTTAGTTTCCAACTTTCTGTGTTTGCAAGCAAGTGGCCTAAGAGAGCACCTACCTGGTTGGGAGCAGAGAGCGGCTTTGCACAAATATGAAGGAGGAAAACAGCTGGAACTGGAAGTTCTTGCTTCAGCATTAAATGGTCTTTTGCAGGTAGTGGAAATGGCCCTTTCACCACAGGGTCCTAAGAAATAGATTAAAAATTAATGTTTAAAAAGGCAGAGACCCTGGAGAACATTATCTAGAACCTCAATGACACATGAGTTGGGAAAATTATCAGTAGAAGACCATCATCTAAAGCAGGGGATATCCAAACTTGGCAACTTTAAGTTTCGTGGACTTCAACTCTCAACTATGCTGGCTGGGGAATTCTGGGAGTTGAAGTCCACAAGTCTTAAAGTTGCCAAGTTTGGAGACTCCTGATCTAAAAAGAGCCATTTCTTTGACTCTTGTACTCACATTTTTCACTGTAATTGGGGTGGTTTCTGCATTTTTACATAAGGTATTTCATGTTTAAGCCTTCATTTAAAAATATGACTGTTGGGAAGTTCCATTGGCTTCTTAAGTTGAACTCTGGGAATCTATCATGATCATCTGAAGAAGAAATCTTTACCTCTTTTCTTAAATAGTTGCAGAATGTATGCTTACCAAGCTTAAAAGGTGTTTCAGGGGTTGCAATCCCAGGATAAGGGGCAGCCGACTTAAAGAACTACGGGAAGGTGTTACATTTACACCCCTGTAAATTCAGATATTAGACTAGGACAACCCAGCTTCAAATCTCTCTTCACCCACATGGAAGTTCATTAGCTGACTTTGGGCCCTTCACCCTCTTTCAGCCCAATCCGCCTCTCAGGATTGTGATCGTGAGCAAAAATGGGAGGGAGAATCTTGTACACACCACCTGTAAGAAAGGTGAGGTGTAATTCTAACAAGCAAATAATGGTCCCCAAATTTTATTTATTTATTTAAGAAATGTATATGGCTTCCCAATTTCAATAACTGTGGCTCTGGGTGGTGTATGATCCTCCAGCAACATGTCGATATATCAGGAACCCAAACTGGTATTACATCACTTCATGCAAGTACTCCAATCAATTCAGCTGGGATGGGTCCAACCATATATAACTACATACAGATGTGGGGAAGATAATTCCAATGGGCAAGCACTACAAAGGAAAAAAAACACATTCAAAAGAAAAGCAGAGAGGGGGCAAAGCCAATTGGTCCTGTCTCCTGCCACTAATGTGTATAGTTAGTGCAAAGAAAGGGGAAGGCATAAGACAATGTCAAAAGAAGAGAAATATGGAGAAATACAGATGGGAGACCCCATCTATTTCTTGCTTAAATTCCTTTCCTTGTTTGTTTCAGATTCGTCGTCTAGTTGGCACGTGACTCCCAAGAAGGAATATTGTTCCCAATAGGTGAGGGAAGCTGAGGCCAACATTTCTGATTTCCAATTCTCCTCAGAAATTCTCTCTGTGTCTGCAACACCTTCTTTGTTTGTTTGTTTTTTTTAAAAGCCCCATTTGCATTGAATCACTGAGCAGCTCCAAGAGGACACGGGTGGTGCTTAGATTCCCTGGTGCTCAAGCATGTCCTAATAGGAGAACATGGGGGAAAAGATCAAAAATAAAATGAGAGGGGAAACATTCCTTTTGGCTTTGTTTGTAAAGAAATCTATAACCGTAAACATTTACATAACCCCTTCCATAGTGCCAGGTCCATGGAAAAAGTTGGCCCACAAGGAGCAAACATCTGGTTAGCATAAAAGGAATGAATCCGATTGGGACGACTACCTGATTTATTTCTACAGGACAAGACAAAAGAGATACAGAGGATAGGTGAGTAGATTGGGGGAAGGGGGTGCCCTCATTTAGAGATCATTCCAGACATATATTAGCTTAATGCCATTTTGACTTTCCCCACAAATCATCCTGGAAAATGTAAGTTGGCAAAAATAATGACAATTCTTTTATTTGAAGGACTGTGGCACTGCCTCCCTTCAGAATTAAGGGTCCCTTCAATTGCTTGGGAATCTGTTACATCTGGAGAATAAAGAAGCTATCATAATGCCAGATGTGGACACGGTGTGTGTGTGTGTGTGTCAAACTATTTTCCAAAATATCAAAAGGCAAGATGAGAAACAATGGATGGAAACTCACCACAGAGGGAAGGAACCTAGAACTAAGAAGAACTTTCCTAATGGAGCAATCAACCAATAAAACAACTTGCCTTCAAGAAGCTGTGGTGCTCCATCTACTGGAGGCTTTCAAAAAAATAAATAAAAAAGGGGGCAATTGTTTATCTGAAATTGTATAGGGTCTTCTGCTTAAGCAGGCAGCTGGAATAGAAGACCTCAAAGGTCCCTTCCAACTCTATTATTCTATGTTCTAACGTAAGGGTACAAGTTCAACACAAATTTTAAAATAAACTTAGGTTTTGAAGTTTTACCAGAGAAGGGACTTTTCAAACAAGAGTAGATTTTGTAGTAGTTCAAACGAGAGCAGAGCTGAGCAGACGAGGGAGCCAAGAGACTGGAAGTGAGGCGAGAGGTTGATAGCCAAATATGAGTTTTCTCACAGAATTTTTCTCAAGGGAGTTCTTTATTGCTATGAAAAAGCAGAGAGCTGCTAACATGAAGAGATCTGGAGGTTTAGACGTTTTATTTTTCTACTAAAGAAATTGTAGATTTTGAAGTACTGTGCTTTTCAAATAAACAAAGGAGAGCAACCCTAAATGTATTCAGAAGTAAATATGTCTGTGTCCAGTGGGGCTTATTCTTTAATGCTTAGGATTCATTGAAAAACTGTGATAGAAGCCTATATTGTTATGAATGCTTTGGAGAGAGCAGACGGTTTTGTTTATATTCTACCTTACAAAAGCATGACATGAACCTAACGAAGTAAATAGAGCTTCTTTTGACTGGAGCAAAAGAATACGCAATCCAGCCCCTCTGTCAATCAGCTCTGCTTATGATTTCTCAGAAATCTTCAAGGGGCTGTAATTAAAAAGAGAATGCTGGACGGGTCTAATTCAGCAGAAGAGTACCAGCATTCAGCGAAGAAGGAAGAGGACAAGCTGTTTGAAATAAGGGACCAGTATAAGGCAGCTCAAAAGAGTATACAGTACAGGAAATATGCAAGGTGGTAGTCAGAGCCTTGTTGCAAAAATTAAACTTATAGTCAATGGAAAGAAGTAAAAATGTCTCTTCCCCTTCAGCTTTTAGATGGGAGATGTGAGGGACCTACTTGTTTTAAGACTGAGCTAAAATTTTAAGAATTTTATCCTATCATCTGTCCATTTAACAACAATATATCACTCAAAGCTATAGAAAACTTTATGAATGTTTATTCTTACATAGTTATTTTTTTTAAAATAAATTTTATTACATTTACAGTTTAAAAATGTATCAACAGTACATTTACAGAATAGAAAAAATGGCTAAAGGGAAAGAAAGAAAACACCCGGCCTAACAAGCATAGTTATTTTAATGCCTTCCTTCCTTCCTTCCCTGTCTTCCTTCCTTCTCCCTCCTTTACATAAGCATTCCCTAACCATGGCTGAAAATTGTGGGAGTTGAAACGCAATACATTTTTGTAGCCCGCCAGTGGCCAGTAGAGCTGGCAGCAGACTCGGACAGTGAGGAGGTTGGGGAGGAACATGGGCCAGTCCTGGAGTCTGGGGAAGGCTCTGATGAGTGCTCTGCATCAGAGGCAGGGCCATCTGACAGTTATTAGCTGCTTTTGGAGTCGGAGATCAGTGGGGCAGAAGAACAGCTGGAGCCTGTTCCTAATGTGCGTATGTGCAGAACTGCCAGGAGAATGGAACAGTTAAGGAACAAGAGTCAGCTTGGGAAGAAAGGCACAAGTGGATGGTGAATGGCCACTCCCATAGGAATAAATAGGAGCAAAAGGGGAGTGGTGTTTGCAGGATACAATTAGTTCATTTAATTAGTGTGAAGATTTGTTTGTCTAAGTTCGTGACTCACCAAGACTCCTTGCCAAGTATTTCTTTGTACAGCGTTGCACTTGGAAGCTATCAGTCTGGCAACTCTCTAAGCCTGTCTGTGGTTGCAATTCACCCTTGAAAGACTGTTTGCCAGAACTTTGCTGGATGTGAATGATAGGAATTCATATTAGCCAAATAAAAAAGGGTTTTGTTGGGACAAGAAACCTGTTTCGTGATTTTGTGAAGTCTATGTCAGAATACACATCTGGAAGTTAAGGAAAATTAGCTTAAACAAATGGTTTTTAGCATGGTCTGTAGATCAATGAAAAAGTTTACTGTTTATTTTCTGTTTTGCACCATAAATATGTATACAATGCCATGGTGATTATTTTGACGCAAATTTTCATGCGACAGAGATATAGGGTGACAAAACATACTTAGGAAGAAACTCACTGAATTCAGAAGCATTTGCTCTCAAATAAGTAGGCCCTGGGTCTGATTTCACAAAGAGCCATTTCTCAAATGCATGACACTGTACCTCAGCATCTCTTATTTGCTCCCATTGCATCTGAGAAGGAAAATCCGGCATTCCCGTTTTCTTCCATTCCAAATATGGATTGGTTAGGTTGTTATCCATGTAGTATGTGACATATACAAGTTCTTTGGGAAGACAAAGAAAATGTAATAGTTTTAAGGTTTGGCTTTAGTTGAATGTCAAATCAAACATAAGCATTCTGGTGCACAGTCGTTTATTTAATGATTTCAAGTAATAAGTTTTGGGCCTCCACTCTTAGACAAAGTAGCTTTAGAGAAACAGGGAAGTAGGTCATCAGGAGCCTGGAAAACCCAAGCTGGCATTGTTTCATCCTGTAGGCCACTGAAAAGGTTTTGCATCCTGAAATATGAAAGGGAATGGGGGGAAAAAATCCAACTGAGCCTAACTAAGATACAATGCTCAGTAGACTGTTCTGATGGGAGGCGAGGTAAGAGCCAAATCTCAAATAGATTTGTTAACCCCTGAGTTGATATGTGTGACTCCAACGTTTCTCGCTCTCTTGCAAATCCCCAGTTAAAAAGATGGGGGCCTGCTTGTAACGTCACTTGATGAGTGAGGGGCAACAATCCAGAACAAATCTCATTGCAGAACTCAAACCCGGTGAGGGCTTGTTTGTTGAAGTGAAACCTGGAAAGCCGTTTCACTCTTTTCTAACTCTTTCTAAAAAACCTGCTTGGGAACAAGTCTTTCTATGGGAATGAGTGAAAGCGACATTTCTGCTGAAGAGAAAGAGATCCAAAGGGTGACAAGCTTTTCACCAAAATAATTTTTTTCACAATCAGAATTTTTTTCACCACGAAGTTGTCTCGGTCTCACCCCCAGAACCAGTGGTGGGATTCAAATAATTTAACGATCGGTTCTCTGCCCTAATGATTTCTTCCAACAACCAGTTCACCAAACTGCTCAAAAACTTAACAACTGGTTCTCCCGAAGTGGTGCGAACTGGCTGAATCCCACAACTGCCCAGAACCAAAACAAAAACCCCTAACATTGAACATACAATTGTTTCACAAAACACAATTCTGTGTGCTTAACTTGTCCTAATTAGATTGTGTGAATTGTCTATTCAAGGTAAGCCATCAGGGATTATCTGCTGGCCATGCGCCTTCGGAGTTCAAACCCCAAAACCTCTTCCCATATGGCTTAAAGAATGACCCTCCTGTGCCACTACTCAAACTAAATACTAATTTAAAAATAAGTATTTAGTGATCACTTTAGAATGAGGGAGTGTTTGTGTGTTCATGCTGTAGCTGTTAGGAACTGTCCATTGCCCTGTGAGACCTCAGAAAAGACCTCACTTGCATTTGTTTAACCTGCTTTCCCAAACTGAATGTAAATCTCATGTTTTCTGGAGGGTATCAGGTTAATAGCTCTACAAAAAAAAAGTCATAGCAAAAATTTACCTCTGTGTTTAGGATAATTGGCTATGTTTAGAATCACAGTACTGATGTTCGAGGATGTCTTGTTATCATTGCTTGAATAGATCAGTATTGATGCTTGCCAGCTGTCCGACAATTGTAATCCTGAAGGTTTATGTAAGCTGGCTAATATTCCCAAAGCGTTACAGTCTTCTGATTTGTGACTGGAAATGTTGGTAGAAAGTTGCTCTTCTCCTGCACAAGAGGGAGAAAACCTTGAACCAAACAAAGGGCTTGAAATGAGAAACTTACAGAGGAGCATTTAAAGCATGTTGTCATAGCTCCAGAAGTCAGCCACATGAACTGTAACACTGTGTTAGAACATTTCACCAAAAGATTTGAATTCCATGGGGGCATAAGAAGAGCTGAAGTTTGAAATAACAGATAAATATTTAGTTGAAGATACCTAAGTTGCTATATTGGTTCTTGTTCTGTTTGTTAAAATCTGCCATATTTTTATTTTTAGTTTTTTTTTCATCCCCTCTTTATTATTTTTATAAATAACTCAGGGTGGCAAACATATCTACTATTCCATCCTCCTCCTATTTTACCCACAACAGCACTGTGAAGTGAGTTGGGTTGAGAAAGAGTGACTGGCCTAAGTTCACTCATCTGCTTTTCATGCCAAAGGCAGGACTAGAACTCACAGTCTCCTGGTTTCTAGTCTGGTGCTTTAACCACTAATTATATGCTGTTGGAAGGCAAATTGCTATTACTTACTACTGCACACTATTTTTTTCACCCAGTATGTTATGGGTGGTAACAGGTATGAATTTTTTAGGAAATCATGACACTCATTGCCTTATTTCCCAGTTCATTTGAATTAACATCAGCTGGTCAACATAATATACTTCTTCCTTCTTTATCAAATGCAAGATACTTCATTTCTGGGAATAGTTAAGTGTGTGGAGGAAAGGCTGAGCCCGAGGGAGGAATCAAACGCATCATCAGCCTTGAATCCCTTCGTGCCCACAGGATATCTAAGTCCAGCCCATTTTCAATTCCGTTGTCTCTTATCTGCTGCCAATTTGCTTTGACCATTAGTAGCTCCTTGAACTACTAACCTTGAGCTGTCTGGACTCTTGATTTGACAGTGTGATTAGCAGTTGTGAAAAGGAATGGGGGAGGGGAGGGGGTGTCATACCTAGCAAAGCCAGCAAGCCCATTACTGTGAGCACTGGCTTCCTCACCATCTGGATGTGGGGGGGCTTTGTGTTATTCATCTGAAAGCGTGCCGTAAGGGTCCTCTGGGTGAAGTAATAGGGATGGTAACTCAGGAATGCATTGTCATTGCTTAGCAAAGTGTAGTTGATGGTGTTGTCGGGTTTAGCGATCAGAAGGTTTTGATGCTGAGCAATTACCTGTAAAGTAAAGGAACACCCTTTGAAAATACACGAGTTATTATGTTAGCTCCGTAAAACAAGTGATATTCTTCTTTTATTTTATCTTACACTTTTATCTTTATTGTACCTAACCTACTATATGTTATTCTATTTTATCTCACCATAGCTATTTTATCTCACTTCACTCTAGCTGATCTCATCTCATTTTATTGTATTTTACTGCGGCTGATGCTCATGTTTGATATGGTCAATTGACTAATCAATAAAGTATACCGTATTGTAACAAGTAATAGAAGTAACCTTCTATTTTTCAGGATTATTGATGGCAAACCCACCGCAGGACAAGATCATTATTTTAAACCAATCCCATCTAACCTGTTGCCCTTCAAATATATTTGGATAACAATTCTCATCATTCACAACCAGGTTAGGAATTCTTGAAGGAACTAGGTTGGAGAAAGGGTGATTTGCATCTCCTTTATGAAATTATATAGTATATATATAAATCATGGCTGTGGGTATTCTGCATATAGTAAAATTTTGCAACAAAGCAGCACAGGTTATGAAACGCATATACGTTAAAACGTTTGCAATATTTCCTCTTAATCTGGATGCTTTATTCTGTATCAGTACTATTTAGTGTATACTTAGCAAAAGTTGGCTTGCAATATGAAGGAATACAGCACTGTGCAAAGCACTGAAACTCCAAAGTTATTTATTGGTATAAGATACAGTATATACATTGATTAAATAAGTAAGCGGCTTTATTATTTTTGACAACTAGGAATTCAGGTATTTGTTATATATTTTCAAGTATAATGTTGCAACAAAGGAAAATAAATAGAAGTTGTTTCAACCAGTTAAAAGAAAAGCTAAGATTTACAGCTGCACATTGGGTCAAATATCATATCTGATTCTTTTGCAGTCTTCCTAAAGAAGCATACAGTATGCACATAGCTGAACACAAATATTTCATATTGGGATCACTGTACAGCTTTGCTTTCTTTCCACCTCATTTCTAATTCCAAACAGATGATCACGCTGCAATTTATCTCTCCTTACAGAAGAAATTAAATCCAGTTGCAGGATCACTGTGACAACTTGAAAACAAAAAAAGCACCATAACATTTTAGCATCAGGGTCCACCAAGAAAAAAAGCCTTTCCAATAGCTTGAATTGACCTAATTCCCTAGCCAGCTAAAATTAGGAATTTAAGAGGAGGATTGCAACAGCATAACTAATCAGATGTAGAAGGATTAATGTTCCATGCCAAAATACGCACACACAAAAAAGCAGATTAGCTCTTAAGAACACCGAGTTTTGCAGAAAGGAGCTGTATAAAACTGCATATAAAATCACAAAAAGTTGTTCACATTAAAATGAATGAGACCCCAGGAAGACAAATTGTCACTGTTTCTAACTCTATTAATTTATGGAAGGTGTGTGTGTGAATGAAATAAACTTTACATTCCTTGGTCTTCACTGAAAAATCTAAGATTATGCAACTCACAGCACTAGCACTTAGACTTGTATACCGCTTCATAATGCTTTATAGCACTCTTTGAGCAGTTTACAGAGTTAGCATATTGCCCATAACAATCTGGGTCCTTATTTCACTGACCTCGGAAGTATAGAAGGCTGTGCTGACTTTGAGCCGGTCAGGATCGAACTCCTGGCTGTAGGCAGAGTCAGCCTACAATAATGTACTTTAACCACTGCCTCATTGAGGGCTCCTAGCAAAATAAATGGGGAAACTGGATTCATTTAACAACAACACTATGAACAAAAACATGATGGGAGTTTTGAGTACACAATATTTGAAACATTAGTTTGGAATCTTTCAGGTACAATTTCTAATTCATAGCGCATGGCATTCAACTAAAGTTCAGTGAATACAAATTCTGGGCTGTCTGTCAGATAATTCCATCCTTTCCCAACATTATGAAGTTGACCTCAATTGCTTGAAATTCATACCGAAAAGCGAATTTTGAAAAAGATGCAAATTACGTTTGACTCTTCTTTCTTTCTGTCATTCCTTGATCTTTTGAAGTGTAAGGATTAATTAATCAAATATAAGGAGGGAGAAGGGATTTTATAGAATTGGTCACTTGTTGAAGGAAGTCCTGTTATTTATATATATATATATATATATATATATATATATATATATATATATATATATATATATATATATTATATGAAAAATGATTAGTTGTAATCTGATTTCCAACAAGTCAATCCTATATAAACTGCCTTCATAATATTTTCATAATTAGCAATAAATCTGAATATACTGTATCTATTTCACTTTGTGGGAAGTACCTCTCAGCAGTGCTTGTACTGTGTAAACATCTTATGTAAATAATAACAGGTTTGTTTGAAAGTTTTACTGCTTAGCTCTCCTCCCCGCTGTGTAACCATGACTAAGAAGTGTGGAGTGCCAAAGTCAGCAGCAATTCCAGGCACATCTCCTGTTGAAGATATGGATGCCAACTGGCTCCAAAAACTATGATCTACTTCTGCCCCAATCTAGCCATTGTACCTCGGGTAGCAAGGAACATAAGCAGGGTGAAGAACATTCCTGATGCCCTAAGCATCCAGGGTAATTGTTTAAGGAAAACAGATATTGCTTTTCATTATATAACACAATGATGCAGATCATAAACCTACAGGAAATGTCTTTTTGGGAAACCCACATCTCTTCTCTCCTCAAAGAAAGATGAGGAAAATACATCTAGGGCAGTGTTTCTCAACTGTGGCAACTTTAAGGTGTGTGGACTTCCACTTCCAGCATTAACTGGCTGAGGAAGTCTGGGAGTTGAAGTCCAAACGTCTTAAAGTAGAGACAAAGTTGAAAAATAACTGTTCTAAGGTATTGCTTAGGGGAACAGATACATCTTCTGGGCAACCAAGAACTTGTCAGAGTATATTCATTAACTGGCAGAGACATGGTTAACAAAGTCAGCAAGTGAGTAAGCATGGCAACAGACCAGCCAATGGGAGCTGACAGACTGGGTGTGGTTTGGCTCTGTGTGCTTTGCTGAGAATTGAAATTGAAACTAACTTGCTTGCTTGTGGAAACTGGCATCTGCTCTGAGCTGCTTCTGCTTGTGTTTTTGTTTATGTTAAGTTGAAAGAATCTACAAATGGTATTGTAAACTTTACTCATTTTATGTTTACAAAGAAGTTAATGATGCCACTAAATCAGTCACCTGTGTGTTTTCTAGACTTGAATTTCTGTTGCAAACTCTTAACAGAACTTGAATCTGACATGATAAGATGATCCTTCAATAGCTAACTCAGGATAAATGTGTCAACCACTCATTCTTCAATTGCAAAAATTAGCCTTCGGTCAATAAAACCCACAAGCAGGGACAGAGATGCTCTATCAAATGAATAATTTATGCTTGATTCTCAGTAGCTCAAGAGATCTATCTTTGTTTTTAATTTTAACAAAAGGGAAGAGAGGCTCAACCCACCTTCCCTTTTAAAGGGATGACCTTTGTTTGTTTTAAAATCCTAGGATAACCTTCTTGCTGAACCCTATCCTCCAGCTTCTATTTACCAGAATATAGGTAGTCCTCAACTTACAACCATTGGTTTAATGACCATAGAAAGTTACAGTGGCACTGAAAAAAGAGACTTATGACCATTTTCCACACTTAAAATGTTTATGACAGTAGCAGTGTCCTGGAGGTCATGTGATCACTTTTTCCAATCTTCTGACAACAGCAATAGCACTTAGACTTATATAACTGTCCTGTGATGCTTTACCATGCTCTCTGGGAAATTTATATTATTAGCAAATTGCTCCAACAATCTGGGTCACATGGCACATCTAACAAAAGTGAATGTAGGTCTACAACAAAGACAAGATCGTATGCTGGACTTAACACCCCCTTTTTCTCCAAAGTGTACTTTAAATTGTAATTTGTTTTTAAACATGGTAGGCAGACACTACTATAAAGGAGAACATTTGTTGCTGAGGGTTGAAATAAGGAGTCACTGCCAAAGAGCCAACACTAAACAGCTCAACCAAAGAATCTCTAAGGCCCCCCCAACCCACACAGACAAGCAAAACATCAGAATATAAACTGACAGCAAATAGCACTCCTAAGTAGCAATGATGACGTTGCCTAGTTAAGGGTAATGAAATGTCTGCAAGAAAATAAGCAAGCTCGGAGAGCACTAAAGACACTACTTACGATTACCAAAATTGCAAGGTGCAAATACAGTTTTCTCCCGTTAGGTGGTGCACAAGGCTTGACTTTGCAACATTGGGAAGCCTACAAAACTAAGCTAAAGCATTCATGGCAACGTAGCAGCTCAGTTGTGGCCATAAGTCTAGGGCTAGCTGTATCAATTAGTGGGGAAGGCAGCTGTGTATACGGGGGCTCTGAAAACAGCCCACCTCTAGTTGCATGCTGTATTCCCATAGGCCAAAGGCAGAGGTGGTATTCAGCAGGTTCTAACCAGTTCTGGAGAACCGGTAGTAGAAAATTTGAGTAGTTCAGAGAACCAGCAAATACCACCTCTGACTGGAGATTTTACAGGATCCTTCCCCTGCCACACTTACCAAGCCATGCCCACAGAACCACAGTAGTAAAAAAAAAAACTGAATCCCACCACTGGCCAAAAGAATGTTGCAAATAGATGGAGCAACTATCTGCCATCTACTTTACCTTCTTCTCAACCGTTTTGGATCTGTCCTGGTTCATTATCTATGTCAGTGCATAAGTTGGTCGAAACAGAGCAAAGAGACATCTGTTACAAGCTTCCCGCTTCCTGTTGTCCCAATATAATATGGTGAAGTATGGCAATGAACTTTCTGGTCCTTTCCTGGTCTAGATTAGAGCCTAAATTCTTACAGCCCTGGCCTGGTCCTGACAGCTTGAATGTTTGTCAGAGCAAGCAGAGCAAATTGAGCAAGAAACTCTATGTCAGGCAGTGCTCCATTCAAAATCCAAGGAAGAAATACTTAGACTCCTTTAATTAGAGAAAAGGTATCTTTTACTGGAAAGGAAGTGGTAGCAACAATAGAATTCTGAATCTGAGGAATTAGGCGCGTAAACCACATATACAAAGTGATGGAAATGTTCCCACCCCCAATAGTTCAGATGAGTCTTCCAATTACAAGTTGTGAATATGATCATGTGGACATCCTCAGGTGGTGATGCGGCTTCTGTCCGTTGACCTTGGCATACTTTGATAAAAGTTAGCAGTTGCGCAGAGGAAAGAAAGCTAAGCAAGAAATAGAAACCTAAGCAAGAATGTCCCCTTCCCCCTCCTCATTTTATACAACACTAGAATGTAACACCTCCAGCTCGCTTCCCAGACTTTCCCCCCTCCTCCCCCCGTTACTTATGACAGCAGAAAGATGCAAAGCAATAGTAGAAGATCTTGAAGGCTGACAGTCTAGATACACTTCTGTTTATTTTGATATTCCAATTATCCAGTAAAAATCTTAAATCAAACATTTCTACATTTACCAGCATCAACCTTACCTTTACCACCATAGCCGCATAGGTCACATCCGCTCTCCACTGCTGTGGAATTGACCATCCTACTAAAGGATCAGCTTCATCATTGTATATAGGGACTGAGGCAAAATTGGGGAACATCTTCTGAATCTCTCCCATAGCCTCAGTTTCCTGTTCCAAGATATGAAGAGAACTCCCAGCTCCCTGGTGATTAGAAATATTGTGATGACTTTTATTATCTATTAAGCATAATGTCAACTAAAAAGATACTCCTTTGGTCTTTCTAAGCTGCCAGAAAAAAGGGGTGGGGAAAAACCAGGGTCACTGTTAGGAAAAATACACCCGGTATTCCATAGTAGCCTCTTAAAACCTATGGTGGGATCAACCCAGAGGCTATCACCTTGTGAACCCCGAGACCCCATGGTCATAGGAGGCCAAACCCATTATGAGGTGCAGCGAATCCTCGATTCGAGGTGGCACAGGAGACAACTCCAATATCTAATCAAGTGGAAGGGCTACTCTTTATCAGAGGCGTCTTGGGTAAAGAGTAGGAACGTCCAAGCTGATCACCTTGTGACGAGGTTCCATGCAGAAAACCCAACCAAACCTGGTGTGTGTGTGTGTGTGTGTGTTCGCAACGCTAAATTCTATACCTGTAATAAATTTGTTTTCTTTTTCTGTTGTACAGGTCACCTTTAGCAAGTGAGGGGAGCTGAATGTCAACTAAAAAGATACTCCTTTGGTCTTTTTAGCTGCCAGAAAAAGCGGGTGGGGGAAAGACCAGGGTCAAGGGGGAAATGTATGATGTAATTGAATATTGGCTTCCCCCAGCCACGCACCAACATGGCAACTTCTAATAAACCAAATTTACTTTTTCTGAGATGAGGCTAGAGACTTTTGATTTGAATGAGGGTGGATTTGTTGGAGCCCTGACACATACACCTGATCTCCTACTCTTATACTATTGTGTCAAAATGAGGCCAGGGAATCTCTCTTTTTTTATCATTTGTGAGGTTGTAGGGGGTCCACAGAAGCTCCAAAATTTATGACCAAATTAAGACATTTTAAATGTACAAGAAGAGGAATACTATTAAATAATGATAGGAGACTAATAAATCCAACTACATTTTTATAGCTATAAATAATATTAAGCTTATAATATCAATTCATATTAGGCTCCAAGAGCCAGTTTGGTCTCGCAGAACTAATGTGATCTAAGGTCCTAGATTACAATGCGAGAGACTGTGAATTCATGTCCCACCTTAGCCATGAAAGCCAGCTGAGTGGCTTTAAGCCAGTCATTTTTTCCTCAGCCCAACCTACCTCACAGGGATGTTATGGAGAAAATAGGAGGAAAAAGGCATATTAGACATATTTGCCACCTTGAGATATTTGAGAAAATAATAAAGGTAGAATATAAATAAATGGCTTCTATTTTATTTTCATACTACCAGGGATTCTGTGGTTCGTTAAACCTTTGTTCATATTAAGCTATCCATCCTGATTAATACGCTCTACTGGGAGTCTTTTTACTTGAAGTTTTATTTTATTTATTTATACAGCGTATAGTTCATCCAATTCTCAATAACTCTGGGAAGCTTTAAATTCGAAATATAAAATACAAAACTTCTCTCCCCCCAAAATGAATAGCCTCAAAAGCAACATATAAGCCAGGAAAATTCATTCAACAGGGACACAATCTCAACCTTGCCCAAAGTTTGGGAGAAAAGTCAGGTCTTTCATAGCTTCCTGAAGGATGGAAGCCATCCAGATCTCTTGGGAGCGAGGCTATCATTCCCACAAGTCCCACAAGGTGAAACTGCTTAATCATTGGACTGGGAGAGAATCCATTTTGCCCCATCACATCAGATTGGTAGAAACAATTGGAGACAGGCGCTCCCTCAAATAAAGAGGATAACCAAGCTCCTTGAATTGTACTGGGAAGTTCGTTGGTAACCTGAGCAACTCATGGAGCAATGGGGATCATACAGGCCTACTGAGGCATGCTCAACATGGCTGACACGGGTGCATTCTGGACTACCTGTAGCTGCCAGGTTTAATAGAGGAAACTAAAGCTTCAGCTATAAATAAGCCTACAAGGTAATATAAATAGTGGCACTTTAAACATGCCATATAATTCTCTGCAAGAAGTAATAGCCACTTTTTATTCAACTCAATGTTTTCCACCCTGTCTGTATTTTTTAAATCACATAAAAGTAAATAAATGAGAACATTTAATTTGGATCAGGAATTTTTAAAGTTTTCAACCATTAAAAAAAAATGAGCTGACCTTTTTATGCATGGCGATGTAGTCTAGCCGGACTCCTGTCTCTCCAGTGAAAAAATTTGTGCCGTTGTAGCAATGACTGAGGAGGTTCCAGCAAATTGGAGACTTTGGAAATGGATGAAAGGAATCACCGGGGCCTCCCAATTTTAGCTGACAACTGGCTTCCCTTAATCCTTCAGAACAAGCATCATAGTAGTTGAGAAATCCTAGATGTAAAATGAAAGAGTTGTGAAAGACTCAGCATTTGGTATCAATATGGTATCTTGTCAATGGAACAGAAAAGAACTTCACTCTTCAAAACACGCTAGGCTGAAATCTAACAAAGCAGACCATATTACAGAATATTTCTGTATTAACAACAGCTGATTAAGAATTATAACATTTGCCTCAACTTGTGTGTCTTCTTTGTGACTATGGAACTTGGTGCTATGGATTCTATTATGAATGCCGATCAAGAAAGAAAGAAAGAAAGAAAGAAAGAAAGAAAGAAAGAAAGAAAGAAAGAAAGAAAGAAAGAAAGAAAGAAAGAAAGATGGCATTCAGCTTTGTTCGGGTATTTTCCCACGTCATTGTAGTTGTGCTTTTAAAGTTGTAGCGACGTTTCAGCAGAATCTCATCTGCCATCATCAGGCTTCTGTATAGTGTTCATCTGTGAGTCAGGCTTTTATAGTGGTTTCAGATTTAAATTTGGGGCAGCCTATTGCTGTGCCAGAATGGTTTTTTCTTCACCCAACATTGTGTTTGCTGTATTGGAGGCCTTTAGTGCAGCTTGGCTCCGGGTAAATGGACAGCTATCATTAGTTAGGAAGCTAGGTTTCATCTGGGTGCCTGGTTGGGGTGTGTTTGAGTTGGAGGCATCAGGGGGGATCTGTCTGTGCAGATGATGATGGCATGATGATGAGATTCTGCCGAAACGTCGCTACAACTTTAAAAGCACAACTACAATGACGTGGGAAAATACCCGAACAAAGCTGAATGCCATACATGTAACTACCTGCCAAAACTTAAGAATATGAATATGAATATGAATATGAATATATATATATATATATATGGATCTTTGGTTGTTCGGTTTTCTCCGCGTAAGATTCAAAGTGTCTAGGCAACGTTTCGATGAAGTCTCATTCATCATCATCAGGCCTCTGTCTTTGGCTCTTGCTTTTCAGAGTGATGTGAGGTTGCAGCTGCTTTTTCTTTCTAACTGTCAGTGGGGGTGGGATTTGAATGGGTGGGGGCTTGGCTGTGTTCTGATTGGGTGGGGTGTCTTCTCATTGGTGGGGGCCTGGCTGTGTTTTGATTGGTTGGGGGTTGGCCGTGTTCTGATTGGCTGGATTTCTTGCTGCCCGGCTTGAGTTCGAGGTCGCGCTGCATCTCCATAGTTGGTGTCGGCTTGCTTCATGTATGGCTCGGAGGGGTTTGGAGTGGGCAGTGGTGAGGTTGCAGGTATTCGTCTGTTAATGAGGGCGGGTTTCCAAATGGCTGGGAGGCGGGAGGTGTCATCTCGTTTGTTCATGCTGTGTGGGCGTTTTCTATTTCTATGGCTTCTCTGATTATTCTGCTGTTGAAGTGTTCGGTTTTGGCAATAGTTCTGGTATTTTTAAAGTTAATTTTATGTCCTGTGGCTTTGAGGTGTTGGACCAGGGAAGAGGTCGTTTCTTCTTTTTGATTGAGTTCTTATGTTCTTCAATGCGTGCACTAATTCTTCTGTTAGTCTGTCCAATGTATGTGGCAGGGCAGGCAGTGCAGGGATTTCGTATACTCCTTGGTTTTCTAATTCGACTCTGTCTTTGGGGTTTCTTAGGATGGTGGATATTTTTCTGTTTGTGCAGAATGTTGTTTTAATATTGTGTTTTTGGAGGATCTTGCTGATTCTGTCTGTAGTGCCTTTTATATATGGGAGGAGGGCTTTGCCGTTTTCTTGTTCTCTGTCTTGGATTTTGGTTGGGGTTTCTTTTTGGATTAGGTGGGTAATCTTGTGTTTTTGGAATCCATTGGCTGTAAGTACGTTGGTGAGGGTGTGTAGTTCGGCTTTTTGGTGTTGTTCATCGGCTAAGCATTTTGTTCTGGAGATGAGTGTTTTGGCTACGGACTTGATCTGTGCTGGGTGGTGGTGTGAGAGTGCATGTAGATAGCGGTTTGTATGTGTTTTCTTTTGGTAGATGGTGTGTCCTAGGGAGCCATTGGATCTTTTGTATACCAAGACATCTAGGAAGGGAAGTTGATTGTTGGTTTCTGTTTCCATAGTGAATTGTATCTTGGGGTGTAGGCTGTTGAGGTGTGTGAGGAACTTGTTTAGTTTTCTTTCCCATGTGGCCAGATTATGAAGGTGTCATCTACGTATCTGAGCCAGAGTTTGGGTTTGTGGTCGTATTTTCTAGAGCTTGTGTTTCAAAGTGTTCCATGTAGAGGTTTGCGATGACAGGTGAGAGGGGTGATCCCATGGGTGCTCCTTCTATTTGTTTGTATTTTTGTCCATTGTAGGTGAAGTATGTATTGGATAGGAAGTGGTTGGTCAGATCTAGGATGTGCTTGGGGGGGTTGTATTTGTTTTGGATGGCTGTCAAGGCTTCTTTTATTGGTATTTGGGTGAAGAGGGATATGACATCGAAGCTTACTAGTAGGTCGCTGGGTTGTAAGTTTTGTTTCTTTATGATTTCGATGAACTGGAATGAGTTTCTTACATGTGAGTTGATGGATTCTGCATAGGGTTGTAGTTGTTTGGCGAGAAATTTGGCCAGGTTTTGTAGAGGTGAGCCTACTCATTAACAGACGAATACCTGCAACCTCACCACTGCCCACTCCAAACCCCTCCGAGCCATACATGAAGCAAGCCGACACCAACTATGGAGATGCAGCGCGACCTCGAACTCGAAGCCGGGCAGCAAGAAATCCAGCCAATCAGAACACGGCCAACCCCCCAACCAATCAAAACACAGCCAGGCCCCCCACCAATGAGAAGACACACCCCACCCAATCAGAACACAGCCAAGCCCCCACCCATTCAAATCCCACCCCACTGACAGTTAGAAAGAAAAAAGCAGCTGCAACCTCACATCACTCTGAAAAGCAAGAGCCAAAGACAGAGGCCTGATGATGATGAATGAGACTTCATCGAAACGTTGCCTAGACACTTTGAATCTTACGCGGGAGAAAACCCGAACAACCAAAGATCCACATACAAATACCATGAGAACCTCAGAAAACAAATATATATATATATATATATATATATATATATATATATATATATATATATATATATATATATATATATATTTCTTAAGTTTTCGCGGGTATTTGCATGTATGGTATTCAGCTTTGTTTGGGTATTTTCCCACGTCATTATAGTTGTGCTTTTAAAGTTGTAGCGACGTTTCGGCAGAATCTTATCTGCCATCATCAGGCTTCTGCATTGTGTTCGTCTGTGAGTCAGACTTCATAGCATCAACTTCAATGGCACCAAAACCCCAGCCACTATAGAAAACCCCAGCCACAGAATTATCAGAGAAGCCATAGAGCAGGGGTGGGCAATTAATTTCTGTCGGGGGCCACATGGAAAATCAGATCTGCGTTCGAGGGCTGAACCAATTTTAAAAAAGGCCATTATAAAGGGCCCATTATAAAATGCAGCAAATTATATATAAGAATATTATATACCCCTGCTGGTGGAGCCTTGCCCTGCCTTGGTGCCCCGTTTCCCGGCTCGGCGGTCCTGCTCGGGCGGCACTTTAAAAGCCCTCCTCCTCGCGTACGCGCCCGAAGAGCCGCTTACCACGACGGCGGCTCCCAACACCCGAGCAACTTCCCAGCAACGTGCGGCGTCCTTTTTCCTCGCGGGTGCTCGCACCTAGCCCCGAGCCACGTGGCAGAGGGGAAGCCCGGAGCACTGCCGGGTTGCCTCCTCCAAGCAGCCCGCCCGCCCGCCCGCCCGCCGGGCAGAACCCTTCCCGCTCCTCAGCGGGAAGACGCTCCCACCTGCAAACTTTGCCTGTGCAAAGTTTAAGCCTGGAAGCCCTGGAAACCCGAGCAACTTCCCGGCAACTTTCGGCTTCCTTTCAACTCACAGGTGCTCGCGCCTGGCCCCGAGCTGCGCAGCGGAGGGGAGACCCGGAGCGCTGCCGGGTCGCCTCCTTCAAGCAGCCCGCCCGCCTGCCGGGCGGAACCCTTCCCGCTCCTCAGCGGGAAGATGCTCCCACCAGCAAACTTCGCCTGTGCAAAGTTTAAGCCTGTGAGTTGAAAGGAAGCTGAAAGTTGCTGGGAAGTTGCTCGGGTTTCCAGGGCTTCCAGGCTTAAACTTTGCAAAGTTTGCAGGCGGGAGCGTCTTCCCGCTGAGGAGTCCCTTCCCACTTTCCTTCCCTTTTGCCTGGAGGGTGGGCGGGCTGCTTGGAGGAGGCGACCCGATGGCGCTCCGGGTTTCCCCTCCGCTGCGCAGTTCAGGGCCAGGTGCGAGCGCCTGTGAGGAGAAAGGACGCCGCAAGTTGCTGGGAGACACCATCGTGGTGAGCGGCTCGTCGGGCACATACGCGAGGAGGAGGGCTTTTAAAGTGCCGCCTGAGCAGGACCGCCGAGCCGGGAAACGGGGCACCAAGGCAGGGCAAGGCTCCACCAGCAGCGGCCTAGCTTTAGGTGGCTGCAAAGCAGCCCGCTCCAAGCAGTCCACCCGCCCGCTGGGCGGAACCCTTCCCGCTTCTCAGCGGGAAGACGCTCCCGCCTGCAAACTTTGCCTTTGCAAAGTTTAAGCCTGGAAGCCCCGGAAAAAAAAGGCGGATCGGCGGGGACTCACCTTCGGAGAGGTCGCACTCGAAGGTGATTTCGAACTCCCAGCCAAGGCCTTTGCAGAGTTCTTCTTTTCTTTCCTACCCCGAGAGTGCTCCGCACTGTTTTGCAGCTTTGGGGGCCACGTGGTGCAGGGCAATACGCCACGCCCACTGAATTTTTTTCAGGGGCGGGCCGGATTGGACAGACCAATGGGCCGGATACGGCCCGCGGGCCATAGTTTGCCCACCCCGGTATATATGGTATATATGGTATTCAAACAGACGAACACTATACATACATACATACATACATACATACATACATACATACATACACCGTATATAAGCATACATATATATTTTTCAACTCCACAATCTCGTCACAAGCTTTGGGCATTCCCAGTGATTTCTCATTCAACTACTACCAAGCTTGGCCTGACTAAACCTTTTTTGGGATCAGTTAAGGTGCAGGAATGTGCAACAATTTGGAAAAATATTTTCTTCCCCCCTTTTCATCAGGTGAAGGCTTAAGCAAGAACAAGGCAACTGTAAAATCTTAGGTATTTCATGCAGAATGATTTAGGGCCTCCTTTTGGGGACACTTTTAGGATCTTAAAAGTTGAGAAAAGTTTCCAAACTGGGTGCTCCAGAAAGTGATGTATTATAATTTCCAGGAAACTCTGGGAGACAAGTATTTTGTTCCTTCTTTATTTACCTGATACAATCAAATCCACATTCTTAACATTCTTTGAAGAGCAAGAGGAGGATCATATAAATTTAATAAAATAAAATAACAAAGAAATGTTGGTCAAGTAATATATAATTAAAATGGTTTTAAAAGACTAAATAGCATTCCTGTTTGCTAACCTGGGCACAATAACCTAGCTTTGGAAGAGCCTGGATGGCAAAACCAATATCTATTTGATATCAAGTCTGAGTTTTACAAGATCTAAAGTGAGCAACATTTTACTTGCTTGCCTTCAACGTCTCCTTGGAATTATTTCCATATTATTCACAATTGTTATAAAAGGGATTTAAAACAGCTTACCATTTACAGTCATTGATACATTGTCAAAGTCATGGTGATCTGGTTCGTTCCAGGTCTCAAAATTCCACTTAGAAACATGTTTCAATCCATACCTTTCTGGAAACCAAACTTACAGTTAGTGTATTAAAACTCATTCATTAGACTATGAGGAAAAGCTCAAGTGAATGACTCTTGGGCCAAAGAGTTCCACACTAGCAGACTTTGCCATTAAGAGATATACATCGATGATTAATCTGGGAAATGAAAGATTTACAGATAATTTATTCCATAAAGTGGGGAGGGAGAGTCCCTGCGGATTTTACTCTGCTATTCATTGCTGACTTTAGGAGGTGGTGGTCATCTCCATTTCAAGGACATTGACCCAGCATTGTCTGAAAACATTTCCACAGTTATATGACCAGCATGACATCACAGAGCACTGTTACCTTCCCACTGAAGTACCTATTTGTCTACTTGTATTTGCACCAGTGGTGGGATTCAATTTTTTTTACTATCGGTTCTGTGGGCATAGTTTGGTGGGCGTGGTAGAGGAAGGATACTGTAAAATCTCCATTCCCACCCCACTCCTGGGGGAAGGTTATTGCAAAATTTCATTCCCTCCCCACCCCACTAACCTGCTTTCCAGTTCCGTTCTCCTGTACAGGGCAACAAAAGAAGACCCAGCCAATCAGCTGGGACTCTGGAGGCAGAGAATAGATGAGGGTGGGGCCAGTCAGAGGTGGTATTTGCCAGTTCTCTGAACTACTCAAAATTTCTGCTACCAGTTCTCCAGAACTGGTCAGAACCTGCTGAATACCACCTCTGATTTGCACGCTGTCAAACTGTTAAGGCTGGCAAGAGCTGGGCGATGACAGGAACTCACTCTGTCACATCAGCTTTGGATCTCAAACCTGGGCTGCTGGCTTTCCAGCTGACAAGTCCAGCGTCTTAACCACTGAGCCACTGTGTCACCCATTTACTCCACAATAGAGCCTCAAATTTGTCTACATAGGAGAACACAACGAGGAACCTCTGAAGTAGATGCAATTTTCCTAAAGACATACACAAAATTGCTGTAGCCCTTCATAATTCTGTTGCTTAATTGTAATGTGTAATGTAAAAGAAAAGGAAATAACCATATTAACTGTGTTGAATTAATATAGAGTTCAAATATATATAGCATGATCCTCAGTATATAGCTCAAAGGCCTAGTGTGATCCTCAGCCCAAAAGTTCATATATCCATGTGGTAGATCCATGTAAAGTGACAATAAAATTTGATTTTATTCTATTCTTAAATGTTTGCACCAGCCCTGAATTTGGTTAACTTACCTATATATCTTTTGGCCAATTGTACAATCAGGTTCTTCCATTCTACCACTTGTTTTTTATCATCAAAGTCAGTGAAGTATCCTGAAGGGTTTCCCATCAATTCAAAACCTTCATTTAAGATAAAACAGAGGAAAATAATTCAATCAATCAATCAAGAATGGATAGCATATTGCAATTTTCAATGTAAGCCTGCTTTAGTCCTCACTTTTGAACAATAGTTAATATCCAAGGAATCAGGGGACCAATTTCATTTAAAGTGTGTGTAAAGCAGGAAAGGACCTCTACAGCTAATAATTTATGATAACAGCAGACAAATAAGCCAAATGAATTCTTAAAAATGCAAATCTTCTACTAGATACATTTGAAAGAGGCACTTCAGATTTCAAACCATAATTATAGCCATGTGCACTTTTACCAATAATTTAAACACTATCAATTTAATTATTGATGTTCAGGTGAACAAGGCAGGCCAGTGAGAATATTATTTAAGTATTCATCCACTGTAATATAATATCTGGTATTTTATACAGCACTTTTTCATGGCTTTCCACACATTCTTCAAATCCTTATAAAAGTTCTATGGAATGAATACATTCTAGTTCTATTATCCTTTTTATCAGAGAGTTGGAACAAGAAATGGGTTAAGGTAATGTTTAGTATTCATGGCTCAACTGAGAATGTATCAAGAACTTGACCAATTATTTTAATCAGTACCCTTTCTTCCTGATGTGCATTCTTAAAATGCCACTTAGAAACTGAGGTACAAAACAATATGAGAAATCTTTTTGTGAAGTTCTACTTGGGAGGTTCAGTGGGGATGTCTACTTAAGCATTCACTTGGTTCAGATATAATTCGGCATCATTGGACAGCATCGCTATACAGATAGTCCTCTACTTACAACCATTTGTTTTGTCATGCCCCTGGCGGAGACTGACTCTGAGGGAGAGGAGGAACAGCCAACTTCTACTCTGAAGTGTGGCTCCAGAAGGAGGCTGGGGAAGGGCAGAGGCCGGCTGAGCAGTCAGAGGAGGACCTAGGCCAATCCCCTATCCATCCTAGGGCACACAGGGGGGAGCGGATAAGGGAGAACTGTGGTCTACTTGGGAGGAAAGGGCCTTGATCCTCTTCATGGGCTGCAGCTGTGATAACTGAATAAGAGTTTGGACCTGCATACTGGCGAACACTGGAAACGAAGTGTGTTTTATTTTGATCTGAAGTTTATCTTGGTTGGCATCCTTCCAACAGACTGTGCCTTGTTATCTCCTTGAATTTGGTAAATACTTCTCCTGTTCCATTGTGGAAATTTCATCATTGTAGTTTGTTTGGTTTTTTTATTTCACCTCTATCTGCTCATTAAGTTCGGACTGTACTGCTTTCTTTTGAAGACTTTTTGAGTACGTTTTATTTCCAACTGAGTATTATTGAACCGTGGGGCCAAGTTGGAGGCATTAAAGGACATTTATTTACGTTTTGGATTTTGTTACATTTGTATCCCACCTTGGGTCATCACATGTTTAGTGACTGTTTAAAGTTACAATGGCGTTGAAAAAAGTGACTTATGACTAGACCTCACCTTTACCACCATTGCAGCATCCCCACAATTATGTGATCAAAATTTGGGTGCTTGGTAACCGGCATGCATTTACAATACTTGCAGCATCCAGAGGTCACATGATTGACATTTGCCAGCTGGCTTCCAACAAAATAAGTCAATTAGAGAAGCTGGATTTGCTTAACAACCATGGCAAAAAGGACATAAAATTAGGCACACTTAACAAACACCTTGCTTAGCACATGGAAATTCTATTCTCAATTTGGTCATTAAGTTGAGGACTACCTATATCTATATTGTTCAGATTGCAAGTAGAGGCTTTTATGATAGTATAAATTCCTATTCAAAAAAACCCACAATCACTTCATTTCAAATAAGCTTCATACTGAAGTTGAATGGTCCAGATACTAGATTTATTTTCCCAGTAAAAACTGGACCTCAAAAATTGCTTTAAGGAAGGCACAAATTGCAACGATTTCCTCACTACTTTCTTATATTGTTCTTTTTTTTTTTTACGAGTAGCACAAAAAGGCTTTGTAACAAAACAGGTTCTTTGCCGGCAAGTTCATATAGTTTATTAACCTACAATACAGTTTGTTTCTTTTTGGTTTAGCATGCTGTATGAACTCAACTCAATGAGATTTTTAAAAATAAATAGCTAACTAAAGGAACCATCTCCTTCAGCCTCTTCACTTCAAATAAAGGGACTTTGGTAGAGATGCTATGAAGGACTTTAAAGAATAGTGGGCACTTGGATTGACAAAATTAAGCTTCAAGTAAGAGTTCTTGTTGGGGTAATTCCTCGTTAGGAGAATGAGCGCACACAGGGAGACGTAGTGAGAGTGGTAAAGAATAACACACAAACAGCACACAGATACACTGTATAGTAAAATGTAGGTTTTTACTTCCAATACATGTTTAAGCAAAGTCCAACAAGGGTCCACGTCATTCACGGTTAAAGCAGTCAGTTTTCAGTCCAGGGATAATTAAACAACCCAGGTTTCTTATGGCTGTTTGAGGAACCACACCTAATTACAATTTTAGCATTCCCCTAAAGAGACAGTATTAAAATGTCTATCCTGATTTATATATTTTCCAACCCAACTGTTAGGTGACTTACTAATTCCTAACAGTTCTGCACCTTTTTTTTTCAATGATGGGCAATTCTGAGAACAGAAGGACATTCTCACAAGGGTGTGTGTGTGTGTTGCCCATTCACAAAGTGGTATCATAACCAGACTGCTAAATAGTCTCTCCTTTCACAATAAATGCTCCAGTGTTCCTGATCTTTTCCTTTCTTTCTTTCTTTCTTTCTTTCTTTCTTTCTTTCTTTCTTTCTTTCTTTCTTTCTTTCTTTCTTTCTTTCTTTCTTTCTTTCCTTCCTTCCTTCCTTCCTTCCTTCCTTCCTTCCTTCCTTCCTTCCTTCCTTCCTTCCTTCCTTCCAAAGCATTAGGCTGCTTTTCAAACATGCCATAGGCTAAGTGATGAAAGATGAGGAAAGGCTGAAATGGATTTTTATGTACCTCTTTAAAATATCATTTTCTTCCAGTCACTGATTGTTTGATTGAGTATTTAATTACAAACCACCTTGAGTCTCTCGTTGATTTGGTGGCTTTACCAGATAGCGTCATCCTTATCTAAGAGAGGTTTTGAGATCTGTTTGTAGTCCAGGTTTTTTTAGAAATAACAATGAGCCAGAAATTGTTTTAAAATTAAAATTGCTTTACTCTATTGTAAGTTTCATTCACAATTTCATTCACAAACAAACACATGTGTGTGCATGTGTATGTAAATACACACACACACACACACACACACACGTATATATATCTGTAAGCCAACAAATAGCCTAATCTATAGATAGGATAATGGACTGATATGAAGCAAAACAGTTTCCTATGAACAGGAGTAATATTTAGCATCACTCTAAAAACACAGAGCAGGAGCCTCTAGTATTAAATGACACAAGTGATGAAGCCAGAATATGTACAGATAGTCCTTGAGTTACAAACAAAATCGAGCTCAACGTTTATGTTGCTAAGTGAGATATTTGTTAAGGGAGTTTTGCCCCATTTTACAACATTTCTTGCTACAGTTGTTAGGTGAATCACTGCAGTTGTTAAGTGAATCTGTCTTCCCCATTGACTTTGCTTGTCAGAAGTTCTCAAAAATGATCACATGAGCCCCAGGACACTGCAACCCGTGAAAAATATGAGTCAGTTGCCAAGCGTCTGAATTTTGATCACATGACCATGAAGATGCTGCAATGATCATGTGAAAAAAATGGTCATAAGTCATTTTTTTCAGTGACATTGCAACGGTCAATAAATGAACTGTTGGAACTCGAGGTTAACTTGTATAACATTCAGCTAAAATGAGGCTACAATTTTTTATTCATTCAGTAATCTAATAGAATTCTACATCCATTGAAAGATTAGATGGATCCCATGATATTCAAAAAACAGAGTAGTATAATAATAAGAGCACTGTATTTTTCTTCTACCGTAATAACAATAGATAGTTGCAGAGTCTCTGTTTCTGACAACCTTGGCTAAATATGAAATGTGCACACATCTACTGGCATTAGATAAAGTGCCCATTAGAGTACGTGTGTCATGCCCCTGTCAGAATCTGATTCCGAGGGGGAGGCTGAGCAGCTGACAGGGAGTGGGAGTGTGACTCCATTGGCTGTGGAAGAAACTGGGGAAGGGCAAAGTCCGGCTGGCAGAGCAGGGGAGAGGTAGAGCAAGGCAGAGGGAATTCAGAGGAAGATCCAGGCCCACCCCCTCTTCATCCTAGGACACACAGGAAGGAACAGAGAAGGGAGCAATGTGAGTTGCGTGGCTTGCGGGGGAGGAAAGTGTTAAGTCGTGGGAATGAGACTCAGGACACCAGCATGACTGTCAATTGTTTTATTTCCTTCTAGGACTGAACTGCGGAGAAACTGTGGCAGCCCTTTTTATAGTTGGGCTGCTCATGGCTGTGACCAGTGACAGCTCTTCAATTTTCCCACCGCCACGGACCGACCAATTACAGGTAAGTATGTTAATACATAACAGAAAGGGCCCTGATTCCCTTCATTAGCTGCAGCTGGGAACATAGTGTTTAAAAAGGGAGTTTGCACATAGCAACTTGTTGGAAACACTTGTCAAGGCTTATTTGGGTTCCTGGCGTCTTTCCAACTGTGTGTGTTTTGCTGGCCTTTGAAGTCTGCAATTCCTTATCCTGCCCTGTCCAGTTAATTGCTGCAGCGTAGTTTGTGTGGATTTTTACTTACAGTTTATATGTACTTTACTTCAGTTTATATGTATTTTCAGACTGAATTTCCTCCACTTAAAGACTGTTCGTGGGAGAGTTTTTCCTCCACCCAAAGGTAACTAGACATTGGGGGCAAAATTGGAGGTATTAAAGGGACTTTTCTTACATATGTGACTGTGTTGTCTTTGTGCCATGCCTCGGGTCATCACAACGTGTCTATCCAGTACTAGCTATTGATTTTCCTGGATCAGATATAAAACAATAATTGTTCAGCAGTGTGAAGTATAAGCATTTTAATGCTAACATTATTTGCAAAGGCTGTGTAACTTCCAACTGCCCTTTGTCCTTAAGGAAATGTAAAAATATCCATCAGATATGGTGGAAGTTTAACTTCTTGAATTGCAACATTTACTTGTTAACTTTTTGTAGTTATCAAGATAAGCAAATGATTGCACATAACTCCAAATACCTTCACTTAAACATTGTAAAACAGAAATAAGAATTGTCTGGTTTATATTTACCAGGACATAGCTTGTTTTCCCAAAGAAGATTCATAAAGTTATCCAGGTTTGTGAAATTGTAGTGAAGTGTCCCATTTATCATCCTGAAAAAGAAATTGCAGACCTTTGACAGCTGTTTGAATTGAAAGTTCCTCCTTCTCACCCTCCCAAGTATAATTTCACAAACTTTTCATCAATAAGATAAAGGAGCAGCAAATTACTAATTTACAATAGAGTTTATGCAACTGTATATATCAGAATAACTTTCCATATGAATTCATCAGCTAGCTGAATGGACTTCAGCAGAAAATGGGCGTTGGTCTTACCTGACACGCCATTTCTAGTCGAGCTGCGAGGATCATCCAGAGAGTGGGAGGTGCTCCAGTCTGCGTCTGTGTAGGCTGAGCTTAATTATTAGGGAACGCTCCGCCCTCTGTCACGTGGTCCCTTGTAGCGTTCCCAGTTTATGCGAAGTCGAGAGAGGAGGAAAGTCGTCTAACTCTCATCTAACTAGACTTAAAGTATCATTGGCTGAAACAAGGTTCCCCCAGACGGAAAAAAATAAAAAAGGGTGGGGCTGGATGATCCTCGCAGCTCGACTAGAAATGGCGTGTCAGGTAAGACCAACGCCCATTCTCCCTCGAGCTGCTCGGATCATCCAGAGAGTGGGACATACCAAAGCTTGGCTGTCCTACGGGAGGGAATCCGTCTGGGGTGGAAGCTCCCCTGGGTCCTCGATGACCCGCTGGAGGACTCGTCTACCAAACGAGGCCTCAGCTGACGCAAAGATGTCAATCTTATAGTGCCTAATGAAAGGGGAGGGGGAAGCCCAGGTGGCGGCCCGACAAATGTCTGAGATTGGAGCCTGGGTGGCCCAGGCCGCAGAGGTGGCCGCACTCCTGGTGGAATGCGCCGTAACCCCACTGGGAACTGGCAAGGCCTGAGACGAATAAGCCTTGGTGATGGTGGCTCTGATCCATCGCCCGATGGTGGAAGGGGACACCTTGTGGCCTAAGGACTTGGGCTGGAAGGCGAGAAATAAAGACTCTGACCTTCTAAAGGGTTGTGTGCGGTTAATGTATATGCGGAGGGCCCGCCTGACATCTAGGGTGTGCCATCGTTTCTCCCTTTCCTGCGAAGGATTGGGACAAAAGTTCGGGAGTGTAAGCTCCTGAGCCCTGTGGAAGGCTGAATTGACCCTGGGCAAGAAGGTCGGGTCGGGGCGTAGAACCACCCGATCGGAATGGAAGATACAGAGGTCCTTTCTCACCGAAAGGGTAGCAATCTCCGAAATTCGGCGAGCCAAGGTAATTGCCACCAGGAATACTACCTTAAAGGTCAAAATTTGGAGAGAGGATTCTCTAATGGGTTCGAAAGGAGGTTTGGTGAGGGCCACCAGGACCTTGTTAAGGTCCCAAGTGGGGTACCGGTGCACAACAGGGGGGCGGAGGTTAGTAGCCCCCCTTAGGAAAGCCCTGATATGGGGATGGTGAGAGAGGGGACCCAGATTGTCACCAGAAACGACAGTTGAGAGGGCCGCTACCTGACGTCTCAGGGTATTAGGAGGGAGACCTTTCTTGAGCCCATCCTGGAGAAAATTCAGAATCTGGGCCACCGAAGACAAGAGCGGGTTGACCATGGATGAATGGCACCACCTGCAGAAGCTGACCCAGGTGGCATTGTATATCCGATTGGTTGAAGGCCGTCTGGCGGCCAGGATCGTGTTAATGACCTGGTCAGATAAATTCTCCTTCCTCAACTTTTCCCGCTCAACCTCCACACGGTTAGTTGGAGCCATTGGGACTCCGGATGTTGAATGGGCCCCTGAGACAGGGAGATCCTGTCCGGAGGGATTCTCCATGGGGGAGACACCGAAAGGTTGCGGAGGTCCACAAACCACGGTCGCCTGGGCCAATAGGGGGCCACTAAAATCAGATCTGCCTTCTCCTGGATCAGTTTCTGAATGACCCTGGGAAGCAAAGCTAACGGGGGGAAGGCGTACAGGAGTCCCGGGGGCCACGGACAGCGAAGTGCGTCGTGATTCTCAGCCCCGGGGGAAGGGAATCTGGAGAAGAACCTAGGGAGCTGGGTGTTGCGGGGGGATGCAAAGAGGTCCACTAACGGGAGACCGAAGATCATGGTCACCTCCCTGAAAAGGGATGGAAGAATTCGCCACTCGGACTGGTCCACAGTGGCCCTGCTTAACCAGTCCGCTGGGTGTTTGAGGCCCCCGAAATGTGTACTGCTTTGATCGAGAGGAGGTGACGCTCCGCCCAACGGCAGAGTCTCTCGGCCTCTCTCATCAACCGAATAGACTGGGTCCCACCTTGCCTGTTGACATGGGCCTTGGCGGTAATATTGTCCGTGAGAATAAGGACGTGCCGCCCGCGTACCTGAGGCAGGAAGTGGCGCAGGGCCAGGTGGATGGCATGGAGCTCCAGCCAGTTTATGCTGCAGGCCCGCTCTGCATGGGACCATTTGCCCTGTGTTGTAAGGGACTGGATGTGAGCGCCCCAGACGCTCGGGCTGGCGTCTGTGGTGATGGCGAGACGCTGGGGATCTTTGAAGAGATGACCCCTGTTGATGGCAGGGTTGGTCCACCAGAGGAGAGACGAGAGGACCTTTGGAGGTACCTTGATGGAGGATTTTGAGTTGCTTCTGCCGGACCTTTGAAACGGAAGCAGGAGCCACTGCAGGGACCTGGTATGAAGACAGGCCCAAGGAATAGTAGAGATGCATGAAACCATTTTTCCCAGTAATTTAGACAATTCTACTAGAGAAGCCCTCTTTGATCGTTGAATAACCTGAATTGAATTTCGAATACTTTCCGGAGAAAGGAACACTTTTTCCTGCACCGTGTCAAGATGGCCCCCAAGTGGGCAATTCGGGTAGAAGGGACCAGTTGGCTCTTTTTTTGGTTGACCAGGAAACCATGGGCGAGGAAGGCGGAGAGGGTAAGGGATGTAGGATTTCAGTTGATGGAGCCACCAGATAGAGGACCTGGTAAAGAAGGAGGTTGCGGTGTGCCCAGGCGTCAGCTAGATGAGCCCGATGCAAGGCCAATTCAGACCTCCTATCCTCGGGTTTGAGGGCCTCCAGAGGATCACTCGGGGAGGAGGAAAAGAGACCAACAATGGGCTCGTCCACCTCCGGGGTATTGAGGAGGGAGCAGAAACTCGGTTCGAGGTTAAAGAACCTCTTATCCTGTGTGGATGGGGCCGGAGGAGCCCCCGTAAAACCCACTTGGTTGGAAACCAGATCGTGGAAAATGGGAGCGGGAATCACATCCTCGGCCACCATGGGCTGCTTGAACATTGCGTCCTCCGGTTCCTCCCCAGAGGAGAGGGGGACAGGGGGAAGTTGAGTGGCCAGGCCCGAGGTGTTCTTGGCCTTGAACAAGATGGACTTGAATATGTGGGGCTTGAATAACCCCACAAAGGAAGGTTGGTCGGGGGTAAGGCCCTCATCCTCCGACAACTCTGCTTCCATCGGGTCTAAATCTGAAAAAGGGTTCCCCATGGAAGGTGGATCCCCATTCAAGGTCCTCCTCCTCCTCCTCCCTATATTGGTCTAAAATTTCCATTCCCTCCTCCGGTTCCCTTTCTGGAAGAGAGCTGGCCCCCTGGGAGGGTACCTGACCAGGAGCCGGGTCCAGGGTGGGCCTGGACCTAGTTGGCACCGGCTCTTGCGTGGGAGCCGTCTGAGGAAGGCTTGATCCGGCCATCTGCTGCATGCCTTGAGCTATCCCCTGTCGAATAGCCTGCTCCATCCAAGTTCTCATGCACTCAGGCATCTCGATCGTGGGCGGGTCCTCCTGTCTTAGGCCAGCGGCCGTGGGAGTGAAGGTTGCTTCAGGCATCCGGCTGGTAGCTGGTCCAGGGGCGTGAGACTCCTGGGATGAGCTGTGCCTGGAGAGAGGGGAACAAACTGGAGGGGAGGGGTGCCTGGAAGTAGAAGGGGCGGCTGGAGGTGATGGTTGAGTCACCCTAGAGCGCCTATCGAACTCCCTCTCTAGTGCCTTATGACGCCTTAAGGCGTCCCTTTGAGAAGCCTTAGAAGTCTCCTGGGAGGTTTCCTTAGACTGACTGTGCACATGATGGGACTTAGATTTCGCCTTCAAAGAATGGCGAGAGTTCGGGTTATCATCTGCCATGGTGAAACAACAGAAGTATCGATAAGAATAAATATAAATATATTTATGTACAGGCGGTTGGCATGCCTAGGATACGACCTGGGTAAGGCCAGGTATCCAGAAACTGGCCCGCGCCCCCTTTTGGAATTTGCAATGAATAATCTGAAAATATGACCAAAAAAGGAAAAAAAAATTTAAAAAACTGCCACAGATATAGACTTTTAATGTACAATTATATCCCACCGGGATAAGGATCCAGGAAAACACACTGCAGGGACAGTGATGGAAGCTAAGTCTCTCTAAACAAATCTGAGAGAGAATAAATGCCATTGAATGAGATTGGATTACCAATGTAAGGAAATATGAAGATATCCTGTATTAGACTGAATAACAACCTGGCAGTTGGTAAAAAGAAGAGAAGCCAATCAGCCAAATCAATGCCAGCAATACAAGGCCTCAGGCAGCTTGCTGCCCCTCAGGGAGGGAGTGGCTGCTTTTCTAATTCCCTGCCCTGAGTTCTGCTGCAGGAGCCAACACTTACACCAACAAATAAAAGTAAAGGACAGCTTTTTTTCCCTTCTGGGAGAGGGAGATAGAGAGATCAGCCCTACTAGGCCTGGGAGCCTAAGTCTAGGGCCAGCAGAACGTCGCAGCAATAGGAGGCCTGCAAAATGTCGCCTGGCCACAAGGCGGCGCTCAAAATGGCGGCCGCTTGGAAATCTAAAGCAAAAAAACCGAAGTGGGCGGCTCAGGGAGGGTGCGTCCTGCGAGCCCTGAGGGCGAGAGCGCTGAAATCGCCTTTGTCTGGGCGATTGGCGTTAGTGGGGGGAAAACCAGAATAAAAAGGCTCCGGACCTCTAAAGAGGCACAAGGACAGCAAGGCAGGAACGGAAAGAAAATAAACGGCAGAGTGGGGGGGGGGGGGTGTTAGCGCTAAGCGCTGCTAAGCCACCCGCTCAGCCCCCTGGGGGTGAAAACGCACACCCCTAAGTCTCAAGACCCCCACAGATGCGCAGAGGCTAAGGAAAAAATAACTGAAATCAAACCTGTAACTGAAATATTATCCTGCTTGAATCAGCCAAGAGTGGAAGCTCTATCAAAACACACAGCCTAACTCTGCGAAGGCTGAGCATAAACTGGGAACGCTACAAGGGACCACGTGACAGAGGGCGGAGCGTTCCCTAATAATTAAGCTCAGCCTACACAGACACAGACTGGAGCACCTCCCACTCTCTGGATGATCCGAGCAGCTCGAGGGAGAAAGATGAAATGGAGAATTAAAAGAATCCCCATACACTAGCCTTCTTTAACTTGGTGCATCCAAAGATATTCAATTATAGCTCTAGAATTTGAAGCCAGCATGCAGAAGGCTGAGAGAGATGGGGGTGGGGAAGAGGGAGCAAGGGAGTGGGAGAGAGAGAGCTTTCTATATGCTGACTGAAAACAAAATGAGAAGTTACCATATGTACATACGCATATATTATTGGGGAAATTTAATTTCTAATATTGTTTCCTTTCTATAAAAAATCTCATTACTAAGTTGCCTTTTATGATACAAGGACAAGGTATTTTTTTCTTATTTAAGGAAAACAAAAGTTGTTGGAGTTATACAAAACCCTAGATTTCATGAAAGCATTCAGACTTTGATGACTTGTATGCTGGAATCATTTTTGGTTGCCCCATTAAGCAAATACGTTTAGTTCATATTCTGCGGTAAAATACATCCTTACAATAGATAATTTAGATTGGTTAACTGCATACAAGCCATGTGCTGAGTTAAACAGTATTAAACTTCTGACATGTAAACAAATATTGTAATTTGTATCAGTTGAATTCATCTCTAAGTGTCATGCAGACCACAAAGTAAATGTATTATATTGCAGAAATGTTAAACATTTCTTCAGACTACATAGTAACACAGGTAACATACTGTGAAAAAAAATATCTTTTACCATCTTTATCCAAAAAATAACCAAATATTTAAAATTTGCATATGGATGTGGCTAACACATTGTTCTCTAGATATGTGAGCAGTAATGAGATGGACCCTAACTCAATCATGATTGAAACAACCCACTGAAATCAGTAGTGTGAGTTAATCATGACTAGCTGAATCTAAGTTTGGATCAAATTAAATTATCATCATACAGTATATTTGAAATATACACATGAAACTGGTTCACACACGACACAGCTCATTTATAATAGAACTGAGGGTGTTCTGGACCAATGGCAATACCTTTGTATATTAAAGAAACCCACAAGTTATATAACAGTGATATATACATGGGAGGAGGAAGAGGAGGAGGTGGTGGTGATGATCCTGACCTTCTAAGGAGACTTTTATCTTGTATTTGGCCAAGCTCTCCAGGACCAAGGACAGCTCTATAAAGAAAGATAAACATTCCAACCAACCTACAGCTAGCTGCTGGCTGAATGTGTGACCCCCTCAAAAATTATTACAATAAGCAACAAGACTTCAATGTTTCCAGCCAGCTTTTATCAGTCTAATTAGAAAACTCTCATGTACTGAAAAACAGAAATTCCAGATTCTGGTAGGTTGAACTTTGGTTCTTCAAACTTACTTCTCTGGGTTTTGCTTTCTGTCATTCCTGCTTAATCTTTTGTGAAATCAGAAGGTGCCTTAAGTAGAATCAAGTCTGAGGCTTCAGGCTTTGGAAAAGGTGGAAGAGGAAGAAGCCTGATGAGTAAGGAAACAGTAGAAGGATATTTTTGCTCCAACTGTATTGCAGTCCTAAGAGCCTAGAATTTTAATGTAATCCCACTCCAATATCAAGTCTGATATTTAATTTGAAAGCAAAAGGAGTAGAAGGAGAAACTTCAGAAGCTAGCTCCTAAGGAAACAACTTCCAACTGTTTAGCAATGCTTAGGAATAGCGAGTCTGACCTCCACATTTCATCTGAAGCAGCAGAAGGAAGCTGTGTGTGTATCTTGGCTGCTCTTTCTCCTTCATCCAACAAAATCCCTCCAACGGGTTTCTCAGCACTGAAAGCTAATAATTCTGCAAACCGCCACTGCAAAATGCCTATGAATAAGCAAGGCACACATAAAGATTCAGAACTGAGAGTGGACAAAGAGAGCTTTCTATCTGATCAAAATAATGCGGCCTGCTATTTCCTGTTTCTCAGACAGCCTAGCTCAGCTAGCTAATTCTCCATGCTTTCCTCGGCAACGGGGACAGAGTGAGAGGGAGGGAAAAGAAGAGACATGAAAATCAAAGAGCCTTACAGCTCCTTGCCTGATGGAGGTATGTTTCTATATTAACCTTCAGTATTTTTACTGTAACTCAGTATTATTCATTCTGGCATTCTAAGGAGGGGGGAAAAAACCAATAGCAGAACTGAAGCAAAACAGAACTGTCTCAACAAGATTTTTAATCAGGAAACAAGCTTGAAATGACTATATTCATACTATCATTTTGTTGATACATTTCTGAATTCAACCTCGAGCTACGAAATCTGAAATATGGTAGCAGAGTGTTATCTTTTGATAATTATTTTTGTTGTTTTTACTAATGCTTTAATTACAGCTTTATTGCATGTCTCTTTCTTACTGGACCGTAAACCACAGTGAGTCAGTTTGAATTCGGCACTCTATAAAGATAACATAAGTTCTGCTTTAAATATGAAATACAAATAAGCATTCAATAGCTCTGCTTTTTAAAATACTTCTTCCTAGTATGAGAATGAATACTCAAATGTCTGGACTGAACGCTTATTGCTATTCAGCTATAATACAACAGGTATTGGGCAGCCAACTTCCACCAGAAATGGAAGTGTTAAAATTTTCTTTGCAATATACCCTTTGGTCTAAGAAAAGTAAGTCCTTAGGTAGGGAGAAAAGAATTGCAGAAATTAACCTTTAATGGTTAGCCCACAGTGGACAAACGACATTATTTTGTCCTTAGTTAGCAAGGCATTATATTATTACATTATTAAAGTTTGAACCAGTGACTCAACCCTATTCTTGGTTAAAAATCAATGATGAAATAACGGTTTCACAAATTTAAAATTAACCATTGTCAGGTTACATGTTATTTGGATGCAATACAACATTGGAAATGGCACCAAAGTTCTAAATTCCAGCAACAAAAAGTCATACGGTACATAGGAGTAACTTTTTAAGGGATAAAGCAATATAAATTCATTAATCAACAAACTGACTCAAAAACTACAGCCAGAGGTAGTTCTGGATATTTCACTACAAAAGTTTTTTAGGGTGATGAAAGGAACCATTCCTATGACTAGATGCATTTGTTATCATGGAAATGGAAAAGGCAAAGTAGATTTCTTCCTTGTTTTTTTTTTTACAGGGCTTTCTTTTTATAAAAGATTCTATTGCAGTTTCACCCAAACCATAATTTCGGACATTTTGCAAAATATAAGTTATGAGAAATTTCTTGATATGACATTAAGATGAGTTGAAGAATTTGGAATGTGAAAGCGGGATTTTAATTATTTAGGATGCAAAGTGTGTTGCCCTTTTTTAATGTGTAAAATTATTTTTATTGATCCAAATTTACATTCCTTGTCTCACACAGCACTATTTGTAAAGCAAACTAAGCCCAACCCATGCCTCCTTTATTTAGTGAGATTCTGCAGTAGAAGTGGAAAAAGGGCAGCATCTGGGTTTTACATAGATACCATTTACATTGACCAGGGCGGAACAAACTATTTGGCATAGTTTACATAACATAGCCAAGAAATGGAAATCCATAGATTGCATCTTGCCAAAAGTGCTTCATAGGGTTGTTTTATTCCTAGCAGAATTGTTCTTTGTTTATGGTTAGGCAACCCCAAATAATGTCATATAGGTGGCATGTTTTAAATTCCTAATTTTGCTTCTGTGGATAGAATAGAAGGCAAGCCAGATCTGTTTATTACAAGAAAAAACGTCTGCAGGCCTAGACTGGGATCACAATTTTATTTTGCTTATGGTGGGCATTCTAATATTTAACACATTCAAACTGATCTCCCTCTATGAATCCACAAAGGGTGTCTTGAGTTGCTGTAGGTTTCCCAAGCCACCTTCTGTCACCCCGCTTCCTTGATCACATTCTGGAGATCTGATGCCAGATGGAGATCATCCAAGGGTCTTTCCAACTTTCCATCTCTTATGCAGATGATTGATCACATGGTCCATTGTATCAAGGCCACGCTCTGATTAAATTTCACATACTCTTCTTTGAGGGCTCCAGTGTTTTGAGATTGCCCAGCAGAATCCTCTTAAGTGTTCTTCTCTTAGCAAAGGAGGGAGGCACCACGAGTTTCTGTACCTGGAAAGAACAGGGATGGATCCTCTATAAGCTATAGAGGTTTCCAGAAGATAATTGGGGCTTACAGCTGATAACTGGGGATGTGTAACATTGATCAAGTTCTCTGGGAGCACAGAATATAGGAAGTAGCAAGTAAAGTGCGAAGGTGGATATGTTGTTGGATACCTTTCCTGCTAGCAAGTTATTATTTATTTATTTATTTATTTTTGTCAATTGCTTCCAAAATAATAGGTATAAGTAAAAACATAGTTATGAATACATGGATACATGTAAGAAAAATTAAAAAATAAAAATAAAATAAACAATAGGGTGAACGGTAGGCACATTGGTGTGCTTATGCACGCCCCCTACAGACCTCTTAGGAAAGGGGTGAGATCAATAGTAGAAGGTTTAAGGTTAAAGTTTTTGGGGTTTGGGGAAGAGTATTCCAAACATTGACCACTCTGTTGCTGAAGTCGTATTTCCTGCAATCAAGTTTGGTGTGATTAACTTTGACTTTGTATCTATTGTTTGCTCTTGTGTTGTTATGGTTGAAGCTGAAGTATTCATTGACAGGTAGGACATTGCAATGTATGATTTTATATACTATACTTAGATCGGACCAAAGGCGGCATAGTTCTAAGTTTTCTAGATCTAGAATTTCGAGTCTAGTGGCATAAGATATTCTGCAACGAGTAGAGGAGTGGAGAACTCTTCTTGTGAAATATTTCTGGACTTTCTCCACTGTGTTAATATCAGCTACGTAATGTGGGTTCCAGACTGATGAGCTGTATTCGAGTATTGGTCTAGCAAATGTTTTGTATGGTCTACTTAGTAGTGTGATATTACCAGAGAAAAAGCTACGTAGGATTAGGTTAACAACTCTTATCGTTGATTATCTATGAGAGTTTAACCATGAGAACTGTAGGTGGCTCTGGAAAGTCAAAACGATAATGCCTTTGCTTGAGAAGAAGGGCCAGGGCTGACATGATAGCAGTGTTCCAATACCTAAGGGGTTGCCCCAAAGAAGAGGGGGTCAACCTATTCTCCAAAGCACCTGAAGGCAGAACAAGGAGCAATAGGTGGAAATTAATCAAGGAGAGAACCAACTTAGACCTAAGGAGAATTCACCTGATAATTAGAATTAATTATCTCCAGAATTGTCTCCAGAAGTTGTGGGTGCTCCGTCACTGCAGATTTTTTAAGAGAGATTGGACAACCATTTGTCTGAACTGGTATAGGGTCGTGATGGCAAACCTATGGCACGTATGCTGGAAGTGGCACGCAGAGCCATTTTTGCTGGCACGCAAGAGGTCACCCAAAAGAGCCCCACTGTGCATGCACATACATGCGCCCCTCTCACCAGCCAGCTGATTGTCGGGTATCTGCCGTGCATGCATGGAGGGAGATGCACACACATGCACAGGGGATCGTGCGCGCATGCACAGGGGGGGTCACATGCTCATTGCATCATGGGTGCAGACATGCGAGCGTGCGTACATGCACTTTCGGAACGCGACGTGGAAAAGATTAGCCATCACTGGTATAGGGTATCCTGCTTAAGCAGGGAGTTGGAGTAGAAGACCTCCACGGTTCCTTCCAACGCTGTTATTCTGTGATCAGAGCAAACAAATTGGTACGTGGGAAGGAAGTCAAACCTGCCCTGCCATTCAATCTTCTCTCTTTCCTCACATTTTCACAGTTACTTCCGGGGCAAAAGGTGAGACATTGCGTTAAAACAAAAGATAACAAGCTTGACAAAGAGGCGGAGACTGGCCAAAGGTGGTAGCTCATTCAGGTAAGCATTCCTTTCAGGATAAACAAAAAATAAAATAAAATAAAATCCCTTCCTCTGTGTGATTGCAACCTCCAACCACAATATTACTTAAGTAGGAAGCTAGCTGATGTGGTTAAATGAACAGAGAAATACCACAAGCCTAACTATCTAGCATCTCCTTTTGGCCATGCAGCCAACTATAGTTACCAAATATAGATAGTCCTCAATATCCAACCACAACTGAGCTCAAAATTCCTGTGGCTAAGCAGGGCAGAGAGAGTTTTGCCCCATTTTATGACTTTTCTTGCCACAGTTGCTAAGTGAATCACTGTAGTTAAGTTAATAACCTGTTTGTTAAGTGAATCTGGCTTCCCCATTGACTCTGGCTTGTCAGAAGGTCTCAAAAGGGGATCACATGACCCCGTGACACGGCAACCGTCACAACTATGAGTCAGTTGCCAAGTGGGCCTGAATTTTGATCATGTGACCATGGGGATGCTGCAACAGTCATAAGTGTGAAAAACAGTCATAAGTCACATTTTTCAGTGCCGTTGGAACTTGGTCACTAAGTGAGCTGTTGTAAGTCAAGGGCTACCTGTCATTCCTAGTGGGCAGGCTTTGTTTCTGGGAGGAACAAAGAAGAAGTATAAAAGTAATCACTTGACAGCTGTAATTCTGCTGCAATCTTCAAGTGCTGTTCCTTCGCATTAAGGCTGTCAAATAAACGCCATCTCTGCCTCAAGCAACTTGCTTGTTCTGTGATAGGACCTGGCCTCAATTCGAACCCAGAATTGTCTTCTAACAAGCGGTTCTCTCCACTTGATGCCGCCCTCATATTCTAGAGTGGAACTTGCATTCTCTCACTGGCCATGGCAGTGGAAGTTATAATCCTAATGCCCCTTTGGAAGAGATATATTTCTCATTCTGAAATTTATACAGCTATATTTTCTGAGTTAATATGTAAACCAGAAAAGGAATGTGAAAATGGAATGGTCCAGGCCAGGAGCTGGAGAGAAAAACATTCCAGGATATATCCCTAAAGAAGAAAGGTTTGGGCAACAAATCAGAAGGTTTTTGAATGGTTTGTTCTAAGCCAAGGCAAGAAAAACCAAAAGTACACATATAGACTGGACTATAGACTATAGATTCAGTAAAGGTACTATTAAAATAAGTAAAAATTTCCAGACATATATTTATCTAATTTAACAGAAATATGAAGTATAAGAATCCAGATGAATAGATATATTCAAACAATGGGTATAACTAATTTCTCAAAAACAGCTAATATTTCACTGTTTATTTAGTTTTTTGAGAGAAATCTAAGTAACAAATACAAGGCTGGTTAGCCCTAATGTTCGGTGGATTCCAGCATTAAGAAAAATATCAGATATGGGTTTCCGTCCTCACATCAATGTAATTACATATTCCCTCACCTCATTAGTTCTGATTGACACCTGAAATTATTGCCTAGAATACGTAGTTTTAAATTTCTGCAATTTTCTTACGTGTTCTGTCATAAGGCAAATGCCAGTTTTATCTATCAAGTAGAATTCTGTGGCACATGAAGGCATACATGTTGTCTTGTGAGCTCTGGATTGGACTAATATTTTTATTATTTATCAAATTTATTGGCCACCCATCTTACTGGAGGGTAATTCTGGATGGCTTACAACTGTGATGGTGAACCTATGGCACATGTCCCAGAAGTGCCATGCAGGGCCACCTCTGCTGGCGTGCAAGCTGTCTCACTAGCTCAGTTCCACTACGCATGGGCACATGCCTCCTGCCAGCCAGCTGATTTTGGGGCATCTGCCGCGATACGGGAGGGCGCATGTGGGAGATGCATATGCATGCAGAGGGGGGCGGGGGGGGGGTGTCATGCGTGCATTGCATTGTGGGTGCACTTTTGGCACGCGACAACAAAAAGGTTAGCCATCACTGGCTTACAACATTAAAACAAAGCTGCATAAATAGAATACTACAAAACTATAAAAACATAAAATATACAAGTAATGTCTATTATTACTATGGATTTTTGAATTTTCTATTTAAAGTAACTGAAGCTATATCTTAAAAGATAACCTCATTTCAATTATTGTTGTTACAACAAATGTAATCACTGCAATCTAAATGCTAAAAAAATAGTAGAATTTTTTTGCTGGTTCTTCAGTAGATTAAGACAGCTACGTCCATCATATGAAAATAAGCACAAGTGGTTTACTAAAAGGTTCATCAGGATAGAGAACCAAGTTAGTAGGACTGCTCTTTAATTCATAGCTTCTTCCAGTTAGAAAACCATTGGGTGGGTGGAGGGGACTGGATCAATTATTACACAGTCTAAAGGAATATTGCTTGTTTAATATTTACCATTAAACTTGAGCAATTTAAAAGATTTGGAAAAAAGACAAGACGAAACATGAGGAAACGTCAGACTGCACTTTGTAATCCTTTGTTCACGCTCTTCAATCTTTACCTAGCTCAGACTATTGCTTGTTTGCGTTACCGCCTACATGTATTAAAAGGTATCTTCTACAGTCTTTAGTGCTGACTTGCTTCGATGCAGTTGATCAGGAAGGCAGTGAGATTCAAGTGGGCTTGTCGTTCTCATACCTACACTACAGAACAAGACAGGTAAGAATAAAGCTTTTTTTCTCCCCCATTTCACAGATGAAGAAACCATATGTGACTGCAGCAGCAGATTCATTAAAACAAGGAATAGAGGGTGTATTTTTTTAATCAGAAAAAGTAAGATTTTTTTTTAACGCAGTACAAGATTTTATACACCTATGGCTATTTACAGTACATCTGGTGTTTTGCAGGACGTGGAGCTCAGTTTTCTTTGAATAAACTTCAAGAGAATCCTTAAAAATAAGTGAAATTTTCTCAGAACCATAACTGTTGAGAATTTACGTGATATATATATATTTAAAAAAATCTTAAATGCGGTTCAATAAAATCTTTCTTCCATTTTTGCCCAGCAAGAAGTTCTAGATACTCTCTTTCTGGTGGACTATACAAAGTTAGGAAACTTGCATACCATTTCTGTTAATTTATAAATATGTACTCTTTCTAGTATAAGCCAGCCACAGATTCTCAACCTGTGGTCCATGTTCCTAGTAGGGTGTGATGTCAACACAGTGGGGTCCACGAAGAGTTCAAAAAAATGTTATGATTTAAATCTTGAGTTAAGTCTTGGAAGTCCATGGACATGGACCGTGGCCACAAAAGGTATTTAAAGGGGGTCCATGGTGAAGAAAAAGTTGAGAACCACTGGAATAAGCAATCTGCATAATTTAATTTAGCCTTAAATTTCAATAAACTTGCTATCAAGGATGTGGTTCATGATTCTTTTAAAGTGGAAGAAGAGTTCATTCATGTTATTTTATTATTTGATCTTTAATAGTTAAGAGCTAATGTTATCAATTATGTACACTGTAAAATGCTCTTCCTTCCTATTTCTCTCAACTATCAATACTCAGCTTACTTAAACCCGGGGAACATTAAGAGCAGCTGATTGCCTTCTTGGGAGCTTAGAAAAGCTCCCAAGCTTAGTATTGGGAACCATCCCAATACTGTTTTTTTCCATCTGTGCTTCCATTCTGCTTTTAATATAGATTATAAATACCCTAGGGCTCTGATAAGACTGAGCAAAAATATCTAGAATAAATATTATCCCTGTATGGAGATGTGTATATTAAAGGTTGACCTAAAAACAGGTTATTTGGTGCACTAATCTTCTGGTGGATGCAATGAGATTTTTAATTAGTGGCTTTACAATCCATGCCTATACTCTTAAACAATATGGTATATTTATTCTGAATGGATCTCTGATTTATCCAAACTAAAAAACTAGAATGCTTATGCTTTTATTGCAAAGGTCCAGAATAAGGTGACAAATGAAAGATACTTATTGTTGTGAAGTAACCCTAAGCCAATACACTTGTCGATTATATATATGGCCCCAACCAATATTTACTCCAGGACTATATAGTACAATTTCCGTATTTTGTCCAATTTCACCCCCATATACAAAACAGATGCCTCTCTGTTCATTAGGGGATGAGCGGGTGAGACCATACCTGATGATACCAAAAATACTACAGTCAAAATCTGTGGATTCATCATTTTCATTTGATTTTTTTTAAAAAAAATACATTACATTTTGAAAATAAAAACAGTATAATAAAAAAATTAAAAAATAAAGTCATAAATCATTACGATCATTAAGAGAGTCACCCTGTGACAGGATATATCTCCATTGCAAATTGCAATCATGTGACTTTGGGATGCTGCAACAGTTATACATGTGAGCCAGTTGTCAAGTGCCCAAAATGAGATTGTGTGACTGTGGGGGAGATTATCGCAGTCACAACTTTAAGGATGGGTTGTAGATACTTTTGGGGGCTCCATGTACCTTCAACTGGTCATTAAGCAACTGGTCATTAAGAAATTTATTGTCTCTTAGCAGATATGCATTCTATTTTTCACTGAGTATTACTTTTTTATAATAAAACTGGCAATCATCAACAAAAATCACCATTTGTGGCCTTCCCAGGTGGCTTCCGTAAAGCAATGGAGGAATTGTGATTTGCTTAACAGCCGTGTGACTCACTTAACAGCTGCCTCACTTAATAGCAGAAGTTTCAGTCCCAAGTGGGGTCAAAAAGTTGAGGACTGCCTATATTGCTTCAAAGCTGTGCAACTAATTTCTCACCTAAGTTTCTATTGTGCATAATGGTTTTTTTAAAAATCAGACAATGTAATATGAATTTATGACCATCATAAAAAAACAAAAGAGATTTTCTTTCTTGCCTCCACTATCATGGTAAACTTAATATTTTAAAAAGTTGGTTCGACTGACCCAGAATCAATTTGATTAGGAAACATGTTGAATAAAAATAATAATGAATATTCAAATAATGCATCGGTTTGCTTGAGTCCCATTATAAGAAAGCGGCAGGTCTTTAACGATTACATTTCAAACAGTAATCTTTCTGAATTACAGGAAGTGATTAAAGCTGGTCCAGAATGAAGCAAAAAATGGAAACAGTCACAACAGAAAATGGATCTCTTCTCCAGTTTTACATGGAAAGAAAGATCCCCCAAAAGGTCAGCAAAACAGCAGTTATCAAAAACCAGCTAAGAAAAAAATGTTCCTGCAGCGTGAAAACAATGAAAAAGGCCATTCTGGATTTCTTTCCCGTGTTACAATGGCTTCCCAAATACAACTGCAAAGAATACATCTGGGGAGATGTTATGTCGGGACTGATCATTGGGATCATTTTAGTTCCTCAAGCAATAGCCTATTCTTTGTTGGCTGGCTTGAAGCCAATTTATAGCCTTTACACCTCGTTCTTTGCCAACATCATCTATTTTCTCATGGGCACCTCCAGACACGTGTCTGTGGGCATTTTCAGTTTATTAAGCTTAATGGTTGGACAGGTTGTGGATCGAGAATTGCTGCTGGCAGGATTCAACCTGAATGACGACCCACAGCAAGGTGTTGGTGACCAGGCCCATTTGAACTTCACGGTCTACAATTTTACCCTTGGGGTGACAAACAATGAATGTGGGAAAGAATGCTATGCTATTGGGATAGCTACAGCACTGACCTTCATGGCTGGAGTTTATCAGGTATGGTTTTTCCCTGCCAATCCTCAACCTATATAGATTTGCAAATGTAAACTGAAAGTGTGGTTCATCTTAAGAGGCAAATATTTCTAGAGAAGTCTTAGAAATAAAATCTGATCCTATTCTTATTCCAAGCCAGGAGAAAGATGCAGGAGAAATGAATTGGAAGCAGGCTGAAGTTGGAAAGGAGGTCTCCATTTATTTGGCAGCCAGAAACAACAGTGACAATAGCATGTTTCTTGGGCGTCTGACAAATTGGGGTTGAGAGTGGATGGTGCTTTTATACAATTTGGGGGACTTTGTGATTGACATGCCTATTTCTGTCCTTTAACATTTTAATGGCTGTTGCCAGATTCCTATGGGGTCATGTAAGGGTCTTGACTGGCTCTATAGGCAAAAGGGGAAATGCAAATCCTAGGTGTTTTGCCTGTCTTGAGCTAAAACTGTCAGTTTTGGCTCCTTGTCTATTGTGCTGCTTATTCGGAGCTGCTGGATGCCCTTGGTTTACTAATAGAGTGGCCTGGCTTTATGAATGAATACAAAATCTAGTCACAAAGCCTAACCTTTTCAGGCCGCTACTTGAGGCTGTTTTCCTATAGCAGAAAGACAGGGGCAGCTTTCTGCCTTTGTTAAGGAGATTTTTCTCCTCTTTTCCCTTAGGGGAAATATTTTATTCTGCCTCTTTTAATATTTTGTAGAGTATTTTATTCTGGGGAGGGGAGGACCTTCCCACAGAAGCAAGGAGAATCCCCGTAAGAACAATTAAAAACAATCAATTATCAAACAGAAGCATAGGAGAGTAAAAGATAATTTTGTATCTCTTGTATTTGCTGCAAAGGAAATTAGTGAGCTTCTTTCTTTCTTTCTTTCTTTCTTTCCTTCCTTCCTTCCTTCCTTCCTTCGCTCTCTCTTTACTTTTTTTAGTTTATGTTACTTTTTATGGGTTTTGTATAACTTTTAATAAATGTTAAAAGACAGATATAAGCCCGGTGAAACAAATGAATAGTAAACATACAGAGTAACAGAGTGAATGCTTGTAATTAAAGGGATTCTAGAAGAAGGCTTGGCAGATCTTTTTGTGAAGATTCAAATTAAATTACTTGGACAATTTATTTCATTTATTTATGTAATGCAATTCTCAGCCACCAAATTCCTCAGCAATTTTGATTGATTTATATATACAACAACAATCCAGCCTAAAACACCCAATTAATAGACGACTAAATCCACATCACAAAAGGAAGAAACAATTTGACCATGAGAAAGCATGATTTTTTTTTTAATCTGCTGCTTTATGTTTTTGTCATGCAATTATTTTGTCTGTCTGTTTTTATCTCATCTGAGTCAGACACCTGGAGAATATTAAGTGAGCCTTTAAAGAAATAAATACAATTTATTTATTTAAATAAACATTTAAAAGCTAAGGAGAAGAAGTATACAGGCTGTTTCCCTTATTATTTTACTTATCTAAAATCCACACTTGGAAATGTAAAGCTTCTCCCAGCTGCTAGGCCGGAAACAGATAAGAAGTCACTCAAAGATAAAGGAATTTCTGATAACTAGATTTTTTTTAAAAGCAGAAAATGGGAATCAGGGTAATATGAAACAATACCTTATCAAATGTAGACCTATTTGCAGTGAAATCAAAATTGAATTTCTTGTACCTTTTTCTCCTACATGCGCTGTTTGAAATCATTATTAACGTCTTTCTCTTTGGAATGGGAAGACACTTATCTCTTGTTTTGCAAATAGACTAATCTGTTTTTAGGTTGTGATCTTCTGAAAGCTAAGTTTCACACTGAGAAATAGGTTTGCCCCAGGGGCAAAATCTGAAGTTTGCTAAATGTACCCTACATCTGGATTTAGGGATAGTTCTGTATAATTTCATACATACATCTTACTCTTTTCCAGTGACACATCAAGCCAAGTCATAAAGAGACTTCTGGGGGGTAAAGTAGGTTGAAGAAACATGGGACAAAAATGGTTTGGCACAATTGTAACTACTTACATAATTTATCCAAAGAGTAAAGGCAGGTATTTGGGGAGTGAGCTTACTTTAAAAATGTCAAATGTGTGATGCACAGATAAAACACTTTTGTAATTGCATACTCTTATTGTACTAATAATTGTATGGATAATTCTATTATGTTTCCTATTTTTCTGTAAAATTGTGTTCTTTGGTCTGAGATAATCTGGGAAAAAAAATAAGACAATCTAAAATACCACAAAGATAGAAACATCTTCCCGCTGAATATTCCAAGCAGCGTTGACCTGATCTGGTTTTTCTTGCAGGTCCTGATGGGAATTTTTCATCTCGGGTTTGTATCTGTATATCTTTCTGAACCAGTTCTGGATGGATTTGCCACGGGTGCTTCGTTAACTATTTTAACAGCTCAAGTTAAATACCTCATTGGAATAAAAATCCCACGCGCCCAGGGATATGGGCTCTTGATTACCACTTGGGCTAACATTTTACCGAACATTTCTCAAGCAAATCTATGCGATGTGATCACCAGCGCTATCTGCATTGCCGTACTGGTCACTGCGAAGGAACTGGGTGACAAGTACAAACACAAGCTCAGGATCCCTCTCCCCACAGAGCTGGTGGTAATTGTGATTGCCACCCTGGTATCCCATTATATGAAACTGAAAGAAGTTTATGCATCCAGCGTATCGGGTGAAATTCCGACTGGATTTATACCACCTAAAATGCCCAGCTTCCAACTTATGCAAAGAGTTGCTGTTGATGCTCTCCCACTTGCCATTGTTGGCTTTGCTTTCACCGTTTCACTCTCCGAAATGTTTGCCAAGAAGTATGCCTATACTGTCAAGGCCAATCAGGAAATGTTTGCCATTGGCTTCTGTAATATCATTCCAGCTTTCTTCCACTGTTTCGCCACTAGTGCTGCTCTGGCTAAGACCCTGGTCAAAACGTCCACTGGATGCCAGACCCAGGTATCCAGTGTTGTGAGTGCTGTGGTTGTACTGCTTGTGCTGTTGTTCTTTGCTCCCCTCTTCTACAACCTACAAAAATGTGTTTTGGCTTGCATCATAATAGTGAGTCTAAGGGGAGCCCTGAGAAAATTCAAAGATATTCCTCAACGCTACCGCCTGGACAAAGTAGATGCCCTAGTTTGGTGTGTTACCATGCTCTCATCTGCTTTGGTCAGCACCGAAATGGGGTTGTTGGTTGGAGCTATTTTCTCAGTCTTCTGCATTATTGGCCGCACCCAGTGCCCACATGCTGCCTTGTTAGGGCAAATTGGGAACAGTGTCTTCTATGAAGACGACGAAGAATATAAAGACCTTCTCCCAGTTCCAAAGATCAAAATCTTCCGTTTTGAAGCACCACTTTATTATGCGAACAAGGACTTCTTCCTAAAGTGCCTCCACAACAGGACAGGGCTGAATCCTGCACTTGAAGTTGCCAAAAGGAAAAAGTCCAGGAGGAAAGGGCAACAAAATCTGGATAATATATTAGGACGGAAAGAAATGGCACCGTGCTTGGTTGCGGAAGATGGTGACTTTCATACAATCATCATCGATTGCTCTTCTATTCCATTTTTGGACACAGCTGGGGTCAGCGTATTGAAAGAAACATTCAGAGACTATCAGGAACTGGAGATCAGCATACATTTGGCTTGCTGTAATCCTTCAGTGATATCTTCCCTGGAAAAAGGAGGCTATTTTGAGAGCGCAGACAAAGACATGCACGAATTGCTGTTTCATAGTATATCTAGTGCTGTCCAGTTTGCAAGAGAGAAGGAAATTACAACGGATGACTCTGTTGTTTAGTCCAGTAATTGGCAGTTTGGAGATTTTGTGTTCATTGTAGACAGATTGCGGTTTCAACATGCTTGGACTGGGTGCTTCCTTGAGCCCCGTTTGGTCATATGGAACACATTTCCAAAGCTTTTAGGTAAGCACTGTAACCCCCAAATGAAATCTTAAATCAAATAAAGTTAGACAACGTTGAATATAACTATAAACAAAAACAGTTTTGTTCTAACTCTTGATCATTGGATAGTGTTTTGACCCCTGATCTTGTTCTTCCTCTCCCTGTTCTTCATTTAAAGGAAAGAGACCAAAAGCTTCCATCCTCAGTGTTGAAAAAAGGAATGTTTGCCATTATGTTCAATCTCATCTGACTTATATCAAGTGTTTCTGTAAACAAATAAGGTTCAAGGTGTTGTTTCCTACCATAATTTGTTAACTTACTACAACTCATTTTTGTAACACTAAGCCATTCTTTAGCAATATATTTGCCTCAAGATATACTGTTCTCTTAAGTCTTCTTTGATGAAGGTTAGGTATTTCTTTCATGGAGTCCTGCACTTCTTTTTCTTTTCAAAGTTTCTTTTTAAGGTTTCATCCAGCATTGGATGAATGAAGGCTCTATTTCTTGATTTATCTTAATGGTAATTTAAGATAAAAGCAAGAAACACCAGAAGTTATGTTCAGAAAGGATAAGCCACCCAGAGACAATAGCTTCGCTTACTTATGTTGGAGGTTCAAACTTTGCTTGCTAAATTGCAGATCATCTTCTCCTAAAACAATTATTTTAAATGTGTATCCTATCAGCCAGAAACAGCTCACAGCTTTTTGTGATTAAAGGAAAAATTGATATCTTTCATTGTAGTAGATAGAAATAGTCTTGTTATCTAGGGCAACTTAGCCAATAACAGAGAAGACTTAAATGTATTTTTTCTAAACCATAATTACAGGTAGTCCTTGATTTACGACACACAATGGAGCCCAAAATTTATGTTGTTAAGTGAGATAAGTGGTTAAGTGAATTTTGCTCCATTTTATGACCTTTCTTGCCACAATGGTTAAGTGAAACCCTGCAGTTGTTAAATTAGTAATATGGTTGTTAAATGAATCTCTCTTCCCCATTGACTTTGCTTGTTAGAAGGTCACAAAAGTTGATCACATGACTCCAGGACACTGCAAATGTCATAAATAGGAGTCCATTGCCAAGTGTCTGAATTTTGATCACATGATCATGGAGATGGTGGTGTGAAAAACGATAAGTCACTTTTTTCAGTGCTTTATAACATTGAAGGGTCACTAAACAAATGGTTGTAAGTCGAGGACTGCCTGGACTTAATTTTGGTGACCTAGGAGAGGTCATAATGGCAGTGTTCCAATTATCTAAGGCAGGAATGTAAAACTCAGGACTTCTCCCCCTTCGCTAAACCAGGCATGGGTGTGGCCAGCACGTGATGCATCCGGCCCGTGAGCTGGGAGTTTGACAGCCCTGATCTAAGGGGCTGCCACAAAGAAGAGGAAGTCAACCTATTCTCCAAAGCACCTGAGGGCAAGACAAGAAGCAGTGGATGGAAACTAATCAAGGAGAGAAGCAACTAAGAACTAAGGAGAAATTTCTTGACAGGACAATTAATCAATGAAATGACTTGCCTCTAGAATGTGGATTCTCCAACACTTAGTTTTTAAGAAGAGATTGGACAATGATTTGTCCGAAATGGTGTAGTGGGATTTCCTGCCTTAGCGGGTGTGTGTGTGTGTGTGTGTTGGACTAGAAGATCTCCAAAGTCCCTTCCAACTCTGTTATTCAGTTATAAAACAGTGTTCCAGTCAATCTCAGTTTCTGATGACTACATGGCACGTCCTTGTGGTTTTCTGGGCAGCAACACAGCATGGCTTCCAGCCCTTCACAGCGTAGTTTCTAGCCCAAAAATACCTTGATGGTTTCCCATCCATGTATGAAGCAAATCTGACCCTACTTAGCCTATAAGTCCAAGTCACATCTGCAGCAATTTCAGGATATATAGTATTCCAAAATTTCTGTTGAAACCCAGGAATAGCTCTGAAATACTTTATGCAATAATGTGCCTCTTAGTATAATGAGCTATGTAGGCTATTCTCAAACACTTAAAATAAAAATAAAAAACCAGAATGTATGATTTCAATTTTAGGATCTCTTTGTAGAAATTGATCTCTGATTGGAAGAAACTTTACAGTTCTTTTTCTATACAGTTGTAAAGTTCCTCCTTCCTACATTTTGTCCACTGTGCTTTATTTATTGTGTCTCAATTTTCTTCCCTTCCTTCACAGAATTCATTACGAAGTATTTACTAAGGCTCTTTGTGTACTTTTACAATTACATCATTTTATAGTACAAAGGGGAAATCACCGAATCACACATCAGAAAGTTTCTGTCCAGATATCCTCAACTGCTTTATAAAAAAATAATCCTCCATCTTCAAAGAGGCTTCAACTGACAGCCAACAAAGATTAGTAAATTGAACGTGTCTGCTGTAATAGATGAATTGGTATCTCTTCTGAAAAACACTGTGCATATCATGTACATTTAAGGAAATATTTTCTATTGTTTCTTCAGGAGTTCATAATACTACACACCCCAAATTGCAATACTGACACACAGTCTTTCAATTTTAATTCACTGTCTGAAAAATCTCTGAACTGGAAGACAGCTGCTTCTTCAAGTGAGGTCCACAAAATGGAATGTTTAATTTGTTTTTGTTTGTTTTTTAATTAAGAAAACTGTTGATTCAGAGCCCATCAGAAGAAAGGGTAGACCACATAGTTCTTCAGTACCCCTTGAAGCAAGTATATATAAATTCTACTGAAAACTAATTGCTGTTCACAAATCTGGCTGATAGATAGATAGATAGATAGACAGACAGACAGACAAACAGATTGATAGAGATAGATAAAGACATACAGACAAATAATCTTATACTAGTGAGCACATTTAAGTTCCTCCAGCTGAACGTTCCACTGAAGCAGGCACAATTCAAAGTACTGTACAGAATCCTATACAATCAAAGAAGCCACATGGACCACTGTGTCCAACTCCCTCGTGCTGCTCAATACAAAAGTCCAAATAAAACTATCCTCATTAGGGGGCTCTTTGAATTCTGTTTGAATATATCTAAGCACCTTCCTGGTAATCATCTCACATCACTCACATTTCTCCAAATACAAACCTTGCTCACCCACCTTTTGAGGTTGGAAATTGTAGGTTACAGAAGAATGATGGACTCTATCTTAATTAACATGTTTTATCCGTCTGGCTTGCACTATTTCTTGCTATGTCATCAAAGCCAAACCACAGTGTGACCAGAGAGCAGCCATATCAGTTCTCAGAAACAACAGAAGTATCATTCCTTTCTACTACTGTATATTCTGAGAGGCTACATAGACATCTTCTGGATAACTTCTGATTTTATAACCACAAGAAAATACATGCCCCTGAATAATCAAGATACATTACATGCAAAGAACATCTGTTAATTATTCAGCTGTAAAATCACCTTTAAAGCAAAAATGTCATCCAAAGCATTTTCTAGGTAGCCCTTGTAGTGACCAAGCAGACCCAATGCAAACTGAGATGTTATGCTTTAGAACATTCTAAATGATCCCTTATGAATCATGCTGGGAATTCCTACAAAAATATATTTCAAGAAACATTGTTATCAGAAATCCTTATTTTGAAAAGCTAGTTTTTTGTCCAAACTAGCATGGCTTACAAATGGTTCCCAAGCCATCTCTTAATTAGTTTTAATTCAAAAAAACTCTTTGGTTGCTTAGACAAACATAAATAAACTACAAATGAGAGAGAGAGTAAAGAATTTAACTTACTCAGCTTGAATAAGTTCCAGCAGCCAATGGATTCGAATTTGTTCAATACCATTTTGTGGCACGGATGAAATATAAGCCAAATTAATCATTTGGTCTTTACTGAGATTAAACAAATCTGCTCGTCTGTGTGGTAGAGGAGGACTGAAAAAAAATGAGGAAAATATATTACTTAATATAGGTAGCATTTCTGATAGTTCAAAATTTCTCACATCAGATATCTTAGCAATCCATATAACAGCCTTGTAAATCGAGTTTTCTTACCAGCCAGTAAAATTTAAGACACAAGTAGTTCTTACTTACCAACTGCAATTGGGACTGGCAACTGCTAAGCAACATAACCGTAAATAATGTAACTGTACGCAACTTGTTAAGAAAATCACCTATGACTATTCAGCGCAGCATCGTATAACAGCGACTTGCGACTTTCTGCCAGCTTCCCCACTGACTTTGCTTGTTGGAATCTGGTTATGAAATTCTGGTTATGAAATTCTCAAATGGTAATCATGTAACCCCAGGATACTGTGACAACTGCAGCTTTGAGAACTGGTCATAGGTCTTCTTCAAAAGTGTTCTAATTTCAAGTGGTCGCTGAAAAAGTGTTTAAGTGAGAACTACCTCTATGCCTAATAGATATCCTTTCAAACTACATCTGTACAAGTGACAATTTGACACCCTGAAGTCATATACAAATGCAGACTTTAGAGATTGGAAGTTTGGAAAACTCAGGTAGAAAAGGGAAGGGATTTTTTTTTCTGAATTAGGAACGGGAATCCCTCCAGGCTCTTGATTAAGAGGGGGAAAATTAAAAGAAGTTAGAATAAAGAATAAACAAAAAAACACACAGAAGACTTCACCTTCAGTAGGCAAGAACAGGCAACAGGTTTAGTTAGGAACAATGCACAAAATTATTTTTATGTTAAAGGTTTTTATGTTTATTTTCCTCTGGTTGTTACTCAATGCAAGCTCACTTTGATTTTTTTCTTGTACAAACTGGTAGTTTTTTGCATCTGAATTGCTTTTAGATTAGTAGCAGTTCAATCTTGTGAATTGCTCAGAAATTTATACCGTCCTAAATGTGTTTTTCTGTTGCAAGTTTTTTGCAGATGCTTTTGTGTTTTGAATTGCTCTACATCTTTATTAACTTTTCCAATGAATATTTTACAGGTAGCTATTTTAAAATATATTTATATTTTCATTAAATTTTGTTCATTCTTTTCTTATTCTTCAGTGAGATAGGTCCATCTCTCCATACAAAAGGTAATGATTTTCCTAGGCCAGCCTTTTTCAACCTTTTTATATCACAATGCAGTTCACCTCTAACCTACACAATTCACATTTTTGCAACGCTGACACCAACAGCAAAGTGGCAGGTGGGCAGCTTGAATTGCAGTAAATAAAAATAATCACACTGTGATCCAGCATTGCACAGCAGGTGAAGGTTAATAAATGTTTATTCCCCCCTCCCCCCATGATCTCTTATGAAACCCCTATGTGACTTCTTCCTGAACCCTAGTGCTGCAGAAAGCCAGTTTAAAAAGCTTGCTCTAGACAGGTGCCTTAAACTGTACTGAGGCAGGAGATGGAGCCATAGAATTTCCCTTCTCGTTTTGATTCCCCTTTTATTTGTCAGTAGCATGCGAGAACTATGGGACTCTCCTCTTATGCCGTTAGGCCTATTACGTAGTTCCCACAAGAAGCACAAACAGCAATACTAGCTCTATTTTTCTTTTAAGTTTACATGATCAGAATCCTGCAAGTCTGAAATTATTTCTCTCTTCCTTTAGAAAACTATGGAAGGGCACCTTTGTGAAACGTTCCCCTCTGCTCTCCCTCCTTCTATGGCAGGGGTCTGGAACCATGACTTTCAACTCCCTGAATTCCTGAGCCAATCCACAAGTCCTTATTTCCCACCCCTGTTCTATGGGCCAAGAACTCTTTTACAAGCTGATGATCTAGTCTCCAGCTCTCCCTCCCTCCTATCTCGTAAGATCATTTCCATATATCATTACAGATGCACTCACCGTGATAGGGGAAGGAGAAAAAACAGATAAGGGCATCTCCTTAGAAAGCAGGTACCTACCAAATTGCACCCCAAGGCTGAAGAGAGCTACAGTCCCCAAGGGTTCTGAGGTAGGGGTTATAAACCTCCAACCTTTCACCCTCTGCTTACGTTTTCGGCTACCATTAGGTAAGCCGATATTTTTATTTTTCATGTTTTTGAACCACCCACCTTTCTTAAGGATATATTATTTACATATTGCAAAAAGAGGGAGGGTTGCATTAGATCATTGCTTCCCTATAGGTTCATGGTGTGAGATTTCCAAGAAGAGATTTCTGAATCCCTAGCTCATTTTTCCACAATGCATTATGCTTTCTTAAAGAAATAATTGTTGCTGTATTGTGTGTTACATTATGCTATAGTGTATTTAGAATTACAACCTAACTTCAGGGCTAAAGGAAATTGTACTAAATCTCACTTTGAATGGATTGTATTTACAAATAATGAAGACATTTGCATAAAAATTACATATCACAAACCAATCTTGAAAAATCAGAGGTATGTATCGAAGAGGAATGTGTATTTTGATTGTCTTTGCTTTACCTTACTTTTGCACTATAAAAAAGGAGAGGAGTGAAAACCTTGACTTTGCGAAGTTAACTGCAAATATATAAACAATGTCTTCAATTTGCTGATTTCAAACTGCAAACCGCATGACTTCACTGCATAAGCAATCCGTCATTTCTTACCAATATCCCGTGCTCTTCCAAAAATGCCTCAACTCGCCTGTAGGGCGTGAGAGATCCACATTTATATGGACAGATCCGAAAGTCGCTTTCATTAGGATCAGGCTCAGTAACTGCGCAAAACTCCATGTTTTACCCGACTTCATAGCTCAGCGGATCTGAAATTCCCCCGCCTTTCCAGCTGCGCTTGACACCACTATCCGGCACACTCTATTCCTCAAACGGGGGAGCAAGTTGATATCCATACTATCATTAGCTATTTTATCATGTTTTACCACCCAATTTCTTCGCTAATATAGGGAGTAGATTTCAAGAGGAAAATGGACGTTGGAAATATTAGTGCCTCCTGTTTTATTCCATAGTTGTTGTCCGCCATATTTTTGCCAAGACCCCCCTCTACAAAATATGGTCCTTCCCTCCATTTTACTTCCTGCTTTTCCTCCCAGCCCAAAAAGCCAGTGAAGAGTTTTCAATCGATGCCAAGGTTGGATGGGGCTGCCTCGCAAGAATATTATCTTTATTGGAGTAAGAAACCCCAGCCAGCACTAGGGTCACGTTTCCGAGGAAATCGATTGCGCTGGAATAATGATTTACTGTGAATGATCCATTCTGCTTAGGACTTGCCAAATATTGGGCCCTATTACCTAAGAGCGAGCAAGTTCCGTGCATTCAATTTCTGAGATAACGTGAGAGTGAGCAACAAGCGGCTACCAGTAATTTATGCTTAAATAAATAGGTTTAATGGATACCATGCACGCATATTATGCAGGTCTCATATACTGTAGCTCTCTAGGAAACTAGGGAAGCTGGAAGTTATGCTAAAGAAAAGACTTAACTGTAGTTGACTGTGGTTTTTCTCTTTTTTATTTAATTGGCCCATGATTTTTTTATTGTTTGGTTTACAAATTAAGCCCCATTTAATTCTACAAGTTTCATTTAGTCTCCACCGAGTCGGTTTAACACCACGCCGGAACACATTAACAAATTACGATCAGTTAATCCTACATGCAATGGGATTTTGTATTCATAACTGCTATAAGAGCGATTCTGGACAAAACAGGATCCATCTTCGAGGAAACCCATCTAGGGCTGTAAAATCTCAATGACGCTAAACTCATTTAACTAGCGAGCAGGTTCCATGGGAGTCAATGGGGATTGATTTCCGAAGCAGCCGGGTCTGTCTTCAGAGACCGCAGTTATTCCATCCATAGCGGAATGAAGATAATATGAACTCTGTTCGTTCTTCTATAAGTTCCCCTCAAGTTCCCCATCAGCCCTACTTTAACTACAGACCTTCCTTTCTCCTCTGGCTTTTTTTTAAAAAAAGAAAATTATCTTCGTCTCTAACCGGCCAACCAATCATCTCACGCGAAACGCCGAAGGTGGAAGTTTATTTTAAAGGCGAGCGGGCTCCACCCCTCATTTTCTTCTCTTCCCGTGGATTGGCTGCTTCGGCAGCGCCGGAAATAACGGGCCAATGCAATGGGCCAATCATAGGGCGTCCCGACCCAGCCTGACGTTCGACCACACTTTTCCTTCGAGTTTGAATTTTGGCGGGGGTGGCGGTTCGTTTGGGTCATTGTTTTGGAATTCCTTCCGTTCGGATTTTCCTTGCAGTGGGAATAGCGGCGGCAACGACGGCCGTCTCTAAGGCTCCACATGGCCAAACGTGTGCGGGAAAGGTAAGAGGATGAGGGACTTTTCGGAAGCCAGGTTGTGTCGTGGTGGGAAGGGAACGGGGGTCTGCCTCCGGAGCGCTGAGCGGCTAGCTAGGCGGACTTCTCGGCTCCTTTGGGAGCCTTTGTTGCCGCTCCCCCTCGTAAAAAGCAGCCTCGGAAGCAACGGAAGGTCTGAGGGAAGCTCGATATGTCTCAGTAGGGTTTGACAGCTTTTGACAGCTAAGCAATAAAGCTTTGCATTGATTGGGCGTGGTTGCAATTCACCAAGTTGAAAGATCAGGAAATTTAGAAAAAGAGGGAAAAAAATGGACAGATTTATTTTTTTAAAAAAAGGAGGCAGTGGTTAACCACTTATATTTGGCTGCCAAAACATAAACAGTATTGACTGGGCTTGGTTGCAATTCACACCAAAAGACCAAGAAATTTAGAAGAAAAGGGAAAAATGATGAACAGGATTTTTTTTAAAAAAATGGGGGCAGTGGTTAACCCCTTATGTTTGGCTGCCAAAAGAAAAACTGTGTCCACGAAGTCCCAGGAGTCAAACCAGATTCCAGGATGTCTTTCTCCTGATATATCAATTTTAAGCTACTTAAAGTCATCAGGTTGCTTTGGGAAAGATGTCCTGGGGTTTCCCTGTCCATCTCTCCTTGCATATTATGAGGACCATAACATTGGCTTATTTTGCCTCTTCATTTCAAAACAAGGGGGAAGGGGGTTCTGAACACTTAAAAGTATTACTGTACGTAATTTATCTTTTGTTACTGAGGATACTGTGTTTTCCACTGAGATTTATAGTGGAGGGAATCTGGGAACTTTTTGTATTTATTTTTGCCTTCAATTAAATTTCTAGCCTTCTCAATCACTGAAGGACTTGTATCCTTTTAAACCTCTTTTTTATTAGATATTAGAAGTACAAAAGTACAAGAAATATAGTAACATAAATTTTGGAGAGCCAGTTTGGTATAGTAAGTTCCAGTTCCACCTTAGGCATTGAGCCATCTGGGTGACTTTGAGCTACACTGATTACTTTCTCTCAGCCCTAAGGAGGAGGCAGTGGCAAACAGTACAAAAAGCCTTGCCAGGAAAACATGTCCAAGCACTTATCAGAAATTAACACTACAAGGCACAACAAGAAGCAGAAGTCTGGAGGCATGTTATATATATTTTTAGAAAAAGTGGGATCACATGTATACTGTCAGGCCTCTACATCTGAATGCAATATTAATACTAATGTGATGCCAATGAGAATTCTGAAGAAGGGAACCGAACTGAAGCTTCTTGGATGAGAAGTAAAATGTCTTCAAGGAAAAACAAAGTCCAGTTGCCGTTTGATGAAGCACTTTTGAGAATGACAATGCTTACATCGTCATTGTGGCATTAAAATCACTCTTCTCTTTTTCAGTGAAGTTTTGGCTTCTTCCCTGCTTAATAGTGTGAATCAAGCAATAGGAAAACTACTAGATTTGTGGGATGAAATGGGAATTGGCAAAGAGCTGCAGCTTGAACGTATGCATGCTGCAAAGTCCTACATTGAGGTATGGATCAGGCTGACAGCCTTGAAATGTAAAATGCCTTATGTGACATTGGATTGCATGAAACATCCGGTAACAATTCCCAGTACCCATTTTAGGGGGAAATTGTATTTGATTGATGTGATAGTGGGCACCAAAGCATCAGAGGGCAGGACAAGAAACAATGGTTGGAAACTAATCAAAGAGAGAAGCAATCTGGAATTAAGGAGAAACTTCCTAACAGTGGGGGAAATTAATCAATGGAACAGCTTGCCTTCAGAAATTGTGGGCGCTCCATCACTGGAGGTTTTTAAGAAGAGACAGTCACTTGTCTGAAATGGTATAGGTTCTCCTGCTTCAGAGGAGGGTGGGGGGCTAGACTAGAAGACCTCAAAGGTCCCTTCCATCTTTTATTTATTCCTATATTTCTATATCTATTTGATTTGTTGCTCAATTAGAAATTCTGGCTTCATTGCAGTAAAATAGGGGGATAGGTTACGGACAATCTGGCTATGATTATGCTAACTTATGACCCCAAATAACCATTTTAGCCCAATTTTTAAATAGTTCTTCTGTAAATTTAAGATTCATTTTAAAAATGGTCCTCCCCAAATCCTGTGTGATTTTACCCCCCAAACCTGAAAATGTCACAACATCAGTAGAACATGACAATTGCAGTACTTTAAGGCCTCAAATATGTAAAGTTGCTGACTCAGACAAACTGCTCATAACAGCTGTGAAAAGTATGTGGACAATGCCTCATAAAGTTTCTGAAATGTATAAAATGTTTGGAGATCGGACTATTCTGCATAATTCTGTCTTTTCATTTTAATGATAAAAATTCAGGCTTTCCGGGGATTTTGAAACTAGAAAAGGAAAGCTACTTAATGGGAAGATAATAGGAGAAAAAAATAAGATAAATAGAGTGGTGCCTGAATTCTTTGAAATACAGCAAACTGGAGTCTGGGCACCTTATCAAATTCTCTACTTTTTTGTATTCCTTTTTCGTTGAGAATTTCTGTGCAAAGCAGCTCTTTGCAATTTTTATGGAAAATATGTTTCTTAAAGGTTTGATGCTGTATTCAAATAAAGATAGCATTTCTTTTTGTAAAACCTTAGGGTTTGGGGAGAGTGAGATTGTTACTCTAAGGCAGGGGTCCCCAAACTTGGCAACTTTTAAGACTGGTGAACTTCAACTCCCAGAATTCTGTGGCTTTGTTGGAAGAAATCTCCTTCTACATTCAGTTCCAAGTGGGGAAAAAGACACTGGAAACATGGAGGATGTTTGGAAGGTTTAATAGTGGACAGGACCACGTGTCTTGAAACTCCAAAGTGAAAAGGGTGATCACATGTTTCAAGGTGAAGGAAGAGATCAAGAAAAGGACTGAGGTGCTGAGAGTGCCTGGGTTATATAGCCTTTGTTGGGATTTGAATTGAAGCTTGTTTCTAATTGGTTGTCAGACTCCCATGGGGCCATGCAGGGGCAACTCTAGGCTGTCCTGAGTTCCAGGCTTGGTTGAGCCTTGCTGGATGAAGGTGCACTGAAAAGGGCTTTTGGCAATTGCTGTAGTTTTACCTGGAGATCTTTGTTATGTAAAGTATTCTGGCCCAGGCCTTAATGGCCCACCCATTAACAAAGGTGGGGGTGAGTTTCTGCTCTTAGTTTCTACTCTTTTTAGGGGAAATATTCTGCCTTTTTAATATTTCCTAGGATATTTCAATTTTCTAGGAGAGGTGTGGATGCTAACTTCCTACAGGTTAAAGTCCACAAGTCTTAAAGTTGCCAAATTTGGAGACTCCTGCTCTAAGGTATATTGTGCTTCAAGTAGACTCCTGCTCTAAGGTATATTGTGCTTCAAAAATTCACTAGTTTGACTATATTATCCCCTTCAGAAATGTGTGAAAAACACTGATGTGCATAGGACTACTTAAAAGCCTGGAAAGTCGGCCTTTGAAAGATCCATTAAGTCCATTATATCTCTCTAATCATACAAAAAAGTTTAAAGGCATTTGGTTTGGTATGGTTCTTTTTTCTCCTGAAAATAAATCGCTCAAGGGAAGAGGTGTTTATATTTAAAACCAATCAGTTAATGCAAGCATCAACCTGTCTCTGAACATCTGCCACTTTAATATAATTTAGATCAAAGCATTATAAACCAAAGACCTACTTATCAATTACTGGTATTCAAGTTTTCACTTTTTAGTGAGCAGTCATTTTATATTCCAGATGTAGGCTTCTGATTGCAATATTTGGGTTGTAGCAGGAAGATAGGGAAGATCAGTTTTAGCTGTTCTCTGTTTTGTTCTCATGCATCACGTTTGTTTTCATTGAAACCATGTGGAAAATGGCATGAGGGATGCAGAGGAAAGTGAGTCAGAAAAACTCTTCATTCCATTCATGAATGAAAACCTTGATTGACAACAATCTGATACCTTTTTTGACTGGCCCTGGACATATATCAAATCCTGGGCTAATGGACATAGGCTTTATTTTAGCTATGGTTTCTATTGGGTTCTGATCAAATAACCAGTTCAACAATTAGATCGGTTAGAAACCTATGCTGACGTGTTTTTTGCGGGGGTGTTTCTGGACAGAAACTATTGGAAGAAATGATTGATGATGAAAACAGTGTGAAAGAAAAACTTGAAAATGATATTAAAATTCAGAAAAATCAGCTGAATATACTCAGAGACCAACTTGGTCTGGACCCTTACAAGGTAAGTTTTTTTCAGCTGCTAATTGTTTCCAAGAACAGAAAACTAAAGTGATATTAAGCTGCCATAAATGACTTATCTATAATTTCATCGTAACACAATTCTGTAAATACCCTGTTTCTCCAACAATACGGCCTCCCCCAATAGGAAGTCCCAGCATGTTTTATAGTCATGAAATGAAATTAAGCCCCTCCACCCAAATTAAGGCCTATATTAAAACATGTGAAATGAGGGGGAATGGTTGGGGGGCTTGCAGTTAGAAAGTACTTTTGTTGCACACCTGGATATGGTGTTGCCTGCGTTGACCCCGATACGAAGTGCCCCCCCAACGCCAAGGTCAACATCCAAGCCATCACCGCCCGCCCGAAGATGCAAGGGGGGGAATTAAGTCACCTCCGAAAAGCCATTTTTTCGGGGCTCAAAAAAAACAAAACCCGGCTTTATTATATGAGAAACACGGTACCATTTCATTTGTATTTCACTATCTGTGATAGAATACGTGGAGTCTGTATTATCAAAAATAGAATTTTATCCAATATGACACATGTTTTGAAAATGTCCAGGGTTTGTTTCCAGTGCTTTTATACTGTAATTTACTTGGTAGGGGCATCTAAAGTGTGAAATGGAATCTGGTGGAAATTAAGTTGATCTTTATTATAAAGACACTGCGAAAAATTTAAAAATTACCTGTTTACCCAAATTGCCTTTTAATCTCCTTAATTTCATGTCCTAATTGGTTTTTTAAAAATTGCAATTCAAATACAAAATATTCAAATTGATGATTTCAGTATTTACTGTTTTTGATGTTTTTAGATTTTTTTTTATTTCAGCATTTTCTAAATGCTAAATTGCTTTATTTTTTTTTAGTGGTGAGTATTTAAAAAACAAATAACTGTAAATTAAATTGAATAAAACTTGATGACGGACTGAACATTGTGAAGGAATTATCTGAGGGATTTCTTTTTGAAGCAAACTGTGGAAAATAGTGCATTTCTCAGCAAAGTGGAGAATAATAAGCTTATTGTCAGAGTTCCAACTGATGCACTAATCAAATCATGAGTCTCAAGCCAAGCTTCAAAAGAAATCCAGTTATTTATTAGGAGCTTCCTACCCAACCGACCAGGTGGAGCCAACTCTGATCTCAGTTAATTAGTGCTTTGCTTCTGACCCTGTTTCCCCCCCAATATATGTCATTAGTCACATTCCCCAGTGGAGCAATTTTGCCGGTTGTAAAAGTCCCTCTGGCCACTGTGGGTTTCTGTGGAGACATATTGGGTGGAATGTGCCTTGTTTTGATTGAGATATCAGTTCCTTGATGTAGCAGCGAAGTTCACCCTCCCGTGCCCCTTGCCCATGGCAACTCCAGAGCAGTTCAGGAGTGCTTTGCAAATTGACACTTACTTCAGTTGGCTGTTCAATAGTTCATTGGCTAAAGAGCTTGTAAACTCTTTCCTATTGCTTTTTTACGTCTATAAATTGGAATTCCGTGCTAGCATTGGTAAGCATGGGGCCCCTTGCATCTCCCAGCACCTGTTTAGCACCAGATATTTCTTGCTCTGTAACTCCTTAGAGAGATTTTCTTCTATTTAAATAATTTGAGAAGTTTTTTTAGCTTATGCCCTGGGTAGAAAGTTAGCACCCACCCCTCTCCTAGAAGAATAGAATATTAAAAAAGGCAGAGTATTATATTTCCCTGGATGAGAAATGGAGAAACATGTTTTTAAAGCAGCCCTCACCTTTCTTAATAGCCCTCAGTAGATGTTAGCACTTCAGAGATAAAGAGCCTATTGAAAGAAGCCAAGTATCTAGGTAGCTCTATTCATAGGCAAAAATTCCATGTAGCAAGGTTTGAACAAAGGTAGGATTAGCCCTCAGCTACAACAGGAATTGCCCAAAGTTCCTTCATTGCATCATCTCAGAGCAGACCAAACTTCAACTAAACTTAGTTCAGACAACCTATAGAGCCAGCTATGACCCCTTCAACAGCCAATAGAATACATGTTCTTGCACAGAAAAAAGCAGCTCAAGTGTAAAGCTTAAGAGAAGGTATAATCCTTCCCTCTCAACTCCCATGTGGTTCTGCTTCATCATTAAACCATCTTTCCAATCAGCTTCCATCTTTCCAGTGTCTTTCTCCCAGCTTGGAACTGAACCAGATGGCTATTTCTTCCAACACCTAATTTCATAAATAAGACCCAGCAGGCAACATAAAGCAAGCCCCAAAATCACTCTTGTAGGAAGATGATTGGCCAAAATAATAACCACTGGAGCCTTACCTTTGGAATATACATCTAAAAGTCTACATTGCGGGAGAAAATACCAAGAACCAAGTTATAAAATGCCAACATTAGTATAGGGTTACAAATCATCCATTGGTCTGCTGAAAGAACCATATTTTAAGACTTCCCCTTACAACCACAGGATCAGGGCCCTGTGGACTTTGTGGGTGGGCTGATATTATTTCACAGCCTGGGGGGAGCCATAAAGAAGGTTTGTCTCCAAGGTCTAATTGTAATGATGGAACACTGAGCCTGCTGTTCTAGATCTAGTAGAATAAACAGACTACTGGATAGAGTCACAGAAGTACTAAATGAATATATTTATATTTGCTGTATAACTTTACAGGTTGATGATGGCTTAACTATCCTTCAATTAGAGAAGGAATATCGTCTGGCTTTGGAGAGCGCCCTTAGAGAAAAACAGGAGAGGCTGGGGAAGTTGACACAGCTACAGCGAGAAGATCAGGCATTATGCGCAGAGCTTTGTGTAGTCCCTTACTACATCCCTACCGGCAGTATTCCGAATAGTACACAGCTAGAAGAAATAAAAGAACATGTAACAAATCTTCTGAAAGTAAAGGTATGGTACTTATTTATATCCCTTCATTAGCAAGTCAGACTTTGCTGTAAAAAAATAAGCTAAATGAACATTCTATTTTCTTGAGTGGAAAAAGAACAAGCATTCTGAGATCGCTCTGTTCTGCATCCCATCTGCAATGAAACTCCCATAAAGTTTGCTGCCGGAAGATAAACTTAAGACTTTCATTCAGACTTATGCTAAGAATTTGTAATCAACTTAAGCATGAAATGGAGGAATATGCAGAGATTCTGTTTTGTGTTTGATGAAAAGTCAACTAGTACGCTCTTGTTACCCTCTTGTGGGGACAGTTTTCCTGAATATCTTGAGGGTGATAGCTCCCTCACTTGACCATAAGTGATTTATTTATCAAATTTATATGGCCACCCATCCCTCACAGCTAGGCAGCTTACAATAAAAGTTGAAACAGTTGACACAGTATACAAAAACAAAGTAAAACAAATATAAATAAAGTGATGACAGAACATTAGAATATTATGCATGATGCAGCCAATGCATGGAGCAACTGTTGGCACGAGATCTCCAAGTTTGTTGAAACAGCCATGTTTAAGAGGGCTGTTGATATGAAATGAGCCAACAGGACTGGCATGCTCCAAGCCCTTTCAGTCAGTCATTAAAGCCAGGAAGCATGTCTTCTCTGTTGCAGTCTCTGCCCATCTTGTTCCTTCTTGTATTTGTTATTTATCTTGTGTTTTTTTCCTCTTATTAATACTGTATTTTATTTCCTTTGTGATATTGTGAGTTGGATAGATTCTAAATTGTATAAAAATTGAATAAAATAAACTCTTTAATTTGATACCTTTAAACTATTATTTGAACAGGAACAAAGATTAGAAGAGTTTCATAAACTGAGAAGAGAAATCAGACTATATAGTAAAGAAATTGGGCACACACCCGATGGAACATTGGAAAATGATATGTTATGTGACGATGAAGAAGAAGGATATATTTGTCTTACAAAAAAGTATCTTGAAGATCTTCAACAGCTTATCCATCAGGTTGGGCTTCTTGTGTAAAAGATTCTATTTGTATGAATGAATCGATTACTTTAACTATTAACTCACAATATTGTTTAAAGTTATGCTTCATAAAAAGCAAGGAAGGCTCCAAAATGAAAGTACCCCTCTCTTGGTGCAGATTCATAGCATTTATAACATGGGTTATCAGTGTACTGTACTTTCTAACATTACAAAGGGGTAATGGTAAGAATGATAATAAATCAAATTTTAATTAATTACTGTTTTCTTTAGTTCATGCTCATCTTTTGGATCTTAATAGCAGCCTGTTCAACTGATTGACAAAGTTAAGATTATGCTTATTAAAAGCTATTTAATAGCATTTTAGTTATTGTGTTCAGTCTCTTACAACTTTTGAACAGGCATGCGTGTGTGTATACATAGAAAGAGATCGTGTTCCAGTATCAACCATTATCCTTCACTGGGCAAAGGAATATGGAAACTGAGCCTCTTTTTTTCTTATTGACCCCTAAAAAAATTATTTGCCATGTCAACCTGGGTTCTGTGATGGATCTGACTTGCTTTTCCCTTTAGGCTACAATTTACAAAGAAACACAGTTCACTTGCCTTGGTTTTTATTTATTTCTTTGTGTCCCATCTTTATTATTTTTACAAATAATTCAAGGCTGTGAACATATCCAACACATCTTCCTCCTCATATTTTCCCCTCAACAACTCTGCAGAGTGAGTGGCCCAAAGTCACCCAGCCGACCTTTATGGCTAAGGTGGGATTAGAATTCATACACTCCCATTTTCAGTCTAACGTCTCAACCGCCAGACCAAACTCTTAGTTCTCCATTCTTTAGATAACCCTTTTGCATATACTTATTTGAGTGTGCCTCTTTAGTTGCAGAAGAAGAAGGAGTCTCTGATGGCCACCAAGGATGTCCTGATGAAACAAGTTCAACTTCTATGGGACAGACTTCAGTGGCCCCAAGAAAATCAAGAAGAGTTCACGAAAAGGGTCAGCCAGTGTTCCATCTGTGAAGCCACAAATATGGTAATAGAAGAAGAATTTTGATGTCTCTCTCCACTAATAACATGAATGTAGTAGGTGAAGTACATTGTGTAAGCATCACAATTAATGGTTTCATTTTGTTTTCATTAGTGGGAAGAAGAATTACAAACACTGGAAGAGGTGAAGAAGGAGAAACTTAAAGAAATAATTTTGAAAGTCAGACAAGATCTTGAAAGCTATTGGCAGAAATGCTTTTATTCTGATGAACAAAAAGCTGCGTTTCAGCCCTTTTATGATGGTAATTCATTGTAGCATATGTTTATAAATTCAAAATGTAATCATTATCTCCTTTATGCATGAGAAGTCCTATGCTTGAAAGCAAATAAGTGCTTCTTGTTGTGCAAAAGGGATAAAACATATGAGAGGCTTGCTGTGGGCAGGAGCTACAAAGGATGGGTGAAAAAGTCGCAGGAGCAACTTTAATCTTTCTGCTGGCTTCCCCATTGACTTGTGGGAAGTTGGCAGGAAACATGAAATCATGATGAATGCTGCTAGCTGCAATGACATAAAGTTCCCAGATTACACCTCTGTAACTGGGAATGCTACAACATCCAGTACTCTGAGGACTGGTTATAAGTCTTCCTATTTCAGCAGTGTCGTAACCCAAGAACGCAACCCAAGTACTATCTATATTGTTTATTGGAATAGTGGGATAAATGTTTAAAAAGTTTTCTGGGTTCAGTCACAATGAATGTGTTTTGTTTCTGCTCTTTTTTTTTTTTTTTGCTACGTTTAATGAAAGTTTACTGATTTATATAGACAATTTCTCAGAAGAATTGTTGCATTATCATGATGAAGAACTGTTCAAAATAAAAATGGTTTATGAGGAAGACCAGAGTCTTTATGATACTGTTCATAAATGGGAGGCCATTCTGGATCGCTTCATTGAATTTGAGGTAGATGCTCTTTCAATTCTTACCATCTTTTTAATTGCCTGGGATAATTTATTATTTTTAAAATTTTGCAGCAAATACTATTTTCTGATATGAGTTAGAACACCGTATTTGCCTAGTGCTGGTATTTTACTGAAGAGTTATAATATCTCCCCATTGTCCACAGAAAAACAGATTTGGAGAATGCCAATCCAATGAGCTGAATGAGAAGAAAGTTATTTGATTTTTGAAATATAGATGCTAAAACAAGGATGTTGCAACTGTGATGATAAAATTCATGATAAAAAATAATAGGCTTTTTTGCCATGAGATCAGTGAAGCTAATTTCAGTATCCAATTATTGATTTTATCCTTTATAACTGCAAATTTTAACAGACTAAGAGAAGAAATCCAACTCTAAATTTCAATCAAAAACCCTGTTTATTTGAGAAGCTTACTGTTAAAATCTTAAAACACAGATTTTTTCCTCTAACATTCTAAAACTGATTCAGGTACAATAGAGGCAGTACTGTAGGAGAAGAGCAGACATCTGGGGATGGGTTAATTAAATATATCATCAGCTTAGAGACTTTACATTCCTATAATGATTAATGTCAGGGGCAAAGAGTCAGGACCATCTGTTAGGTTGCAGCATAGAAGATTTGTTCAGATTTATACACAAGAATCTAAACTAAAGTTCAACACTAAATTGGTGCTAGATAAGGGACAGCAGAATTCAGGAGGGGTTGGACTTGGACTCATTTTGGGAACATAACAACTCTAAGCTAATCCAAAGGAGCTTTTTTCAAGTGGCAACTGGATTTTCTTGTTTTTCCTTGAAGACATTTCTCTTCTCACCCGAGAAGCTTCTTCATCTCTGACTGGATGGTAGAATGGATGGATTTATGTTCCTTGCAGACAGCTAGTCATTTGCATTCTTTTAGAAAGTTGAGGCACTTGGGGTTTTATCTGTGTCCTCAGGGTCATCTGAGTAGTGCAAACTGGTGTGGAGCCTTCTTGCAACTGCTGAAAGGACTGATTTGAAGGCTCCGCACCCATTTGCACTACTCAGGTGACTCTGAGGACACAGATAAACCTCCAAGTGGCCTCTGCAACTCTAAAAGAATATAAATGATCAGTTGTCTGCAAGGAATATAAATCCTTCCATTCCCCACCATCCAATCAGAGCTGAAGAAGCTTCTTGGATGAGAAGCAAAATGTCTTCAAAGAAAAATAAGAAAGTCCAGTTGCCTCTTGAAAAAGCATCTTTGGGACAACCATGACCTGGATGATTGAGAATCTTCATAGACATTTGATTCTAATCTAATGACACGCTTAATCCTACTCCCCGTCCCTTCCAACTCTGCCTTCTCTTCTCCTACAATCCTTGGGTTATGAACAAGTTTCATTCCCTAACTTGGTCGTTAACCAGAATGTATATTTAAGTCATACTTACAGATGGATTGCCTATTACTAAAAATGGCAGAAAGCACTCTCCTTTCTGTAGCCAATGAAGCGTTAAACCAACTCAATGCTTTCAAGGACTGCTGAAAATAGGCTGTATGTGAAAACATGCAGCGTCAGCTAGTCCTGAAAGTATTGTGTGCCTTCAATGCTTTGTCTGGTTGAGAAAAGAGAATTTTTAACCAATAGGCAGCCCCTTCATATCCAGGGGTTGTGTTTAAGTCAGATATTCTTAACTGGGGGACTGTTTATATCTAAATTGGGAAAATTTATTCATCTAGAAATATTTTTGATTGATTCTTTGGTTCGCTAGTATTTACCTCACACATTTGATTTTACTTTGATGTACACTGCTCAAAAAAATAAAGGGAACACTTAAACAACACAATGTAACTCCAAGTCAAGCACACTTCTGTGAAATCAAACTGTTCACTTAGGTGGCAACACTGATTGACAATCAATTTCACATGCTCTTGTGCAAATGGAATAGACAACAGGTGGAAAGCATAGGCAGTTAGCAAGACATCCCCAATAAAGGAGTGGTTCTGCAGGTGGTGACCACAGACCACTTCTCAGTTCCTATGCTTTCCGGCTGATGGTTTGGTCACTTCTGAAAGCTGGTGGTGCTTTCACTCTAGTGGTAGCATGAAACGGAGTCTACAACCCGTACAAGTGGCTCAGGTAGTGCAGCTCCTCCAGGATGGCACATTAATGCGAGCTGTGGCAAGAAGGTTTGCTGTGTCTGTCAGCGTAGTGTCCAGAGCATGGAGGCGCTACCAGGAGACAGGCGATGTACAGGAGATGAGGAGGCTGTAGGAGTGCAACAACCCAGCATCAGGACCGCTACCTCCGCCTTTGTGCAGGAAGGGACAGGAGGAGCACTGCCAGAGCCCTGCAAAATGACCTTCAGCGGGCCACAAATGTGCATGTGGCTGCTCAAACGATAAACAGACTCCATGAGGGTGGTATGAGGGCCCGATGTCCACAGGTGGGGGTTGTGCTTACAGCCCAACACTGTGCAGGACGTTTGGCATTTGCCAGAGAACACCAAGATTAGCAAATTTGCCCCTGGCACCCTGTGCAACATCCTCCAGCATGACCGGTTTGGCAGTGGGTCAGTAATGGTGTGGGGTGGCACAGCCCTCCATGTGCTCGCCAGAGGTAGCCTGACTGCCATTGGATACTGAGATGAGATCCTCAGACTCCTTGTGCGACCATAAGCTGGTGTGGTTGGCCCTGGGTTCCTCCTAATGCAAGACAATGCTAGACCTCATGTGGCTGGAGTGTGTCAGCAGTTCCTGCAAGACGAAGGCATTGATGCTATGGACTGGCCCGCCCGTTCCCCAGACCTGAATCCAATTGAGCACATCTGGGACATCATGTCTCGCTCCATCCACCAACGCCACGTTGCACCATAGACTGTCCAGGAGTTGGGGCAAGCTTTAGTCCAGGTGTGGGAGGAGATCCCTCAGGAGACCATCGCCACCTCATCAGGAGCATGCCCAGGCATTGCAGGGAGGTCATACAGGCACGTGGAGGCCACACACACTACTGAGCCTCATTTTGACTTGCTTTAAGGACATTACATCAAAGTTGGATGAGCCTGTAGTGTTTTTTTCCACTTTAATTTTGAGTGTAACTCCAAATCCAGATCTCCATGGGTTGCTAAAACTGATTTCCATTGATAATTTTTCTGTGAGTTTCTTGTCAGCACATTCAACTATGTAATGAACGAAGTATTTAATAAGAATATTTCATTCACTCAGATCTAGGATGTCTTATTTTTGTGTTCCCTTTATTTTTTGAGCAGTGTATATTTTCAATTTTTGCTGGTTGCTGACTGAATAAACAATATTTCATTTCATTATACTTTGATGTTATTCTTGAACTTCTTAGACTTATCTGATTTGTTTTCTTGTTAAACTCATCACTAAAATAAAAGCTATTTTAGCACAAGTTGATGAAATCAGAAATTATATCCAATACATATGCAGTAAGTATTATGCTTTGGCTTTAGGCCTGAGGGAAAATTCCCCACCTATGAAAAGGATTGGGAGTGAAGTTGCTATGGGTAAATGCATGTTTGGTTATTTAGTATATTAATCTATTCAGTATTTGTGTTAAGAAAAAATCAACAGATCCAAGCAGGCTCCTAAACAGAGGCGGTAACCTGCTCAAAGATGAACGCGAAAGATCGAAGACTCAAAAGCAGTTATCAAAGGTAAAATGCCAGGACAATGTTTCCATAGCTTCTCTCATTTGTGTATGTGAGATGGGGATAACAGTGAAAAAATTTTGCGATAGTGAACCTACCTGAATAAAACGACAAACATCAAATATTGTTAATGGTGCAAGATAAAAGAGCTGTAATATAACTTGAAGTTAAGATAATCATACCGCCTCTTCTCGTATCATTTCATAAGGCTCTGGTAAATTGCAAAAACTTCTATTTATATAATCCTGGCTATAAATTCCTCAAATGGGAAATATATGCTTCTACTGACATGCCTCTTAGAATCATTGATGATTTGTTTGCATTGTGTGTTTTAATAGAATACAGTTAAGATGTAAAGAGTTTTGTGAAGCAGCATTATGAAACTGATGTTGGAATAAGCCTTTTTTATATTTGAAACTTTAATTACTTGGGCACTTGGTTAAGTTGGGCAGCTATAGAAATTGAATAAATAGTTAAAAATGCAGAATAATTAACGTAGACATTTCTTTTACAAATTTAGTTAGGGGAAGAACTGAAGAAAAAAGTTGAACATTGGGAGAAGGAACATAATTCAAATTTCCTTATTAGAAGCCAGAGGTTTCTTGATTCCATGGCCCGACAGTTACAACATTACAAACTTAAAAAAGATCAACCCAAAACAGTAAGTTGTTATTCATTATTTTGGTGTTTTTATTGTGAAATAAAGCGACTTTCATGCTTGAAGACAGGTCTTTCACATTTATTTTAGCTGTAAGCATCATGCTATTGAACAAATGATCCTGAAACTTAGGAAAGTGGGTTAAAAAAAACCTAATTATACTTTTGCTATCTTTTTATCTCCTTTCCCAATGTTTTGAAGTTGCTCAAAAGATGAGTTCAAAGCGTGGTTTGTATCTCTTTGCAAATATGTTACTGGTGAATTTTGGCCGGATTATAATCTAAATGTAATTAATTTTTGAAAGAGATAATGAAAACACAAAATGGCCAATATGCTTGTCCATCTTTTAACAATAATGAAAAGGTGGAGGTAATCCATATATTTCTGTGGTTGTCAGAGTTGTCTTATGGATTGGATGAAGATTGGTATAAAATGTATCAACATTTATTACTTTAAAATGACCTTTTATGTTTCAGTCAGTGAAGTGGGAGGAATCTGCAACTCCAAAAGGAGCTATGAAAAGACTTGCCCAGTTGAATACTCCAACTACAAACAAGATACGCAAAGTAAAAATTTTTCTGAATGTTTGCTTGGTAACAAATGTTCATGCTGTTTGTCCTGTGTATACATGAGATATGGTATAAAAAGTCAGGAATATAATATTGCAGGGTCTGTTGTGAAGGGCTGATCTTGAAACTTCCATATCCCAGGAAGCAATTGTTGAGTTTTCTCCCCAGACCTCCAAACTGCTCCCTATCTTTTATTTTTGTCTTTTGTTCTGGGCAGGTGAACCAGAGGTTCAGGTCAAATTCGAGGCTGAAACATCCCACTATTTTCAGTTTGTAAAGCTCTATGCAGGGGTGGGATTCAGGTTTTTTAACAACCAGTTCTGTGGGTGTGGCTAGGTGGGCATGGCTTCTTCTTTCTTTTTTTTCCCAGCAATAACGCCCCCCCCCCTGCTCCATTTCTTTTTTCATCTTGGGCCTCAGGGAAGTCTCCTGGCCAAAGCAGTAAGACAGCGAGGGGGATCCCAGCACAGCTGATCATCAGAACAGCTGATTGTCGGGAGGAGGAAAAAAAATACCTTAAGGAGTGACTGGGCGGGGAAGAATGCAGTCAGCTGTTGGGCATGCACGCAATGTCACACACATGCGATAAGGACTGACAGGGAGGGGAGGGGCCAGCCAGGGATATGATTTGCCGATTCTCCGAACTGTGCAGAATCGTAACAACCTAGTTCTATAGAACCAGTCTGAACTGGTAGAATCCCACCCGTGGCTCTATGGGACTCAAAAGTACCCTTGGAAATAAAGATTGTGTTTGAAGATGGCCCTTTAGTTATCAGCTTTCATTTTAAAAGAAAAATATAATAAAATAATCTTAAAATCGAATGGAACCTGACAGATACCTTGGGAATTTTAGCAGGTCCATTGTCCCCAGGAATGTCCTAAACATTTCTGTCAGAGTTTCGCAATAGCCATGTAACTATTCTGCACAAAAAGTGCATAAATATATTAGGATTACTATAAATTGAAGGCAATTTCTGGATTATTAAATACTTTTTAAAAAATGAAACAAAATCTGTTAGAATTCTATCTTGATTGTCTGTAGTATAGGCCACCCTAAAGCATTTTTCTGCGCAGTAGCTCTAACACCATGGGTGTCAAACTGAATCTTGTCACGTGACATATTGTGACTTTTTGTCTTTGTGGAGCCGGAATGGGTGTGGCCTGTGCATGATGCATCCAGCCCGCGGGCCACCAATTTGACACCCATGCTCTAACATGATAAAAATAAGCTCAGCACCAAGGACTCCACGATCCAGGTACAATTGTTGTCTGTTAAATGGCAGGAAGAGGTTATTCTTTTTCTTTTGTCTGATTTTTTGTTGCCTCGATCTAATACAGTAGTCCTGAAAAAGAAGACTCTTAAAGGTATTTTTTAAGTTTGAGATAATTTAAGAATATGTTCTTGGAGATTAACACTGGGTTTTAAATATGTTGCTTATTGAAATGTCCACAAGTTTCTTATTCCTGACTAGAACTATTCTTTTTTTCAGGTAGCCTCAAACTTAACTGTACTTAAAGCATCCAGTTGCAATAACATAGCAGTCAATTTTGCTGTTCCTAGTAAACAGTTGCTTCAAAGCAAAGTGAGTAAAGCTGATCACATTTCTTTTTAAAGCTTGGACTGGTTGTTGAAGGCAATACAATAATGTATCTTTGAGTTTGGAGACACAGTGCAAATCCACTTCTTGATCAACCTTGTTTGGGTTTCTGTCATTGAGAGTAAGGCATTTGTAGATCACATGACACATGAGCCGGCCTGATTCATACTCCTTCCTGATTGCTCTATTACAGGCCGATCTGCTTGGTGATTGACATCCAGGGAAGCTTCCCCAGGATTAGAGAGAGGAAAACAATGTGCTTGATAGACCATTTATGATACACTGGGTTTCATTTGCAAGCTTTGACCTAAGCTCCTGAATCAGTATAGCTTTGAACAAAAAAAAAAAAAAGAAAACTGGACTTAGCTTGAATTGATGAGTATTAATAATCTTTCCATAAGTGCTTATTCAAAATTAATTGAAGTCCCACTAATTTCTTGTTTGTTTTGGATATTAATGGAATGCAAGCTGTGCTTTCTATGTTTGTATGTATAATTAACATTTCTAACTGATTCTGGCAACATAATTTTATTGTAAAAATGTATGAGGAAAAATTATTTTGTATTGCACTGTGTATATGAGGTTAATATTTTTTTTTTTGGAGAAAGAATTTAGTCTTATTTCAGCTTGGTAAGCAAATGATTGTGCTGCCTCTTGTAATGTTACTTTCAAAGTTTATTTGATATATAAATATAATCCATATTTATCAATCTATGAGAAATAGATTGGTGCTGCAGGGGTTAGAATGCAGTATTGCAGGGTAATTCTGCCCACAGTCTCGAGTTCAATCCTGAAAGAGCTCAAGATTGATTCAGACTTCCATTCTTCCAAGGTTGATAAAATTATTGTTGCAGAGGGCAATATGCTGAAAATGCAAACCACTCAGAGAAAGCTATAATGCAGGGGTCCCTAACCTGTGGGCTACGCCCTACTAGTGGGTCATGAGGGGTTTGCAACTGGGCAGCAAGCGCACACGAGCATCTCACTTGTGCAAACAGTGGGCAAGTGCGAGTGCACGCTCCACTTAACTGAACGGCAAGCACGCTGCTCACGTAAATGGAGCTGCACGTGTGCAGAACCCCACCCCATGCGCCTCCGATCCGCAAAGATAGAAACGCTGGGAAACTCTGCTGTAAAACACTATGGAGCAGCATATACTGTAAGTCAGTGGTAGTCAACTTGGTCCCTACCACCCACTAGTGGGCATTCCAGCTTTCATGATGGGCGGTAGGGGTTTTGTCCCCTACTGTATAAATCATTATTACTTTGGGACCGATGGGCGGTTAGAGAAAATTTTTACTACTAACAGAGATACAAAAGTGGGCGGTAGGTATAAAAAGGTTGACTACCCCTGCTGTAAGTCTAAGTGCTATTGTTATTGCTATTTCTTTTTTGGATATTAAAGAGCTTTCCAAACTTAGCAAAAATGTTTTGACTGCTAGTCAATGAAAGCTCGGCTATTGTCTTACTGATCCTAGGGAATATGACATTAATGATGAGCACTGCAGTGGTCCATTTTTTTTTTGCCTACAAAATATTTTATAGAAAATATTTCGTATGAACCATAACAACAAAACTGAAAATTTTAAGAAACACTCACATTCTTAGCAGGTGCTCAGTTGTTGGATTCATACAAAATAACTTATAGAAAAGTTCACTAGACCTGTAATACTAAATGTTTAAGAGCAAGACTTTCCAAAGTGTATGTTAAATGGAATGTCCTTTTAACATATTTTTTAGAAAAGTAACTGAGATCAGTATTTTTCCATTTCTGAGAAAATACTTCATACAGTATGCCTGTATAAGATTTGTTCAAAATATTGCGTACAGTTGAAAAGATAAGTTTAATACAGTTTTTATTTGCTAGGGAAAGATCATAGTACAGAGTGAAGAATATTCCTGATGTGTTATGTAACAAATAGAAGAATGTAAAAAAAATATCCTTCAGCTAGATATATGGTATTTAGTTATAGGAAAGTAAATACGTATATAGTTTCAAATGTATATATTTAGATATAAGCAAGAATTATGATTATTGCTTTATGCAGGATTAAGTTACTTTGAATATATTATATATCTGGAAGTAAGTTCCATTAGAGTTCTTTGAATGTATATCTGGAGGTAAATTCCATCATAGTGCATTAAATATGACTTACTTTCTCCTTTAGGTGTGCAGAAAGCAATTGTTTCATAAATGAGAAACTGTTATCTTCCTCCCAGAGTATTTTGATTAAAATACTGAATTTAAGCAGACAACTCATTCCCCCGAAAAATTATCCAGAAAGCTATCTCTTTATTAGTGTATTCTCTGTGAGTCAAGGATGATCCCATTCATTTTAGATAAATTATTCAGAGAAAATAAAAGGTCTGGTTTACCTTTCAGGTAAATATTGTATAAACCTAACCTAAAAAATATTATATAAACTTAACTGGATGGGTTACTCTTAATTATGTTTAATAATTGATTGATATTCAAGTGATAACTCAAAAGGTCAATTGAAGCAGACTATCGCTATGGATGCCATTCCTTGTGTTTTTGTTTTTGGTCTCTTTATTCATTTTTTACCTTTTTTAAAAAAAAGTGAGCCCTTTTTTTAACCAGCTAGATGAAATAGAGTTGCATAATAATGTGAGACATGAAACAGATTTTATAAATCATGGGTCTAGATATTAAACAAAACTCGAGTTGTGTTTAACCACATGGACACTTCTGGAAAATGTTTGAAATGTGTTTGAATATTAGTAGCTCAGGTTGGTAGTTATGCTGTTAGTTTATGCTCTGAGCTTGGCAATTTGGTTGCAAACGTTTCGTCACCATTTGAGGAGACATCATCAGTGAGTTTTGAATTGTGCTCGTCTGTCAGAACACAGGTCTTTAAATAACTTTTGATAAGATGCAGATTAGTCTGAACGTTTGTTGGATATTTCTGAGTCATGGTCTGATTTTGGACTGTTGGATTGGCTAGTTGTTGTTGCTGGGCTGTAGTTAAATACAGTCTGTGTGATACAGATTAGGATTGGAGTTGTTATCTGGGTGCTTCTGAGTCCTGGTTTGTTTTTGGCTTGTTTGATAATTTGAGTGGCTGGCTGTTGTTAGGGTTAGCGTTAACACAATTCAAAATGCACTGACATGTCTCCTCAAATGGTGACAAAATGTTTGCAACCAAATTGCCAAGCTCAGAGCTCAAACCAACAGCCTAACTTCTGGGAAATTTTCTTGATAAGAATTTGGTAAGATAAGAATTGCTATTTATCAGAATGGCTTTTTTCCCTTTATTATTTAATTCTAGCATAGTGGTCTCCCATCCAAATACTAAACCAGTGATGGCTAACCTTTTCAGCTTGGTGTGTCGAAAATCGGAAAAAAGTGTAACCTTCCTCGGGTCGTGTGTCACTTCAAGAAATATCAATAATTTGGTGATATTTGCAGCCCTAATAAATAAAGAGTTATATTTTTAATATATTTATTAGTTCAAAAAGCGAAAAACAAATAATGATTTACCTTAGTGACTTTTCTGTTGCTGAATTGCATTTGCTAAATCTTCAGCCTCAGAAGAAGAACCCTGCCAGGAGAAAGAAATTAAAGTCAATATGATGTCCAAAATAAGGGGGTTTTTTTGGTTTGTGTTTTGGGGATTTTTTTGGGAGGGTTTGCATGGTGCTCTGTGAGGATGGTGAGAAGCAAGAACTGCAAGAGGTGCTATGGAGGCAATTAAAGCTTAGAGGAGCTATAGAGGGGCTAAATGCTGCAGACTAGACATCCAAGTGTTTTACAGTGGGAGAGAAGAAGGGAGAGCCACAAAGACAGAAATGCAGATTTTAGTATTAATTGCACTTACAGGACAGCCACCCGATGCTGCTTATTGTGAGCACTTTGTCTGGTTGTTGTGGTGCAGTCCTCCTGCGATGTTTATGACAGACTGGGCTGGGGTGATCACACAGGGCTGTGAAACTCGTCTCCCTGGTCTCAGGGCTGCAGGTGCAGGATGTGAGGATCGGAAGGCCACCTTACAGGGCTGTGAACCTCATGGATCTCCTTTCCTCCTGTAGTGTTCCTGAGGTAATGAAACTGACAAACCTCAGTTTATGGCGGTTAAAACTGGTTCTCTGCTGCAAAGATCTCGCAGCAGCGGTGACACCACGCCTCCACGCAACAAGCAGGGAACAGGGATTGGAGCAGAGCACAGGCAGCCTCTAAATGTGCAGGTTTTCCCCACACCAACAGGCGTGTCAGTCAAAGTGCCTCGGCGTGTCACGAGTGACACGCGTGTCATAGGTTAGCCATCACTGGACTAAACTGTCTGACTTTCTTTGGCTTCTCTCTGTCCCATCACTCAAGGCAAGCATGGTTCTGCAATTTGCCATGCCAGTAGTTGCCTGAAATAATTTTCTATTAAACTAATAATCTGTGAAGCTGTACAGTACAAGATATATTGGGTAGTTTCCCTGTAGTGAAAAAGCTAGAGAACAGACACTGTAACAGTGCTGGAATAATGTATGTGTTGTCAAACAAGACTTATTAATTGAATGTAAGAAAGGCAGTAAAAGCTAAGATAATCGGATATGCTGCTAATGGGACAACTTGGAACTGTTTCCAAATGGTAAATAGAAAATAAATATAGTTTACCAATAAGATTTCCTGGCAAATAGTACAAGTAACGAGCAGAGAAATGGAAATGTATGAATCTTAAAACTTCATTCTGAACAGGAGTTGTTTTCAGGCTTTTGCTTGAGAATGAAATTCACTTTTTAAATTGGGTGCAGTTTTTCCTCCTGTTCTACAACAGTTTATTTGCTTGCCTATATTTTATATTTGATGTAACTTGAGCCTAGGTGTGTATTACATTTTGCAGACTCCTTCCAAAAGCACACCTCTATATTCCCTGCACCAACCATCATTAGAAGAGTGCAAGAAAAGCAAATCTGACAACCAACTTAGTTATTCAGATTTTCTGGTATGTCTAACTTGTGTTTTTTTACTGCATAATTCATAGGAAATAAGTAGAATATCAGGAGCAATGTGCTAAATATTGGTTTATTTCAGTTTAGTAATGGTATTGATAAGGGCCAGGGGTTTTCTTAAATTACTGTTATCTTGGGAGAGGAAATCATCATTGGCTGTGCGAATGTTTTGTATGAAGGGAATGTTAATCGTTATCCTGTCTGGGATTACAGGTAGTCCTTGATTTAGCAGTAAAGTGCAAATTTGCAATGGCACTGAAAAAAGTGACTTATAACCATTTTTCCCACTTACAACTGTTGCAGCATCCTCATGATCATATGATCAAAATTCAGATGCTTGGCAATTCATGTTTATGACGCTTGTTGTGTCCCAGTGTCAAGTGATCACCATTTGTGACTTTCTGACAAGCAAAATCAATGGGGAAGCCAGATTCACTTAACAATTGCAACGAGTCACTTAACCGTGGCAAGAAAAGTCGTAAAATGGGCCAAAACTCACTTAACAATTGTCTCACTTAGCAACATAAATTTTAGGACCAGTAGTTGTGGTCATATGTTGAGGACAACCTGTATTTGAAGATTGCTTCATGAATGTTGAGTAACTCAAGACAGAACAAAGGCATCTGCTATTGGGATTAATTTGTCCAACTCTCACAATTAACATTCTTTTAATTGCACTTGCTCTTCAGCTACTTTTTCTTTCTTAAATTCAGGCTTGTCTTAATCCTATATAAATAGCTAAATTTTGTTTATTCTCAGCTCAGTTAAAAATAATATTATCTCTGACCATAGGAAACCTTGATATCATTTCTGTTACTAATACCTTTTTCTTCCTCAACCCATAATGCTGATTCTGTGTCCACCTGTAATTTAACAAACTATAAATCTATGATGCCTAATTTAACTTTTTAATCAACTAAATTTGGTTTTGCTTTTTTATCAGGAAGTCTTCATTTGCAACAATGCGCTAATAAACCATATTTTACATAAGTCTTCTAACTTGGGGTACAAGCCCCTTTCTTTGGTCCCTTTTTCAAAATAGAAGTTTTGTTTAAATTCTGTTTCTAACTGCACCTAAAAACAAATATGGAAAAAGAGGGCTCGTTTAATACTCGTGAAATATTCTCAGTTTCCTATATCCCAGTTAGCAGTCAAGGTGCTATATTTTGAATTTCTTGTTATCCCATGCATTTCAAATGGTTTCTTTGAACAGTTCTCCATTCCAGCTTATTGTGAAACATACCCATGCATCTGAGGCAAGGTTAGGGTGTGTCCCTCCCGCCCCCTCCTCGGAGGATCATTTTATTCCTAGGAGGATTTCAGCTAATATGATGGTTAAAATATACATCTATCTGCTCATTCAAAATCATGCTTTGCTCTCCCTGAAAAAAGAATCCATTCTAACTAGCTCCAGATGAAAATTCTGCTCTCTTTTTCTCTTTTCTTGGATACTTCCCGCACCCCCGCCCAAAAAAACCCCCTTAGTTTCTTTTCTTGCAGTAAAACTCAATTATCTACATTCTTTTTATCACATTTTTCATGCCAATTTCTTTTGAAATGCTTGATTTACTCCAGTGATTCCCAAACTTTTTCAGTCCACCGCCCCCTTGGGCTACAAACTCATCCTCGGTGCTACCTACCCAGGGTTGGGATTCAAATTTCTGTGGGCATGGCCTAATTTGAGGGCGGGGCTTGCTGGTCACGTGACTGGCTGGCGGGGCTTGCTGGTCACGTGACCGGGTAGGTGTGGTTTGGTGGTCATGTGACTGGGTGGGCGTGGCCAGGTGACTGGCAAACCAAATACAAGTGGTCCTCATTTAATAGCCGGTTGTTTAGCAAGTGTTCTAATTTATGACTGGCCTCCCCAGAGCTGCTTGACCTGTTTTTGGAGTTTTGACAGCCATGCACACACATACACATTCCCTTCTAACCCTCCTGGAGCAGGTCATTGGACTAGAATCGGCAAAGCATCTCTGATTAGATTCTAGTAGTGAATAAAATCTAATCAGAGATGCTTTGCTGATTCTTGTTGATTTGTTTTATTTTTATTTATTTTATGTTGCTGAATTGCATTGACATGTGTGTCCCTTCTTGTGCACAACCCAGAAGCTTTTGTGATTCTTTGCAGCAAAAATTACCGACCTCTGGCTTTGCTCTAGTTTTCAAACATGCTGCCACTGCTGTGCTCTAGGTGCGGGCCCCGCAGGTCCACCCATTGAGCCCGCTGCATTGGAGGGACCTGCCCAAGAAAGTCCAAGTGGAGTGGTGCAGCAAGTCAATGGGGTAAGCCTGATAGAGGGAAAGAGAGAGAGAAAAGGAAGAGAGAAGGAAGAAAAGAAAGAGAAAAGGGAAAGAAAGAAAGGACAGACAAAGAAAGAGGGGGGGGGATGGAAGGAAGGGACAGAAAGAAAAAGAAATAAAGAAGGAGGGAGGAGAAAGATGAGATATCTATTCTATCCAATCACCTCCTCCAGCAGGGTTAGAAGGGAGTGTGTGTGTGCGTGTGCTGTAATTTACCAGTACATTTTGATTTTACCTTCTTCAGAATTGGCACAGTAATACATTGGGGAAAAGTAATTTTTAGGGTGGAGATCTGGTCCAATGGATCCTGTTTAAAGCCTCAACAAAATGTGAGAGCTTCCTGATAAGTCTTGACCATGTTTCATCCACAAAACCTTTTAATAGAAGCCAAAGATGTTTCAAGGTGCTGGGAAAGATGTTTCAATGTGGAAAAGGGCCTCAGTCTAAACTAGGCCTCATTTCAAACTGATGCATCAACTCTCTCTCTCTCTCTCTCTCTCTCTTTGAACATGGAACATGGATGGATGGAGAGAGTGACAAGTAGGTAGGTAGATAGATTGATAGGTAGTCAGGCAGACCTTTTGGATGTATGTATGTATGTATAGGTAGATAGGTAGGTAGATAAGTAGGTAGATAGATAGATTGGTAGATAGGTAGGTTGGTCGGTAGGCAGGCAAGCAGGCAGGCTGACAGACAGACCTTATGGATGGATGGATAGGTAGGTAGATACGTAGGTAGATATATTGGTAGGTAGGCAGGAAGACCTTTTGGATGAATGTATGGATAGATAGGTAGGTAGGTAGATATATTGTAGATAGGTACCGTGTTTCTCATATAATAAGGCCGGGTCTTATTTTTTTTTGAGTCCTGAAAAGACGGCTAGGCCGTCTTTTCGGGGGTGACTTAATTCCCCCCTCCCCTTGCATCTTCAGGCGGGTGGGCGGCGACGGCTTGGCTGTTGACCTCGGCATTCGTGGGGCATTTCGTATCGGGGTCAATACAGGCAGCATATCATATCCGGGTATACAACAAAAGTACTTCCTAACGGCAAGCCCCCCCCACCATTCCCCCCCATTTCGCATGTTTTAATATAGGCCTTAATTTGGGGGGAGGGGCTTAATTTCATTTCATGCCTATAAAACATGCTGGGACTTCCTATTGGGGGAGGCCGTATTGTTGGAGAAACAGGGTAGGTAGGCAAGCAGGCAGGAAGACAGACAGACAGACCTTTTGGATGGATGGATAGGTAGATAGGTAGGTAGATATATTGGTAGGTAGGCAGGAAGGCAGGCAGACAGACCTTTTGGATGGATGGATATGTAGGTAGGTACATAGATAGTTAGACAGACAGACAGAATGCAACAGCGGCGGCACTTTGGGAAAGTAGAGCCACTCTGGCTTTGCTCTAGTTTCCCAACGTGCTGCCGTCACCGGGTTCAACACACAGATTCCGCAGGCTCACCCCATTTAGCCCCTTGCACCGCTCCGGTGCAACAGTCAATGGGGTGAACCTGGGGTGCCGGTGCCTCGAACGCCCTCCTGGCGCCTCTTAGCGTCCCCAAGGGGGCCGGCAGAGGAGCACTAAAAGGCGGTGGGGGATGTTCAAGGCGCTGGCACAGCAGGCTCACCGCTGTTGCACTGCTTTGGAGCCGACGCCTTGAATGTGGCAACACGTTGGGAAAGTAAAGCAAAGCTGCCGCCATCACATTCGAGGCGCCCGCTTCAGAGTGGTTCAACAGCCAATGGGGTGAGCCTGGGGTGCCAGTACCTCAAACTGCTCGTAGTGCTGCCTTTCAGCAGCCCTGGGGTGCCAGTACCTCTTACTGCTGCCTTTTAGCGCCCCTCTGCTGGCCCCCTTGGGGGCACTAAGAGGTGCCAGGGGGGCGTGCGAGGCACCGGCAGCGGTCTCTAAGTGGTAAACAAGCTGTAAAGCATCCATCTCATGGCCGTTAATAACTTTGAATCATTATAAAACTACCAGTCTTTAAGCGGTCCCTTTTCTATCTAAATCTAAGATTTTTATTCACCCCATTGAGTGTAGCTAGTGGTTCCCTGTTTCAAACATGCAGATTTTCCTAGTTTATCGTACTTAATGATTCAGTCATGTCTTTATTAGTTTATGACTTTTGCTCTTCACTCTCATGATTCTCTGCAGTTCTCATTTTGAACCACTTCTGTGAATTATGTCATCTTTTTCTTCAAGTTTTTCTCCTAAATCCAAGGATTTGTTTAGAGACGAGTCTTTTGGTTTGTTTACCTGGTGCTCTTTTGACTCTCATCTCCGTTTCTCTGCTTCCCAATCATTTGCTTTGGATAATTGGTTCTCTGTGGAATTCTCTTCAGTGCCTTGTCAAATAATGTACATATAAAGGACACAATACGATCACCTGTCCCTCAGTGATGAAATCTTCAGAAAATCTTTAGAAAATGTTTAATATATTGAATTACACACTGCTAGAAATTTAAGCTAGAAAGAACTGACAAGAATAGTGCTGCGTTCAATAATTTTATTACTGTTTGGAGTATTGTAAAGTATAATGAGTAATGGTTAGCACTATTACAGTTTAATTCTGCCAGATAGTATTAAGGAACCATTATGATTGAAGTTTTAGAAAGCAAAGTTGAAAACAGTTCATCTTGAATTTAATTCCACCAAGCAGCTTTAATTCCACCAAGAAATCCCACATAGACTTTAGCATATGTAGGCATGTAACTTCCACTAAATCTTGTGGGAGTTACTTTGGAATAAATATGCATAGGATATCACTGTTAAATAAAAAAATATTTTAAACATCAAAGTAATTTCAGGTCAAGAAAGCAAACCAATAATGCTCCAGATATTCCTGGTACTTAACAGCAGCCCAACCAGCATGGCTAATAGTAAGTGTTGGTGGTGGGCTGCTGATCACAAATTCCCTACCATCCAGCTTTAGGTGTGCTGACAGAGCAAGTCACTGAGTTCACATATCACACTAAACCAGGGGTCGCCAACCTTTTGGACCTCAGGGACCACCAAACTCATAATTTTAAATCCAGGGGACCACTAATATGAATTTTAATTGACGGTGACTTGCTGACGTTGATGAGAGAGAGAGATCTGATCTAACCTCTCCCCCCACACACACACAAACGCATAGCGGCAGGGTAAGATTCAAATTTAACAATCTGTTCTGTGGGTGTGGCCTAATTTGTGGGTGTGGCTTGGTGGTCATGTGACTGTCTGGGCATGGCTTGTATGTAAATATAATCAGGCAAAGCAGGCAGGCAGATTGAGTTGCTCACAGAATCATTCAGAGATCTATCTATCTGCCATCGGTTACCTGAATCTGTCACATAAAATTTGCTTGCCATGAGTCTGCACTGAATAATAGAAACTTCAGTCCTAAGGAAGGTTTGGCTCTGCTTAAAAGCAGAGCCAAAGATCTAAAGACTAGCTAGAAAGCAAGAAACCCACCCATTTCCGGCTTTCTAGCTAATCTAAATCTCCCGGAACACCTGATGGTCGGGGAGGAGGAAATATAGCAACTTAGCAGGCAAGTTTGATGGGTAAGGAGTGAGTGGGCAGGGAGGGTTCCCGCAGGCCATGTGGGCGGCGCAGCCTTGCGTTCCTGCACAGCCTGGATTAATTGCTTTTGGGGGGGGTGCTCTGGGGGTGACATTTCTCTGCGGGCCACCAAAATTTTCTCACGGACCACCAGTTGGCAACATTTACATCAAACTATAGCATGGATTACTTGATTTGCTTTGTGTAGAGCACGTCCTTTTTTGTCATATATCAATTCTGAGAATGTGGTGTGGGTAGACTTGCAAAATGGGCACTGGGTGGATTACCTTTTCATGGCCGTCTGGTGGGATATAATTAGTTACAAAGCCTTGGCTTACCAAAAGCTGTCCTTGCCCATGTCCTAACATTCCTGCTTCCTATCTTTGCCCTATTCTCTTTGGGAATATTATTGAAAGTAAAGGCGATCCTACTTTGCAACTTTCTGTTTTGTTTTTTAATTAAAATGTTTCAGTCAGGTGAGGCAGAATGTCTGGCCCCAGGGGAATGTGTTCTGTAAACTCAGTCAATTTTGATTGATTCAATAAGCTCTACAGGTAATATTTTCCTACCAACCCAACCATCGGCTCAGCAACATTTGAAATTACGATGGCACTCAAAAAGGAAGATTTACAACTGGTCCTCACACTTATGACCACCGCAGCATTTCTATGGTCATGTGCGGCAATGCAGGTGCTTGCAACTGGTGCGTATTTATGGGGATCACAGTCTCCCTGTGGTCGCCATTTGCCACCTTCCCAGCCAGCTTTCAAGAAGCAAAACCAGTGGGGAAGCTGACAGGAAATTACAAGTCACAGTAACTTGACAAATGTTAGGTTTATTAAAGACCACAGGTGATTTGCTTTACAACCAGGGCCAGAGCTGACATTGTAAGTTGGTATGGTCACTTGATGATGACATGGCATAGCAATGGAGTTGCTGAGTCCAATTGTGGTTAATAAGTGAAGACTACCTGTATTTAAGCAAGCCAGAGCTTAGCACAATATATAATGTGAGCTTTATTCACACATAATTGGTTGTTGGGATCACCAAAACAACAGGATTATTGGAATTACAGCTTTATTGAAGCATGAAGGAGAAATGCATTGAAATGTAAACATTTATGAATTGATGTTTTGTTAGCTCTACTGCACAATTTTCTTATCTCTTTCAATATTATAGAAGGAACTTGCCGTTAAATCAAGCATCAACAACAGGATTTTGAATTCCACACTCAAAGAGAATTTGAATGAATGAACCCTACTTGAAGTCTTCTCTTGCAAAGCTCATCAAGTCAATGGGAACTGTAAATATAATGAATGAACATTTTATCATTATGTAATAAGATACTAATAGGTCACCTCTTTGTAATAATCCGTATTTCTTTTCTGGTTGTATTTATATAAAAGATAATCAGAATACCATCACTTATATAATAAATGCTATTTTTATGGAAGAACGACTTTAGCAAACAGTAAGCTTAAATAGTTTCTTTTATATGTCTTAAATGCAGAGTGAATATACCAAATGAGAGGGTTTATGATTAAAGGAATAATTATAAGTTGAGGGGGGAGGTGATAAAAAGCAGGTGTACTGTACAGTATCAGAAAGCCCTTGTTTATTTAAGACAATATATGAAAGTCAGGTTATTCATTGATATGTTTTCCTGTTTTCATTATTGACATTTTACTATTACAAAATAAGTGTTTTGTGTAAATGTAAAAAAATAAAGACGTTCATCTATTTTTAAAAAGTTTTTCAAAAAAGCGAGCTGCTTCTTTTAATAATGTTTACATAGTTGTAATATATGCTGTGTTGGAATGCATTGGAGGTATTTCTCCTCAAACCATCAGAATATTTTGCCACATAATTTGGGAGGGACCCATGGTAATAATGACTATTCATCAAGCAACAGTACGTATTTAATAATAACATCGATTTCTGACACGGCTTTGATAAAATGGCTTTTACATGGATCTTGAAATTGTCCAGCAAGTTTCAGAAAGATTATAGAAAAGGATTAAAATTCCCTTTTTGTTTGTATTATGTGCTTATCTGGTTTAAATTATATTGATTGTTAGAGGGTTGATTGTTGTCCAGAGTGTGATTAGAGGACGAGGAAAACAACAACAAGAAGTGACAAAAGGAAGGCGTTTGGGTGCAATACTAAAATATAAGAGTGCCACTCGAATACCACTGACATACTGTAGATTAAAATCACCACCAATCAGGTGCAAAATGCAGCTTTTCTAGGGACAGCTAAAGTCCTGTGGATACCTTTAACACCGTCAAACAATATCTGTCTGTCCCAAGTCCTTCGGAAAGACTCAACAGATGGACAAAAATGCCACACCCAATCTAAATAGGTGGCTGAGTGTGTGAGCAATCATAATAACACAATACCATGCCATGCCATTGACTATCAGCACATTGGTGGTGTACCAAAAAGCCTTAGATGACAATTAGAAAATATGCACGAAATCTCTGTAAGTCAATTACAAAATGCCATACTATTTGGACCTGCGCTTATATTATAGCAATACATTATGAAACCCTAAGTTCTTGTCAAAAAGCTGATCTGCATTGAAGGCCAATACTAGCTAAAAAAAACTGCCAGCTATCATTTTAAGCTGTGTATATAATAATGTGTAGTAAAGATTGTTTCCTGAATAGTGGTACAAGATTGGTTTCTAAATAGTGGCAGCATTTTTTTTCTTGAAAGGTAATCGGGAAGCCTGCTGGCTTCAGGTGGCCTTCTAAGCACTCCCTTTGGAGCTCCAGAACTTCTATATATGCCAAAATTGGGCAGGATCATGAACAAAACAGTGATAATTTTTTTAAAATTAAAAACAAGAAGGTAGAGCTGGCGGCTAAAGTGTACGGTGTGTAAATGAAACTCAAAAAAGGTCAAAAGCTATTTAACCCACCGCTCTTGATGACATTAAAAGTTTTTGCCACTTGCCAGTGGTGGGTCAGTGAATTTATTTGCTTATTCATTTATCAAATATATACAACTGCCCATCTGACCAAACAAGTGATATGGCCGGTATGTGGTTCCAAGGCCAAAAAACTATCAATTTTTATTTCTTAAGAGAACCCTTGTCTGACACGCATTCAAGCTAGCTAGAGCCTTATCTGTAATCGGATCACTAAAATACATTACAGGTACTCCTTGACTTACAGCTGTTTAGTGACTGCTCAAAGTTACAATAACACTGCAAAAAAGTGATTTTTGACCAGTTTTCATACTCAGAACCCAGCATCCCCACGATCGTCATCAAAATTCAGATGCTTAGCAATTGACTCCTATTTATGGAAGTTGCAGTGTCCTTGGGTTGCTCTTTTGCAATCTTCTGACAAACAAAATCAATGAGGAAGCCAGACTCACTTAACACTAATTTATTTAACAACTAGTGATTCACTTAAAAACCAACATAAGAAAGGTTGTAAAATGGAGCAAATTCACTTAACAAATGCTTCATTTAACAACAGAATTGTTGCTTTTCGATTGTGGTCATACTGTACGTCAAGGGTTACCTGTACTTGCTTGTATCAGAATTCCTAGAATAAATAAAAAAAAATGATCTAATAATGAATAGTATTCAAGGGCAGGATATCAATGATTGCGTTTCCAATTTTAACCCAGAAAATTTGCATAATTTTGAAAGATTAGATTATCCTTGCAAATGCATCTTTAATATATGGAATATATTTCTTTGTGCATTATAAATATATGGCATAAAAGCAACACATGTCATACTACTTGTAACTTATACACATTTATTTTAGCAGATTGGAGTAGGGGAGGGAGAATTCTTAAGTAGGTTATGATTTGTTTCAGGCTCACAATATACTTCAAAATGACATACTTAATATCAATTTTTTGTAAGAAATGGTAAGTACAGGAACTTAAACTATGCAGATACTTTTTATTAACAACATAAACATTTTAATTATATTGGATTTGCCCCCAAAATGTTAAGAAAACAACATTGTACTATAGTTGTGAAACCTCATGGACGTAGATGAAGGAATAAATTCTCACATATTTCAGAAAGATACCTAGTTTGGGTTAAAAGCAGAATTTTGAAAACTTCCAAGAGTGAATTCCCAATTACTATTGGACTGAGTTAATTAAGGCAGACTTTCTTTGAAATAATTTATTTCCATAGTTTCTCATACTAATATTGAAAAATATAATTCTTTTATCCCTAGATTTCATTGTGGTATTGACAGTGTGCTGTAGAGGTACTGTTTTATACCTCTTTTCCAAAGTGCCAGAAGGCAAGCTAAGAAATAATGGACGGAGAGAGAGAACCAAGCAGAGAAGCAACTTGGAATTAAGGAGAAATTTTCTAACAGAGAACAATTGGCCAGCGCAACGGTTTGCCTACAGATATTATGGGTGCTCCATCACTGGAGGTTTTTAAGAACAGACTGGACAGCCATTTGTCTGGAATCACTTGCTTGAGGGTTGCTTGCTTGAGCAGGAGTGTTGAACTAGAAAACTTCCAAGATCCCTTCCAACTCTGTTATTCTGGTCTCTTGTTTTCATTTCATTACCTACAAATGGGTACCTGCCAGTGTACAAATGCATATTTTGCATGTATCTTTTGCAATGGTAACAAAATCAATCCATAACCAAAAGTAAAATTGCTAGTGCCAATCGACCCATTGTAATACTAGTAGCATTGTTTTAATTCTTGCAACAACCCTACCTTCTTCTCTAGCTAAACACTGCCCTCTAGAGGGTCTAATATGTTGGTGCCATAGTTAGAAATCTAAATACATCCAAGGCTTGTCCTCTGAATAATCCATTTAAAATTAATCCAACCATTATACAATATACTTCTGAGCTGCCTTGATCCTCAATGATTTCAAATATGTAGGTTTTTCAACATGGGAGATGGGGAGGATTACATTGGGGAAAACAGGCAAAGCCAAATTTATATCAGCAATAGCACTTAAGACTTATGTACTGCTTCATAGTGCTTTACAGCCCTCTCTAAGTGGTTTACAATCCCCAACCTTTTTTGTACCAGGGACCAGTTTCACGCAGGAACACTTTTTCAAGGACCGGTTAGGGTTTTTTATTTATTTTTTATTTATTTATTATTTATTTACTATTACACTATCAACTCACCAAAATTAACCAATGTTGGAGGATTACTAAAAATGTGTGTAAATGCAAGACTAGACTCCAATAAAGTCATCATGATTCAGTTGATCATGATCAAACAAAAATATGTGTGGCAAAAATATATATTTTCTCCAAAAGCGTTTTGTAAGGTAATAATCCGCAATTCAGATTTTACATCTAGGATGGGTTTGATCTCCCATATGGTCTTCAGCTTTCCACAATCTCAACAATTGTAAGGTGTGTGGGGAATTCAGAGAGTCCAAGTCCACACATTTTAAAGTTGTTGAGGTTCAGAAATCCAGGCATATAAGGAATTCCGGGGATTCACTCCAAATACCTGGAGAGCCCACTTCTTTCCGGATCTCTCTCGCCCCATTTTGCTGCAACCCCTTGGCAAGCAGAGCATTGTCTAGAATTCTTCCAGCTGAAATAAGACTTTCAATTACCTGGGAATAAATCCATATTAAACCAGTCAAACTTTTAGTAGATATTCACTGTGTAGCTTGGCTAAAGCAACATTCTGCCCTGTGTGTTTTAGGATTCTCGTCTCTTTTGCTCTCTACTCTTGTCCTCTCCCGGTTGTTTCGGGCAGTGACTGCCTTCGCCTCCGCCCAGCGCCTTTCGTCACGCACCCTCCCCCTCCCCCGGCTGACAGGTCCGCTGCCGCCGAGCCATGGCCCCGGCGCCCCTCCGGCACCCCGGACAAGCACAGGGCTGCTTTTGGGGGCTCCCGTGAGGGGTCTGGATCGGGATCTGAGCCCCTTCATTCCACCCCACTCCAGCTTTCGGCTCACACTCCTCTCTCTCACTTTCGCTCTTGCTCCCTTTCCCCAGGCGGAAAGAGGCGCTTCGTGGCGGAGCCTCTGGGGCAAGCTTTCTCCCCACCCCGTGTTCCTTTCTCCCTCAGGCCGCTGATTGGCGCTGCTGAGGGCAAACTTCAAAACAATATGGCGCCCAAGCAAAGTAGGCAGCCCGGTCCAAAATGATCCACGGACCAGGACCGGTCCAGGGACTGGTGGTTGGGGACCCCTGGTTTACAGTGTCAGCCTATTGCCCCCAACAATTTGGGTCCTCATTTCAAGAACCTTGGAAGGATGGAAGGCTGAGACAACCATGAGTCGGTCAGGATTAACTGCTGGCAGTTGGCAGAATTGGCCTGCATTACTACATTTTTACCACTGCACCACTGCAGCCATTTTACTATTTTGAGAGATCATAATAATACAATGTTTGAGAATCTTGAGAAGTTAAATCTATTTTCTTTTTCATCTTGATTGAGCAAAACCCCTTTCTATTCACAAGAAGCTACTACTGAATTTCAGAGTCCTTACTGCAAGACTATAGTATTACCTGGGGGCTCCCCTTGAAGACTGCTTAGGAAGTATAGTTGTGTGTGTCCGACAGAGATCAGTCTTTATAGGACGCCCTGCTTGTGTAAAGCAGAGCAGGTAAAAGATTCTCTGTTACTTCTAATTGTATTTAAAATAATGGGATTTAAATGAAATGGTTGGTTTGTCTTGTTAATAAAATCTTTATTATTATTATTATTTATTATTTATTTTATTTTATTATTATTATTATTATTATTATTTATTTTACTTTATTATTATTTAATAAAATTTATTAACCTTGTTAATAAAATCAAATGCACACTTAGGGGGGACACTTTAATAAGATAAAAGGTAAGCATTCAAACTTTCAGCATCTGCATCCAAGAGGGATATCAATGTATTTTTCAATGCCTTTAGCTCTCTGAATAAAGCAGGCAGTACCAAATTGATGGGTGGATGGATGGATGGATAGATGATAAATTTCAACTCAAAAGGGAATTCTTTATATGGATCCCCCTGCTCCACGTACACACACATACATCCATTGCATTCCACAATCTGCATTTCTCAGTGGTTTCTTCTGCATTTCACTCTTATTATTTGGAGCAGATTCCTGAATATGTGCTAGCAAAGGAATGAGAAAAAAAACAATCCCGTTTCAATATTCACTGTTCATGGTTTGCCTCAACCTTAGGGGATTTTTTTCCCCCAACTTACCAGTCTAGCTCTGATATTCTGTGGAAGTCTCCCAGCCAAGTACTAACAAAATCAACCCAACTTAGGCCAGGCAAAGTTAGAACTAAGTTCAAATATATCTAAGAGGTCTTCCAACATTTAGGACTGGAACCGTAGATGTCCATTTTATGCACTTTGGAATGAGAATCACAGACACAGCCAATCTACATGTTTGCGCTGTTAGGCCATTTGATTGATCAGACCAGTCAGTGAGATCATAAAAACTGATTTTGTTGTCATACCAATGAATTCCTGCTGCACTGGGTAACTTGAAATATTTGGAATGGAAGAAGTTGTGGAAAAAATTGATACATTTATTCAATGGAGAGATGGCCCTAATATAAGGCACTCTGAAAAAGGAAGTGGGAAGTTTTTCTGGAAAGATGGGGAAAAAACTCATCTGCCTTGATTACCATCCTTAACACATTCTTAGCAAATCTGAGATCTTTGCATGTGACAGTTAAATTATCTGGAGAAAAATTGTTCTTCATTATGAATAAAGTGTGTGTACATGTGCTGCTTTTACAGAAGATGGAGTTACTTTGTTTTCCTTATAACACAAACAATATATTTAAGCTAAGTTCCTTCTAAAAGAAATCATATGCACATAAGTGTGAATCTTTGCAATTACTTTTCTTGAAAAGTAGAAAGTGGTGGAGAGCTAGCACTTGCCATCTGCAGAGCATCATAGGAGGGAAGCTGTCTTACTGCATGGTAGCAAAAAAATCAGGAGTCTGGTAGCACTTTTTCTGACTGGGTAGTCCCTGTTTAGTGACAGCCTCATTCAGCAACTGTTTGTAGCTGCGACAGTGATAAAAAAAGTAACTTTATGACCAATCCTCTTTTGCAGATCTGTAAAATATAAGAGAGATGAAGTAAGATCATAAAGCATGGTTACAATTTCACTTATTGGCCATTTGGCTTAACGACTGAGTTATTGATCCCAACTGTGGATTACTTGCGACACGTTTTATTAAAAGGCAGTTTCCTTCTGATCATCTGCAGAGCAGAAATCAACCACTTGGGGGCGCTCACTTCCAACCCACTGCAGCTGAGACACTTGCTTCTTTGCAGCGCAATAAAACAGGGACCAAGGTCTTTTGAATTAGGCTTTCATCACGGGGTTACAGGTTTTGATTCCCAAGATTTTCCCATGGTTCCAGATAATGCCTTCCATTTATAACTTTCCCATATCTTGCATATTCTTCCTACCCTAGAAAAAGATATCGAGGAACAATGAAATAATGGTTCTTTTGGAAATCAAAAGGTTCTTTTGGAAGTAGAAAGAATGCAAAGAAGAGGAACAAGGATTATAAGGGGTCTGGAGTCTAAACTGTATGATGAACAATTGAGGAGCAAGGTATATCTTTTTTAAAGGAAAAAGGATTAGGGGAGATTTGATAGCAGTCTTCCAAGTATTTGAGGGGCTATCATAGAAGGAATTGACCTATTCTCCAAAGCAGGGGTCACCAACCTTTTGGACCTTGGACCACCAAACTCAAAAATTTAAATTCTGGGGACTGATGGTGGGAGAGAGAGAGAGAGATCTGATTTAACCTCTCTCTCCCTCTCTCTTCCCTCCCCCTCTCACATACACACAGAGGTAGTGATGGGTGGGATTCAGATTTCTTAACCGGTTCTGTGGGCATGACCTAATTTGTGGGTTTGGCTTGGTGGTCATGTGACTGGCTGGGCATGACTTGTATGTAAATATTATAAATATTTATATAAATATTGAATTTTTTATTTAAAAAAGAGCAACCTTTACCCAAAATCAGGCACAGCAGGCAGGCAGATTGAGTTGCTCACAGAATCACAAATTCACTCAGAGATCTATCTTTCTGGCATTCGGCTACCTGAGTCTGTCACATACAATTTGCTTGCAAGCAAACTCATAACATTTGCTAGCAAGCAAACTCACAAAATTAACTCACAACACACCATGTATGTAAATATTTAATTTTTTATTTTTAAAAAAGAGCAAAGTTAGGCAAAGCAAGCAGATTGAGTTGCTCACAGAATCACAGATTCATTCAGAGATCTATCTTTCTGCCATTGGCTACCTGAGTCTGCACTGACAAATAGAAGCTTCAGTCCTAAGGATGGTTCAGCTCTGCTTAAAAGCAGAGCCAAAGATCTAAAGATTAGCTAGAAAGCAACGATTTCCTGCTTTCTAGCTAATCCAAATCTCCTGGCACAGCAGAACAGCTGATGATTGAGGGGTGGGGGGAGGAAAAATAGCAACTTGCCTTAGCAGGCAAGTTTGCCAGGTAAGGAGTGAAAGGGAGGGTAGGGTTCCAGAGGTGGTATTCAGCAGGTTCTGACCAGTTCTTGAGAACCGGTAGCGGAAATTTTCAGTTGATCGAAGAACTGGCAAATACCACTTCTGACTGGAGATTTTACAGTATCTTTCTCCTGCCACGCCCACCAAGCCATGCCCACAGAACCGGTAATAAAAAAAAAATGAATCCCACCACTGGAGGGTTCCTGTGGGCTACGTGGGTGGTGCAGCCTTGTGTTCCCATGCAGCCTAGATTAATTGATTTGGGGTGGTGGTGCTCTGGGGGTGACATTTCTCTGCAGGCCACCAAAATTTTCTTACGGACCACCGGTTGGCAACCACTGCTCCAAAGGACAAGAAGTGGGTGGAAGATCATTAAAGAGAGAGCCAGCCTAGAATTAAGGAGAAATTGCCTGACAGTGAGAGCAATTAATCAGTGGAATAGCTTACCTCCAGAAGTTGTGGGATGCTCCATCATTGGAAGTTTTCAAGAAGAGACTGGACAGCCATTTGTCCGAAATGGTATGGAGTCTCCTGCTTGAGCAAGAGATTGGTCTAGATAGAAGACCTCCAAGATCCTACCCAACCCTATTCTATGTTTTATTTGGGGAGACAGTCTACACAGCCACTGCAGAAACTTGAAGGGGGCATTTGATTTGCCACATGGTATTTAAAGTTCTGTTTATGTCAGCAAAAAAATTGATGTAGATACATTCCAGAAAATGAACTCAAATCTATAGTCTATCACACCTAAATTAGCAATGAGAACATCTTAAAACTTTGGCATTATGATGCTTGGAGAGACAGTCTACACAGCCACTGCAGTAGAAGGCTGGGAAAATATTAATGAAGGTAAGGAATTAACAACAGGAGCAGACATCAAAAATAAATCCCCGAAGAAAAACTTTTTAGATCCATGATACACGACCTGCTTTCATTTATTAGTGCATTTTTTCCCCCTAATAGAACGAGGAAATATTATGGGGCTTGGGGCCATAAAAGAAGCATTGTGGTTGAAGAGGTTAAGGACTTAAATGACATTTGAAACTTGAAGGGAGCATTTGATTTGCCACGTGGTATTTAAAGTTCTGTTTATGTCAGCAAAAAAGTTGACGTAGATACATTCCAGAAGATAAACTCAAATCTATAGTCTATCACACCTAAATTAGCAATGAGAACATCTTAAAACTTTGGAATTATGATGTTGCCTGAAGATAACTGCCTATAAAATAGAACAAAACCTCACAAACGTACAAAATACATGTCGTAAGCATGCGAGACAGCTTTCACTGATAAAGCAAGCAAAACATGGATCAATTCCAAGATAAGAATTTATGTTGAAGTTTCTCATTTTAGGTCCTGTCTATATTTGGAAAATAAATAAATAAATAAATACCACCACCCCCGCCGCCCCAATTCTATCTTAGCATTTCCAGTCCTCCTTTTCAGTTTTTAATCATGAAGCCAGGGAAAATAATCTATGAAATCTGATTATGTGACAAAACTGGTTTTGCATTAGGGAGAGGCTTGCGTTGGGCGAATGTTTTTATGCAAAGAGACCAACCTGGAATTGGAAGAGAGCTTTCCATAAATAGATACAATTACTTATCACAACCAATTGGAGATAACCAGAAATGGGATGATGTCATCATTTTAGTAGTTGATCAGGTTAAACTATAAAATGTCATTTGGACGGATTAGGAACCTCATTTAATTGTGCAATTCCGCCCCACTTTCTCCAGCAATGGGGAGGAAAGCAAAAGTATCTGTTTGTTTGAATGTCCTTGGAGCCACAGTCCTCAAAAAGAGACTAGCAAGAAAAGGCTGTTTCACGGAAGATTACACCTTATTTTAGTTTTTATCTCTGAACATTCCTCTGGGCAGAAGAAGGAAAAACAGAAAGATTTGTGTTTTGTTTTGCAAGAAGGACATGCTTTACCATCCTTGAATAAGGAGGTGTTTTGAAATTTCTGGGAGGAGAGGAAGTGTGTTTCAGTTCACAGCTGTGAGAGAAATAAGCAGGCATAGAAATTGGCTGTGCCATCAAACATGAAAAACACGTGATTGTTCAGCAAACAGCATCCTTTACATTAGAGGTGGCATTCAGCAGGTTCTGACCAGTTCTGGAGAACCGGTAGCGGACAGTTTGAATAGTTGGGAGAACCAGCAAATACCACCTCTGACTGGCCCTGCCTCCATCTATTCTCTGCCTCCCGAGTCCCAGCCAATCAGCTGGGTCTTCTTTTGTTGCCCTGCACAGGAGAGCTGGAAAGCAGGTTGGTGGGTAGGGAGGGAATGGAGATTTTGCAGTATCCTTCCTCTGCCACGCCCACCAAGCCACGCCCAGAGAACCGGTACTGAAAAATTTTGGATCCCACCACTGCTTTACATCCTGGTTCTCAGATCTTCCTTATCCTCCAGCTCCATCCTAATGAGAACTTGTGACTTTCTTCTGATGAAAAAGGAGGATGAAGGATTTGGGTTTTTTTTTTTGTTGTCATACAGGTAGCCCTTGATCTAGGGCTCATCACAAATGAGCCTCACATTTCTGTTGCTAAGTGAGACAGTTGTTAAGTGAGTTTTGCCGCGTGTTTCAATCTTCCTTGCCACAGTGGTTAAGCAAATCACTGCAGTTCTTAAGTTAGCAACGCTTACTTGTTTAAGTGAATGTGTCTCTTCCCCATTGACTTTGCTTGTCAGAAGGTCAAAGAAGGTGATCACATGACCCCAGGACACTGCAACAGTCATAAATATGAGTCAGTTGCCAAGTGTTCAAAATTTTGATCACATGACCACAGGATGATTCTAAGTGTGAAAAATGGTCATAAGTCACTTTTTTCAGTGACTTTTTTCCAATTTCAGATACTTGGCAACTGACTGATATTTATGATTGTTGCAGTGTCCCGGATTTATGTCATCATCTTTTGCGACTTCTGACAAGCAAAGTTAATGGGATAACAGATTCACTTAGCAACCGTGTTACTAACTTAACGACTGCAGTGATTCGCTTAACAACTGAAAAGAAAGTTTGCAAAATGGAGCTAAAATTCACTTAATAAATGCCTCGCTTAGCAACAGAAATTTTGCTCTTGATGTAAGTCGAGGCCTACCTGTAGCGTCATTTAGGAGAAGGTAAACCACTCAATGTCTGAGGTTGTATGACACATGAACACTCAAGTAGTTAACCACGGTTTAGCATAGCATGTCACGTGAACCCAGCCTATATGTTGGTGATTTGAGAATGCCTTGAAAAAGATCAGAAAATTGGGTTGATCAAACTATGTCCGAGTTAATTTCGGCCAAGCTGCTATTTGAGCAGTTTGTGGCTCAGCTCCAGTGACTATGGGGAATTTCCTACATTTTGTTTAAGACTTTCAGATTTCTTTCTTTTGAACACGTGAAAAAAAATTATGATAAAATGGGTTTGGCTTTTTGGTGAACTAAGAAAAGAGCTACAATAAGATAATAAAAGGAGAAAATCAGGGAATAATCCTATTAAACAATTACAGCTAGAATGTAAGACAGAAAGAATGGGAAAGATGGGGATTGTGTCTCATTTGGATAAATTCCAAGCCCCTTTCTTGTATTTAGAAGTCCTGGTGGCACAGTGGTTAGAATTGCAGTATTGCAAGCAAATTCTGCCCACAGCCTGGTGTTCGATCCTGACAGTGCTCGAGGTTGACTCAGCCTTCCACCCTTCCAAGGTCAGTAAGATCAGGGCCCAGATTGTTGGGGGCAATAGGCTGACATTATAAACTGCTCAGAGAGTGTTGTAAAACAATGTGGGGCGGTATAAAAGTCTCAGTGCTATTGTTCCTTACAGATAAGATCAAATGCAGAGATTGCCTGCTAAACCTGAATTTGCTTTTATAGCCATCCTGGGATAATCAAGGTATCTAGTTATTCTCTGGAATAGACTATACATCTAGACATCTTGATTATTTATTAATTATGTGCCATCAGATTGATGTTGACTTTTAGTGACCAATAGGTAAGTTTTCTCTATGATCACCTGTCCCTAATTTGGTCCTTTGAGTCTTGCAATGGTGCGCCATCATTCACTGTTAATGACCCCATCCACCTTGCTGGTCACCATCTTCTTCTCTTTGCTTCCTCTTTCCCAGTATTACAGCCTTCTCCACAGAGTTAATTTTTCGCATAATGTGTCCAAAGTAGGCTAATTTGAACCATGTCATTTGTACCTCAAGAGACAACTTTGCCTTGATTTATTCCATGATTCATTTGTTTGCTTTCTTGGCTGTCCTCAGAAGTTTTCTCCAACATCAAAGTTCAAAAACATCAACACTCTTCTAACTTTCTTTTTCAAACTTAAGCTTTAACTTGCATGGGTGGGAATACCATGGCTTGCATAATTCTGATTATAAATGTTTAAAACTTATTTTAGTTGCTTTAAGAGCTTCAGTGGCACAGTGGTTAGAGTTCAGTATTGTAGGCCACTTCTACTGATTTTCGGCTGCCTGCAATTTGGCAGTTCAAATCTCACCAGGCTCAAGGTTGACTCAGCCTTCCATCTTTCCAAGGTGGGTAAAATGAGGACCCAGATTGTTGGGGGCAATATGCTGACTCTGTAAAACCTCTTAGAGAGAGCTGTAAAGCACTATAAAGTGGTATATAAGTCTAAGTGCTATTGCTATTGCTATTGTTTCTAGTACACTGTTCTGTTTGTGCATTTTACCCATTCCTCATTTTTGACCTTGTAATTGTAGGCCCCTTTACTGCAATAGTTATGCCTTTCGGCTTCTATGAATAGTATTGTAGTATTACAATATTTGAAAATGATTTTAAACCAAATATTCCGTTCCCCAATATTGAAGTAACTCAGAACATTATAGAAGGAAAAAATACATATGGTAAGACCTAATAAATGATTTGGATACTGATACTATAATAAAAATGTGACTCTTGCAGGAATACCAAGTAGATTATTTCACTTTGATCCAAGGACATCTCCACACCATGGAGATGTCAAAAAAAGTCAAGATAGATTTTCCAAAGCACCTGAAGGTCAGACAAGGAATAATGGATGGAAACTGAACAAGGAGAGATTCAACCTAGAAATAAATTTTCAGAAATTTTCTGACAGAGAGAGCAATCAACCAACGGAACAGCTTGCCTTCAGAAGTTGTGGGACTTCATCACTGGAAGCCTTCAAGAAGACACTGGACTGCCACCTGTCAGAAATGGTTTAGGGTCTCCTGCTTGGGCGGAGGGGTTGGACTAGATGACCTACAAGGTACCTTCCAACTCTGTTAATCTCTTAATCTTACACAGGCCACAAATCCGCAAGACTTGAGTCATCTTATAAGAATTTATATTACAATGGTAGAATCTTGGGGGGAGGTATCCAAAGTTTGGGAGCAACCTCACATTAGCTTTTGTAAAATCTCAGATTAAATCTCAGGAAATGTTTTAACAAAGACACCTGAGTTGTTGTATACATATTTGTGATATCTCTAGTAAAGAATGCACCAAATAGGCATTTTCTTTTAATTCTGCCAACCTGCAGCAATATAATGAATGGTTGTGGGAACTAGGTATATCTACTCTGATGAAGAGAAGGACTAGGGGTAATATAAAAGCAGTCCTCCGATACTTGAGGGACTATCACAGAGAAGAAAGTGTCAACTTATTCTCCAAGGCAGAGGTCCTCAAACTTGGCATCTTTAAGACTTGTAGACTACAACACTATGCTGACTGGAGAATTCTGGGAGTTGAAGTCCACAAGTCTTAAAGTTGCCAAGTTTGGAGACCTCTGCTCCAAAGCAAATGAAGGCAGGAGAAGGAGTAACAGGTGGAAGATCATTAGTGACAGATCCATCCTAGAATTAAGGAGAAATTGCCTGACAGTGAGAGCAATTAATCAGTGGAATAGCTTACCTCCAGAAGTTGTGGATGCGCCATCATTGGAAGTTTTCAAGAAGAGACTGGGCAGCCATTTGTCCAGAATGGTATAGGATCTCCTGCTTGAGCAAGGGATTGGACTAGAACACCTCCATGGTCCAGTCCTATTATTCTATGATCTATGTGTTTGTCCTTTGCAGAGTAACTCAGTTGATCAAAACTCAGCAGTTCTCTTGGAAAAGCCTACCTTTTAGAATTATGGTTCTCTTCTCTATCTCCCTCTCGGCCTACTTAAAAATGAATGATTTCCATATAATCTTTTTCTAGAGTTCTGATCTGCATTGGTGTCCCTTGGCTGATAATTTATTTTGCATAACAATACTGTGAAATGCTTATGGTCAGAATGACCACCAAAGCTTTGCCCTACAGCAGTATATATGCTGAAGCATACGTGTAATAGTACTTGTGCATATTGTCCTATGTTCTTACTTGTCTTTCTTCTCTTTCTCTTTTGACAGTATTAATCTTTAGTGATGACATTCAATCTATGTGGCTGTTATACTAAGTTCACTTTGACAACAGCCTTGTCCTTTTTAACCTTCCTCTTCTATATTGTAGTAGATGATGCTTATTTTTTTAGGGCACCTCTATGCTTTGATTCAGAGCTTCATTATCCAAATGGATGTCAACTGTTTTGCACTGTCAGACAAATGTCCATAGAGGCTGCTTTTTTGAGACATCCAGAGCCCCCTCCAGCCAATCTGGGTCCATCAAAAATAGGAGGTAAGTGGCACGGCTCCTCTGTCTCACTTCATCCTTGCTCTTCACTTCACTGTGAACACCAACGAGGAAAGGATGTTAAAAAAAAGGCAGCCAATGGGGGAATAGTAAATCTATTCCTCCAATCATAATAGAAATATTGGGGGGCGGAATTCTAGCTAATTTGGCTTCCAGGGACATATTAGAATTTCCAGAGACAGAAAGACAAGAAAAGATGGAACTAACTTCCCAATGGGAAATTGCTCTACCCTGCACATCTATAACAGAATGGGACAACTTGCTAAAGCCAATTCGTCACAGCCAACTTGCCATGAGACAACTTGCTACAGGACAATTCAACAATTCAATTTAATTATTTAAAATAATTTTAAAAAAATATTTTAATTTTTGTCATCCCCATTTCATTTTGTCCTTCCTTTTGTACCCTTTAATGATTCTATGCCACCATTTTCTTCAATATGAGTGTAACTCTTGATCCGCAGTGAGTTGGTCGTGGCAAATTGTCCTGTGGCCAGTCTGTTGTGGCAAGTTGACTGTGGAAAAACTGACTGCGGCAAGTTGTCCTAGACCCCCTCTAAAAGAAGTACCGTACTTTGGAGCTATTGTCAACAGCAGTTCTTCTGCTATGCTGGAATTTAGCTTCCAGAATAAGTTGCATGGGCTTTCCAAGACTACTGGAAGTTCCAAAATATTTTGAATTCATTTGTTGGATAGAGCATTTTTACCCTACACGACATTTTCTCTTTTGCCAGTTTTATGTAGTGATGGCGGTATGGTTTCCTGAATGCCCATTGAGAAAATACTTCTGCCCAGGTATGCCAGTTGGATGTTTAGAATGTGTAGAACATTGTCTGGAAAGCAAGGAGTTTTTGTGTTGCATTTCCATGTTTCTCCAACTACATGTTCAAGATCTGGAAGGAACACAAAAACCGTAAGCATTTGAGAGAAAACCAAAAAGCAATAACAGATCATTTGTTTGTTATTTATATTGATCAGATATTTATAAAAGCAGAATTTCAGGGTGCCAAACTATATATGTGATGAAAGTATTATTTCAAATGGGTATATATTATTATGATTTAAATGGGTATATATTGTGCCTCTTCATTTTGATTTTAATATTTTGTTTTATTGTATATGTTTTGCCAAAATGCATGGGATCTTGTGCAAAAACTGTAATGTGTTAAAGGGTTTGTGAATTTTTTTTTTCTAAAACTCATCATGAAATGATGAAACTGGACTGGGTTTTTTTTGCCAAGAATCTTTGATTTATGCAAGTTTGTGCATGTTCGGCAAGTTTGGTTGATGTCCTCATCCAAGTTGGGAAATAGTGCATAATTCCCACAGTTATTATGTTTTTGCTTGAATATAGTTTTATAGTCTTTAAGCCGTCATTTTCTATGATCAGATCCTAGTCCAGTAATCAAGCAATTTGAAGTTGACCCACAGTCTTCTGGTCTGATATAAATGTTATACCATGCTTTAGTTATTTTCTTTTTAAAAAATTCATTTGGAAGAAGTTGTTTTATCAAAGCAGTTTTGCTTTCCTTCTTTTAACAAGGAATTGCCACATATCTATATTTGATCTCCCCCCCCCACATACACAAATTTTGATTTTATTTATCTTTTGTGAGACTTGCTTTATATATCAAAAGGGTGGAAGAAATGAATCCTCCAGTCAGGCACCATGATATAGCAGAATAACAAAATAACCAGGTTGTATTGTAAAAATTACTTCATTCTTTTTTTAAAAAAAATAAATTGTTATTGATTTTACAATTAAAACAAACTAACAACACATACATAAATGAAAGAGAGAAAAAGAAGAAAGGAAGAAGAAAATAGAAAGAAAAAAATAGAAAACAATTAAAAACATTCTCATCTTGAACATTTTGTAAGACCTCTTTTTTATCCTTATTTTATGCCATATACACACACCTAATCCTTACATATACCTGTGTATCACTACTATGGATCTATACTGTCCTCTTTTGACTTTTAGTGTGAAGTCTATCTTTGGTCTATTCATTTGTACCAGCAGTTCCAGCTGTTGTAGTATATTGAAGTGTCTTTATTTTTTAATGCCAAAGTTAATTTGTCCCTTTCTGCACAACTTGAACTTTTTTGAATAATCATCTCCTCTGATGGAACATGAGGCTGCTTCCAACATTGTGCAAAAGCCAATCTGGCCGCTGTCAAAATGTGTATTATTATATATTTCACTTTTTTTGATATTTGTTTATCAAAGATCCCTAACAGAAAGGACTCTGGTTTGAATTCGATCTGTTCTCTTGTCATTTCTTCCAGCCAATTTCTAATTTTCTGCCAATATTTTTGAGCTTCTGTACAGGACCACCACATATGGAAAAAAGTTCCCTCTTTTTTTTTGCATTTCCAGCAATTCGGACTCATATTGGGGTGCATCTTCGCTAATCTCGAAGGAGGAAGGTGCCATCTATAAAACATTTTATAGGAATTTTCTTTGTATGCTACTTGATTTTGTAATTTTATTATTTCTACCCCAGACCTTTTCCCATTCTGTTATGGTGATGCTACGTCCTATATTCCTACTCCAGGCTTTTATGTTCCCTTTTACAATTTCTTCTTCTAATTCTACTTCTAATAAATAATTATAAAATTTTGTTATTTTTTTTTTGCCTGATCCTAATAAAAGTTTACCTAATTGCTGGAGTTTATTGTTAATTCCAAATTCTTTCTTGTCCTGTTTATATCTACTTTGAAGATATGCCCACTAATCAATTTTTAGTCCCCGCTCTTGAAGTTCTTGCCGCGATTTCAAATTTCCTTGGGTATCCAATAGGTCCTTATATTTAATCATTTTAGTGATATCCAGATTATTTGGATGAATCATCGCCTCCATTGTTGAAATCCAAATTGGTATTTTTAAATAGTGTTTTTTCCATATTTTCTTCCAATTAGTTAATAATGAGTCTCTGATTAGGTGTCTGTGAAAATATTTCTGGTTAGTTTTCCCTACATCCCATAAAAAGGCATGCCACCCCCTCTGCAAGTCATGGCCTTCTAAGAATAATATTCTCTTATTGGTTAAATTCACCCATTCCTTCAACCATACTAAAGAGGATGCACTATAATACAACTCCCAATTTGGAAGTGCCAGCCCTCCCCTGCTCTTCATATCCTGCATTGCCTTTAAATTTATTCTAGTTTTTTCCCCTTGCCAGATAAATTTTACAGTTATTTTATTAAGTTCTTCAAAAAAAAAAATTGTGTATTTTGATTGGGATCGTCTGAAATATATATAGGAATTTTGGAAGAATATCCATTTTAATAGCAGCAATCCTGCCTAATAATGAAAGTTGCAGCTTGCCCCATGTTTCTAAATCCTTCTTTACCTGTTGCATCAATTTATCATAATTATTTTCCTAAAGTGTCTTACAATGTGCTGTCAACCATATTCCTAAGTATTTAACTTTCTTTATCACTTGTATTCCCATAACTTCTTCTAGTTTTATTTTGTTTTTCTGTTAAATTTTAGTCATCAACTTATATCCATAACTGAACCCACAATTTCTGTTGCTATGTGAGACATTTGTTAAGTGAGTTTTGCCCCATTTTACAAAATTTGTTAAGTGAATCACTGCAGCTGTGAAATTAGTAACACAGTTGTTAAGTAAATCTGGCTTCCCCATTGACTTTGCTTGTCAGATGGTCACAAAAGGTGAGCACATGACTCTGGGACATTGCAACCGTCATAAATATGAGTCAGTTGCCAAGCCTGAATTGTCTGTTGTCTGAATTTTGATCAAGTCACCCTAGGGATGCTGCACTTTTTTCAGTGCTGTTGTAACTTAGAAAGATCACTAAACAAACTGTTTTAAGTCACGGACTACCTATATTGTCAGGCTATATAGCTGTTTGTCATCAACTTGATTTATAGAAACAAAAGAGGAATGTATAAAATCACACTTTGGCGCTGTCTTTCAAACCATGGCTTAATGATGGCAATGTATGATTTATAGCAGTGGTCGCCAACCAGTGGGGCAGGGACCACTGGTGGTTTGCAAGAAAAATTTTGGTGATCTGCAGAGAAATGTCACCACCAAAGCAATTAATCCAGGCTGCGCAGGAACACAAAGCTGCGCCGCCCACATGGCCTGCGGGAACACAAGGTTTGTGTCACTTGCATTGTGAACAACATGAGGTAGTGAGAGGATGGGGGGAAGGGCGGAGGGGGGAACTTGCCCCATTCGCCCCATGCACCTGGCCTGGCCAGCGGGCTGCTTCTTTCTGCTTCTTTCTTCTTCTGCCTTTGGCTGCACGCAAGGAAAGCAGCAAAAGTCTATCTCTCCCCCCAACTCCTCCAGAAATGAGTCTTTGGGACCCTGCAAGGCATCCTGCTCCAAGAGGCTGCACTGGCACAACAAGTCTCACAAAGACTCATTTCTGGCGGAGTTTGGGGGAGAGAAAGAAAGACTTCTGCTGGTTTTTCTCTCCCCCTCTCTCTCCCAGCTGGAGACGGTATCCTGCGATCCCAAATAAAGAATGATCGATCGGTAGGAAAATGGGGTGGGGACTTTTTTGGGGGGGGATTTTCTCAGGGTCTCTGCTGCTTTCTGCAGAGACCCTAGGAAAACATCAGCAGGCCACTGTCAGTCAAAATTCATATTAGTGGTCCGTGGGATTTACAATTATGAGTTTGGTGGTCCCCGAGGTACAGAAGGTTGGCGATCCCTGATTTATATCGTTATAAAAGCAGGAAGGATATCTGAGCATTAAACTTATTTCAGTAACCTGTTGGAAGAAATATCCTTCTGGGTTCAGTTCCAAGTGGGGAAAAAGAGACTGGATTCATGGAAGTTGCTTGGAAAGAAGGTTTAATGGTGGACAGGACCACATGGCTTGGAGCTCCTGGGTGAAAAGGGCAGAGATGCTGACAATCCCTTGGTTTTACACCCTCTGTTAGGCCCCACCTTAGTGTTTCCTGTTCCTGTGTAAGAAATGTAACCCATTGGCTGTCAGACTCCCAGGGTGGAGGTCTTAGTGAACTTTGTAGACTTTGTCTGAACCACATGGCTTCACCTGAGTGCTGGCTAATGTAACCTTCCCAGGTGCCATGTGGTGAGATGGGTAATCCTATCATTTCCTGAGGGCCATGTCTTAATTCCATCCCCCTGGAGCTGAAGGAGGGGGACAGGGAGTGCAGGAAGCTGCTTTGTCTTTCAAACATATTTCTCCTTTTCTTCATCCAGGGAGGTATAATATTCTGCCTTTCTAATATTTTCTAGAATATTTCATTCTTCTAGGAAAGGGGTAGGTGCTAACTTTCTACAAACCTAATGGTTTCTTCAATGAAGGAAAGTTAGAACTTGCTAGAGGTAGAAATTAAGCTGATTTATAGATTCCGCATTTAAACCTTACTCATCCAATATGGTAAATAATTAACTTAATTTTCTCCCCAAAATTCAGAAAATTTATTTTGAAGTTCAATATACTTTAATATAGGCTTTAAAAAGATTACTATAATTAATCATTTCATTTTTAAAAAATAATAGATTATTTTTATATTTTTATTTTATTTTTTATTTTTAACAAGAGGTAAAAAGCCAAAACAAAACCTATTTTCTCTGATTGTTTTGTTTTGTTTTCAGGGGGTACATAAATCAGAAACCTGATTTATACTTCACACACTATATTTCTTAATCTATGATCAAACCATATTACAGGGCTTAGACAGCATAGTAAATAACAAACAAGAGGTTACCTGTCACGGGCATCAAACTCGCAGTGTCATGTTTCTGTCACGTGATGTTTCATGACGTTTTCCCCATTCACACATCTGGGGTGGCCATGGCCTGTGGGTGATGTATCCCACCCGCAGGCCGCAAGTTTGACACCCCTGCTCTAGGTGGCATCGCCATTCTGGGATATATGTTGAAGGTGAGACTTCAAAAGAAGCCAGTCTCTCCTGAGGAATGTGTGGAAATGTTGGATGTTTTAAGAGCAGAGATTTGCAGCACTGTAGTTTCTCATGGAAAATATTAGTAGGCATTGCCCTCCTGCTTTTAAACACAATTTTTTTCAATCCTCAAAACCAGAAACCTGTTCTGTGTAGTTATCTACCCCTCTCCAGATAAAAGCTCAAGCAGTCGAAGTATTTTGTATTGGTGCCAAGTTCTGCACTCCCAAAGAATTAAAGCATACCTCTAGCTATCTGTAGGAATAATTCCACTTTTCAAATGAAGAGCAGTTTTATTCTACTGTAGGGATGTGGAATATTCACGCAATGCACTGATGTTCCATTTTTTCATTGCTAAATCTATTTTATATGTAGCATTATAGATAATAGTGTTTGCAATGAATAATGTTGAAGAACTGGTATCACTTTAATTCAGCTTTTGATCACATCAAGTTTCATTTTAATAATCTCAAGCTGTATACGCTAATTTTTTTTCAGGATTTTGAATATGTAAATAAATGTTTCCAGTGTAATCAGAAATAAACAGTGATATGGTTCACACATAGCTGTAAGTCATAATATAATTTGGCTTGTGGCTTAAAAATTCTTTTGTATTGTAGCCTTAAGGTGATCTTCAGGAAATGGGGCTTTTATTGATAGAACATTTTAAATGAACCTACCTCCTCATACCTGACATCTTCCCATCCAATGCATTTACCAGTGGAATGGTAGGAAAACGACACTAGTAGTTCTCAATTTACAATCATTTGTTGTTTCAAATTACAATGGCACTGAAAAAAGTGACTTCCCTCACTTATAAGACCAGACCATGGGTGTCAAACTTGCGGTGTTATGTTGCCATCACGTGATGTATCATGAAGTTTTCCCCCTTCGCGGAACTGGGAAGGGCGTGGTCTGCATGTGATGCATCCAGCCCGTGGGCCACCAGTTTGACACTCCTGGACCAGACCTTCTGGTTACAACTGTCATAGCAATCCCACAGTCACATGATGACAATTTGCAACCAGAATCTATTTACAACAATTGCATTGTCCTGGGATTATCTGATTGTCATTTGTAATCTTCCCAACTGGCTTCCAACAAGCAAAAACAATAGAGGAAGCTGGAATGCTTAATGACCACCTGATTCACTTAACAACTGTAGCAATTTGCTTAACAGTGTCAAAAAAGATCATGAAATCAGGCACATCTCACGTAACAACTGCCTCGCTTAGCAACCAACATTTTGATCTCAATTGTGGTCATACGTCAAGCACTAGTATAGCATAGCACCATCCTCAGGTTTTTCTTCTTATCACTTGGGCCAGAATGTGAAAGAGGCAGAATACTTGTCAGTTTCAACTAGTTTAAAACAAAAACAAAGAAGAGACACTTGTTAGTGATCCATCCATGAACCAGTTTCTTAAAGAACTAGGTCTGGGGTAGTGATCCTCTTCAATTATTACTTGTCTTAAGAACTGGTACACTTGTTGCATGTGCAGACTGAAGAAGGAACCCAAGTTTGTTTGTTTTTTTGAAAAAAAAGGTACCAGGATTTATTCTAGTGTATTTTTTGTTGCCAAGATTCAGACATCCTGAAAATGGTTGTGAAGGACAGCCGCAGGAGAGTGACCAGGAGAGGGCATGCAAGTAGCTCTGTGTAATGACCAACAGGAGCAGAGGCATTGTGTAGAAGATCACTGTTCCTCAACTTCAGTGACTTTCCGATCGATGTACTTCAATTCCCAGAATTCCCCAGCCTTGTCCTAGCTGAGGAATTCTGGGAGTTGAAGCCCACATGTCTGAAAGTCGCTGAGATTGAGAAACACTGGTCTAGATTGTGGCAGAGAAATTATGTGGATGGAAATATCACTTTTGAAGCGATGCAGAAAGTATTATTGCAACTGCCTCCTTGTTGGGAGAGAGGTGAGCTTAGGATAATTTCATTGCTTCAAGAATTGTAAAATGTGACTGCTGAAATGTTGCCCGCTTGCAATTTTGCAGAATGACCCTAAGAGATGTATGAACCTACCCTTACTCCTTTTAATATTAACTGAACTAGGACATGACTAGCTAAACAAAAATGCTAATTTTAAAACATCGCTAGGTCAATGTTCCTGTATCTGTGAAGGACAGGCTTATTTTTATCCAGAATAACTTAAAATAAATCAATAACCACACTTGGTTTAGTATGTGCGGTTTAAACATTTCATTGCTTCAAACAGTATTTGTCAGAGAACCTCCTCATTATTCCCATTCACATATTGTTCCAAAACAGTTGGGTCTTTAAAAAAAAAGTATGATACTTTCAAACACGTGTCCAGCAGAAGATTCTCTGAGGATGTTTAGGCTGCTTGTTTCTAAAAACACCCTGGAGGAGGCCTTGTATCTCTGAATGCCCCATCAGAGGTGACCATTGCCCCATGGTTTCAAAGGGAAAAACAAGCAACTATAAGTTAAGCTGAAACCAGTTTGGTGCCAAACTTGGCAACTTTAAGTCTTGCGGACTTCTGCTAACCTAGCAGCTTGAAAGCATGCAAATGCAAGTAGATGCATAGGTACCACTTCTATGGGAAGGTAACAGTGTCCTGTGTTCCTCGGCGTATAGTCAGGCTGGCCACATCAGCATGGAAGTCTCTTCAGACAACGCTGGCTCACTCGGCTAAGAAATGGAAAAGAGCCCCATTACCGAGTCAGAAACGACTGGACATAGGAAACCTTTATAAGTTAAGTTGAGATGCTGGTTGGGGAATTTCGGGAGTTGAAATCCACAAGTCTTAAAGTTGCCAAGGTTGGACACCCCAAGGTACCAGGCTAAAAAGGGTTAAGGTACCAGGCTAAAAACCGGAAGGCCATGAGTACTAGTCCTGCTTTAGCTACAAAGTCAGGTGACCTTGGGGCAGCCCTCTTTCTCAACCCTGGGAAGAAGGCAAGGACAACTACTTCTGAAAAACCTTGCCAAGAAAACTCCAGGGACTTGCCCAGGTAGTTGCCAGGAATCAACAGTGACTGGAAGGCCAAAAAAAGAAAAAAGTGAAACCATCCTTTACAGGTAGTCCTCGACTTACAACAGTTCCTTTAGTGACTGTTCAAAGTAACAATGGCATTGAAAAAAATGACTTATGAACGTTTTTTTCACACTTATGACCATTGCAGCATCCCTCACAGGATCAAAATTCAGATGCTTGGCAACTGGTTCATATTCATACGGTTGCAGTGTCCTGGGATTGGCTTTTTCAACCTTCTGACAAGCAAAGTCAATGAGGAAGCTAGATTCACTTAACAACTGTTGTGATGATCCGGGGCGTGGGACAAAGGCAACACAGCCGGAGAAGACGTATAATTTCCTTTATTAGCTCCAACTTTGCCTCCAATGTATCAGTTATTCTCCGGTCAGGAGAAAAACTCACCCACGAACCTGCAACAGCCTTTGCCTGCAGATACTCAAACCAGTTGGGAGGATGCCAGGAATTCAGATAATAGTAGCCAACACTAGGTGAACTCAGTATTTGTTTCCAACAACTGCCCCTTCCATCTGCCTCTCCCTTAAACTCCATCCTCAGGTGTGCCTTGTGAAGGGAATCAGGACCCTTTCCTCCCTCGTAAGCCATGCAACCCACATTGGTCTCTACTCTGTTCTTCCCTGCGTGCCCTAGGATGAAGAGGGGGTGGGCCTTGGTCTTCATCCCCTCTCCCTTGTTCTACTTCTGCCCTGCTCTGCCCAGCCTGACTTTGCCCTTCCCCAGTTTCTTCCACAGCCAACGGAGCCACTCTCCCGCCCTCTGTCAGCTGTTCATCTTCCCCCTCAAATTCAGACTCGGATGGGGGCAGGACAACTGTGTTACTAACATAACAATTGGTTCACTTAACAATGGTGGTAAGAAAGCTTGTAAAATGAAGCAAAACTTACTTAATCAATGTTTCACTCAGCAACATAAATTTGGGGTTCAACTGTGATAGTAAAACCAAGACTACCGGTATTAGGGCTATCCTACCTGACCTGGAAAAAATTCAGATGACTACAGTAGTAGAGTAGATGTCAGCCAAGAGTTATGTGTGATTCTTCGGTTATGGCTTTTTCAGCCAAATTGTCATCTTCCTAATAAGCCCAAATCCATCGGGTAAACTTGCAAGATTCGTTTTGTACATGTACACATCCAAACTTGACTGTGTTGTTTCTCCGTGTCGTAGTGTAGGAAGTTAGCACCCACCCATCTCCTACAAAAATGAAATATTTCCCCTAAAAGAAGAGTAAGGGAAACTCAGAAGCAGGAACTCACCTCAGAAGCAGAAGCTCACCCCCACCTTTGTTAATGGGTGGGCCATTAAGGCCTGGGCCAGAATACTTTACATAACAAAGATCTCCAGGTAAAGCTATAGCAGTTGCTCAAAAGCCCTTTCAGTGCATCATCATCCAGCAAGGCTCAACCAAGCCTGGAACTCAGGACAGCTTACAAAGTTGCCCCTGCATGGACTCATGGGAGTCTTGACAAGCAATCAGAATACACGCTCCAATTCAAAGCCCAACAAAGGTTATAAAACCCAGGCACTCTCAGCACCTCAGTCCTTTTCTTGATCTCTTCCTTCACCTTGAAACATGTGATCACCCTTTTCACTTTGGAGCTTCAAGACACGTGGTCGTGTCCACCATTAAACCTTCCAAACAGCCTCCATATTTTCCAGTGTCTTTTTCCCCACTTGGAACTGAACCCAGAAGGATGTTTCTTCCAACCGTAGAATATATGTGGGCATATGCATAATTTTGTACTTATTTATGTTGTCATGTTTATGAAGTGCATATTGGAGGGGCTGACCCTCTTGAGAGCTGTAGGCGACGACCTTTCACTTTAAGGTATGCCGGTTAGCCTACATTCAAAGTGACGATAAAGTTATTCTAAGTTCGAAAGCGGGCAAGAGAGGCAGCCGGATCCCGCCACTTGTCTGATCAGCCCTCCCGACCGATTAACCTTAGACGTCGGTGCGGCATCCAGAACGGAAGGTCTGATATCCCCGGGACGAGCAAAAAAAAAAAGGCTGGCTCCGAGTGCCATGCTGCCATTCAGGGCTCGAGGCGTCGGCGCCCTCCTCACCTCTCTCCTCAGACTCCGGCTCGCTCGCGGCCAGCCCGACAGGAGGCGGCCTTGAGGCGAAGGCCGGGTAGCGGCCGTCGGCGGAGCCAAGCGCCGCCCTCTGCGTCCCTCCCTCTCCCTCTGTCTGTTTCCTCCTCCTCCTCCTCGCCCACGGCCCGCCGTTCTCCCTGGCTTGCCTGGCAAGCGCGGCGGAAGTCTCGCTTAGAGCCGCTGCCGCCGCTGTTGCCGTTGGCGGCGCGTCCCCGGAGGCGTCCCCGGAGCAGGGAGCAAAAGCCCGGCGGTCCGCTTGGAAAAGAAGAGGATAAGCCCCCTTCTCCCAAGAAGAGCGGGAGACTGCGCTATCCGGGAACGCCGGCAGCGAAATTGCCGCCTGAGCATGGCAGAAGGAGCCCGTTCCGTGCTGGGAGGCAGCCCCGCGTCCAGCCCGTTGATGGGCAGAGGCGGCAAAAGCCACTCGCTGCCCACGCCGTCGTCGTCGTCGTCCTCTTCGACTTCGCTGCAGCAACACCAGCACCAGACGCCTCCCGCTTCCCCCAAACAGCCGCCGCCGCCACCGCCGGCGGCGGCTCGAGGCAGCCCGCCCGGCCACTGCTTCAAGAGGGTCACCCTCACCAAGCCCACCTTCTGCCACTATTGCACCGACTTCATCTGGGGGTTGGCGGGCTACCTCTGCGAAGGTAAAACGATGCTGTGCAGAAGACAGGGTGCGTGGCGGGTTCGTGACTGGTGTGTGTATGTGTGTGTGGGGAAACAGTGTATACAGGACGGACGGCTTCGCCGCTTCCCCGGGTGGGGGAGAAGCGCCCAAGAAGCGGGGGGGAGAAGAATGCCTGCCATTTCTCCCCTTTCAACTCCCCCCCGCTCCTGACTTCGGGCCGCCACTCCATCTCCATCTCTTAAAAAAGAGTTGCCTCGGGAAGGTTCCCCTCCGCCCCTTTAAGCTGCGCAATATCTTTTAGGACCTTATCAATTGGGGGGTGGTTAGTAAAAAAAAACAAACCCCAGAATGTATTCGTTCTCCAAATTGGGACTCTTTTAAAACTACACCGGGTGTAATGGATGCAAAAATCAATCGATCGATCAATTAATCAATCGGCTTCATTTCTTCTCATGGGGCAGCATGGGATGCAAGCCATCTTTGCTGGTGGAGAGTTCTGCAGGACTTGGGAATCTTAGCCGTGTGTATTTTGTGGGTTTTGGGTTTGTCTTCTCAATTTGGTTTTCTGCTTGTGGATGTTACAGCTCTCCCCCTCCTCCCTCTGCACCCCGTTTCTGAGGTTGTCAAAATATCCAGCAGCTGATGGTTTCTTGATCTTCTTTCTACCAAGTTAAAGCTGTCTGTCTAAGAAGCGCAAAGCATTTCTCTTTTTAAATTGCCCATTTTTTAATGTGTTTGGAGATTTTTTCTTTCAAGGGGGGGGAAGCATCCCTTCACTTTAATGGATGCCTGGTACACATTCATTGGAAAAAGTTTTTCTATCACTTCATCTTTGTACGTAAAAGCTTCCCCACTGGAACAGCAAATGCAAAAGACTTCCTCTTGTTTATTTGCCAAACTAGGGTGAGTTTTTCTCTCTCTCTCCTTTCTTAACTGTCTCTGTGGAGTGGACAGGTTATTAGTAGATAAAAATATCTTAGGAAAAAGTAAAGCTTCATGAATTGTAGATGATGCAGATGCAGGGCAATACTGACAAGTGTTCTACAGTGATAAAGTTTCTGGGTCTTAATAGTGGCTTGTCTGAAAGGCTGAATTATTCTTATCCCTTCATTTTTTATCCTGAGAAAATGCTCCCCTGCCCTTTAATCACAGATAAAATGGATTTTCTCTCACAATATTGCTAATGGTTGAGCATTTGACGGTGGAACTGTCATGTACATAGCAACACAGGAGGTGAAGTTTTTCTTCTTGTTTTCTCTCTCTCTCTCTGGGCAGGCATAAACAATGCCTGTTGATTTTTATCAACACCCAGCACCAAGGATTTGTTGAAAGGAAAGCAAGGTTTTACTATGAGGACTTGCCTCTGAATTTGAAGAGCCCATCGGGATGTTGCACCCATTGCAGAATACAAGTTGAGATACAAAGGTTTAACTCCTTTCCTTTACATAAATTTGAGGATCAATCAAATATGGAACAAAGGGCAGTTTTAAAGCCAGATTTGTACTTGATCAATCATTTCAGAGGAAGTAGCAGCTATTTATAGAGATTTGATATCTTAAAATCTGCTGTCATTTATAGTTGATATGATCAGGCTTGTAAGTGGGCAATAGTTATGGCAAACATCTGTATAAATCTCTTTTTAGTTACTACTGGAATGTTATTAATGAAAGCAGGTTCCATTTTTTAAACTGGATATTAGAGAAGCAGTTAAAGTGAATATATACTGTTATATGGATTGTGAGTGAGTGTGCATGAATACATATGAAAAACTTGTGCACAGTACATAAATATATTATTTAAGGACTGAGAGTTTATGCACTGGAGACAAATTCCTTGTGTGTCCAATCATACTTGGCCAATAAAGAATAAAAGAATTCTAGTTGTCAGTTTTCTTCTTGATCTCTTGCACATAGATCAATAGCTCTGTAGTACGTAAGATTTAATCCTTGGCATCTCTAATTATCATTGCCTTTTTCTAGAGAAAGACTGGTATCCTTGTGTAATCCCATTTAGTAACAGTTTTACTTGGGGTTGCAGTTACACTTCCTCTGTTTGGTATTTGTAATTCTTGGAGACTGGTAAGTCATTAATTCAGAGAAGATTATTTGTTTAAGGGGAAGAAAAAGAAAAATCTTCATGTCAAAACCATTTATGATGACATGCCCAACAGTATTCCTTGCTTTATTGGTACATATGCTGGCAACATTAGCTTTCAGTCCATGTGGATTGAGGCCTTAATGTCCATCTAAGATACATTTTTGGGATTCCTCTTGGTGATGGGGACGGACTCTGGGCTCCCATTACAACTTCAACTTAATTCAACCAATGCCAGAGTTGAAGAATATTTCCTATACATAAACGCTTGGAGGGCTTAGTCAAATGATAGAAAAAATTACATTAGTTATGGTGTGACTGTAAACGGGTTAGTGAGAGTAAGACTACATCCATGTCCCGCCCAAATACTAACTGAATCCAATCATGAGTTCCTAAAAATTCCAGGAATTGTAGGATAAACAAGTGTGGGAATACATGCTTTTGTTTTCTGCTGTTGACAAGAATGTGTTGTTATGTCCACAATAATGAACGCAATAGTTGTAATGTATCAATTGTTTACCTTAATCTCCCTATATTTATTTTGGGGACAAATTATAAAGATATATTCTGAAAATGTGTTCTGAAGACATTTTTTAAAATTGTAATGGCTTTTTTTACAGAGGCATAGAGGTACTCCTCGTATTATGATCACAGTTCAGCTCAAAATTTCTGTTGTTAAGTGAGTTTTGCCCCATGTTATGACTCTTTGGCCAGACTTATTAAGTGAATCACTCAGCTGTTAAGTGAGTAACCCTGTTATTAAGCGAAACCGGCTTTACTATTGACTTTGCTTGTCAGAAGGTCCCAAAAGGGGATCAAGTGATCTTGGGACAGAGCAATAGTCATAAATATGAGTCAATTGCCAAGCATCTGAATTTTGATCCCCTGATAATGGGGATGCTGCAAAGGTCGTAACTGTGAAAAAAAAAACATAAGTCACATTTTTCAGTGCTGTTGTAACTTTGAACAGTCCCTAAAATAAACTGTTGTAAGTCGAGAACTACCTGTATTTTTAGTCCTGTTTGAAGTGTTCTCTGCAGTTTTAGTTTCTTTATTTTAGGTTACTTTGCTTATTTCACTTAACTGTTGATGCGCCCTTGGGGGTCTGCTCAGATGATGCTTCAGTATGGTAGTTGATGTTAGTGGAAGGGGTTCCTTTAAATTCATTTGATTCATTCTCCCTAAAGTAAGGGGAAGCATGAGGACACCATGGGATAACATGTTGATCTTCACTTTGTGTCCCTTGTGTTCATGTAATTCTGAAGGGAAGTTATCTTGCAGGCACATGGAACCTATCTGAAGCTTTGAGGCTGTATATTTTTCTGCTATGCTGCTTCCTTCCTTCCCCTATTTTTATGGCTCTGGAAGGAAGCAGCTGTTCGTTCTTTGGGCGTAGATATTAGGATTGAACCTTCTTGATGTACAGTATTGATCTTTTGTAACTAGCTATGACATAGACATTTTAAGATGGACTAGAACAGGAAGGTCACACCAAGAAGGATAATTCACTGTATCTTAAGTCCTGGCACCATGATTAAGCATTGCTCATAGTCCTGTTATGTAAACACCCAATGGGGTGTGTAAACCAGGTAAGGAAGTAGAGAATGTGAGCAATTTGCTATATTGCTAGATAGTTGAGCAATAACATGGAGTATGCATGACTGGAAGAGTAATTCTCTTACATCAGCTTTTGAAAAAGCTTAAAGCTAGTATCCAAGTGACTGTTGTTTTTTTACCTTTTTGTTGTATAACAAGAAAGAAGTAAAGACTTATTCAAATACATAAGAAGCAGAAGTTGGCATAACATACTTTTCCCCATAAATAATTAAACAATGTATTATTGGCAGAGAAGGAAGTTCAGCTAAATGCCAGCAATAGGCCAAAAAGACACTAATATCATATCATTAAAATAATTGATATAGTACTTTCCTTTCTTATTATCTGCTCTTAGCTAGTAACTACTCAAATGCTGTACCATGAATTAGCCAAGTATTAATATCTTCTGCAGCAATGTAGTGTTTTATGCTATAAGATTGAGGATTCTACTATGCATTTTTTAAATTCCTTTTGTTTAGCTTGATACTTGGAGTACAGTTAAAAAAAATGGGAGCATGTTGTTCCTTTCAAAACATTTTAATAAAGTATTCTGAATAATGTCCCCATAACTAATGAGGTTTTGTTTAAGTCACCATAACCTTTTGTTTCTATTTACATAATTTTGATGGATTATGAATTATCTGAAAACTTTTTCACCTATGTCAGAACGCTTATCATTACTGTCATTTTAAAATATGATTAAATATAGAATATTCTGAAACAGGGAGGCAGTAATTTAAAGCTTCTTGGTGATAGTCTTTTTATTCATTACCATGTCAGTATCATCTGTATTAAATATGACCTCTAATGTTTCCATCTCTTAACCATGTCTTATTTGACATGTCTTTTTTATGTGTAAATTCATCCTCTCCTTAATGCTTGTTTTAATTAAGATTTAATATTAGAGTTTGTTGATAGTGACCATCTTCTCTTATTGTTACAATATACATATGCAATACACAATATGCATACAATATGCATTACAGAGCTCTGAATTCTGACTCCAGGAAGAGAAAACATTTCTGGCTCTCAGTGAACCACAACACCTTGATTTGCTGAAGTCTCCTAAATATACAGTGAGAAAGTATCAGCCCTGGGAGGTACTCCAGACAAGAATCCATGAGTACTAACAGTACTTTTATTGCAAGGCTACAGTAAAGAATTTTGCAAGTCTGAAAATGCATCTCTTCCTCCTCGCTTTTACAGCTCAAGAAACTAGGGAGGGTCACTTCTGAGACATTTGTCACGTTCTACTGCTTCTGTAAGCTAAGTTGCCCCTTACCTCACCATTGCCTAGATTCTTGCTCCATCTTCTCCTCTTCCTATCTGTCAAGGACATTCTCACAGACCATTCAATTAAGCTGTTTTCTTTCCTACTTGGGACCAGGGCTCTGGCCAGCATTTGAGAATGAAAAGGGCATTTTGGCCACTGCTTGCTTGTCCAGGTTCTATGCTGTTTGGAAAGTATTCTTTTTTCTTTTTAATCTTCCATTACGCCACTTAGATGGACAGTTAATCAAAATTGTAGCACAACTGTGGGCATGGAAAAAGGGCAATTCAGGTAGGAGTCAAGAAGAATATGGGCTGTGAGACACTTCTGCCCTTGAGATTGAAAGAAGACAAGCCTTCAGTCCTACCCCTGCAAATAAATCCCATGGCATCTTTTGGGGTTCTTTTTGTGAGAAATCTGTGCAGCTCGGAAATATTGTTAGAAGCAGTCCGTGCTTAATTGAATAATATATCTAGTTGAGTATATTCTATTACTTAACATTATATAATCTGTATGAAGAATGCATTATTTTTGAGCTTGCTTCTTTTCTTGCAGACTTTTCATTACCTAAACTAGGTAACATCATCAGTGCAACGCCTGCAAGTAAACAAGCAAGCTTAGAGAGCACCAAGCACCCCTCATGTCAAGCCTGAGCTACAAAATATCTGCCTTTATTAGTAATGCGTTATTTTTCTTCTGCTATATCTTGCAAAAAGATACCTCATTCTGGTCCTTAGCCTCATCAAGACATTTGAATTCTTGTCAAAATGTAGTTGGTCTCTTTTAGTAAATAAGTACTTTATTTCATGCCATTGATATGATAAAAAGTCAAACTTTGTCTGTATTTGTCTATATGTCAAAGCTTCAGTTTGTCTATAAGCTGCATGACCAAAGTATTTCTTAAGGTGAACATACAGTATGTATAAAAATGAGAGAGCTAAATTTAGAATCATTGTGGGATGAGCAAGCTAGCATATGGAACTAATATAGAAATCGTTCCTGTAGCATTAATACTATTTGATGTGCTTGCTGTAATGCTTCAGTATGGATACTTCCTCTGGGCACAGACCTGCCAACAAGTATTCTCATCTTTTCTTTCTTAATATTTAGCTGAAGTTACAGAGCTGAACTTTAGTTGAAGTTAATTCTTTTGGATCTATTTTACATTTAGAAGTGTCCTTCCTTATTCCATACATATTGTTATTGTCTGTTGAATAAAGGCAAATTTGGTAGCCTTTGTAAATTCCACTAGTTAAAGTAACTAACCGAATATGGACATAATACCTGCACAGGCAGAAAATAAAAGGGATAACATATCACCAAAACAGATTTGGCAGAAGTGTTTTTCTGATTTTCCTTATGACCCAGCACAGTGGCTTGAATCTGTTGAAGGTCCTTGTAAATGTTTAGTATTTTGTAAATCAGTCTATAAGCCTGGGGCTCTGATGTTAGTTGCAATGTGGAAGGATCTTATCTGCTGCAGAATTTTACTTGTGTCTAATATATTGTGGCTTCAGTTTTACAGGGTCTCTTTAGAACTCTTTAGAACTAACTGAACTTCTCTAACACATTATAAGGGCCCCATTTATGCTAGGACTCTAAAGCAGATCCGGTTGGCGTTTCATAATTAATTCACGACACACTAGAGAACAGCAATGTATCACAATGAACCAACAGAAGAGGGACATTCTTTGCTCTGAGGCCAAATCCACCTGAGTTGGAATATTGTCTAATGCTGGTACTTAAGAGATGAAACCTGGATAGCAGCCCGTTCTCAGTGCAAATAAATTTTCTAGCAATTGTTAATTTTCTGGACAGCTCTCAACTAAGCCTTTTGCTCTTGCTGAGCATGCAACCAATAGTGACTGAACAAACAGTACTATAGAAATAGCTGTGTTTATTGTACTTCCAGTTTCCTAAGAAATAAAGCTATAAAGGATTTTGCTATATAGTTAAATTGCAGAGTGGAAGTCCTTTGTCATGTTTTTACACTGGAGTTGCTAAGCATTTTTCATGGAAACGTGGTTGGGTTTTTTTGAGTCTGTTTTGTTCTCTGGTCTTCATCATTTACAACAAACCCACCCAAACCTTTTCAGACTGCATTTGGTTTTTGTGTGGCATCCCAGGAATTGTGCTCCAAAACCTGGATTGGGCCACAACAGAGAAGTATGCAGAACTATGTAACAAACTTTAAGTTTTGATTTTAATTTTACTTTGCTATAGTTTAAAATAAACTTTCTAAATGAAATATAATTAATAAGATTTCCCTATGGAGAACATTTTTATCTCTCCTGTCACTTGAAAAATGACTGACAGCAACTTTTTCAGAGATTCTGCCATATACATGCAGGGTATAAAACTATTAGGTTTCCTTTTCCAATTAAATCCCGTCAGTGTGGAGGTAAAACAATAACTTGTGGTCTAGTTTTGGAAATACATATTTGGGATTTGCTGAATGCTTTACCACAGCGGTGCTCAATCTTTGTGGCTTAGTGGCCGGGGAGAGAGGGAAACCATGCCATGTGAGTGGCGGGCCGGCACGCGCAGCTCAACTCACTAAAGTGGCAGGCTGGTACACATACACATGCATACAGAGTTCGACTGCAAGTTGAGCTGCATATGTGCTTCCATGCCAGCCTGCCTCTCGAACACCCTGGTTCTGAATAGGCCAGAGCCCCCATAGTGGGCCACAGCCTGGGGGTTGGGGGACTCCTGCTTTACAGCTTTTCTCTTTTTTTTCATTCTCTCTTCCAATAATCTTGTTGTTCTCCCTCTTTCTTTCCATGTGTTAACATGAATGATGAGCACAGTTTTATCCATTGATTAGCAGCTGTCTATCCCTCGGGGTGGGGGGGGGATGGGGGGGCAGGAGCTCCTATGTGTTCCACCTGGGAAAGTGCAAGCCACTGCTTGCATGGTTGCCTGCAGGTGGTTGCTTCTTAAAATAGGAGAAATGGAAAATTACAAGAATACAGTACATTTCTTTAACCCCCTTTTATCCTTTTCAGGGACAACTGAGAATTTTCCCCAGCCCAGATTATGTATTTTCTATCAAGCCTATAGAAGAAAAATAGATTTAGCGTTAATAAAAGATTATGATATTGTTTTTCTTGTTGGACTTGTAAATGTGGTGGAACTCAGTGCAATTAGTGAATGAAAACAAAAATGGAATAATAGCTCTTTCAAACTGCCTGTTCCTTTGTGAGAGAAAGTTTGAGTTACACCAGGCACAATTTCTCACACCCACTCAGTGAGAAAAACTAGAACAAAATATTTAATTCTGGATATTTGGGTCTTAGAAACAATCACCACCTTGTTTCGAAAGGCAGAAAAGACTGGTAAAAGATAGGAGAATGCATTTATTTTACATCAGATGGAAAAGATAAATACAGGTAGTCTTCAACTTACAACAGTTTGTTTAGTGACCGTTTGAAATTACAACAGTACTGGAAAAAGTGACTTATGTCCATTTTTCACACCTATGACTGTTGAAACATCCCCATGGTCATGTGATTTACATTTGGATGCTGGACAACTGGTTCATATTTATGATGACTGCGGTGTCCCAGGGTCATGTGATCCCCTTTTGCAAGCTTCTGACAAGCTAAGTCAGTGGGGAAGCCAAATTCACTTAACAACCGTGTTACTAATTTAACAACTGCAGCGATTCACTTAACAAATGTGGCAAGAAAAGTTGTAAAATGGGGCAAAAGTCACTTAACAAATTTCTCACTTAGCAACATAAATTTTAGGTTCAGATATGGTCGTAAGTTGAGGACTACCAGTATATTGAAAGTAGGGCTGAGGTATAGTAGAATGAACTAAATCCAACTTTAATGAGGTAAAGTAGAATGAACTAATCCAGCTTGTGTAGAATGACATCAGCATATCTGAGGTAAAATTGGGCTTTGTTTATACTTGTGTGGCATACTGGCTCAAATGTATCCATTTCCCAGTGTTTGAGGGGCTGCCACAAAGAAGAGTGAGTCAACTTATTTTCAAAGCACCAGAAGGCAAGACAAGAAACAATGGATGGGAATTAATCAGGGAGTGAAGCAACCTTGAATTAAGGACTTTCTAACAGTGAGAACAATTAACCAGTGGAACAGTTTGCCTTCAGAAGTTGTGGGTGTTTCATCTCTGGAGATTTTTAAGAAGAGACTGGACAACCACTTCTGTGAAATTATATAGGGCAGTGATGGCAAATCTTTTTGGGCTCCCGTGCTGATAATTGCGTGCGCACTTGTCTGATTGTGCTTGCATGCCATCATCCAGAAGGCAATGTGCGCGGCCCCTCTACATGACCCGTGTGACTCACGCTGCGTGTTTCTGCACATGTGCGCATGACCCCCCACGTGCTGTGTGCTTCTGCGCATGAGTGAGTGTCTCCTGCGTGCCGCCGCGCATGCTCACCAGATACCCAACGATCAGTTGGTGGGTAGGCGGCACGCATGCATGCGCAGTAGACCTTTTCTGGATGAGGGCTCACGTGCCAGCAGTAATGGCTCTGCATGCCACTTCCAGCACGCATGCCATAGGTTCGCCACCACGGGTATAGGGTCTCTTGCTTGAAAAAGGGGTTGGACTAGAAGACCTACACAGTCCCTTTTAGCTGTATTTTGATTATTATCAGAATTGCCCAGTATTGTTCTTATTGTTAGCTGGAGATACGGTGTGGGACACAGCTATAACTAAGGCCGGTAATCTATCTACAAGCTTTTTTAACCTTACCAAAAAGGGTTACGTGAAAGCTTTGACCAAAATTAAGATGTATGATGGAGATCATAATATGTTATTCTGGTTGGCATATGGAAGACTGTGACTTGGAGTATAAGAGAAGTTACATGGTAAAAGAGCGTGAATCAAAGAATGAAATAAAGGAAAATTTGATATTTTCTATAACTGTAAAGGGGAGGATATAATAAGTCTAAATAAAGATGGCCTGATTTTGTGGAATGGAATAGGTAAATGCACGCAGGAAAGTGAAGGTGTGGCATTAATTATGAAAAAAAAGTCTACAATTCATGATAGAAAATATGAATTGGCGTCAGCTCAAGGGTTTTCAAACTATTTCAGGCTGCGGAACTTGTTTGTTTATTTTTTCTTGGAACCCCTGATTAAGAGAGGTGGGGTACTAAGTGTCAGCTGACGTGCTCCATCCCTTTTATTGTATCTTTAGAGAAATGGCTTTGGATTTGAGGGCATTAAGGCAGGCATGGTTGGTTGAGTGTATTCCATGTTGCTTCTTTTTCTCTTTACATTAGTTCCAGTCAGATAGTTTTTCCCCTTAGTGAAGCTAAGTGAAACTTAGCTAATGAAACTCATTCAGGTCCCCAAATAACTCTGGGTTATACAGACCCCAGTTCAAACAACTCTCGTGGCTATGAATGCATATGACAATAGGAAGACATTGGTTGGTGAGAGGTACATGTTGTGTTCCCGTGATCTGGAGATTCATTTGGGGAAAAATAGTATAACATTCAGAATGAATGAGATTCAGAGAAGAAGAAATCTATTAGATGATGAAATGAGTGGCAGGAATGAGACGAAATGTACAGAAAATAATGAGACATACAGAGTCCCAAGAGTACATGCAATAGTAACTATTTTTTAAATATCTGCTTAGAAGAAAGTATGTTTTAAGTATATGGTGTTTATACAGGGGGAAGGGATGAACAAAAACCATGCTGATTTCATTGTCTACAGTGAAAGACCGAGATAATTAATAAAGGATATAAGAGGTTCTGAATCCTGGACAGGGCATTATCTCACAATATCAAGATAGGATCTAGGGAAAAATGTAATGGAGGAAAAAGAAGTGAAAAGAAACCAGAGTAGAATGACTGCCGGAAGAAAGCAGAAGAGTTCTATATGGAACAGAAAAATATAGAATAATTTCCCAGAAGAATAAATGGAAAGTGAGTGTACGGAAAAAAACATGGCTCCAGAGACAGTAAAAGAGAATTACGTTAGAGAATGCCTCAGAAGTGTGCCTAATGAAAAGTGAAAAAGGATGCTTGATGGCATGATGAAGTGAAACAGGCTGAGAATGGGTGGGGGGAAAAGTCATGTAAGAGAATTGTTGTTGCAACGAATGAGTGGAGATCTTGTGTGATTTGTATAGAAAAAATGATAGTTGTAAAGGATGTAGTCAAAGAGAACAAGGAGCTATTAAGATTAAAAAAGAGAAAATGTACTGTGGTTTTGATGGAGATGTTTTTTTTTAAAAAAAGCAATACAATTGAATGCAGCAGAAAGAGGGTACCTAAGACAGGGGTCTCCAACCTTGCCAATTTTAAGGCTTGTGGACTTCAACTCCCAGAATTCCTCAGCCAGCTTTCTGGGAGTTGAAGTCCACAACTCTTAAATTTGGCAAGGTTGGAGACCTCTGACCTAAGAAGTGGGAGTGGAGAGGATCAGGAATGCATAGGTGGTGGTGGACTTCATATCAAAGTGTTTAGGTGACTTAGTCATGCAGAAAGAATGAATGAGTGAAGCCTGAATCACAAATCAAATATCTGAAGGAAAAAAGAATGAGCCAGAAGAGGGGAAAACCAAGGAAGTCATGGTTGGATGGAGATAATGAGATTCTCAGAAGTTTAAAGAATAAAGGCAGTGTATGAAGTGGTGCACAGACAGGGCAGGAGCAAGGATGAAAGGTATGGAGAGGAATATTGAATGGCGAACCAGATTTAGCTGCATTTCCTTTTTTGTGTCTTCCGGCATAATTCCCTTGGCTTATTATTTTCTATTTTCTGTGCAAACGCGGTTGAAGAATGATACCATGCTTTTAAGAAAGCGACTCATTCATTACCTGGCATACGGCCCTTAAAGCAGATGGATTTTTTTAAAAACAATCATGCAGATTGTCCAAAAGACAAGGTGTTTTAATAGAGATATTGTAAACAGTGCAGCTGAGTTTATTTTACACATTGTCCTTTATTTTAGGGGATATTTAACTGCAATATTTAAACAGTTAACCATAGGTTATGGCTTTTGTGATAGTTCACCCTACTTTCATGGCTTGCATAATATTACATATTACAGTTACTGTGATATTTGAGTTTAATTGCAAAAAGCCAAATTGAAGATAAGGTGGAGATAAAGATTTCCCCTCTAAGAGCTGTATTATTTGGTGTTCCCACCATGTAAGATGGGAGTCAGGTATTTAAATACGTACAACAAAATAGGCTCTATTATTCTTTTGTTCCTATTCCTTTATGCTTACCCAAGGTGTTCAGGTTTCTGGAGAGGGCTGAATGAGGATGAGTCATCCTCTCCAATTTTCTTTCAGAAATACATGCCAGTGAAAGTAGTAACAGTAAATATATCTAGTTGCTGGCAATTAAGCAGTTAGTAGAGCGTTGACCAAGAGAGAATAAATTACAGATTTTTTAATTTCCCATTATTTTAAGTAAGGGATGTCACAGAGGGAGGGATTGTGACTTTTCTTTGCAGCTTCTAGAGTGGTTCTAAAAGTAGCTGAAGCATTGGGATAAAAAAAAAACCAACAGTGCCAAATGTTATGCAAATTCATAGGGAAAAAAAAATCATCTTTTAAATTCTGCTCTTAACCTGGGCAATTTTAAGAAGTATGAACTTCAACTCCCAGTATTTCGCAGAGGGGCATGCTGGCTGGGGAATTTCTGGGAATCTTAAAAGTTGCTCAGATTGAGAAACACTGGCATAATGAATTTATGTGTCGACTCTTTTTGTATGTCTTTCCTGCTCTCATTTTGTTATGTATCTACTGCATTTTTCACTCCATAAGACATGCTCTCCCCCCACCCTCAAAGTGGGTGGAAATATCTGTGCGTCTTATGGAGCAAAAAATACAGGCAGTGGTGGTGGCAGGGTCCTTTTACAGTGCTGAACCCCGCCTCTTCTGTCTTTGTCAATGCCCATTTTCCTCCTCTAAACCTAGGCGCGTCTTGTGGTCAGGTGTGTCTTATAGTGCGAAAAATATGGTACCTATATTTATGTGTGAGTACTGGGAAGCAGAGACTAGGTTGCACATGCTCTGAGTCACATGACGGGAAGGAGGCAGGGCAGGGGCTTAAAATGGAGGGTTGATCAGTAGCATTCCAAATTTTTTCCCCAAAGGTTTCTCTTATGGGATGAATTGGGGGGATTCTTCTGGAATATTTTTCTGCACAGCATCAAGCCAGATCTGCCCTTGCTTTTTCTTTTGCCAGCTTCTCCCACCATTGCATGTAGTCCTTGACTTACAACCAAAAATTACAAGGCACTACTTAAGACACAGATGGGAAGTTCTGATGGTTGCCCCCGGTCATGTGGTCACATGACCGCATTTGGGCACTTGGGAGCTAGCTCACATTTATTCACATGACCATGATTTACTAAGTTTTTCTGCTGGAAACCAATGTTTACATCTGATATCTGGTAAAAAAAAACCCAACCCACCTATTGCAGACACCATAGCATTTGCTTAACAATTGCAATGATTCACTGAACAAACACTGCCAAAAAGGTTGCAAAATAGGGTGCGGTGACCTGCTTAACAACTGGCATGACTTACCCACTGTAATTCTGGGCTCAATTACGGTCGTAAGTTGAGGAATATCTGCATGAGCTTTTCAGGATATGGCGAGTTACTCTGCTGATAGACACCTAGATGGACAGAAAGACAGACTTCTTGAGCCCCTTTATGTAATTTCTTTCCAACTTTCAGTTGGGGTGGGAAAGGTATGTCATAATTTTTGAGCTATATTTATATTTTAGAAAAACTATTCCTTAAGAGTTGGGAAAACTCTTGAGCTCTGTGCCCTGTTGCAAGGGAGGAAAAGCAGTTGGAAGAACTTGCTAATTTCACTCAGGCGGAGTAGAGCTGAAGGTCTTCTGGTCTAACTCCTATACCCTGTACCATTTCAGACAAATGGCTGCCCACTTCTTAAAAACCTACAGTGATGAAGCACCCACATCTTCTGAAGACAAGCTGTTTCACTGTTTAAATGTTCTCGCATGTTCAGAAGTTTCTCCTTAATTCCAGGTTGCTTCTCTCTTTGATTAGTTTCCATCCATTGTTTCTTGTCCTGCCTTTTATGCACTTTAATGGGAAAAACTTCGTGGCATTCACTGCTTTAAGACAACCATTTGTGAAACAGGAAACAGTGCAAAATTTATTAAACAAACAAGAGGTTTTGCGGGATTTAGCCAGAATCAGTGTTGTTGTTTTTTCTTTGGAACTTTTGTCAGCATCTATAGTTTAAAGTAATAATAATAATTTATTAAACCTATCTGACCCCCTCCCCCAACACCTAGCACCTCCAAGTAATTTAAAAGTAATTAAACTTTAAAGTAATTAAAATTATGGGAGTAATTTTATTTTATTTTTTAAAACCGACTGGGCAGTTTTACCTTAATTCTAAAGTAATTAAAATTATGAAAGTAATTTTTAAAATTGAATTCTAACCCAAGTAAATACTTACACAACTATTTGTTGCATGTCTCATGCTGAAATTAAGTTCTGCATAACTGCATATAATTGCCCTCTACTTTACCTTAGATTAACAGCACAGAAAATTTAGCTGACTGTGACATTGCACTGGTTTATATAATAAATGAATATCTTGGGGAACTTATTGGTAAAATATCCTATCATTTAATTAGGAAACAGATGAATATGGTGTTTTAAGAACAAAGCCCTGCCACTTTGTTTGGGATTACACTTGATTGCCAGAATGAGGCATGTACATGCAAATAAAGAGAGAAAGGGGCAAAAAAAAAATCAGAGGGTGGTTCATTCATTTGGGAAATAATACTACAGAGAAAATAGAGATTTCTTCATATTGGATGATTTGGAAACCCGAGAAAGATCTTGTGACATAGTGTAACCTTGTAGCTGATTGTTTGTGGATGTTTTATTTTTTAAATTGTCCAGAAGAGCAATTGCAATATGTGTGTGTGTGTGTGTGTGTGTGTGTGTGTGTGTGTGTGTATGTGTAAAATGTGTGCGTTTTGTAGATTTTGTTTAACATGATTTTTTAAAAAATGTGGGTAGTTATGGCAATATTGTCTTCTGTTTTACTTAATTGTTTTTAAAAATGATAACACTGTAATGTGTCATTTTTCTGAGGTCATTGACTACATTATAGAAAAACAGCTTGCTGCTCATTAGTAATGTTAGAGGAAGCTCTCAGAAAATCCCGATTCTGAATTTGTCAAAATCAAGCTAATAAATAAATAATGAGTATACTTAAGATGGCACATTTATATAGTATTATAAACTTGCTTTCCCAAACATTTCAACAGAAGTTGTGTTTATATCAGCATGATTTCCTAAGCCAGACAAAAATATTAGTCTTTGTTTTGACATTTATAAAACTATTCTTTTGGATATAGCAAGTTTTGAAATTTGCCCTTTTTGATTGCCAAATTATTCCTTTTCCATAGCAACCCTTTTTATAAAATCAACTTTGGAATAAAAGAGCATTTTTCAAATCTTAGTTTCTAATGGAGAAAGTTAGAAGCCTCACCCCTCTTGAACCAGGGATTCCAGATTGTTTTTTTTTAATGAACAGGTTCTGTGTCCTGTAAGAATTTAAAACCCCTTGATTTAAAGTGCTGCAGCAAAGAATAAAATCTATGTGTTTAAAACACTAATACCTTTTCCTCTATTCTGCTTTTGGCTTTCTTGAATAGTTCAGGGTTCTCAAGTGATTACCCGAACCAAACACTTTACAAGACTTTATGATATCTATCCTCTTTTTGCTTGTTACTTTAGCTGGCAGAGAATTTAATCAGAATGACGTAAAACAAATTGGAAAGGAAAAATTAACTGTTCCAGGACTTCACCTTAACATTTACAAATCAGAAAAAATGTATGCTTCTCTATCTAGTAGCTGATAATTTCAAAACCTTATATGTTATGCTGAAGAGATCACAGAATGAGAGAAGTTATCCTTTAAGCAAAATGCAAACTTACTATAAAGACATCAAGACACATAGTTTATTTAAAAGGTCTGCTTTATTTTTATAACCAGAAAACTGGCTTAAGGTTAGTTTTGTGTAATGAGACAAGTTACATTTATATAGCTCTTTATTGTCTATTTATGTCCATACTCACAGTTGGAAAAAAGCCTGCTGGAAATTTGGAGAGACTGGGTTTTCATCTGTGTAATTTGAGTTTATATTGCCACATATATTATATGTTTTACTTGTAGTTTGAAGAGCCTAGAATGCTGTGAAAGAGATAGATTCAAGGTCAGTTTAGAAAAAAAAGAAACTGAAAATAAAACATTCAAGATTTTAATGCTAATCTTAAAACAATGGTGTACTGGAAAATTATGTATATTATACATATAAAATTATATATATATTTATTCATGGACATCAGAAAAAAATCTATAGAAAATTAACTTAAAGAATCAGGGAGTTGATGCAGTTTTTCCCTATGGAAATGCCATAACTCTTCAAGGATATTACACAGATTTTTATTCATTGAGTAAAAACAATAATAAGAAGCTTTCTCCATATTTTATATTACCTGTACTAAACATCATCCAATAAAGCTAATTGGCAGGAAAATCAAGACAGGTAAAATATTGTATTAATTTATACAGCACATTATTGAATCATAATGAATGGGCTAAGTGAGTTTTTGTTCCCTTTGTCTGTTTCTTAATACAAATTGACATATTTATTTGTTTCCCACAGTTTGCAATTTTATGTCTCATGAGAAGTGCCTGAAGTATGTGAAGATACCTTGCTCATCTATTGCTCCAAGTCTTGTAAGGGTAAGTTCCTCATGCTTTGGGAAAAGCTAAATATCTAGTGTGGTGTAACTGGACGTCTGGTGCATAGGAGATTTGGGTTCTAGTCTATCATCAGCCACAGAAGCGGACTTGGTGACTTTGAGTCATTCACTTTGTCCAGTGCAACTTATTTCATAGGGTTGCTGTTGTGTAAATAGGGAGTGGAGGTGCGTATTTCCTGGGCTCACACAAACCTGCCCCGCATAACTAATAAACATATCTGAGAAGACATAAATAAACATATCTGAGAAGAGACACATTTTGTTTAAGATCTTGCTGATAAATGATGTATAAGGATCCACATGCTCTGTATCACATTTTGCCCTTTGACTCTTGATATCTGCACTGCCACACTATCCAATTCATCTCATATAATTCTTATGAAAAAAACATTTCCTTTTCACTTCTCTTTGGATGTCATGTTAACAAAAACAATAATAAATGTTCCTTTGATTATCATGACATGTTTATGTAGAGGAAAATCACTACATTGCATTTACCCCTCCCTAATTGGATCAACTGGATGGTTTATGCTCTATGAGACCCAACAAACCATGGTTGAAAATCATGGCTTAGAATTACACACAAAAATTGGCAACATGCTATGCTAATGAATACAATCAGTGTTATATAAGGGGGAATAAACAGTTATATAAATAAACATAAACAGTATCCTGCAAAAGTATATCCATTTAAGGTTATTATTTTCAATATTTTCTATGCCTGAAAATATTCCTTCTATTTTTAATGTAAAGATACTGGTACAGTAGTTTTATTTACTAGAACTCTAATTAATGATAATAGAAAATTTACTTTCTGATATATAAATGTAATCAAAGTATCCACATTTATCCAGAATTATATTCATAATTTTGCTAATTCTGGGATTTTAGAAGTACCGTACTTGTAAGTCATTGTGGGCCATGATGATCAAAATAAAAATGGAGAGAAACGTTTTGGTGTATATGTATAGAGTCTGGCCAAGTACTATTCTAGTACCTAAACCCAAGCCAAAGTTGGCATCTTTTCTTTTTGTGTTGCATAATATATGAAATCATGTTTTATGCATTAGCGTTGTGTGGGAACTAGATTATAGGGGCAAACTGTTAAAAATAGTGTCTTTAAAAAATACTGATTTATTGTCACGGGGAATTCATCCCTGATATGAGGTAAGTTAATGTCAAATTGACATACCCATATATACAAGAATACAATTCATTCAGTTTATGTAATTGCTATTTACCAGACTACTTTTTATGGGGATTTTCATTGAATAGTTATTGGTGATGGCCATTCTATTCTTGTTATAACCAAATCAAGAATGGGTCGAAGATCCCAATATACTTTCCTGTCTGGTGGCAAAGGTTGAAGAAAATCTTTAGATGATAAAACGGTGTCACTAGAATGAATACAGGTGGTCCATTTATTTTGATTATTGTGCTACTTATAAGCTATATTTTTATTTCAGGATGCGGTATCTCCCCCTTCCCATCTCCCAGTAACTGATATAAGAGAAAAATAGATTGAAAAAACATTGAGATGGTAGTAGATGTGATGTGGATATAGAAGGCCACAGGTTTAATCTGTGACATTTTGAAGGTTTTGGACTCTTCAGCACTAGAAGATATCATGAAATGTCTCAGCTACTTCTGTTTATTCAAACGAATCTACTCCAATTCAACTTTAATTCCTAATGACTTCATGGATATCTTGGCCACAGTAAGTGGCTTGTTATTACCTTCTTCGGAGATGTTTCTCAACTGCTCTATTTTAGTACCCATTCAAATACTATCCAGATTTAATGCTTTCCAAGCCAAGATGTGGTCCCTATTAATTACATTTTCCTAATGAAGTATCTTCTTTGGAAGAGAAGAGCTGTAGATTAGCTGCATGAAGCAAATATTCAACTTGGTTCTTAATACTTAAAATATTAAGATATTAATACAGAAAGCTTAATGGCAATTTATTTTGTGGGTGAAAAATGTTTATTTATATACTCTAATCCCATTCCAGATTGTATAAAGTGACTATTTTTGGAAGCTGTGGCACATGAAGAGTGTTAAATACATTTTTCCTGGTGGATTCTTAGACCACATTAATATTGCAAATCATAAATTGCATTTTTAAATTATAATTTCAAGGTTGATGAAAATCTGGCAACGGATCAATTTCAACTAAAATTTTAGCTCCGTGTTAATTGAAACTGGACCATCCATCTCTCTATCTTACTGAACATGTCTCTCTGAATGGAATTCAAGGTCAAATGAAGTCTTGTGAACTCAGATGGTTGGCATGAATAAGATAAGTTTTGTGTCAACATCTTTCAGAGAATTATGGAGTTAGCATACTATGACTAATCTTTGTTGCTTGGACTTAGTTACAAGCTGGCTCTAACTCATGATGTTTAAGAAGCTTTTTGTGAGCAGCTTGTATTGGTAAGTTTCAGTGGCTATTTTTGTGTATAAGTATGCATATGATTCTTCTTGGGAATTCCTTCTCAAGTAATGTTGAATTCAAAAGTCAGTTCATGACTTTGTGATATTGTTATACCACGGCTGCTTTAAAACAACTTGTATTGTAGATTCATTGCCCTTCTTCAGTATTTTCAGTGCTGCAAAACACCTTTCCTCCTCTTTGGTAATTATTTAATTGCTCTAACACAATTGGATGAGTGCTGCTTCTCCACATGTTTAATATTTATTGTGAAGAAGGTAAATTAATGGAAGGATACCATTTTTATTTGTTTATCATTATTCTTAAATGGATATAGATGGATTGCTTTCAGAGTGCTGCAAAACACTCTAAGAAACTACAGCATTTAAACAGAACCTTTGAACCTGAAAAGGTGTATGTGGATTGAAGTGAACACAGCAGTTGAATAAGCTCTGATTGGAACATCACAAGACATTCTGGATATTTGATATGCAGAATATCTTGAAGTGAGAAAGCTCATTTTTGTGTGGATCAGTTGTTTAAGCAGACTGTTGACTGTACGTACCGGTATATTCCCAATTGCCCCTTTGTAGCTTTGATCCCTGGAGTGGATGGGACTTATATTTTCAGTCCATTTTTATTGTTTCAAGGGAAGGGGTTAAGATTTCCCTTTTCAATTCCTGATTTGTTTTTCAGATTAGAATGCATTTGGGAAAGAAATCTCTACTACTTCCTTTAGAAGTTACTATTGCTGTTTGAACCTGAAGCAGCAGCCTCATTGATCGCCATATTAAATGTTCAGATGACTTCTTAAACAAACATATATTTGTTTCATATTTTTAAGATCAGCTTTGGCCCTGAGCTGGAATGTAACTGACTAATTCCTGATTTATCCAATTGTAGCCAGTGTCTTGCAAAGTCCTGATTTTGAGTTTTCAGAATAATGTCAAAAAACTGAACTTGAGACAGACTTCTCCCATTCACGTTTTTAAAGACTGCGGTTGAATTCTGCCATTGTATCTTTGTGTTTTCAATATCATTATTAGTTCCTTCTAAACAAAACTTCCAAATAAAATCAGAAATGACCCAGCTGTTCTTCTGCACTTCGTTCAAGACTAAGGAAATAGGCTTTGAGAAAGTTGACACATGTTCAACTTTTTTTGTTACCCTAATGTTGAAAAACTTTGACTATGGCTGCTCCCTCTATTTTTCAGAAACTAGATTATCTTTGTTTTTGATAAACTGTTCAAGGCAATCCATTAATTAGATCCTGTGGGAGAGTTAAATTGGTTTCAAATCCTGCCTTCGTTTTCTTCCTCTTTAGAGGGACAGGGAATGAGGGCTTAATTGTTAATGTGTATGCCATCCATACAGTGATATAACTCTTTTTATAGTATGCTAAGGTATGGTTTAAAATTTTAAAACCATGCACATATGTATGTGTATGTGTGTATATGCAGTGTATGTCTTTGCATTACATATGCTAACAACTATGCAACTATTTAATGTGTTACATAACTAGAACATTTTTGTGTTCAGTTATTTATGCAAATAGAGTATTCTATGCTAATACTTAAGGCCATGTTTCTCAGCCTTTATCTACAACTTTGACCTGTATCTAGCATTGCTACGTGGGGAATTCTGGGAATTGAATTCTATATATTTTAAACTTGCTAAGGTAGAGAAACTCCCTTGCGGAATCTGCTCTGGTTTCCTGTACTATATGATTTAAGGGTCCACAATGTAAGTTTATGCTGATTTGTATACTGTTTCCATGAGCTATTATTCAAGGAATGCTCATATAACTGAAGGATATTTGTTGAGCAGAAGGCCAGTTTGAAAAAAAACATCAAAGTCTTTGGCTAAAGCCTAAGACCTTGGATAATAATGTTCATAAAGTTTGTTAGCATTTTTTTTCCAAATATGAGAGGTAAGTATAATCATTTGTTAGTCTTATTTAGAGTAAGAAGAGCTGGTTTAATGCTTGAATGGACAATTCCTTTCTTTGCACCATCTATGCTGGTATTCAGTACAGGTAGTGGTCAACTTACAAGAGTTCATTTAGTGACCAGTCAAAGTTACAATGGCACTGAAAAAAGTGACGTATGACCATTTTTCACACTTACAAGCATCCCCACGGTCACATCATCAAAATTTAGATGCTTGGCAACTGACTCAATTTATGATGGTTGCAGTATCCCGGGGTCATGTGGTTCCTTTTTACAAACTTCTGACGAACAAAGTCAATGGGAAAGCTAGATTCATTTAACAACAGTGGCAAGAAAAGTTATAAAATGGGGCAAACTCACTTAACAAACGCTTCACTTAGCAACAAAAAATTTGGGTTCAATTATGGTCGTAAGTCAAGGACTGCCTGTATGTATGTGTACTTGAGCCTTTGTGTTAGGTTTCTACTTTTATTTTCCAACATTTCTGGAAAAGAGATTTTGACAGGAACATTTCGTTCTATCCGCAAAGAAAAAATAAAACTGAGGGTTACTGAATGGTTATTGAATGCTCTGAGTTTTGCCGTTGAATTAGCACATTTAGTAAAATACTAATATTGTTGATACTATTATTACTACAGTGTTTGGATAAGTCACATTTCATTTATTCTTGAAAAACAAATGAGACAGCAATCAGCTGAGGGGCTTTGGGTATATCTCTCTACTGCTGGTCATAGCTCTGTTTGTAGCTTTCATCTACCCATCAGAAACTGGTCACTCCAGCTGTGAGGCCCATTTCCAATTCTTGTTTTTCCTTGGCCATATGCTTTCTGTAGGTAGTTTGATTTGTCTTAGCAAAGCTCTTGTTCTTATTAGAAGATGGGTACAATTTTCATAGCAGCTTAGTGATACAGCTGGGAATAGATGGACACACTGGACAGGGAGTTTTGTTCTTTTTTACAATTTATTTCTTCCTTTGCTACAGATCAGGTTTTTAATGGACACTTAATTCCCAGAGTGACCAGTTTAATTCTTCTGATTTCTTAGGGATTGCATTGTTTTACTCTATCCAAGATATGAATTAGGTGCACCTTTGACTAGGTTGAACCATTTCAGTGGGATGACTGATCTCCTTGGGATTGGCTCTTTGTTATTGGACAGTACGACCAAGGTTATAATGTATTAGGAAATCCTGTCCATGGAAGTATGCTAAACATTGATATTAATCTCACCCAGTCTGTGTTTGTATATGACTTCTGCAAAAGGGTGACTAAAATGTTTTTGTTTCCTCTAATGGCCAACATTTCTCCATTGGTTTATAATTCTGAAGGTCACTTGGTTTCCCAAGACATCTCATATCCATTGTAAAAAAAACAACTATTAATAATCATTGAATTCATGCTTGTAGTTTCACATTAATATTCCAAAGAAAATAATAGTGTGATGTAACCTCCATCTAAACTTGCACAAGGTTCCCCCCCTTTTTTTGTCCAGCAGATTTTTCTGAGCCTGCAGGCAAATTCAGAAAGCAATTTAAGAAAACCATATCTAGCATCTTCCTTTAAAAGTACATCCTGACTAGGAGTTACAGTCTCCATGCATCTGGGGGAGGAAGGGGGGATAATTGGTTTGGAAAGAGAATTCCAAGTTGTAACACTAAGTACTGTAGACAGACAGACAGACAGACAGACAGACAGACAGACAGAAAGAAATTAATGACATAATGGCAAGAATTCTCCTATATGTGGCTTTTATCTGTTGCTTGGCTATATCTTCCTGTTGAAATGTGGGCTTTTTGGTTCCAAAAGTCAAAGTATATCCTTTTCTTTTCAACCTTTATAAGAAGCTTTCAGTCATGTTTATATTTCTATTTTGAATAGGATAGCACATGGATTTGCTTAACTGTTTCAAATTTATATTATCCCTATATATAATCTCTTCTTCTAATCAAATGAACGGTAGCTGATTTTTAATTGTCAGAGAGATAAAATGTGCTATAATAGTCTCTAAAGAAAAATTGGTTAAGAGGTGCATGTTTACATTAGGTCTTATTCTTCATCCATAAACAATATTTATATTAACTCCATTTATGGATTAATATTTTAGTTCACTAGTTTGCAGCTGCTTTTACTTGTCTCCAGTATTGATTGTTTACAGCGTAAATATAGAGCATGAAACAATCCTTTTTGAAGCCAGAATTACGTTTCTTAAGGATTCTGACCTCAAATAGATTTATGTGTTTTTATTGATATTAGAAATGTTCCCTGTTTTGAGAGTCTTTTAAGATAATGCTAGTGTGCATTCTTTCTTGTTAGTATAACAGTTACTAATTGGTATGAGGCTTATTGAAATTATGCTCTAGATCTTGGATAGTTCTTTGTGCACTCGATTAATATGTATTTACAGACCCCTCACATCTCGGACATTAACTGTTTCAACTCCTTCCCTCAAAACGACGCTATAGAGCACTGCACACCAGAACAACTAGACACAAGAACAGTTTTTTCCCGAAAGCCATCACTCTGCTAAACAAATAATTCCCTCAACACTGTTCAACTATTTACAAAGTGTACACTACTATTACTGTTAATCTTCTCACCACTCCTTATCATCTATCCCCTCCCACTTGACTGTTTCCTAGTATGATTTGATTGTTGATTGTACTCTATGACTATCATTAAGTGTTGTACATTATGATTCTTGATTCTTAACGAATGTACCTTTTCTTTATGTATACTGAGAGTATTTACACCAAGACAAATTCCTTGTGTGTCCAATCGCACTTGGCCAATAAACTATTCTATTCTATTCTATTCTATTCTATTCTATTCTATTCTATTCTATTCTATTCTATTCTATTCTATTCTATTCTATTCTATTCTAGTTCTTGTGCAGATAAGTCTTAGGTCAAATTAAGCCATTCCTTGATTTGTGTAACAGTTTAGTGTGAACTGGCTTCCTGCTGACTTTAGCTAGAAGCCCATACATACATACATACATGTGTGTCTTTGTGTTTTGTGTGTGCATTTCAATCATGTGTATCATTGTTTAAGCCGGTCAGCATAATGAGAATTTGAAAAGCAAGGGAACCCCCTATAAAAATAGAAACAGGAAGTTTAACTGCTGAAGATAGCTGAAAATAGAACAGGCATCTTTGTCCCCCAAACAGCTGTTAATGCTTCCATTTTCTAGAGTTAAGCCACATTATTGTTTTTGTTTTGTGGATTTTTTGAAAATGCCGTTTCTGTGATATGAAAGCTAATAACTCTTTTGAACAGTGTGTAAGGCATAGATTTCCATTTTTTTCTATGTTATTTCTGATTTAACATAAAGCCAAAATTCTGTTTTGCATACTATACCTTTTGGCTTAAGGATATAATGGAAAGATTTATGGTGTGAAAGTTGTAGAGCATATATAAGTATAGTGGCCCTGTATTTGTGAACCACTGTTTAGAAGGTTGTCAAATAAATATTTGGGACAAGGTGGTGTATATTTAGGAGTGTACAAAACAGCATTTCAGTTTTATACTTTAACAACATACCAGAATTGGAAGGGACTATGGAGATCTTCTAGTCCAATCCCCTGCTCAAGTAGGATACCCTATACCATTCTGGACAAATGGCTGCCCAATCTCTTCTCAAAAACCTCCAATGATGGAACACTTAACAACTTCCGAAGGCAAGCAGTTCCACTGGTTAATTTTGTTCTCATAGGGAGTTTCTCCTTAATTCCAGATTGCTTCTCTCCTTGATTAGTTTCCATCCATTGCTTCTTGTCCTGCCTTCTGGTGCTTTGGAGAATAGGCTCTTCTTTGTGGCAGCCCCTCAAATAGTGGAACACTGCTATCATGTCACCCTTAGTTCTTCTTTTCACAATTCTTGCAACAGTTCTTTATATGCTTTAACCTCTGGTCCCTTAATCATCTTTGTTGCTCTTCTCTGCAGTCTTTCTGGAGTTTCAACACCTTTTTTATATTGTGGCAACCAAAACTGGATGCAATATTCCAAGTGTGGATTTACCAAGACATTATAAAGTGGTACTAACACTTCAAATGATGTTGATTAATATTAGTATCATAAATGTACTTGATGAACATGGTATAATTTGAGAATATTTCATACTTTAGGCAACCCTGGTAGCTGAATATCCTTGTCTCATTCACATACGATATTTTCTGGTGTTAAAATCCTACTTAATTAGATATGGCTTGTATATTATGCTCATCTGGTATATAGCATGATGCTAAGCTCGTTCTCCTGTCACAGCTTTAGTTACATGAACGTTGAAATTTTTTGCTTCAAATTTTGATGAACTGCAAACCTTTGTATCATTTGACAGCGACTAATTTTAATGGTAATTTTTGAAACAAGCCATCTTTGTAAAATATGGATTAAACTGGCTTGCTTTCACTAACCAAATGAAAGATGAATGGCATTTTGATGTAATCAAATCAACTACTTAATTAAAAATGAAGGTTAAAGCTTTGAAGTCCTTCTAGCTTATGTCTCTGATTATTTAAGGACTTTGGGATAATGCAGTAAAATTCCAATATTAAACACATGCGTGAGGATGTGATTCAGTATATTAAGGATAATTACCTGACTTTAAAGCAAAGGCAAATATGAGATTGCATTATCTTGCAAAGTGATCTTAATGGATTATAAAGACTTCTAGGAAGGGGTTTCAATAATAAACGAGAACCAAAATTGATATTGCTTGTACAATTAAAGCAGCTACTTGTCTACAGCGATGATTAAGTACAAGAATAATTGAGGCTTTATGGAGTGAAGGAAGTAAGATTAATCTCAGGGACGAATTTGGCAAAGGGGGGTGAAGAAGGGATTAAATCAGGCTGTTAAAACTGGATTCTTCTCATTTTCTGAGAATGTGTGGTGATTTGCATATCTTGATGGAGAGCTATTTTTGTCCATTCACAAGAAAGAGAGTCAACGGAAGGCTCTGATTATTGCCATCGTGGACAGAAGGGAACCTACTCAATAGTAATTGCATCATTTGATTGCGTAAAATAGGGAGAATATTCCTTTTGCAATGCTTGTGCAACAGAGAGACTTTTTATGCATGGGTTATTAGGTCAGACACAGCTGGCACTATCCCACCCTTATCTTCAGTGGTGGAAATATGCTGCTTGGGAATGGGACACTGCCTGTCTTTCTCAGCTGTATTTTTCTTTGCTGCCCTTTTGCCTTTCTGCAGTGTAGAACTACATCCTTCAACTGCAACTTCATTTATGTATCTCCTTAAAGGGAGATTTGTTTCTTGACTGGGTGATGTAAAGAGGCTTTTAATTTTTTTTCCTGATTTTTTTTTAAAAAAATGCATTAATGGAACATTGCTGTTGCACCTCGATGATGGATCTTAGGCTTTCAATTCCTGGAAATGGGATAGCTCTTACAGAATAATTGCAGGTGGATAGATCTGATATAATTCCTCCCCCTTGGAAGGTTACCAGTTAATTTACTCAGATCTTTTATTGTTCATTTATCAAAGAAAAAGAAGTTCCAGATTTCATCAGTAGAACTATGATGCCACTGTACATTTGTTATCTTTTTATATCAATAATACAATACTCAGCTCCATTCAGTTGCCCTGACCACCCCAATGCAAGAGATTACAGGAATTAAAAGGGGAAAAAATATAGATCAAGTCAGAACACTTTCTGATGGCCCTGCAGTTCTTGATGGGGAATATTAAATTGGTCTGTTCCAAGCATCTGATGGGCCTAATTCGGTTCCAGAAGGAACCTTGCTTGTTCTTGAAGATTAGTTCTGTTGAATAGTCCAAACTGAAGTCCTAGTATGTCCTGGAATGAGAGGGCATTGGGGCTTCTGGATTGGATCACACCCAAGCAGCCCCTCCTTACACAGGGATCCTGGAACTCTCCTTGGTTTACAGAGGAGTTCAGGGAGATAAGTGTTTGAAGGGTACCTGGAGTGCTACTGAAGACCAATGAGAAGTGAATTAGATCCAATATAGATTAGAACTGCTATTATAACCTACTTTGTGGTGGTAAGAGCAGCAAAACGTCAATATTTCTTTGCCATTTTTATGTCCACAGATCTACCTGATGGTCTTCTTTCAAGTGACCTGACTCTCCCTGGTAGGAGGTAGCTGTTATGTCTACCTATAAGGTTACTCTGAGGAATTGGCAAGGTATCTGAAAGCCAATTAGATTTGTATCAAGTTAAACTATAGCTTTCAAGCAGTCCTGCGGAGGTGACTGAAACAGGATCTAACTTGGTTATTAGGGAGGAGTTTTTTTCCTGTTGAACCTGATAAAAGGGATCAGGATTTGTGTAACTATTAGCTTTGCCATCTTTGTTTGAAATCCGTATTCCACAATGTTGGCTAAGGCTTCCAGGAGATAACGTTGGGTCTTGGCAGTAATAAAGGGATGGTCCCGCCATCTCTAAAGGAAGCAGTGGGCTGCCTCTTCTTCATAACAACAATCTCCCTCAAATGACAATTGTCCAGAATCATCCGATGATTTTGTACAATTGTCATCCAATTTACAATTTTTGCTTTTGGGGGAAGGCGATGGAGAAGTTGATTGTACAGCAACTTCAGAGGACTCTGCAGAAGCAGATTATCTGAATGTCTTTCAGTCAAGATTCAAGCTAAGGTATGGGGCTGAGAACACATTATTTACTTTCTAGGATGATTTCTAATGGGAATGGGGTGGTGTGTGTGTGTGTGTGTGTGTTATTCTTTTGGACCTAGCTGCTTTTGATACTACAGGTAGTCCTCGACTTATGATCACAATTGAGCCCAGAACTTATGGTGGTAAGTGAGAAATTTGCTAAGTGTATTTTGCCCCATTTTATGACTTTTCTTGTCATGTTTGTTAAGTGAATCACTGCTCTTATTAAATTAGTAACACGGTTGTTAAGTGAGTCTGGATTCCCCATTGACTTTGCTTGTCAGAAGGTCACAGAAGATGGTAACATGATGTCAGGCAATGCAACTGTCATAAATATGAACCAGTTATCAAATATCTGAATATAAATCACATGACCCTGGGAGTGTGGCAGTGGTCATAAGTCACTTTTTCCAGTGTCTTTGTAACTTTGAATGGTCATTAAACAAACTGTTGTAAGTTGAGGACTACCTCTATTCATCATGATACCCTTTTGGACTGGGTCCAGAATTTGGGGGTGTGCTGCCTACATATGAGACCTTTTTCTGGAGTTCTATTTGTCTATTCTGGAAGATTCTGGAAGAGAAGGCTAGGCTAGAGATCCCATCAACAAAGAAATAGACCTCATGATCAAGCTTTCTTAGTGATTCTCCCCCCTCCTTTGGAACAGCTTGTCTCTGGATATCTGAGCTACCCACTCCCTGTTACATTTTCAAAATTATGGATTCTTGAAGACACTGTTCTTCAAGAAGGCATTTAGAAATGATTGAAAAAATATATTTTCCCTTAGTGGTGGGGATTGATGGCGATTTGTTACTCTTCTTCCAGTTTTACCTCTATTGTACATAATACCTTGTAAGCAGTTTAGAGTCCTGGGAAATGGAGAGGTGTGTAAATTGAAGCAATAAAGAAATAAAGAAACCAGCAACGTAGCCTTTTCCGATTCTTAATGCATGGAAGAGGCTCAGTAAATTGTTTTACCACCTACTTCATTCAGTTGCCTTCATCCTTGTTCCGTATTTCATCTCCTGGCCTCCAGATCGCAAGGGTAGACAGAAAATACTTTTCATTTACTGTATCAAAGCAAGCTGTTGCCATTGGTCTTTTTGCTCTGTGGCATTCAGTGAATAATTTGAATTGCATATCCCCAATGTTTTCTCTATGCCATGTAGTTCCTGCATTAATGTACAGTATCAGAAAGATTAGTAGCCTTTGCTCATAATTGGCCTTTGTTTTGTGATGTTTTAGTTAATTTTCGATAGTTTGATGAACTACATAAAAAAGAAATATTTAGTAGGTAGGAAGCTGCTCTTAAAGTTAAGGTTGGCATTTCCTACAGAAACTTGAATTTCTTTCTTTCTCCTTATGGTATATTTAGTTGCTTCATACATTAGATAATTTCTATGACTCACTGATTGACCTTAGGCGTCACCAACCTCAGAAAACATTATGCAAATAACAGTGGGTACTAAAACTGTGTGGGCTATTTTGTACAGCTTGGGGGAAAGCTATACGTGGCCTCCATTCTGATAGCAGAATGCCATTCTAATAAGTAAAGAAATCAGTATATAACCCGTCATCTCAAAATATACCAAATGCCAATGCTAAGTAATGACATTATTAAATATTTATAAAGGCTTTATAGCAATTCTACAAATGCTGTCTTCAATATACAATCTTATTACAGTATGTTCTCCTTTAAAATCCAGCAATAAAAATACGTTAATTATTTATGTATTAAATTTCTACATTACCCATCTCACCTCAAGTGACTGCCAAATTAGCTGGTTTAAAAGCAGAATTAAGGTGAACACGGGATTATGTTCACCGAAGTCAAGAAGTTGGAAATTAAAATAGAGGCCACAATTATAGATATATCTCATGACATTAATGATGCCATACAAAATTTTGACTTAAGTCAATTTGGTAACATTTTTCAGCCAAGGATAAATTTATATTTTGAGAGTAAGTGATGAGTGCATACACAAAATGGCAGGGGTATCTCCCAATTTTCAGTATAATTGCCATTGTGGACACAAGCAGTGAGAAAACACATGAGAAGTCAAATTAGTCCAGAAAGAATCCCATTTGCATAAAACCTTTGTGGAGAAGGTTGTATAAGATCTGCACCCGGTGAATAATTTTTTGCTTCCTCCAGATTTAGGCTGACTGAACAAAGGAAAGTAAGAGTAGGTGGAAAACTAATTATAGATAAACATAGCTTTGACTCTACGGTGTCATTATTGATTGTGGGGTACTTATTTGTCAAGGTAGCAACCTCAGTTTCTAAAATCTCTGGTTGTGGAATTTTTCTGAATTTGAGATGGCCTTAATTCTGAACTTTTTCTATTGAATTTCCTTGATTTTATCAGTATTGATTTATAGTTCCAAGCTTTTTCCCTGGTTTCTGGTAAATCAGCTTGTGTGATAAATAGGATTTGTTAATGATGCATAGTTCATATTTTTAATGTTTCCAACAGTAAACATAATTAATCATGTTTCTTAATGAGAAGAAATTAGTATAGTAATTGGTTGATTATATGCCATCAAGTTGATATTGACTATTAGCAGCCACATAGATTTCTTGTCTCCTTTTGAATGTTGTGTTTATATACTCATGAAAAAATGGAGCCTTGGCTTCTGATTGGACATTAACCAAATGCATAGCAGTTAAAATATATATGCAACATAAACCGCTGTGCAATATGTAGTTAATCCATATCTTTTCCCCCCTGCAGGTTCCAGTTGCACATTGTTTAGGACCCATAGGACATTACAAGAGAAAGTTCTGTTCTGTGTGCAGAAAGCAGTTGGAAAGTCCAGCATTTCGTTGTGAAGGTAAGCTCCAAAAAGAATGGATTATACTACTAATCAGCATAGCTTAATTTCATTGTTAACACCTTTTCCCTGATTTCAATCTATGTTTTTCTATGAAAAGAAAATGTTTGAGTGTTTCTTTGATCTTTAAAGGAAGTCTGAAGCCTTGGTAGAAAAAAAATCAAAAGAAAACCTGTATTCTCCTTTGCAATGGAATTGCTTTCAGCAATGAATCATATTCCTTTGTGTTTCATGGCATTCACGATTGAACGGGGAATTTACTCTTGTTGTTTATAAGAATTAGAATTAGAATACTTTATTTGGCCAAGTGTCAGACAAGGAATTTGTCTCTGATGCAAAAATTTTCAGTGTACATGCAAAACAACAGATTCATCCTCCTCCTCCTCATCGAATAAAGAAGATAATAAGAAGGATAAATGATAATAATACAGCCATACTACATTGGTAAATATATTGTACTAAAGGTGGACCCCAACCTTTTGGGTACCAGGGACTGGTTCTGTGGAGAAAGGTTCTTCCATGGACTGGAAGGGGTGTGGTTTCATGTGCTGCTTGCATCCTGCCAATGGCAGATTCGCTTGTATGCACAACCTGGTTTCTAGCATGCCGTGAACTGATGCCGATCCCTGGACTCCAGGTTGGGACCCCTGCTGTACATAGACGTTAGACAGCACTGTGAAATTTAACTGCTTAGCAGATCATCTCATTTAAATAACTTTTAAATTCGTATTCACAATACTTTACTTACAAATTTTACAACGGTAAAACAATTGTAATATTTTTTTAAAGGTTATCCTGAAAAAAGGAAGTATAGAGGAATATAGAGATGCACGTGGGTAAACAGACACAGAGGGAGGTTCATTTTGCTTTTCCCCATTTATTTCAGTATGTGAGATACACGTACACACAGACTGTGCCCCCTTTGCTTGCAGTGATTGTCGTCAGTGCCATCAAGACGGTCATCAAAATCATGTAAGTATACCTTTACCTAGTTACATTTTTATCAAAGTAGCAAAACATTAAATGTTATCTACAGTATGCAGTGTTAGAAGGAAAACTAAAACAAGGACAAAAAGAAATCAGAAAAAAGGAAAAAATTGCTTGTGATTGTGTATGCCTCTGTGTATGTATGAGTGAATTTTACATACTCTATGTAAACATATACATAAATATTAAACACTATTGTAAAACATCATTAATATAGTTAATTAATGGTGATGAATTTCAATAAATTCCCCAAGCTCTTTGTTGTTAGATTACTTTTTCAGCTAAATAAATTTCCCATACCTTTAAATATTGCTGATTCAATTAAAAATGTATCCTACCTTTTCAATGTTTTTCAGTAACAAATTTGGTAGATAACAACAAAAAATAATTTGTAGCCAGTCATACAAGTGCTGTATAGAAATATGATAAATAAATAAATAATAAATGAGCAATGTTGCCACATTTTTTTGAAACTTTTGACCCAAGAAAATAACTAGTAGAGCATTGTTACTAAAGTCGTAACCAGTTTTATCTGTTGACAAATCTAAGTTAAAATCTATTCAATGATAGCTTTAAAGATCCTGTTTTAGTAGATTTCAGATGCAACAGGCAGAATTTCCATCCAATCTTCTTTTTGATATAGCACGAATGTCCTGCTGAAACAATCTGGACATAATAATTAATATAAAATGCAAAAGGACATACTAATTTTTCCTTCTTTGCATTGCTGAAAGTCCTTTGCATAATAATATCATTAATAAGATAAGGTAAATTATGCCACCATCTCCTCCATTTAAGCTACTATGGAAATAGTAAATCAATGCAAATTACATAATTTGTATTTAAAAGATATTTAGGAAGAGCAAATATGCCAGCCCATGTATGATGCATTAAATTAAGCGTTCATTGCATAATGTAGTGAAAGTTTAGAGTTTAGTGCCTCTTGGGGATTGCTGTCACAGACAATTCAATGCCACAGCGAGCTCCAGTGAAATTCATGAAGTTCAATTCCAAACCTCGCCTCCCAGAGTTTACTGAGTTTTTAAAAAATAAATATACTCAATATAAGAGTTCCATATTGAAGAGATGCACCAGATGTTAAATGAAGGGTGCATGCATTGATTTTCAGATATTATTTATGGTCATAGTTGATGAGATCCTGTCAGCTTATGAAGGAATGGCTGATTTCAATTCATTTGAACGAAATTAGGGCTATGAACAATCCTTTTCCATAATTATTTGGGTTTGCTTTGAATAACATGGGAAATAAATTTGCTTAGCGATACATAAAACAAAATTTTCTAAGTCTTTCACATGTAGATGAATAACTGGCTGTTCAATATAGTCATTAAGATTGCTGAAAGTATGTTTTACTTGACTTTCTGTATGATCTTAGATTCTTCAGATATGATAATGTAACTATTTTAGGGATTTAACGTCCTGTGAGGCTTTAAAAACGTGTGATAATAATAGCAACAATAATTTATTTATTAAATGATAACAATAGATTATTATATGTATATGTGATACACATACATACATACATACATACATACATACTTACTTACTATACACAGGTAGTCCTCAACTTACCTCAGTTTATTCAGTGACTATTTGAAGTTACAGTGGCTCTGGAAAAAGTGACTTATGACCATTTTTCACACAACCATTGCAGCATCCCCATTGTCATGTGATCAAAATTCAGACCCTTGGCAGCTGACTCGTATTTATGACAGTTGCAGTATTTCTGCATCATGTGATCACCTGAAACCTTCTGACAAGCAAAGTTAATGGGATAAAGCTAGATTAACAACCATGTTGCTAACTTAATAACTGCAGTGATTCATTTAACAACTGTAGCAAGAAAGGTCATAAAATGGGGCAAAACTCACTGAACAACTCTCACTTAGCAGCAGAAATTTTGGGCTCAATTGTGGTTGTATGTCGAGGACTGTCCTACTGCTTAACTCCCAGTGATCCTGGGTGGTTACTCTGGTAAAATCAGTAAAGATTCTTTTGACTCAAACTTCACTAAACTCTTGATGATTGGCTGTCTATTGGGATTTCTTTGGCAGCCACACAGAAATAATTTGCCTCTGCTTTCTTCTGAGATATCCTTAAAAAATATTTCTCAGTATTGTCTGTTGGGTAGCTTTCGGATACTTTCCTATCCAAGGACCCTGTTAGGGCAAAACGTTATGACGCCCTCTTAGCGTAATTCTTGTGATTCTGCTTCTCTTTATAGGATATGTACCATCATCACTGGAGGGAGGGAAACCTTCCATCAGGCTCACGTTGCAAAGTTTGTAAGAAAACCTGTGGCTCTTCTGACGTGCTCTCGGGTATGAGATGTGAATGGTGTGGCATCCTGGTAAGTATATTAAGGCTTAGACAAGTCTCCAAGGAAACACAGGATAAATATATTCAAAGGAAAGAAAGTTATCTGTGGAGATTCTCAGTCACTCAGGTCATGGTTGCCCCAAAGGTACTTTTTCAAGAGGCAACTAGATTTTTGTTTTTTGTTTTTTTTAAAGACTTTTTCCTTCTCATCTAAGAAGCTTCTTCATCTCTGACTGGATGGTGGGGAATGGAAGGATTTAACAACTTGCTAAAAGAATGTAAATGACCAGCTGTCTGCAAGGAGTATAAACCTTCCATTCCAGTCAGAGCTGAAGAAGCTCTTGGATGAGAAGCGAAGTGTCTTCAAAGAAAAACTAGAAAGTCCAGTTGCCTCTTGAAAAAGCACCTTTGGGACAGAAAAGAAAGTTGTTCTCCAAAAGATCTTTACTGTAACTGTGCAAAACAAAACACAATATTGAAATGTGTGTGAAACCGCAAAGCATCTACTCTGGGAAACCATCGTGGCCTTTGTGGTATTCCCTAGATTAAAAATAAAAATTGTTATTTAAATTCATAGAAGAGTATTGGTATAACATAAAATTAGAGATTAAATGTTTAGCCTTCAAAGCAGAACATTTGTTCCTTCTTCTTTTTTTTAATATAAATTTTATTTGTGTTTTCACAAAAACAATACAAATAAAACAACTTTTTTTGAGAATAGCATGATCCCGGGTTATCACTTCTCCATACAGACACAAACTCAATTTCATATTCATCTTTGTGTTCTATTCTATGTCTTACTACTATTTTAACATTTTCTCCATAATTTTTCCCCTCCCTTGGTTTTCTCAACTTTATTTTTAATTATCTCATATTTAAATTCAATTATATATCTTTTTCTAAGTTTCAATGTCTTTCTAATCATTATATTTATACTTTTGTCTGTCCTGCTTCAATTTCATATTACCTTTTCTCATTAAACAAATTTTCCCCTGTAGTTACTAATTGGAGTATGACACCTTTATATCTTTTAATTTTATCCATTCAACTCTTGTTTAAACTTCAATTGATGCCTTTAGAATTATAACATTCAGTATAGTACATAACATCCAATCGAATTCTGCTTGATACATTCTTAAAATACATACTATGTTCTTTATATATATATGTGTGTGTGTGTGTGTATTTATAACAATAGTAAATAAAACACTCATTCCATTCCAATTCAATTCTATCATTAATATTAGTTACAATCTTAACGTCTTTAACATTTCTTTTCAATTGAACATCATACTTCCTTGGGAACACTTATAAACTTTCCATAATTAATTCTTTTTTTCCACCCATATTTCTCTTCACTTATATTTTTATAAATCATTAATAATAATTAAAATGTTCCCATCCTTTCCTAATTTCATTCTCTCATTCACTTTATTTCATTTATTTATTAACAAACATTCAATTGCATTACAATAAGTATTTTATCCTCATTTTAATCATACATTGTTTCATATTTCCTAGAATTATTTGTATTTCTAATATAACAATACTATCTTATGTACCTTTGCAGAATCCTTCAATTACATTTTCACCCATTATGTCTAAATGGGCTTATACTTTGAATCCTTATACATTTTCCTTGTTTCTCTATATCTTGTTTCTGTCTTTTATAACTTCTTTTCCTTTCCTTCTTCCCCCTCTTCTTCTCCCTCCCCTTTTTGCCCCCTTGTCTCTCTACTTCTAATTCTCTCTTCTGTAATCCTCTCTTCTGTTGCTTCCTAATATTGTAATTATTTTTCAAACTATTCTTTTTTTGGTTGTTTTTTTCAAATCTTAAACTTTTCACTCTCTTTCCCCCCCTTTCCTTCCCCCCCCCCCCACATAAAATCGTTAAAGATGGCTTCTTCTTTGTCCCAACCTTCTTGTTCTACAAGCGTTTCTTGTTGTTTCTCATAGTTCCAGATCTCCATTTCTAAAAATTGAAATACGAAGCCAAAAGAACCTCTTCCTTCTTGTGCATCTTCTTTCTGTCTTTTAAGTTCCATTTTCAGTTCTTCCAAAAGTGATGCCATTTTAAACACTTTTAAACAACCACCCAATTGATTTTAGTCATTTAAGTCCAATCGCCAAAAATCCAAAAATCACTAAGTAATCCAAATAACCCAAAGCTGTTTCTTCTTGCTTCTTTTTTCCACTTTCTCTTCCTGGGGTTCTATTATTTTGTTACAAAGTTTCCGTTAGAATATATCTTTTTTTTTTTAAACAAATTTTATTAATTTTAAAGACAAACAAAACAAAACATCATTAGACATTAAAAACATAAAACCTCTTTCCATTATAAATCTTTACAAGGCAGGTAAAACATTATTTTATATCACATACTTCTAATTTACCCCATTTCCATGTAGACCCATAAATTCCCTTTAACAAATTTCACATTATTTCTCTTTACTCTTATTCAATCACATTTCTTTTCTATATTTATCTGCTATTCAATCATCATATTTATATTTCCCTCTGGCTTGTTTACAATTGTTCTCATCTGGCATTCCTCCGAGATTTTATTAATTCTCAGTTAAGCATACACACACAAAACACAAAAACGTAAAACTTCCTTTTAGAAAGTAGCTTGGCCCCAGATTACCTCTTTTTGTATGGACTTCAATTAAATTCATGCTCTTCTTGTATACCATTACCTATCTTGTTTACCATTCTATATCTTCTATATAACTCCTCCCCTCTTTTCCCTCTTCTTAATTCTATTTTATATATTTCATCTTGCTTTAAGTCAATATTTTTATATCTTTTGTCCATTTTTTTCCATTTACATCTGTCTCATTTCCAATATAAAAAAGAATAGTTTCCCCTGGAATCACTAATCAGAGTATGATGCCTTTCTATCATTCCCCTAAATTGAAATTTGAAATAACACCTAAATCCCAATCTGATTCTGCTTAGTACATTACTATTTCAAAAACAGATACTACAATAATAAATCTATAATAACATCAGCACATTAGCCCGTTAAACTCTATAGTTAAACTAATATTTTAAACATTTCCTTTAATATTTTATTAAAACTTAAAATCATTCATTATTAAACATTTTAACACTGTACTTTAATATTTTAATCTTTTATTGAATCTTATAAAATTCCAATTTTCTATTTTTAATACAAATACAAATACTACAATACTATCATGTGTACTTTGCAGAATCCCCCCCCCTTTTTTAAATCATACATTACCCTTTGTCCCTAAAAAAAATTTTCTTTTTCCCATCTTGTTTTATACCTTTGTAACTTTTTCCCCCCTTTTCCCTTTCTTTCTTGGCCCATCTAGACTTTTCCCCCACTCCTCTCCAAACCTCCGCCTTCTTGGCTTCCCCTCTCTGTTGTATTCTTCTTTCCTTTTGCTTTCTAGCATTATATTGTTTTTGCATCTTAATTTTCTCTTTCATAGATATTTTTTTAAATCTTAAGTCCTTCTTTTCCCTCCTCTCTATCTCCTTTCTTTCTTACTCAAACTTTTTAGTTCATTAAAAATGGCTTCTTCTTCCTCTGCTTCTTCCAGCTGTTGTTGAATTTGCTGACACATAGCAAGCGCCATTTCTAAAAAACAAAGGGCTTCTCCCATAGCGTCCTTGCCTTCTTTCCTTATTTTTACATATTGTTTTTTTAGTTCATCGAGAGATAGAGCCATTATAAACTTTTTCTTCTTCTTTTTCTTTATCCTCTTGTTATTAAGCCAATCAAAATATTTCCAAACTTAAAACAATTCCCCAAAATCCCAAAGTCATCAAACAGTCCAGGCAAAGCACAAACTTCTTCCTTTTGCAGTTTCTCTTCCTGGGGTAATGTCAATTAGGGAAAGAAACCCAATCTGTATTTTAAATCTTTTTTGCAATTAGTTTCTAGTCTCTTAATCTTCAAGGCATCTCCTCCAACAAAGTCTTAATATAATTTTTTTTTTCCAAGCCTCTCCCTTCCCACTTATAACAAAGGGCTTTAGATTTTTACCTTCTGTTAGAAAGCAGATTTTCCATGTCCATTTGTTAGTTCCATAAGGGAGGGAGAGTAACTTTCCCTTTCAGCACTTTCCTTCGCCGCTTTAGAAAACCTCCATTGGGAACATTGTAGCATCCAAAAAAATAGTAGTTTTCCAGGTATTAAATATGTCCTTAAAGTCCCGGTTCAGCCAAGAAAAACTTTCATTTTGAAACTTCCTCCTTCTTCCTCCTGCACATTCTTAAGCCAGTTGCCGGCTTCTTCGTGGCAGCCATTGAGACCGCCGCTCCACCGCCTTGAGAAAAGGGGGTTATTGCCGGCTGGGGAGGGGGTCTGCGATACCCCTCAACCCCTGTCCGGATCCCCCCTATCTTCAGCTGCCCCAACAGGGCAGCCTTATCCTCCAGGCACCAAGACGGCTAGCACGGCAGGGATCGTGGAGAATCGCGAATCCCTGCCGTCACCAAAGCCTGGCAAACTGGAAGTCCCCTTAGAATATATCTTTTAGGAATCTTGTTAAAATTTCAGTAAGTTCCTTTTAGTTCCAGGCAGTCTCCTCCCTTTTTCCAGATCCTGCCCTTTTATTCTTTCCTTTTCTCTCCTTTCCTTCTTTTAAAGGTTTTTGAGTATCCGAAAGTCTTTATTCTCCCTTTGACATTTTATTTTCAGCTTAAATGCCTATTGATGTCAAAGTGGATTTTTGTCAATTTCTTACTTAAATCTCTTAGCTGTCAGTATAAGGAAGGGAAGAAAAAAACAAACCAAATCCTTTCCCTTCCCTTTCTCCTTCGCTGCTTCAAAATCTTCTTTGGGAACAATGTGATTTTTTATAGTTCAAATTCCAGAGTACTTTACGTTGTTGCTTTTTCAATTCAACCTGGTCAACCAAAACTTTCTCTTCTTATCTTCCTCCTGCACATTCTTTTCTGGTCAAGTTCTTCTTTGAGGTGGCCATTTCTGACCACCGTTGCAACCGCCTTCGGGAAAGGGAGTAATGGCCAGCTGAGGAGGAGAGATGCGGCTCTCCTCGACCCTGCAGGCAGTCTCCCCCCTCTTCAACACCTCTACGGGATGGCTTAGCCCCAAATCCAGCCGGCTCGGGGTGCTCCAGCGGCGAGCACAGATCGAAACTGTGCACGATCGCAGATTTCAGTCCGTCGCTGAAGAAGCTCAAACCGGAGGTTAACATTTGTTCCCTCTGAATAGCAGCGTTAAATAGAAAACTGGAGTTGGCTTGAAGGACAGAAATAACCTACGATTATTTCCACCATTAAAACTTAATGAGCAGAGGTGGGGATGGACAAAGAAGTCAAGATGGTGACCACAAGGATGTGATTGAACTTGATTCAGTCTGCCTGTTTTTCATGGCTGCCATCTTGGCCCTTTTGCCCACACTCTCTGTGGATATCTCTCTAGTTGAGAGAAAGGTGCATGAGGAAGTTTTGGTGAGATTTCAGCATACAGGTGGTCCTCAGTTAATAACCACTCATTCAACAACTCAATAAAAGCATTGAAGGAGTGGTGCTTACAACCAGTCCTTAAAGTTCTGGATCTTTCAGTGCCCCATGGTCATGGGTATGTGATCCAGTCACTCAACAACCAGCCTGGATTTCCATGATCAAATAATTGTGATTTGCAGCCTTCCCGGCTGGCTCCCCACAATCAAAATCAGCAGGGAGTTTGAAGTCCTCACTTAATGACCTGCAGTAATTCACCTAATAATGATAACCGGAACTTGCCAAGACTGCTGTTATTTAACATTCCAGACATGATTTTGCACTTTAGAACTGCATTGCTTAGCAACAGAAATTCCAGTCTCAATTATCATTAAGTGAGGACGTATGTGTGTGCCTTGTCCCTTTTTGCTTTTACTATTAAAAGCAGGCTATTAAAGTTTCACCTGAATTAAATTTGAAAGTACTTTTGTTTTCTATTCTGTTGTCAGAACTTGAATCCATCCAAGCACACAAAATATCTTTTGCGCTGTAGATATCAAGGAAGAGAAGACATGTGGTTAATCTTTTACCTTAATTAGCAAACAAGATAGAAAACATTCTAACAATCAGCAATCCAAAATTCCTGATGTTCTGTTGGCTACTTATTAAATCGAATAAGCTTCAGAATTATTAGCATGGTGTGTCTGTTCGGTTAATAAATCTCTACAGATGGTAACATTTCTGCTAGTTACATATATATTGGAACAAAGGAGCCAGTTTGGTCTAATGGTTAAGGCACCAGGTTAGAAACCAGAAGACTGTGAGTTCAAATCCGGCCTTAGCCATGAAAGCTAATTGGATGACCCTGGGCCAGTTGTTCTTTCTCAGTTTAACTCACCTCACAAGGTTGTTGAGGGGAAAATAGGAGAAAAAAGGAGCATTAGAGATGTTCATCATCTTGGGTTGTTTATAAAAACAATAAAGGAGCGATATTCATTAAATAAAAATTTAAGAATAAGAAAAAGTAAAACAGACTAAGAGAGTTAATTTGATGTAGTGGATAAAGCAACAGGCTAGAAACTAGGAAACTGTGAGTTATAATCCTGCCTTAGGCTCAAAGCTAGCTGGGTGACTTTGGGCCAGTCACTCCCTCTCAGCCCTCTCATGGGAAGAAAGCACTTTTAAAATGCCGCCAAAAGACTTGTAGGGACTTGTACAGTTGTTGCCAGGAATCAAAGCTGACTTGGAAATACACAGACGCACGTAAAAGAAGTCTGATATCATGAAGTAGAACCATAGAGTAAGAGTAAACATAAAAAAACGGGATAAATGTTAACTATTATTTCTGATGCTATCGGTACTTATTCTATAAAAGAACGGAAGCATTCTTCAAATGATTTCCTCATTCTTTGTAAGGGAAATCTGCTTTTCCTAAGTATGAACTTTCTTCCTCCATTAAAACAGTTTGTAGTTCCGAGTATATAGACGCTCACATTATTATCAAAGCTCTGATATGGATTTGGATTTGTGAGAAATTAATAGTGCCTGTAGTTATGGCTAAAAGAATGCTGAATCATATAGCACTGAAAATATAACTGTTCTCATCTCTAGAGCTGAATAGCAGTTTTTTTGGGAAAAAGCATTAAGTCTGACAAAACTCCCACCATTTCTGTGTTTTATCGCTGCCACTGTAGAATATCACAAACTATAGAAGGCAAAATGTGATGTTGTAACCTCTTGGCTATCTGATACAACTTCTTGAGAACTTCATGTTGTGTTTTCTGTAGGCTCATGCTGCTTGCTGTGTGATTGTGCCTCCTGAGTGTACTTTTGGAAGATTAAGGAACATGATTCTTCCTCCCAGTTGTGTGCGATTATTTTGTCGGAACTTCAGTAAAATGCACTGTTTCCGAATATCAGAAAGCATACAAGCAGAGCCAGGTAAAGTTCAGAAATTATGTTAAGCTGTTCAGAATCATGTTAAATGGTTTCATTATTGTTTTCTCTTTCCCTGTCTTTCTCTTGAATTCACATTATTATGAGTTATTGTTAAATAATATTATGAATTGATTTGGTCTGCTACAGGTAGTCTTTGTTTAGTGACCATAAGTGTGACTGGCAACTCGGTCATTAAAGCAAAGCAATCGCTAAGTGGAACCGTTACTGTTTTTATTATCTTAGTTCAGATTTCCTTTGCTTTATAAGCTTGCTAAAGTAGCAAATGTGGGCACTGGTTACTTTTTCATCACCTTTGTAACTGCAAACAGTTGCTGACCACGATAGTTGCAAAACAAGGACTACCTGTAATATGTTATCACCAATATAAATAGCTATTCTGACCGGTGATTTGAGGGTTATTTTTCTTCCAAGGGTTAGAAACATTGACAGGTTTGTAGGTTTCAAAAAAAAAAAGAGAGATGAAATTGCTTAGCCAGTTCAAAATATCAGGAAACTGTGGTTTTGGGGGTTGTTTTGAGCTCACTAAATATAAGAAAACATTTTAACCCTTTCCTGGAAAAGGAGGAGAATGACAGAAAACTAAACTAATATTTCGGTAAAGTAGTAAGCCATTATAAAATTTAAATTCTTAGTTTATCAAAAATTGTATAGTACAGTCTCCTTTCCCTGATGTCTTGCACACAGATTGAAACTATAGTTTCCACAACTCCTAGCCAACACACTAATTACAAATTTGTAGTGGGGGGAAAAAAAGAGGCCATTATAGCACAACATGGGATAGATTTGGTGATCTGACAAATATGCAAACTTTTTTTTAAAAAAATGTATGATTTATTTGCTTGGATTATCCTGAAAAAAAAACACTGTTTAGAGTCTAAAGCAATATTTTGCTGCCCTCTACAGTACATCTTAGACCAATATCTTCAGGAAAATTTATTTATTTTATTTAGCAAATTTATATAGCTGCCAATCTCAGAAACCTATCTTTGGATGGCATATTTAAAAACAGCCCCCTCCCCCACATTCAATTGTGTCTGATTCTCAGAGACTTCCTGGAAAGGTCCCTGCAGTTTTCTTGGCAAGGTTTTTCAGAAGTGGTTTCCCATTGCCTCCTTCTTAGGGTTGAGAAAAAGGGACTGGCCCAAGACCACCCAGCTGGCTTTATACCCAAAGCCAACACTCACAATCTCCCAGTTTCTAGCCTGATGCCTTAATCATTACACCAAACTGGCATGCCAATTAAATTTAATTGTTTAATTAAAACAAATAAAAAGCCAAGATATTTTCTTTTTAGATTTTTGGTGACTCTTTCCTTGGGTTGTTGTCCACCTATTTGTATTCTTTACACTACAGAGTAAGCCTTTCTCAACATATTACAAATTTACCAACCATCTTTTCTCTTTTACCACCAACCAATTGTCAACAAACATTACTGTTTAAATCCATCTAGGTTGCCAACCATTGCATATTAATTCCTGCTTTCTCCCAATTCTTCTTCCTAGAATCTCCAGAATTTAACACGCCTCCTCTGAATGTGTTATAGCAAGGGGTGGGATTCTACCGGTTCTCTCCAGTTCTGTAGAACCAGTAGCTCTGAAGAGCAGCAGACATAGAACCAGTTCTATGTCTGCTGCTGTTTTGGCCCACTTGCCCGCCCGGGCTCTTACCTGACCTTTTATTTCCTGCTTTTTCAACCTTAACTGCTTTGCGGCACAGCTGCGGTTGAAAAAGCAAGAAAAAAATGCTTTTTCAAACACTTCACACCTGTCTAGGCTGCAAGCTGGCGACATTTCACACGCAAAATGTAAATCACCGAACCGGTAGTTACACCAGTCAGATCCCATCCCTGGGTATAGCCCTTTTTCCTCTATGAAAGCACTATTCATTGAGGAGCTAAGCCAATTGATCGTTTCAGCTTTGTCCATCAGCTAAGAGAAGGAATGGCAGAACTTGAGGATGGACTCAAAAGAGGAATCAGCATAGAATCGCTACGTAGCCACAAAGACCTCTCTTGAATCTTGTTAACCCTTATTTAGCCCAAAAGTTGGGCTAAAATAGATTCTTGTAAGGGCAGGAATAGTAAAAAAAAATCAGTTTAATTGGAACTTCACATGTGATCTGGGTGTTTTGCACCTGATATCAGCTGCCTAACCAAAAATATGTATTTTAAGTTTCTCTATGGATTCAGGAACCCCAATAAGAAGCGGAATATAGGTTATTGCAATATTGTTTTCTTCTTCATAAAAATAATAAATAAAATTTAATAAACTTGCACCAGGTTCTTTGATTCAGGAGTAGAATTCATTCCAGGGTTAATGTAGTTTGCACCTCTCAGCTATGAAACAGTTTCATTGTGACTATAGGGATTTTTAACTCCCCCAAGGGCATAAATGTCCTTAGTATCCTGATTCAGCACTCTTCATTATGTAATAGATTATGTCAATGTAAGAAGAGCAATATTGGGAGCCTGTTTTATTCTGAATACTGTAGTATCTTTAAAGCAATACATTATCCTCCATATAAATTGCTTTTCCAATTTTTCTTCCAACAGATGATGACGATGATGTTGATAGCTCAACACAATCATCATTAAAAGAATCCCAGGTTTCAGCAGATTCAAGTAAGTGGCATTTGATACTAAGTACAGATTATCTCCAGATTACAAAGGTTTATACACAGGTAATCTGCAGTTTTTATTGTGCAAAATGTTCAGTCCGAAAGATTGTCAAGAAGTTGGTGTAGAGCAAACTCAACGTCAAACTGGTTGTCAAACTCAATGTTGTTACGGCGGTGTTACGTGACCTATCGGGACTTCTTCCCCCTTTGCTAAATCGGACATGGCATGGCCAGCATGAGTTTGATAGCCCTCGTGTACAGAGTCAGAGTCAGGAGTCAGGAGGGTGACCTTGCAGAAATATACAGGAACCCTCCTATCTGAGCAAAAGGGGCTGAAGCACCCTTTAAAGCCCAAACAAAGATATAACATTTGGAAGTTGTTCAGGGAGATGCCTCCTTGATTCACTGAAATATACGAAGGAGAAGTATGACTGGACATACTTCTTTTGTTATTATAGCCAATCTTAATGGACATTTTAGCCTTTTTTGGAGATGATTTCCTCATATGGCCTACTAGTGTAGCTGACAGCCAGCCAGCTCTTGTTGTAATTGAGAGTATTATTATTAAACAATGATTAATTCAAGCTGTTTCTGTGATTCAGCCCTTTAAAGTGTCTGCAATGCAGCTTCTTTGAAATATTAGCTTTTTATTTTTGAAAATTTTAAAATATGTAATACAAGATTAAAACTGATAAAATAACCTAATATCCTAACTATAAAATGACATATGGAAAGAAATCCACTGCTATCTCTCTATTGAATTAAATACCTGTATTCATTGTGGTTGATTAACTGTTTATACACTAGTTTCATTGTGATTTAAAAAGCAGAATTTAATTTTTTTTTACATAAAATAATCATCTACATTTTACATATCTCGTTGCCTTTTGCATTGTCAAGTTTAAGAGCTGCTTACTATTTTGTTAGCTTATTAATTGTACCTTTTAATGTAATTGTTATTAACAATGTTTTTCTAAAGAGTTAAAAACCATATAAATTTTAAGTTAAAGAGAAATAGAGAAAAGTAATAGAAAAAAGTAGAAAAGAAAGAAAAAAAGAATAACAAAGAAGTGTCTTCTGGTCTTCTTAACAGCAGTTATGAGACTTTTTATATATTTCCCCCTCTCTTTTAAGATTACATCAAAGTTTCCTTTTTTCCATAATGTAACCTTTCTAGTCTTCCGATCAATAAAAATCATAAGTTCATTTTTTTTTCCCCAGCAAAAAGTCCTAAGGACTGTCCAGTCTCTAATAAATGTAGTAGCTGATCTTTCTCTAAGCAAACAATTTTTCTACTTCTGCTAGAGCTCTGCACCAATCCTCCATTGTCAGTATTTCAGAATCTTCATACAGTAATGATCCTATATAAAAACAATATGCAATGGCTTTTTTTCTAGTTGTCTGTGCATTAATCCCAGCTAAAAGTTCTTGGTTCCGTTGAATCTTTGTCTCCATAATTCTGTGTATTTGAATTCAAAACGTTCTGGCTTTTTTACAAGTCCATCAAGCAAGATAAAATGACCCTTGATGTCCGCATTTCCAACATACTGTACTTTTTGAAGTACCTTTTCTCATGATTAGATTATTTTTCTGGAGTCCTATACCAATGGAGCATCGTTTTATAAAAATTCTCCTTTAAATGATAATGTGAATTTCAGCCCTTTCAGCTACATTTTCCCACTGTTCCAACAATATTATGTCTCAAATTCTCAGCCAGTTTTATCCTATACCCTTTCACCTGTTCATTTTCAATTTCTAATTTCAGCAAGAGTGCATACATTTTGGCAATTACATGTATCATCATTTGTACATAATTCAATTTCTGTCTTCTATTGCTCAGTTCCAAATGTCCTGTTATCTACCTTAAATCTTTCTCTTAACTGTGCTTTTATTTGTTGTACTTTTCAGTCATGAGGTCTCCAAGAATGGTTTAAAATGCTTGCATTAGGGAAGCTTTGATTTAAGAACAGTGATCACTTTTTCCTTTCTCCAATAGCCTTCCTCTTGTTTTCAGAATCTTTTCATGCACTAGATACAGAGATAGTCCTCTGAGCGTTTCATGCTGAAGATAAAATATTTGAAGATTCATCTTGTCTTCCCACATTAGAATATTTGGTGTTTTCCATTCTAAACAACTATCCTTCCTCCATATGAAATATTTTCTGCTAGGGTACAGGAGATGCCATGTGTTTCCATGGATTCTGAAGCATTGCTTGAAGTTAAATCCAAAATATTCCATGTAGGATGCATGGTCCTATTTTCTATCATGTGTTCTCTATTATGAAGTCTGACTGAATTCAATAGGTGTTCCTGAATAAGGGGTGTATGAAATCCGGGATAATTGTAGGATCCGATGATTTTCTTTCTAATTTTGTAATCCTCTAGATTTCTTCACCCGAAATTAACTGCAGATTTTTCGGATGAAATATAAATATAAAGCTATCTGAACTATGGAGAACTGTGTTTTCCAACAACTTATATTTCAACTTATATTTAAAAAGCAACTACTTAATCAGTATTTTTAAAAGACCTGAATATTTAGCAGGATTTAGTATACATATTTTTTAAAAATATTATTAAAATGTTCAGAAGTAGGACATAAAATAACAGAATCTCATGGGCTGAGCCATAAAACATTGTGAAGCCTTTATTAAGAAAGACTCAACATTTTTATTGCTGATTCATAGTATGTTTTATTAATTTTGTTTTATTTTTATATGAACAATGTTTTGTGCACTTGCTAATTGGTTTTAGTTTTTAAATTTTATGGGTTTCTGTTCTCAGAATTCTAAACATTTTAAAAATTTTGAATTACAGTTTTGGAGACTTATTTTATTTATATCAATATTTCTTTCGCCCTTGTGACCTCATAAACTTTGTTCCCTGAGCTATAAAATGAAATTCATAATATGGAGTGCTGAAAATCATATTGGTTTTGTCAGTTTTATACGTTTTTAAAATTGTGTTATGACTCATTTTTGCTGGATAATAAGAAAATAATTACTGCCTTAGGATGATGAAATTGGAGCAAATATTCCCTATAAATGGAAAGTGGGTATGACTGTGGATATGAAGCATTTTGATTTTGTGAAACATTTGAATGGAGGCTTATGTAGAAATGGAGTTTAGCATTGTGCCATTAATAGTTTATCAAGTACTTATGAAGCCTGGTACAGTGATTAGAATGCAGTAATACAGGCTAACTCTGCCCACTGCAAGAGTTCAATCCTGATGAGGCGCAAGGTTGACTCAGCCTTCCATCCTTCTGAGGTTGTTAAAATGAGGACCCACATTGTTGTGGGGGGGGGCAATATGCCGACACTGCAAACTGCCCAGAGAGTACTGTAAAGCACTGTAGGGTGGTGTATAACTCTTAAGTGCTATTGCTGTTGTTATGTTGGCAGTCTTGTACAGCCATAAATCATGGTTTTGGATAATTAGCATTGATTCTCAAGAACTGTTTGGATCCAGATTTTGCTAGAGCGTCCAGGATTGTAAATGAAAAGGTGCCAATGCAATTTTTAACTTTTTAGAATAATGGAATCCATGTGTCTTTAAGTCCACATGTCTTAAAGTTGCCAAGGTTGAGAAACACTCACTGCACCAGAGGACTTCTGACTGATGGCTGTTTAGCTTCTGATTAAAAATTGGCAGGTATTAAACATAATTTTGTCTAATTCCCTGATCAGAGCATGGTTCACTAGAGCAACATTTTTCAATGGGAACCTCAAGACATATGGATTACAACCATCAGAATTCTGGGAATTAAAGTCCCCATATTTTAATATTTGCAAGGTTGAGAAACACTGCGCTAGATAACATCTGACTGGGATGACTTATCTAGCTTCTGATTCAGGAGCTGTAGCAAAGGAGAACTCTTCATGTGGTAATCTATACTAGTGGATGACAGCTAGTACACTCTGATAGCAAAGGAGTGGAAGAGAAAACATTTTTAAAATGCATCTGAGAAATCCTTGCTTATTTCTTATAGATCAGATGTTACTTGATGTAGCCTCTTTGATCAGTGTAAATAATAGAACTGCAATCACAATCCAATAATATTGTAATTAAGAAATTAACTTTTTGAACACCGTGGCAATTTGGAGATATATGGTACTTAACTGTATTTCTTGTGTTACATGTTAGAATATTTGTTTTTGTTTTAGGTAAACAAATGTTAAAAATATATGATGGGAATGATGCAGTAAAACGTAATCAGTATCGTCTTATTACAGTTCCGAGGATTGCAAAAAATGAAGAAGTTGTGGTAAGAATGCCAACAGACCAAACTGAGTTCTCTGTTTATTGAAAATGCTGAAGAAGTTAATTCTGTTTGTAAGAGGGACTAATAATTTTGTTCAAGAATAACTTCTATTGCAAAACAGTAACCAGTGAGAAAGTAACTAGTAGCTGGCATAGTACTAACATAGATATGTGTTTCTAAGTTTTATCTTAATTTTCAGTATATTTTACAGTATTTGCCATGTGCGTAATGCTGCTACTTGTATTTTGAGTTTTGATTGACTAAATAGAGAATTAACATTTGGAGGTTATTAAGTTATGTCTACTTAATGGGAGAGGACATCTGGCTACTAATTGTCACTATTCCAACGAAGGAGATTAAGTAAAGTTTCTGCAAAGTTGAGTTTGATGACTGGACAAGTCCAAGTTAATTTCTTAGTAAATTTAAGAAAATAAATTGCCGTTGCTCTTTCTGGGACGTCATTGCAATTTCTCAATCTAGTCTGAGTCCTTGGAACAACTGAATAATCTCCCATCCCGGGGCTAATCGGTCTGATTCCACTTAACGTATTCAAGAACAATCTAGGATGAGGGGTACATTGGTAATTGGAACACATGATGATGCATTACAATAGAGCTTGCCAATATTGAGTAGAATTTCATTCTTTTTTCCGTTCTTATCACAAAACTTCTCAGGGGAAATGTAATTGCTGATTGGTACTGTATATTTGACACAAGTTGGGGGCTGTATCACCATTCCATTCAGGCGTATTTTTTGATTTTTTTAAAAAACAAGGATTTACTGTTGTAGGAGGCTGCACTGAGGGCATACTACATCAGTGATGATCAACAAGATTACGAACTTCAGACATTCACTCAGCAGGCCTTGTTTTGTGACGACATCATTAATAGGAATGATACAATTGAAGAGACGCAGCCGGGGTCTGTCTTCCGAGAAGCAGTTCCTGAGGCCTGGGTTATCAGAGCTAAACCTAAGGAGAATGAAGTCATAAAGATTTATCCCGGCTGGCTGAAGTGAGTCATCTTTTTCTCCAGCAAATTCCAATTCCACTCTTGTTGTATATTTATTTACTCAAAAGAGATGATCCACCCAAAATATAACAGGGAAAAAAAATCAGCAGACTACGTAGCATGGTCAGGTCAACCTTGGGTTATTAAATGTACCTGAAAGCAGTTTTCTAAGGAATATCTGGGTAAAGAAGGAAGAGAATGAGGCATGGGGGAATGAGGCATGGGGAAGAAAGAACTGGAAGGGAAGGGAAAGAGAGAAAAAGCGAGAGAGAAAGGAGACCTGCCTAGACATAACATGGATTAAATTCTTCAAGCAAATAGCTCTTCCAAAGCAGCTGCTAATCTTCAGGCTAATCTTCAAAGGCATCCATGCCTTGCAGCAACAAATTACTGTAGTCATATCTACAGTAGCTCCTGTATAAGCCTCTTCTTTTAGCAGCTGCTTCTATATTTACCGGGGAATGCAAGAGTACCTCCCTCAATTCATAGATCCCTTTTGTATGAAGGATACAAGAAGGTTGAAGTCTTCCTTGCTTGCAGCTCTGTACCTAGGGACTGTCTGAACACATCCATGTGTCTTGTTTGATAATATTTCTTGTTGGCTTCCTGTTCAAGTATTAATAAAGTCAGATAGGAGTTGCTAGGTACTACTATGACATGATTTCAAAATACTGAGGTTATTCATTCTACAGTGTCAACCTTATAAACAAACAACTTAAGAATTAGTTAAGTACATCCAGGTAGTCACTACATTACATTATTTTAACATCATTTAGGATATGGAAAGCACTTGTCTTTTTCTTTTGTATTGTTTATACTAAAAATAATAGCAACACTGAGATTAATTTGTAGATCCACTTTGGTGGGATTGAAAAAAGAGTTGGTTCCCCTTCCTCCCCCACCTTCCCGAGTCACATTCAATGAGGCTCCAACCATTATATTGTTGACTCAATTTTTTGCAATGTCCAATAAAAAGCCTTTGCCCAATCCTTGGAATCAATCTCTCCATATTGAATCACCAGAATTTGGTGATAAAGCTAAATGGCCCTGAATTTTTAGAAAAACAATATTTATTTGGTTTTTTAAAAAATTATTTATTTATTTGTATCTTGCCTTTATTTTTACAAGTAACTCAAGGTGGTGAACATATACAACAGATGCTCCTACTGTCACACAACAGCAGCCCTGTCAGTGGGTTGGGTAGAGAAAAAGGGAGGGAGGTTGGGAGGGAGATGGAGGGAGGGAGAGAGATAGATAGATAGAGAGATTGGTGCAAAGTCACCCAGCTGGCTTTAATAGCTAAGGTGGGACTTGAACTCACAGTCTCCTGATTGTATTGGCACAATTTCCATGTGTAGAAACGCAAACAGCTTACTCTCAGGCTGACAAGAATTACATAATCACAATAGTCTATCTCAGTAAAGTATAGTTCTGCTCATACTGAAGAGTCTGTTCCCTGACCCAGGCTAATTCAAAGGGCTGACACTTTAACACCTAGCCATTGATTGTATCATTCATATCCTGTTGATTTCATTCTCAAAATATGGCAAAATACATATTGTGGGCAGAGTCCAAGACATAAGAATGAGTATTCCAGCTCCTCAATTGTGTCTCCAGCAGCAAGATGGTTATTACTGATTAGATTGTCTCTGAGCTGTCCAGTCTCTATAAAGCCTGTATTATCATACTGTCCTCATTTTAAGCTACTTGGAAATTAATTTACATTACATAATTACATAATCAAATTACTTGAAGGAATCCTGTATGGAGTTACCTGAATAGGATGTCCAGGTAATATGATGTATGGGATGATAATTCGTAAATGTGATCTTATTTTCTGTAGGCAATTTGTCTTACTTTGGCTCTATGTAATTTAGAATAAAAATTTTAAAGGTTGATTACAGGTGGTCCTCAACTTGCAACTACAATTGAGGCCAAAATTTCCATTGCTAAACATGATGGCTGCTAAGTGAGTTTTGCCCCATTTTACAACCTTTCTTGCCAGAGCTGTTAATCGAATCACTGCAGTTGTTAAGTTAGTAATGTGATGGTTAGGTGAATCTGGCTTCCCCATAGAGTTTGTGTGATGACCCAAGGTGGGATACAAAATAAACACAGCCACAAAAACAGGTGAAGCCCCTTTTATTCCTTTACTTTGCTTCAAAGCTCCAAATATCCTTGACTGGAGACAAAAAAACTCCCCCACAAGCAGTTACGAAAAGGAAGAAATGCCGTTTAAACTAAAAATGCCTATAAATTATAAAGAGTAAAAACAACACAAACCACACTGAAGCAATTAAGGGAATCAGGCAAGATAAGGGCTTGAAGACGTCCACAGATATCGGAACACACACTGGGAAGGACTCCAAACTCAGAGAGGAACAACAGACTAGAGATATTTCCATGCTTTGTTTCCAGCACTGGCCCATATGCATGTCCGTCCTTTTAACCAGTTCTCACAGCTGCAGCCCATGAAGAGGATCAAGGCCCTTTCCTCCACTATAGACTACGCCATTCAGTTCTCTCCCTTATACTCTCCTTCCCGCTTGCCCTAGGATGGAGAGGGGATGGGCCTGGGTCTTCCTTTGACTGCCCAGCCGGCCTCTGCCCTTCCTCAGCCTCCTCCACAACCTCCGGAGCCACACTTCCACTCCCTGTCAGCTCTTCCTCCTCTCCCTCACTGTCAGTCTTCAACAGGGGCATGACAGTTTGCTTGTGGGAAGATCATAGGAGGTGATCCCATGATCCTGGGACACTGCAACTGTCATAAATACATGCCAGTTGCCAAGGGTTCAAATTTTGATCACGTGACCATTGGGGTGCTGCAGTTGTCGTAAGTGCGAAAAACAGTCATCAGCCACAGTTGTTATTTTGTAGGTCACTAAACTAATGGTTGTAAGTTGACAACTACCTGCAGTGGGTTTGGTATTTGTTTATTCTTTTCTGTTTGTATCTCAGATAGATATAATGCTTTTATTAGTTTCAGTGAAGTCAGCAATGTCTGAGATTTCTCACACAGTATTGTTTCCCAATTCACTGTTAACAAAATTCTGTTTTGGAAGCGTGAAGTTTGCAGATGGATGGGAAGCATACAAAGTTAGTCAGTATTTGTTTCCTTTAAGGATTTAAATCTCTTGAACAAAACATTTATTTAGTAGCAAAACAGAGCCACTTAATAGGGACATTTAATTTTTTTTATTCAAATAATGCACTAAGTTAGATCAGTCTATAATCAGAAATTGGTGTGGTATCTATATCACATGCTTTAACTTCAGATTTCAAAGTAAAAAGACATCAGAAAACAATCTAGCTGAAGAGAATTTCTGTGTCTAGAAGAGAAGGGAAGCCCAATTCCTGTTGGGCGTTATTAATAGAATGCCAAATATCCGGCAATGGAACTGTAACATGTAACCTTGCAAAATATTATGAATCTCAGGATATAATTTGAGGGGGTGGACTGTTCTGATTTAAAATGAGATTCAGATCACTTCCAACTGTTGTATGCTTGATTTAGGAGGCAGGTATTGAAAACAAATATTTGTTTCGGACAATCTGTAATTGGAGTGCTATAAATTCAAGACCTTAGACTTTGATTATTCAGTCTGATAATAAATATGACATGGCCTTTTTCACCTGATATTTCTTCTTTAATGATTTACTTAGAAAATCTGAGATAAAATAACAACCTTTGCACATTTTTACCATTTATATAATTCTCCCAAGATCCCTTGGCTTTCTATAAAATTACATTGTTTTTAAGGAGCAATTGTCATTCCCAACATTTTTAAATTTAGCCAATACTTGTTTATGCTTGTGTGGAAAAAAACCCCCACTTAATTTTGCATGTTCGAAAGGAGACTATCAGTAGAACAAGAAAAGGAAGAAAACTATGTGTGTTCATGCCTTAGCTGGATGACAGTGAAAGCAGCAGCAATTATTAAAATCAAAACAATATATTATACCTTTGCATTATTTTCTAATCTTTAAACTTCTTAATTCCTTAGCCAGTTTTTCAGATTAGCAAGAGAAATGCTAGCTTTCTGTGTGCACTATTGTTCCAGCAATATCTGTAGAGATACATAACAGCTTCTTTTTTTTCTAAATGAAATACATAGTGTGATAGCTTACCTTGCTGTATTTGTTTATTTACTAGCTTTAACCACTGAAACTGTAACTTTTAGTTTTAAAATCAGGCAGTGATTATATGCATTTGAAGATTGTTTTTAAAAAGGATCTAACTAAATCTTGTCCTTAATAGCTATTATTATGTCATTGTCATCTTTATTCATTTTTTTGTTTTGTTGGTTTTTATTTTTATTATATATTTATGAATATATATATATATATATATATATATATATATATATATATATATATATATTCTTAAGTTTTGCGGGTACTTTCATGTATGTTATTCAGCTTTGTTCGGGTATTTTCCCACGTCATTATAGTTGTGCTTTTAAAGTTGTAGCAACGTTTCAGCAGAATCTCATCTGCCATCATCAGGCTGTGAACACAATACAGAACACAGATGAACACAGTACAGAAGCCTGATGATGGCAGATGAGATTCTGCCGAAACATTGCTACAACTTTAAAAGCACAACTATAATGACGTGGGAAAATACCCGAACAAAGCTGAATAACATACATACATACATACATACATACATACATACATACATAAAAAATTTATTTATATTTTGCATTTGTAGACTGCCCGTCTCCCTCTATGTTTGTCTTGCTGAATCGTGTTTGCTTGATGGACAATTATATAATCATATAATCTCAGACACTAATTATAGATGATGATAGCAAGTCTGGGAGTTAAAAACCAGATTTTAATCAGCTGCAAAGAAAATGATAGGGAGCAGAATACTATAGTTTAAGAGCAAAACAAGAAGAATCTTGAAGACTCTTCATGATTAGTTTATTTATCAAGACAGAAGCTTCAGTGGGTGCCACAATAACATAAATAAATAAATAATCAAATAAGTTAATGTATACATTCTCCTACGATACATTCATATGGTATATGTGTGGTATATATATTAAGGTTTAGTAGTTTATTTTATAAGCTGCAGGATCAATATCCCACAATTTGACAAATAATACTGTTTTAGAGAATAAGAAAATATTGTTTCTGTTTCTTTGATTCTCTTGTCTCATATATATCCATGTCCTCAGGGTTGGAGTGGCCTGTGTCTCAATACGCATCAATAAGGGAAGCACCACCGAAATGGTGATTAAAGAAGTTCTTCCACTGCTTGGATACCAGGTAGGCAGTAATATAAAGCTACCAGTTGGTTCTTCAAAGGCAGTGGTTCCCAAAGTGGGCGGTACCGCCTCCTGGGGGGATGGGATGCCTTAGGCGGGCACTAAGAGGCAAGGGGGCTGTCAGGGGGCACTAAGAGGGGCAGGGGGCGTTCGAGGCGCCGGCCCTTCAGGTTCATTGACTCAGAACCAGTGCCTCCAATGCGGAAGCAGTGGCATATTATGTGCTGCCATGGCCGTGTTCAATGTGCCTCCCCCCTGCCACCTCTTAGCGCCCCTTTGCTGGCCCCCTTGGAGATGCTAAGAGGCGGCAGGGGGCATTCGAAGCGCCGGTCCTGCAGGTTTACCCATTGACTGTAGCACCGCTCCGGAGTCGGTGCCTCCAATGCAGAAGCGGTGGCACATTATGTGCCACCGCAGCAGTGTTCAATGCACCGTCCCCCTGCCACCTCTTAGTGTCCCCAAGGAAGCCAGCAGAGGGGCGCTAAGAGGAGGCAGGGGGGCATTCGAGGCACCAGCCGACCCTGCAGGTTTACCCATTGAGGCGCCGGCTCTGGAGCAGTGCTAGTCAGTGGGTGAACCTGCAGGGCCGGCACCTCAAACGCCCCCCCTACCACCTCTTAGCATCCCCAAGGGGGCCAGCAGAAGGGCACTAAGAGGCGGCAGGGAGGCGGCGCGTCGAATGTGGCTGTGGCGGCATGTAACATGCTACCGCTTCCGCATTGGAGGCGCCAGCTCCAGAGCGGTGCTAGTCAATGGGTGAAACTGCAGGGCTGTCCGGCGCCTCAAACGCCCCCCTGCTGCCTCTTAGCGCCCCTCTGCCAGCCCCCTTGTGGACACTAAGAGGCGGCAGGGGGGTGTTCGAGGCGCTGGACAGCCCTGCAGTTTCACCCATTGATTGTAGTTATGCTCCAGAACCGGTGCCTCGAATGCGGCAGCACGTTGGGAAAAGCCTCTGCCAACGTGCTGCCACTGTTGCATTCTGTCTGTCTGTCCGTCTGTCCATCCATGTTTGAAGCCCCGGTCCCGCAGGCACATCGGGAAAGTAGAGCAAAGACAGTCTGAGAGGGAGGGAGGGAGAGAGAGAGAGAGGAGAGAGACCTGATGCATCAGATTGAATGAGGCCTAGTTTAGACTGAGGCCCTTTTCCACATTGAAACATCTTTGCCAGCACATTGAAATCTCTTTGGCTTTTATTAAAGGTTTTGTGGACAAAGCATGGTCAAGACTTATCAGGAAGCTCTCACATTTTGTTGAGGCTTTAAACAGGATCCATTGGACCAGATCTCCACCCTAAAAATTACTTTTCCCCAATATATTACAGTGCCAATTCTGAAGAAGGCAAAACCAAAATGTATTGGTAAATTACAAGGAGAACACACACGCACACACACACACACTCCTTTCTAACCCCGCGGGAGCAAGTGATTGGACTAGAATAGATATCTCATTATCTTTCTCCTCCTTCCCTCCCTCCTTTATTTCTTTTTCTTTCTGTCCCTTCTTTCCATCCCCCCTCTTTCTTTGTCCCTTTTTCTTTCTTTCCCTTTTCTCTTTATTTCTCTCTCTCTTCCTCTCTTTTCTCTCTCTCTTTCCCTCTCTCAGGCTCATCCCTTTGGATCAGGGGGTGCCAAACTTTTGGACCTCATGGACCACCAAACTCATAATTTTAAATCCCGGAGACCACTAATATGAATTTTGACTGACGGTGGCTTTCTGGCATTGGTGGGAGAGAGAGTGAGATCTGATCCAACCTCTCTCTCTCCCTTTCTCACACACACACACACAGGCAGGGGTGGGATTTAGACCCCTGATCTAAAGCTGTCAAAACTCCAAAAACTAGTAGCTCTGGGGAGGCCAGTCATAAATTAGAACACTTGCTAAACAACTGGTCATTAAGCGAGGACCACTTATATTTGGTTTGCCAGTCACCTGGCCACGCCCACCCAGTCACATGAACAGCAAGCCACGCCCACCCAGTCATGTGACCAGCAAACCATACCCTCCAATTAGGCCACACCCACAGAAATTTGAATCCCAACCCTGGGTGGGGGGCACGGAGGATGAGTTTGTAGCACCAAGGGGGCAGTGGACCAAAAAAGTTTGGGAACCACTGTGCTAGGGTCTGATGAGTTAAATTTAATCGTCTTACTCAATTTCTAGTCCTATTGTGATTCCAAACAAGAGGCATATGAAAATAGCTGGTCCATTAGAGTTTTCTTATATGTCTTCTGTTTCTCCACATCCTGCAATGTCCTAGGAACTAGGTATTGAAATATTTTTTTTCCCTGACTAGCTGCTATGTTGACCTTACTTGATAGAAGAATGATGGGAAAGGGAAGCAGAAGGTCAGGATGATCACTTTCCCCAAAAAGCTGATGAAAGGGCTTAGGTCTATATATTCAATCTTGACAGGATTGAAATTTATAATTTTTAGGATCTTGTTAGAGGGAGTGAAGATTACAAGGAGTGGGTCTTCTTCTGCATGAGATCCAAAAGAATTTGGATTTTTTTCCCTATGTGATATGTGGCATGAGAAATCGGGATAAGATCCACAAGAATCAGGTTTTGGTATTATTATAAATACTACGTATAATTCACATTCCTTTTTTCAGTGTATGCTGCGTCTGTGAGAGTTTGCCTGCTGAAAACAGGCAATTTCACATTTTTGTTTAATAGACTGAATCATGTTCTGCTCTGAAGCCCCAAAATAGTTAAATTAATATTTAAGACTAAGCCTGGATGAGAATAATCCTTATCCTCTTCTCATTTTTGTGGCTTTTGGGGGTTGTTGGTTTTTTTGGATTGATTCTTGCCAAAATTAAGAATCCATTATTAGTTAGCCACTGATGATAATGTTATTGATGTTCTACACCTGGCTTGTTAAAGAATTTTGTGCAAAACATGCTTTGCTTTAGATTGGTGGCTGAGTGCCACTCATTCTATAGAGCAAGGGTGTCAAACTCGTGTCGTCATGGCGGTGTCGTGTGACCTATTGTGACTTTCCCCCCCTTCGCTGAACCAGGCGTGGGCATGGCCAGCATGTGACGCATCCTGCCGACAGGCCATGAGTTTGACAGCCCTGCTAAAGAGTAAATTAACATTTAGTACTTTGGCATTTATGCGGTGTTCAAGGAAATTTTGCTTTTTCAATGTTTAATAAAGGCTCACAACTTGTTTTTCAAACCGCAATGAAAAATTTCCCATCTTTTCAGGTAGTAAAAAGATTGTGATACTAAAGGGACGGCAGCTTACCTCTGTTTATAAGACATTTTATTTTCTTTTTAAATGATGAAAACTGCTCAGTTTTAAATCCTGTGGTTTGCTGGGCATTCATTTTAACATATCTGTCTTTTGGCAGTCAGATTGCTTCCAAAACTTCAAATTGGTGGAGATCCTGATGGGCTCCAGACAAGGTGAGATGCTGTTTCACTGAATTATGTAAATGTAACTTCAATTTAAAAAACCTAAATGTCTGATTCTGTCTCTCTTTTTAAATTGCAAGTTCCCTTACTCCTAAGGAATTTCTATACTTGCCATTTTGACTGTTTTAATTAATTGCATGATAGCTTTCAATTAAAAAAGAATGAATTAAGATTTTTTTTAAAAAATTCTCCTTAGTTCAACGAATGGTGCTGGATGACCACGAATCGATTATCAGCAGGTTACAAGACATCAGAAAGGTAAACAAGGAAACTGTACAAAGTACTTTTCTATATCCTTCGGTGCTTTACTAAATGTTCAAACTCTTATGAATATTTCTATTAAAAAAACCCTCATGGTACAAAGATATTTAGGCAAACTGGCTGGATTCACACTTAAGAAGATTCCACAATTGCTGATATTTCTCCTTTATAACTTAGGAACATGGCTTTTCTATTGAGGTGCTATCTCTTAACCAAGGAGAAACACCAGAAGAAACAAAATTCAGTACAGGTAGTCCTTGAGTTATGACCACAATTGGGTCCCAAATTTATGTGGCTAAATGAAACGTTCATTAAGTGAGTTTGCCCCATTTTGCAACCTTTCATTTTTGCATTTGTTAAATGAATCATTGCATTTGTTAGTAACCTGCTTGTTAAGTGAATCTGGCTTCCCCATTGAGTTTTGCTTGTCAGAAGGTCACAAAGGGGAAATCACATGACCCAGGGACACTGCAGCCATTGTAAATAATGAGTCAGTTGCCAAGCATCTGAATTTTGATTCTGTGACCATGGGGATGCTGCAACAATCAATATAATAAAAAAACGGTCATAAGTCACTTTTTCCGGTGCCATTGTAACTTCGGTCACTTAAATGAACTGTTGTAAGTTGAGGACTACCTGTATTTCATCAGTGCAGGAAGCCTGGGTTTATCCCTCCTTTAAAAAGCCACTAGTTGGAATAAGAAAATGTATAGTAGCTCCAAATCCTGGTTTATTTGAGGAAGGAGTCCTAGTTCATTAGTTATACAAAGTTCTTGCTTCTAGTGGTCTTTGTCTTTGATTGTGCTGATTATGTGTTACTTATAAACTGCATTTCTGGCTTTTGTGGCAATAGTTATTGTGATCATAAGTAATTGTGCAAAATAGTTTACTATCTTCTTCACTGTGTATTGTTGGCATAGAATTTTAAATTCAATTTATTTTAGTGCCTGTTCATACTAAAGGCATTCTAAACTATTTACAGTTTTCAAGCTGTTGCTAACATGTGGGATAGATTGAAAATGAACAAGGAAATCCACATAAAAGGAAATGTCTCTGCTGAAGAATGATCCTTATGGTAGACAGGCTTCATGGTCTGGGAATTGTGTTTTGGTACCGATGGTACAATGGTTATAGAAGTCTTGACCTTCTCTCCGTATGAAATGTGCTTTAAATGTAATTTTTTTCTTACACAGACATCGTTACGTCAGATGAACCAAACAAGATTTTACATTGTAGAAAATAATATATCAACTGTGCGGGTCCATCTGTTTGTTGGCGGTCTGCCACTCCATCTTACTACAGAAGAATATACAAAAATCCTCAAAGATGAATTAGCCATCAAAAGTACGTCAGATATCCCCTTCCCCTGTGTCTTTTTTTAATCTACATAAATTGAAAAGTGCTTTTATATTTGGAAATGTTCTCAGATGCTATCGATTTTTGGAATTACTTTTCATGTTTTTATACATGCTGTAACTTGTAGAAAATGATTAAACTCTCATTTAATCAGAGGCAATCATCTGTATGTCCCTGACACTTATTTTTACTATTAATAAATTGTCCTACCCTTTCATTTTTTCCTTGGATTGAATAGCAGCCACTTTCCATTTTTGTACATACGATTTTGCATGAAAGACTTATTAGATGGATATGCATTACATTTATCAGTCATTTTTAGTTTGGGGGGTGGGAATTTTAAAAAGTAATAAGGAATACTGAAGTGGTGTTAAAGTAATATATCCCCTTAAGAAGAGAAGGTATGAACACTGGTTTCTTTTTAAAATTAACTAAGTTAGAATTGGCTATTTCAGATAATGAAGAAGTAGAAATTTATGAGTTGGGTATATTGCTGGGTGAAAATATAATGGATTCTTTGTTAAACACCTACCCAACATGTTATGCAATCATTCTACCCTCCATTTCTCCATCACATTTGTGAGAATGAATGTGGGTTGTGTATATATCTATCTGTTGGGTCCTTAGAAGCTCTGTTGCACAGATGAAAATTGTGCCCATGGTTTATGAAATGTTACCCATCCTATCCTTGTTGACAGCAACTTAAATTAATAGCTAGCTTATGTGTGATTTGTATTTGTTTAACTAACATATTCCCATCAGTACTGTTTGGAATTTGCTTTATTTTATCATGAACCAGTTGATCCTATTTACTATCCTGAAGCCTTAGCTTAAAACCCATGGACAATTTGTGTTTAAATTTTTACTCATCTTCAAATAAACAAAACTGGTCTTTTAAAATAAAGTTTTTAAAAGGGATGCTTAGACAATGATTTTTTTATTATCATTTCAGCCAATGTAGTTTCTATGAGTCACATATATTCATCTCAAGGTAAGAATATCATATTTTCATTCAAATTTGACAGCTGAATTATTTGATATTGTTTTGCTCTAGTTCATGTATGGTGCATATAAGAATTATTTCACTAGCTCTTTCCCTTCCTCATAATGCTCTCTGCATGTAGAAGCGTGAGCTCTTCCCTTATTATACTATTATGTGTATTAATATGTCATCTCCTGGAACAGAAAAAATCTAGACCATACCATAGAAAGAAATGTTTTCCAGAAATAAACCCAGTCCCTAGTGACCCTAATAATCAATAAAGTTTTAGATTTGAGTGAGTGAGGTGAATGGCATACTAATACTTACGTTGGAACAAATATGGGAACTCGCAGTATTATACATATAAAATATAAGCATGTCATGTTAAATATATTCTTCATTTATTTAGGTGCTGTTGTACTAGAAATTACTTGTTTTTCCGAAGCTGAAAGACTGTATATGTTAGTTAAAGATACTTTCATCAATGACAAGGCATTAACTGCAGTTATTCTCCCTGAAATTCTGGTAAGATCCATTGGCTGTCTGTAGTAACATATGATCTAATTCATGTTTATTTAGCATATTTTCTCCAATGTTTATTTTGTTTTATTTGTAAGACACATACTGTATATTGCTTCGATCTGATGGCTCTCTAAGTGCATTATTACATTTTATGTGAAAGCTATAGAATTTCTTTATAATATACTGTGGCACCAATAGGAGTGAATCTCTGAAGCCCTTCAGGCAGGTCTCTGCAAGCGTTTGGAAAGCCATAACGAGTGGGCTACCAGTATTTCAGGGGTGAAACATGTTTGAAAAGTGGGGAGCTACCATAGACTAGGTCCACTTCTATGACCCTACTAATTATACTGCATAGTACACAAGGACCTTCAACAGGCATTCTCTGTTTGAACTTAACAGTTAGACAAATTCAGATTTCATGTATACCCAAGTCCTGAGCCACGTAGGGCTTTTTAATTAATGATCTACACCTTGAATGCACTTGGAAACATATGGACAGCCATAACTGTACCTCTGATAGTTATGTAGCAGCAATGAGATTGCCCATAACATGGTGTGAGACACAGCTTACACTAATTGAAATTTCTGTGTCCTTTTCAATTATAGCCATATATAAAAGGAATTGCATTAATCCAGAAGTGAGTTTTGCTCTTCAGCTCTAGGCAAGAGTACGGCTATTGCTAAGAACTGCTGGAGACTCTCCTGATCATGTGGAAGTAATGATCAAGAGGGTCTCCATCAAGAACCATGAGTCCAGATGGGATCCCAAGATAAGGTAAACATCTGTTCAGAGGGAGAGTTGTTATGAATCCAGAACCATTAAACTACTTAATGAACTATCATCCCATTTTGTCTATTTTATTTCCTGTCCAGATCCTGGTAGTCCCAGGTACTGGCTTACAACTTCCACCATATCCCCCATTTGAATGAGAATGGAGATAGATAGTGATGATATTTATCCCAAACTGGTGGATAATCACTTCGACTAGCTTTCTGTAGATGTTTAATGTGATTGGAGACTGCAGTAATTGCAAAATAAACAAGAGAATAACAGAATTGGGGTCCTTGAGGTCCTCTAGTCCAATTTGGAGGTCTCCTGCTTGAGCATACCATCTCAGACAAAAGTTGTCCAATCTCTTCTTAACAACTTCTAATGATGGAGTACCCACAACTTTTGAAGGCAAGCATTCCACTTGTTAATTGTTCTCACTGTTAGGACATTTCTCCTTAATTCTACATTGGTTCTCTCCTTGATTAGTTTACATCCATTGCTTATTGTCTTGCCTTCAATTGCTTTGGAGAATAGGTTGACCACCTCTTCTTTGTGGGAGCCCCTCAAATATTGGAACACTGCTATCATGTCACCCTATCTTTCTTTTACTAGATTAGACATACCCAATTCCTGCAACCGTTTTTTGTATGTTTTAGTTTCCAGCCCCCTAACCTTTGTTGCGCTTCTTTGCATTCTTTCCAGAGTCTCATGATCTTTTTTATATCGTGGCAACCAAAAGTGAATGCAATATTCCATGTGTGGTCTTACCAAGACATTATAAAATGGCAATAACACTTCACATCGGGTGGGATTCTACCAGTTCGCACCTATTCTCTAAAACCGGTTGTTAACATTCTAAGCAGTTCAGAGAACCGGTTATTAGAAGAAATTACTGGCCTAATCCTGTAAGGAAGGCAGGAAGGAAAGATTCTGGAGTTTTTTTCTCCTCCTTTGCTGGTACTTTGCTTGTGTGGAGTGGCCATTCAAAGTTACAATGGCACTGAAAAAAGTGACTTATGACCATTTTTCACACTTACAAATGTTGCAGCATCCCCACAGTCATGAGAGGCCAGGCGAGGAGATGTGTGCCTCGATGTGAGTGATATTGAGTTGGCTGTGCCCAGCCAATAACATGACCACCAAGCCAAGTCCACCCAGTCACATGACCACCAAGCCATGCCCACCAACTAAGCCACGGCCACAGAACCGGTTGTTAAAAAATTTGAATCCCACCTCTGCTTCACATGTTAGTTACATTAAATTAAATACTTAGAATAAGTTGGTTAAATAGCTAGAATAAAAATATCTTAATTTATTAATATAAAGGAAATAATCCATTGAACGTTGCTGACTGAATATTTTATATAATTGAGTTATTCCTTAAAGTCCAACTGGATTGATATTCTTTCAATAATGAATGTTCAAACATTTGCCCAGTATAAATTGTATTAATTAAATATGTGCTCTCTGGCATAGAGGTGATACAAATCTATTCTAATAATCAGAACTAAGTTTTCTTAGTGAAATGAAAGTGATTTCATTTTTATAGCAATTTAACTTGTTAAATTAAATTCAGCACTATTTTGATTTTCCACTCTGATTGCACGGAGAATGTGAAGAATTAACAAACAGTGACACAGAAGAATTTACTGTCAATTAGGAAATGTGTTGTTATAAACAAAGAACAGTTGTGTTTGTTTTGGACATTTAAAATAATAAGCTATTTTGGTTCTATAAAAGAAGAACAGCTTTGCCAATTTAAAAGCCTGAAGGACAGTTTCAGTGTGCTTTAAATAAGAATGCTAGCTATTTCTGGAGAGTATAACAGTGAGTTCATCTACATTTGTAAATAACTCTGTATATTGTTGAATACAGTCAGTATTTAATTGGCAATAGATCTGGCAGGCTGAAATCTCTTGAAAATGTAAAAATGAATGGTGGGAGCATCATGAAATCTTATTTCCTAGGATGTGCGTCTTATGGCATTTAGGAATCCTTTGATGTTTCTTTTATAAGTTAGACCAATCATGTGTATTCTTATCTGGCTGAATTTCTCCCTAGCCATTCTGTGATTTGTGTTGTGGTTACATACTGATACAGGGATCATTTGTGAGATTACATCTGGGGACAATAACCCGTAACCTGCTATAGTTACTGCTATTCCTTGTTTACTGAGCTTAAGTGAATCCTTTGTTTCTTATGATTTGCAAGAGATTTGAATTCTAGATAAGAACATTAAGATTTGCCTATTAAACAATAGGTGCAGTTGCAAAGATCAATGACTTATATTAAACACTTTGAAAAATTACTTGAAATTGTCCAGTAGGATTATGCAAACAATTAGTTAAGTCTTGCTTTACAAGGCTTCCTGTACATATTAATCAGATTTCAAAGACTTTGCTTTTACGTCCAAATTAAAATAGGCAGGCGGAGGTTTATTTCTGCTCTAGTGAACACTTGGTGCATAATGCTTCTCCTAAGGCAGCACTCTGATTTTTTTTCAAGGCAGAAAGAAGTTGGAAAAAAATGCAGCAAAGGAGTCCCTCAACTCTTTTTATTACTTATTTCTACATGTTGCTCCTCTTAATGATTAATTTTTCTTAGGAATTTGAGTCAAAGGAAAAGAGAGGTACAGAATTGAATAGAGAAGGGGATTTCTTTCACTGCATTTGGTGTGTGTGTGTGTGTGTGTGTGTAGGTGTAGAAAAAGCAAGATGAACATTCATATGAACTGGTTCAGATCCAACCTGATTAATAATTTAAAAGTTACATAAACAATTCCCTTTGTTCTCAGATCATTTGCAAAAAGTTCAGAAATATTTGGTTCCACTTTAGATTAATGAATGCTTGGAAATCCCTGGTTTGATGGCAGTAGAAACAAGTCAGGTCTGTGGATTGTGAAGCTGTTTTCTGTAAAGTAGCCATAATTACATTTAATCACAAACTATGTGTAAACTTGTGGCTAATCTAAACTAGAAGCAGAAACTTTCAATTTTCGTACAACTTTGCCAGGAGAGAAGGGAACAATGTAGGTTGTTTTCCTTGTGAAGCCAGATTTATACAGATTTACACATAATTGTTTGAAATCAACCAGAGTTTTCTAGTATAAAGCATGGAATAAAGTAGATGAAAGGGTAGCCTCACCAAGTATCCCACAATAAAAATAAGAGAGTTAATCTTTCTAGTCCATTTTCATTTATGAAAAATGAAAAGTGGATATTTCTGATTGATATGGTAGTTTGTTGTAAGCCCATAGGGTCTTCCAGTCCTTCAGTCATTCGTATGTACTACAAAAATAAAATAAGGACCAAACCAGGGGTCGCTTACAAAGACTTGTAGGGATTTTGAAAACCAAATCCCAACATGGCTGCCGTGGAGGATTCATAATCCTGTATAAGGGTGTGCAGGTGAGGAGTTCTGTGTGATGGAGAAGGTGGCTGGACCCACCCTTCAAATCTCCCCAACTCTGTTATACAGCAAACGGATCTTGATTTTCCTCTGTAGAAACCTCTTCAATATTTTGTAAAGACCATTGATTTGGTCTAGTGGAACCACACTCTCAAACCAGTGCCTCCCCAGTGATGAGGGAGCAAGACACTGAACTAACCAGCAGAGCAGAAGGAAGGCAACAGCTGGCACTCTTGGCAAGGAAGAGATTTAAAGCTCACAGAAACAGTTTTCATTTGCAATTTAAGCATCTGGCTTCATGTGCGGTGACTTTGCGAATCTAATTATTTACAACCCCTGCTTGTTTAACTGCTGTTGATTTGGCATCATCAATCTTCAACTTGGATTTGGATTGCTTGACCTAGAATTCATCTTTGTCCAGCTAGATGCTTATCTGTGAATATTTGTTTCCCCGTTTTTTTGCCTTTTACTTTGCCAACTGCTGCTCCCTTGCTGTCAGAATTTGCAGAGATTACACTTCCCCCTTAATAGGGAAGTCCAGGAATTTTGTTTTGTTCCTGATTGGCAAGAATGCCAAGATATAAAGCTCCCTCATCCATTTTGATATCATTGAGAACATAGTTGGTTATTTATTGATTGCTTTGTCTTCGGGAAATATATTACCCTAATATCCCTCTGTTCCATATATTCATATCATATCCCTTCATTACACTCTTCTTCCATGGGCTTGAGCCCTGTGCTACCTATTACTCAAAAATCTCCTTCTCTACTTTTAAAGATGAGGGCAATGTCCTTGCTATTCCCCAAATCTCCCAGCAGTCATAATCCAGAGTTCCACAACATTCACCTATTTGTAATGTTCACTTGGATCTGTCAAAGGATGACAATTATGCCTCCAAAGCGTCTTGTGTTTCTCCTATCTATTTCATCACTGGATACTTAGGCCTGTTACTGATTACATCCTTTCTCTATTACTCATTCTTGTGTTTCCAGTCTTGGAGTCAACCTCCTTTGCCCACCATTGGCCCTCTTTGAATCCACTGGAGCAAATACAAGAATGATCATTGTATCTTGAGACAATAACTAATGCCTGTGTTTCTTTGGTAGGGACAAAATAGGCCTTCAATCTGTAGGAGGTATGTTCATCCAGGTCCATATAAAATGTCTTCCAGCAGTTACACTGACTAAGATCCTAGCAAAGATGCACAAGAATCCAACATCCATACATCCTTTTCATCCCGTGGAGGCTTCAGCAGCCATGGTTTGCTTCATTTTGTGACTTGTATACTGGGATTACATCCTATTCCCCAAATGACCTGAACTTCGGGAAAAGCGCATAATCTAGATCTTTATTCTGACTGACTCACATCTTGAAGGAGTCGATTCTGGTAATCTGTCTTCATACGTCCTTCCCTTCTTCCCTGCTTGGTGCTGGTGATGTTAGGATTTCATGCAGCATCTGCTATGTTGGTGTCAGGAATTAAGGGGATTTAGCATGAAATGCAGCTAGTCACTCGTTGTATGCATGGAGGACAAGACTCCAAGCAAAGCATGCCATACACTATAGCAGATTCTGAATGGGCTTTGCAGAAGTGGAAAGCCCTTTGGTGAATTCACAGAAGACTATTCAGTTTCATTGTAGGTAAGTTGGTTTCATTGGTTTGTGTGATTGGCTGTTAAAGTAGAATAAACGATAATGAGCACTGATGCTCTGTTTCTGAAAGTACCTCTACTGAAAGATTGGAGTATCAAACTGATAGGAAGTTAAGAAACAGAAGCGACTCTACATCATAGTTTATCTTTTCATTTGGAAGCTCAGACCAGTATATAAATCATGGTGTCAGAAAGAACCTTCTACTAGAGCCAGATGTAATTAGAGCCCAGGAGGAAAGAACGATTTGGTTTGATAATATTAATCCATTCATTCTCTCAAAAATAAACTGCTTGTCGCTGTTATTTTCCATTTTTGCCTAAGCCAATGAAAGATAGTCTTTAGGGATAAAGGCAGACTGTTCCTGTATTTAAGCAGCTGCCTAGAACAATCAATGCCTCACCTTTGATTCAGCTTTGCTCATTTTGGAGTAAATGTGGCAGAGACGGTTCAAGTTATATTTGTTTGTTGTTGGTTAGTTTGATTTATATAGATGTCCAGCTTGCAAAAAGCAACTCTGAGCAGCTTACAGTTGGAGAAAATCATGAAAAACAAACTAACTAACTAAAAACTAAAAATGGAGCACAACCAGTGCCTGGATCTGAAAAGAGAATAAAAGCTAACAGAATAATTGAGACCAGCCATAGTTTTCATTCTGGATAGGTTCATCTCACACTCTGGTCCGGTGTCCAGGAGAACAGCCATATTTTGGGGGTTTTATGTAGGGCTAGTAGTGTCAGACCATTTGAACCTTGGGAAATAATATTCCATAAAGCAGGTGCTATGACAGAAAAGGCATCACCAGGTCTTACCAGGTTTCATTGTTTCTGCCAAATCTCATAGAGCCATGATGGTGAACCTATGGCATGCGAGAGGTCATCGGGAACAGACCCACTGCACATGTGCCCCCTGCCAGCTGGCTGAATATTGGGTATCTCCCGTGCATGCTCAGTGGGCGGGGCGCACGTGGGGGGTTGTGCATGCATGTACGAAGGCACGTGGGGGTCACATGTGCAGGGGGGATGGGCGTTGTGCACACATTGCATTATGGGTGCAGGCATGGATGAGGAAAAGGTTAGCCATCACTGTCATAGAGTAAGCAGAAACAATTGGGGATGAGAAGTCCTACAAATAACCTTGCCTTAGGCCATGTAGGTCATTTATACTAGATGATAACTGGCAACCTGAACTGCATCCATGAGCCAACACAGCTCACAAAAGTTTGTTGTTGTTCCATCACTTAGTCCTAACTTTGCAACCCCATGGATCACAGCACATCAGGCTCCCACTGTCCTCCATGAATTTGCCCAAATTCATGTTTCACGGCATTGAGGACACTATTTAACCATCTCATCCTCTCCTGTCTCCTTTTCATTTTGCCTTCAATCTTTCCCAACTTCAGGGTCTATTCCAATAAGTCCTCTCCTCTCATTAGGTGCCTGAAATATTTGAGCTTCAGCTTCACTTTCTGTCCTTCCAAAGAACAACCAGGGTTGATTTCCTTTAGGGTTGACTGATTTGATCATCTTGCAGTCCAAGGGACTCTCAAGAGTCTTCTTCAACACCACAATTTGAAAGCGGCAGTTCTTCAGTGCTCAGACTTCCTTTAAAAATGTACTACTACCACTGGGAAAATCACAGTTCTCAAAACAGACTTGTCACTGACTTGTCTAACAACTACTTGTGCTGCTAGACCAATGACAGCTTTGGGGTAGCTTTCAAGGGTAGGCCCCATGTACACCACATTGCAGTGGTGCAAACCAGAGGTGACCAGAGCACAAATGATTGTGAACAGCCTACCGGTCTAAGAAAGGACACAGCTGGTACACATGTGCATAAAGACCTTCATTGATATGGCTGCCATCTGCTTTTCCAGACGTTTTACTTTTGATAACTCAGCCCCGGTATATCAAGGTTACCAAATTCTTGGCAATAGCTTTCCCTTGTAGAAGTCAGCTGGTACCCCCTTTTTATAACTAATTATTTTAAGCTTGGCATATGAGGCAATTTTAAGTTTTATATGTATGTATTATCGGTCTGGGATAATCAATTAATTGTTCCTTACTGGAAGTTCCAAACTGCTTTTTCAGGAGACAACTGGACTTTGGTTCCCCACCCCCTTTTGAAGATGTTTTGCTTATCATCCAAGAAGCTTCTTCAGCTCTGACTGGATGGTGGGGTATGGATGGTGGGGTATGACTGGATGGTGGGGTATGGAAGGATTTATATCCCTTGCAGACATCTGGTCATTCCCATCCTCCCTTCGAATGGTATGAACAGACTTCCCAAAGTAATAATAATAATAATAATAATAATAATAATAATAATAATAATAATAATAATTGCAGACTACAGAAGCCATTAATACCACTCAAGTGACCCTGAGGACACAGATAAACCTCCAAGTGGCCTCAGCAACCCTCTAAAAGGATGCAAATGACCAGCTATCTGCAAGGAATATAAACCCTTCCATTCTCCACCAGCCAGTCAGAGCTGAAGAAGCTTCTTGGATGATAAGCAGAATGTCTTCAGAGAAAAACAAAATCCCAGTTGCCTCCTGAAAAAGCACTTTTACGACAACCATGACCTGGATGACTGAGAGCCTCTACAGACTTCCTTACTGGAAGTTAGGTGCAAGTAATAAAAATAAGACTTTCTTTGGAAATCACTAACAGACATCTTTGTGCCTTTTAAATTCATGACCAACACCTCCCCCAAAACTGTGCAAAAATGTTCTTAATAAGTACTCTTAGAGTGTTAGGAATGTTGGGTTTTTATTGTCTTAAGCATCATCGTGTAGTTTGGAACTTTATCTTGTTGTCTCTAAATGCCACATTTTTTAACCACTTTCTCCTTTCATTACTTTTTTAGCAAAATAAGCTTCCTCAGAACTGCTGTCCTTTACTTGTATTTGTGAATCCCAAAAGTGGAGGTCTTAAAGGTCGGAATTTGCTGTACAGTTTCCGAAAACTGTTGAATCCTCATCAGATCTTTGAACTAACAAATGGAGGTCCACTGCCTGGGTAATCTCTTGTTTCTGTTCAATACATCTTGACTGTTTCACGTGTGATTTGTTTAGGGTGATATTTTTTTTCCCCCTTGCTCTTTTTTCTCCTTGCTCTTGGCCTTGCAAAGTTGCCTAAACCCTGAGCAATGGCCAAATGAAATTGAAATCGAGTAACATTTTTAGTCTGCCCTTGGAGAAGAAATGAAGAGGATAACATTTCCTCATCTCAACTCTTTTTTGTTCCTGAGCCTTTTGTGTTAAAAATTTGGCACCGTGTAATGGCTCAGGGGTTTGGAAATCGGTAACCTTGGTTAATTAGGTGATCTTGTATCGTTTCAATACGGGTGAGAAGATGGCGTTGCCAAGGAACATCTTAAGATTTTGCAGCTGCTGTGTTGGGATTTCCTAATTCTCTCTTTTGACCAGAAGATTCTGACGCCTTATTGTCTGTTTATTTTGGAAGGTTACTCGAATTGGAGTGCAAAGCCGCTGTTTGCAAAAAGGAGATCCGAAGCCTTGGGCTAATACTCCACAAAGGCTTTGGAAGCCAGCCACCTCTTTCAAAAGCTTTTAGTGCAGTAATCAGGAAGCATCACAGTGTGAATAGCGATGTGGCTGAGCTTGGCCAAAAGGTTCAATTAAAAAAAAAAAGGGAAGATATGTTTAACCCTACTGTCAAATAATAAATCTTTGCGCTCTTTTCAATAGGCTCTCAAGACACTTATTAAAACTGTCAGGGTGAGTTGAATAAATGCCATTTCTATTTTTTGCATTGGGATTTGGCAGCAGTTATTCCAAAGAAAAGAAGCTAATTTGTCAAAGACACAGTGATGCAAAGAATGAAAAAAAGAGAAAGCTGAAAACTCTAGATACTTGCCCTTTATTGGAAAATAGATTGAATGTTCATTACATGACTTTCCCCCGCTACTTACACATGTAAATTTTGATGAAGTATTAATTAAAACATTGCAAGGTGGGTTTTTTTCCTACTTAAGCTGCACGAAATACATCCACATGTTCTACAGACTTTTTTTTTAATAAGTAGAAGTACAAAATTAATTTTAGGTTGGTTTGAGTACTTTCCCCTCTCTCAGTTTTATTTATTGGTGACAAGTTTTATTTTTCAAATAGCCAACAAACTATTTTGCTTGCTTTCTTCTTCTTGCCACATGCAAATCTGCCGTCTTTTCATTTTGAATGCACATTACATAGCTGGAAAGTGAAACTATAAAAAGTCACTGGACTTTTTATCTGTTACCCAGGAATGTGTTTTTGAGTAGTCAATCCCCATTTTTTAGACCAGCAAGATATTTAATTCAAATAACCATTATCAAGCTCTGAAGAGCACTTTAGCATTTTTAATGCTCTCCTAACAGTTGTTTTTGAGGGCAAACGTAATCTGAAAATCTGAGATTGAGAAGGACTTTTTGGCCTTATAGCTCATGACTTACTGTATTGGGTCTATAAGGCCCATTCCATCATTCCATATGTATGGAATTCTCATCTCTCCAAGAGGTGACACTAGGTGACTTGCAAAATAAAACATTAAATATTAAGATAATAAATATTAATGTTAAAATTGATTTAAAATCAACAAAGATGATAGGAAGGGAGCAGGATGCATATGAAGGTGAAGTCTTATTTGAAAAAGAACGTTAGGTTGGCTCATTTTTTGTTTATTTTTTTCTGATTTTGGTGCTATTATGTTAGAATATGGAAAAAAAATCCATGTTTAATACAATCAGATCTTCTAGAATGAAGAGGTAATACTAGATCATTCTTTGAGTGATCTTCATACTGTTGTCAGTATCTCAAAAGCATTCAGACCAGATCCAGAAAGTTACTCTAATACATCTCCCAGGAGTCTGAGCCCAATGAAATTTCTCAATTCTTTCTGTCCTTCAAATTGCTTTTGGAGCTGGAAGGGTTGTTGCTGGATTAAATAAAGTCCAATCTCTCCTTGCCTAAGTAGAATTCATTTGGTTCTTGTCTATAGAAAAAAAGAAGATACACAAGCCCATGTCTGTTTTTAACCGCTGAATAGATTTAAAGAAAACTGTACATATGTTTGAATTCGCAGTTATGCTAACAATATTATTGTGCTTGTTGTCTTTTTATACATTGAAGATTTCACACCTTCTCTCAAATTCCATATTTCCGAATATTGGTATGCGGTGGTGATGGCACAGTTGGATGGGTCCTTGGTGCCCTGGAAGAGATCAGGCACAAGCTCGCCTGCCCTGAACCATCTGTAGCTATTTTGCCTTTAGGAACAGGTGAGGCTTAAACTGCGGATTTCAGGAAGAAGAAGGTCAATGGGTGAGGATTCTCATAAGCTCAAAGATTCTATCCTTCCGCAAATTAAATTAGCACTGGCTACCGTTACAGCAAACTGGTGGTATTCGGTTATTTCCAACAGCAAATTCAGCAAACATCTCATTTTAACTTTGTAAGTGATAATTAAAAATGTGTTTCAATCAATGGCCTTGTAGATGTGTCAGAACTACAACTCCCAGTAGTCTACATCAATGATTGTCATCCTTTTCTTCACCACAGACCCCTTTTAAATACCTTTTGTGGCCCCGGACCACCAAGACTTAACTCAAGATTTAAATCTTAACATTTCTTTGAGACTTTTTGGATCCCTCCTGTGACATTGTGGCCCCTCAGGGGTTGGTAGACCATAGGTTGAGAACTACCCGTCTCCACCATTGGTCAGAAGTGGTAGGCCTACTGAAATTTAGGTTGTCTTAGAGTAACACTTTTTCTTTTTCTTTAGTAGGTTTTTTTAATGGAAACATTCTCTTTTTGATCAGGTAACGACTTAGGGAGGGTCCTGCGTTGGGGTGCTGGCTATAGTGGCGAAGATCCATACTCCATTCTGATATCTGTAGATGAAGCTGACGATGTTCTGATGGATCGTTGGACCATCCTTTTAGATGCTCAAGAGGCACTGGAAAGCTCAGAAAATGGTGTTTCAGAGCCAGAACCTCCTAAGGTATTTCTCAATTTTTTTTTCCTTCCTGAAATTCCTGAAAGGTATTACTTCCTGAAAAGTAAACAGTAAAAAAAAAGAAAGAAAGGCGCTGAACATCCAAAACTCATTAATTAAAGCAGTAGAGGATAATTTGGTTATATTGGAGTGTCCTTCTCTGATGCCTGCTATTTATTAAGTAGATTTATAGTCTTCTCTCATTTTTCCCTTCACTTTCGCTTCTACATCTCTCTTTTTTTTTTCACCATAATTACTCTCTTCTCATTCTCTGTTCCTCTTTTCTGATGAATATGCAAGTCATGATGAAAATTCTTACCTTAATGACAATGCAGTGTTGACAGACATTATGCACAGAGGATGTCTATGTTTAAAAAATATAATCAATATTCTGATTACTTGTGAATGATGCAATTTTATTTTGAAAGGCCTATAAATTGCTACGGTGCTTTGTTACACATTTTCCTTAATTAGAAGATTGCAAAGCTATGAAATACTCTAATTAGAATATATATGTTTGATAAAGTAATTACCAAACGGCTAGGATTTTTATAAAATCCTTGTAGAATGGATCACAGTTTACGTCTCGTTCCTTTTCATAAACCTATAAAGCAACAGCTGAGTGTGCTATTCTATTCTAGGTTAAGCACAGTAAAGTTTACATTGTCTGCCACATAAAATGAAACCACCAGTTTTCTTATATAGCCTCTTGAAATGCATTACATGAAGAATGTGTGGGATATAATGTGAAATATGTCATACCTCTTCAAATGATTTTCCAAGGAAGATTATTTGTTTCTGTATCAAATCTGGAAACCATCCATCGCGCTCACAGAGCAGACTCTGAGTGGTGTACAATTAAACCATAAAAATATGATAGCAGTTTTCCAATATTTGAGGGGCTGCCACAAAGAGGAGGGGGTCAATAGCAATAGCACTTAGACTTATATACTGCTTTACAGCCCTTTCTTAGCGGTTTACAGAGTCAGCCTATTGCTCCCAACAGTCTGAGTCCTCATTTTACCCACCTCGGAAGGATGGAGGGCTGAGTCAACCTTGAGCCTGGTGAGATTTGAACTGCCAAATTGCAGGCAGCCAGCAGAAGCAGCCTGCAGTACTGCACTCTAACCACTGCGCCACTGCAGCTGTTTTCCAAAGCACCCAAAGGCCAGATAAGGAACAATGGATGGAAACTGTTAAAGGAGAGATTCAACCTAGAAATAAGGAGGAATTTTCTGACAGTGAGAACAATCAACCAGTAGGACAGCTTGCCTTCAGAAGTTGTGGGAGCTTCATCACTGGAAGTTTTCAAAAAGAGACTGGACTGTCATTTGTCAGAAATGATACTGGATCTCCTGCTTGGGGTGGGAGGTTGGACTATAAGACCTACAAGTTCTCTTCCAACTCTGTTAATCTGTTAAGGAGAGGTATAAATATATAAATAATGTATTCCGGTAGGAGGAGGCAGTTAAAACAAGAATAAAATTAACAAAAGTTAAAAAGATGGAGGGAGGACCTTTATACGAGACTCAAGTGAGTCAGCAGAGCCAGGTCTTCAGATACTTCTGAAAGTCTAGGAGAGTGGGGTGCTTGTCTCACCTCTGGGCGAGAATATTTCAAAGGCCAGTGGCTATGGCAGAGAAAGCTTTCTTCCTGGATTCCAGGAAGATTGTGTGAATCTGGTTTCCCCAGAAATCACTCACAGAAGGGTCTCTTCTTGGATTCCAGGCAGATTATGTTAATCTGGTTTGTCCAAAATAACTCAGAAGAACCATAGCTATATAAGCAGTGGTCCAGTTCTTTCTTCACCAAATCCAATGCTTCGACTGTCTTTTTATTTTGTAGCAAAACTCTATGCAGGGATGTGACAGACTAAAAACAAAACATATGTTTTGGCAGTGTAGAAAAAGAAGAAGACAACGGATAAACTGGATGCTGAGAATTGAGAATATTACTGGTTTGCCTTTGGAAATGCTACAAGTTCTTATGAAAGACAGGTCAAGGTAGACATTTGTCCTGTTGAAGACAAATATCAAGATAACATTTGTCTGCTCAACTGGAAGTTGAACCTAACTAGATAAGATCTGTTTTATACTGTAGTTCTTTTAAGTTGGAAAGTTTGTAATGGAGATATTCCTGTGTATTTGTTAGAAATTAGAAATAGTTTAGTTCCAAATGTGAAACTTCCTTTCTCCTCCCCCTCCTCCCAGATTGTACAGATGAATAATTATTGTGGCCTTGGAATTGATGCAGAGCTGAGTCTAGGTTTCCATCATGCAAGGGAAGAAGAGCCAGACAAATTCAATAGCAGGTATTTGGATTTTATTTTATTTTTTGGAGAAAAGGAACAAGTTCTCCCACTAATTGAAAAACATTGAGAAGAAACTTTCATGTGTTTCAGCTCATTAATACAGGTGGTGTTTCATTGACGACTATAATTGAGTCTGGAATTAGAGTCATAAGTTGTGCTGATAGTTAAATGGGTCACCACATGACCACCTGATTTTACAACCTTGTGTTTTTTTTTGCAATGGTCATTAAGCAAATGTGACACTAGTAAAGCAGATGTCGTGGTCATGAAGGGACTTGGTTGTCCACAATGGGCATTTTTGCCAGAAACCAGAAGTAAACACCAGTTTCTGGCAATACGCATTATAAATTGTCAGAATATTCATGAATTGGCAGAGACATGGGTTACAAGGTCAGCCAATGGGAGCTGAATTGGGGGCTGAATTGGAAGGAGTCTGGGCGTGGCTTAGCTTCGTGCTCAGTTCTGAAGAAACAAAGCTTCTTTGAATTATTTAAAGTGAAACTAAACCTCTCTGCTCTGAACTCTGAAACTGCTGCTTGTGTTTTTCTTGTGTTATGTTGGAGGAATCTACTATTGGTATTGTAAACTTTACTTCAAATGTTATTATGTATATAAAGAAGGTAATGAATCCTGTTGAATCAGTCATCTGTGCATGTTTTCTGGATTTGAATTTCTGCTGCAAAATCTGACATAAATTGCAATTGCGACTGTGGGACGCTTCAAATGACTATAAAAGCAGTCTGGCTACCAAGTGTCCAAAATGTTATCATGTGAAGCCCAGCCACTGGGACATCAAATCAGTGTTGTAGATAGCTGGGGAGCTAAGGTGGACACCACTTCAGCTTCTTTCAGGGTGGAGGAGAAGGAGGCAATGGAGTGTCACCACAGGAAAAGACCTTACAAAAGCTCACAGAACTTCTTTTGGTGATGGGACCTGGAAGAAGACCTTATTAGATGCAAGTACTGAGTAGGTACATATGAAAGAAGGTAACTTCTTCAGGTGACCTGGTCCTAAACCATTGTGGTCTTTAAAGCAGCACTTTGGATTGGACCTGGACCAGGAACCAGCATAGATGACAAAGAATTGGAATCGTTTGTTCATATTGGCCAGTCCCAAGTAGTCTAACTGCTCTAGTTTGAACTAACTCAAGTGTCCAGATCATTTTTAAAGGCAACCCCATCTACAATGCAACAGAATATCTGTTGCAAGACTATATTGACTATCTTTATTTTGTCATTGCACCTCGTACAATGAAATCAAACACCATCTTCAGTGCACATCATGACCATGAAAATAAACACAAACACACATCCTTCACCCTTCATACATTGAACTGGAATCTTGGGCTAATATAGAAATGTACATGGTACTTATCAAACCATAAATTAAGGATATTATTAAAAATTGATATTAGGATATCATGGCAACCCTAACACTAATCAATAGTAAACACCATATCTCATACTTGTCCAATGAGAAGATCATGCTTCTGCCTATTTTGTGCCTCAGTTGCCCGGCTACATGTCTATCTAATCTATCTTGGGTGATCTTAAACAGCTAAGCAAGACTAGTTATTATTTGAATGGGAGAACATCTGGAAATCCAGGTCTCTGCGTTAGACTGGAACATTTATATTGAAAAAATAATAATCTCATGAAATGGTAATGGCAAATTGCTTCCATATAATCCTAGATATCTGTGGGGGTGTATGAGCTCATCTGAGCTTGAAGAAGATTACCATTTTCCCCATTTTCCCCACTTACAGACCCATGAGTGGATGTGAGTTTTATCCCATGGCTGCTAATTTAGATACATGGAGCTAAGAGACGTGGTTAGAATGCAGTATTGCAGTAATCTAATTCTGCCAACTGCCAGAAGTTCGATTCTGACAGGCTCAAGGTTGACTCAGCCTTCCATCCTTCCAAGGTTGGGAAAATGAGGACCTAGATTGTTGGGGCCAATAGGCTGACTCTGTAAACCGCTTAGAGAATGGCTGTAAAGCACTGTGAAGCGGTATATAAGTCTAAGTGCTATTGCTATTGCTAACTGGCTTCATGTTCATAGGAATGATAAAAACATAATGCAAGATACTGTCAGTGGTTGTTTGGAAATAAATTCAACCATCGTATATAAACTCGTCCATCATGTTTATTCACCTGAAGCCTGCCCTCCATGTGGGGAAGAGGGAATCTTGACACAGTACCTGCCAGAGGCATTAGATTATATTATTACTATCCCAAATAATCCTTCTGGCTGGGTTGAAGAGGGATAATACTCCAAAACATATGAAGTAGAAGACTGAGTTATTCTTGATTCTCTTAGTTTAAACTCCAAAAAAACACACTTGAGCCTTGTTTTTTCAACAGTTCCCTGAACATCTACATTCATCATAGTTCCTACATAAACATGCCAAGATTAAGCTATTTTTCTGTTCACAATGAATCCCATTTCCAGTGTATTGCTCTCGGATCACTGTTCTGATACTTCAGTTTAGAAATGTATTATCTCACTCTGAACTTTAAAGGGTTCGTCTAGTAAGGCCTGATTTGATTCTGCATTCCAAGGTATGAATATTGTGGCCCATTGGCTGCCAGCAGAGCTGGCAGCAGAGTCAAACAAGGAGGAGGTGGAAGGGCAGCCTGGGCCAACTTTGGCACCTTTGGAAGGCCCGATGAGGAGGCAGCATTAGAGGCAGATGCAGGGCCGTCTGTCTGCCCCCAGGAGGAGAGGCAGCTATCTTCAGGGCTTGAGCTGAGTGAGGGGGAAGAACAGACGAGACCCATCCCAGATGCACGTATGCGTAAAGAGGAGAGCAACGGAAAGCAAGCCGGTTCTCAGGGAAAAGCAGACATAGACGCTACCTAGCCCTTCCCTGACTGGGAAATAAATCATCGGGGTTTGGGAGTGGCCTTTCCAGTGTACATTAATCACATCAGAGTCCTTTGCCAGAACCAGGTTTATTGGAACTAACTGCTCTGTATTTGAGGTGCCAACGGAATCTCCCTGCTGGGAAATAACAGGGAGTGAATTTATCTCAACTGTTCTGCTTGGCTCAATCATTGAAAGGACTTTCTATCTTGAGTTCTCATGTGAACAGAGACTTTTCTTACCCTGTTTCAGAAGGAGGAAAGACTTTCATTTGTCACTAATTCCTTTTGGTTTTGTTGATCCAGCATGAACAAAGACTGTTCCTGCCCTGACTTAAAAAAGGGAGTTGTGTTACTCGTGAGTAAGTGGTTTCCTCATTGCTTGCGAAGGCTGGGTCAGAACAATGAAACTGGTCTTTATATAGGAATAAAGATGTTTGACAATTCTGCTGTGCAAACTAATTGAGGCTGAGACATGGTCATTTTTTAAATAAAGTACAGCCCGGTTCCATTTCAGGCTTGAGCTGCTAGAAATTTACCTATCTGAATGAGGAAAGCAAGTCTACCACAAAATCAGAGAAGGAAACTACTATGTCAATAAGCAAAGCACGGACCGTGATGTACATATCACAGAGCTTACCATTTTTATAAAATAAAATTTTATTTCTAGGCTACACAACAAAGGAGTCTATGTAAAAGTTGGGCTGCAGAAAATGAGCCATACCAGGAGTCTTCACAAAGAAATCAAACTTCAGGTGGACCAGCATGAAGTTGAGCTTCCAAGTATAGAGGGTCTTATTTTCATAAATATCCCCAGGTAAATACTAGACATCTGGTTTTTTACCAAACAGTCCTTATGTTAGCGTTTACAGCTGCTTTCTTTTGATAGTTAAAATTGCTTTTATTAATAAATAGCTCTTAGGTGCTTTTGTATTGAGAGTTTGCTTTACATTCTGAGTTATGTTATTCTACTGTGGATTTAATAAACAACTGTGAGTTGTTGATGCATAGGAGCTTCAAGTTTATGTGCTTCTTGTTCTTCTTCTGATGGGTGCATGATTTTCTTTGAGTTTGGTTAGACCAGCACTGATGGTGTTACCTAATTTGAGCAATGAAATGACTGCAAGACCAAGCTCCGAGACCATCAAGCAACCCTCGTTTCAATCTTGAGCTACAAATATTTGCCTTTGTTCTTCTGTTGGGGCTGCAAAGATGAGGTTGTATGTCAGCTAACGTTGCAACTGTATGCTATCTTGTTTCCCAGTTTAAATATACTACACTGGGGTTATGAAATTTGGTCTAATGGTTAAGGGATCAGGCTACAAACCAGGACACTGTGAGTTGTGGTCTTCCGTTAAGTATGAAAGCTGGCTGAAAGTGAGCCAGTCACTTTTTCTCAGCCCATCTCACCACACAGGTTGGGGGAAAAAATAGGTGGAGGAAGGAGTATTGGGTATGTTTACCTTCTTTTGTATAAAAATAATAAAGGCAGGATAAAAAAAATATATATTCTGATTTTAGACAAGATGTTTAACTGCTAATTTAAAATAGAAAATGTTTTGGTCTATTCCTTGGCATTGCCAAGCAATGGCAAAAAGGCTTGCAGGCTTTAGTGATTGGCTAAGTAATATTCCTGTAATGGCAAAAACTATGATATATTGCACTGTTCAAGTAAGATGCACATAGTTTGCGATGCCTTGTGTGTATAATTTGTTATGTAGCCTACACTGATTTAAAGAGAGAGAGAGAGACGTAACTATTTCACAGAGATACAAAACAGTTTTGAAATATGTGAAGCATAGTGACATGAACAAATGGTCTCTGTTCTAGCTGTTCTATTTATTGTTCCTCCTGCCATTGTCCATTCAACTTCACTTCTGAACACATGAAGCTGCCTTGTACAGAATCACACCATTGGAGTCTTGAGTTCACTAGTGTTTGTGCCAGCTGCCCAGAGCTTTCATTGTCTTGTATGGACATTTTCCCCCCTTTGCCTTTTACCCAAAATATTTTCATAAGATGATACCCGATTCTCAGATTATAAAACGCGAGACTCTTCTGAGAATTCTGATAAATAGTAAAGAAAAAAGAAAAAAAAAGAAATCAGTTACCTGTCAAGTTTATTTTCTGTATATAGAAAAGGTGTTATAATAATGATTCTTTCAGTTACATTAGTGTGTCTATTATTTATAGATAATATAAGGAAATATTGGAGATACGAATATAAGGTTCACTAAACCAGTATTTGTTTGGTTTAGCTCATGTATCATACAAAGCCAAAACAGACATACCCTAGTCAGTAGTGGGATTCAAATTTTTTTACTATCAGTTCTGTGGGAGTGGCTTGGTGGGCCTGCTTTCCAGCTCCGTTCTCCTGTGCAGGGCAACAAAAGAAAGCCCAGCCAATCAGCTGGGACTGAGGAGGCAGAGAATAGATGGGGGCGGGGCCTGTCAGAGGTGGTGTTTGTCAGTTCTCCGAACTACTCAAAATGTCTGCTACCGGTTCTCTAGAACTGGTCAGAACCTGCTTAATACCACCTCTGATCCTAGTATGATGTAGCACAAACTGTGAATCCAATCAGCGTATGGATTATTTGTAAAGGCTTTAAAATGAGCCCTGAGTATATTAAAGGACAGAAAAATAAAGGAGATAAAACCAATTTTTGAAATAACTAGGCAAATGCATTTTAGTCCGTTTTTACATTTTTCTCATTTTTACAGTTTTCTTTTTAAACATTTCTATATGAAAAATATATCACCAATCTGTTAATCTGACATGGTCCGAATAACAGATCTATCTTATTAATTATACTCACCTCTGAATAAACTCTTGTTTGTTTCTTTATAAACGCTAGCACATCTTCACAGGTTGACTTGGTATGTTGGGACAGAGGTTTTCTTTTTGTGGCCCGGTCTTTAAAGTTCTGTGGGTTAGCATAGGATTTATGACTGCTCTTCATTTTACCTAAAAGGTTTTGCAGTATGTCTGCTGCTCTCAAGCTCCCTCTGCAGGTCATCAAGACAAGAGCGGAGACCATATCTAAATATTACCTGGTCTTCTGATGATTAAATACTTATTATTTTCTTTCAAGTTGCTACAGTGTCCCTGTATGATGCCCATAATTACGGTATCATTGGGGGGGAACTACATGTACTGTATGTACTGTTTGTACACTGGTTTTTCTGTTTTAATTTTCTGCAAAATAAATGCTCCAAAGTAAACATCTTATAGAAATAAAAAGGTATTAGAGGTTTAAATATGACTTGTCACACAGTCAACACAGACTGGATTTGGCATTTTTATTTACTTATCAAGGCTTTCCCAAGGACTTGAGATAGGCAAATGTTGCTTGGTGGTGTTAAGGGTACCTTCACAGAATGTAAGTTGTTTCAAATAAAGCTGCCTTTTGCAGTTGGCTGTGATTTTGCCAATACCGTGTTCCAGTTGTTTTATTATTATTAGTGCATTATTTTTAATCACCCAGGGATACATATGTAAAAATAGACAGCCGTATGAATTTTCTAAATAAATAAATACAATTAAAGTTATTTCATTGCTTTCTTTCTAGTTGGGGATCAGGTGCTGATCTTTGGGGTTCTGATAATGACAATCGGTTTGAGAAACCAAAAATTGATGATGGCTTATTAGAAGTAGTTGGTGTCACTGGAGTTGTTCACATGGTAAGTCGAAGTGCACTTGACTTCTCTTAATAGCTTTTATTTTGCATTTAAAGCCTTTTAGGGGGGTATAATGGATTTGTGCTAATTGACTTGACCTGAAACAGTTGTACTTGTAAATTAATTGAGATGTATGTATATTGAAAGAGAAGGCTATAGGAATATTGTATGGTGCTGCCTGGGAGGGAATTCAGTGTGATAGTTGTAACTTTAAATGGAAGCATATTTGGAGATTATAGAGCATAGAATTACAGGTCTGGAAGGGATTTTGGAGATCTTTTAGTCCAACCCTATGCTCAAGGAAGACTTTATATCATCCCAGTCAAATGGTTATCCAGTCTATGTTTGAAAACCTCCCGCAGTTAACAGATTAACAGAGTTGGAAGGGACCTTGTAGGTCATCTAGTCCAACTCCCCTGCCCAAGCAAGAAACCCTACACCATTTTTGACAGATGGAGCACCTAAACCTCCAGGAAGCAGGTTTAATTTTTCTCACTGTCAGAAAATTTATCCTTACTTCTAGGTTATAATTGGGAGAAATTCCATGTGTGATGCATTTATAAAAATTATAAAAGAATCGGTTACCCAGTGACAGATCTCAAAGGAGACTTGACCCTTTTTTTTAAGATGTTTTGATTACTAGTTGTCTCCTCCCCCCTCTACCCCCTCCCCCCCCAAATAGGGTCAAGTTCAAGGAGGTCTCCGTTCTGGCATCCGGATTGCCCAAGGCTCCTACTTCCGTGTAACACTTCGGAAGCCAATTCCTGTCCAAGTAGATGGTGAGCCCTGGATTCAACCACCAGGTCAGATGATTATTTCTGCAGCAGGACCAAAGGTAATTTATATGTTTGGTGTCAAACGTTTTGTCATTACTGTAGAAAAGAAGGAAAAAACGTAATTGCATTCAGCTCCTGTGCTTAACAGACTATATAGCCAGATGGATCTGGTTGAAATATAATGTATTTCAGTTGTTAAAAATGCCTAGAGCTGTAGCCTTTTCCCCGTCAGCCTTCTTGATCTGCTGTGATTGGAGGCTTTTTGGGCTAGCTAACCAGAATTATATCTCAGGAATATATATTACCGAGGGTAGAATAAACCTGCATGTCAGATAAATGTTCTATCATGTATTCAGGGTTTTTTTGGGGGGTGGGGGAGAATGGATTAATCAACCCAGAAAATCATGGTATGCTTGCAGAAGGCATAGTGGAGTCTGGCTATATAGGATAATTGACTTATTGCTCAAAGGTCATGTTCTCACTGTACCATTAAGTTTGCAGGCTGGAGTACACATAACTAAATCTCCCTCATGCAATATATATGTACATGAAAAACTAAAATGTGAGGTTCCAGCCTAACCTTTTCTCTTCCTTCCCAAATACAGAGTTTTCTTTGAGTACAACATTTTTCAATATACTGTAAGGTCCTTCTAACAATTGAAGTTAATGAGAGAATAGTTCCAAAAGTTGTTTGTTATCATAGTCAGAGCTAACTTTTTCTTCTAGGATTCAGTATACAGAATCAAATGAATATCTGAATGTACACCATATTATTTCTGTACGCATGCATAGTTTGTCAAAAGTTTTCCCGCTACCTATCACTCTCTCTGACTCAAATGTATTATATTGAGAACATGTTGGAATGATTGCTTCCTGTTGCCGTGTCTACTACAATTCATGGCTTATTGGTAATGCCAGTTAGGGGAGGCTGGGGTATGTTAAGCCAACACCTTAGAAACAAAAGCTAGGTTTTCCCTCTTTTTAAGATTTTTTTTTAATTGCATAATTGTCTGATTTTTAATTGTCAGATTTCTTTTGTACGTGTGATCTTTGCAGGTCCATATGTTAAAGAAATCAAAACAGAAACAGAAGAAAACTGGAAACACAAAGGATTCAAGAACCGAGAGCACATTGACTGATGAAGCAGGACACTGATGGGAGACACACAGAGTCCAAATGCTGCACATCTACTGTAGATGACACCTGTCTGGCAAAATACTGTTGCATAGTTCAGGTCGTTTATGAGCCTGTCTTCTTGTTCCATGTTCATTGTTCAGTAGCCATGTAACTGACATGAGACTATGATTGTACCCAGGAGTGGATCGGAGGAGTTTGTATTAGGGAGCCTTTTAGAAAAGTACATTCTTTCTCCTTTTTCAGCCACTCTGTTGAAGGATTTAAGCTAGTCCAGAGAAAAATAAATCACTTGAGTGAAAATCAAGAACCCATAATATCATTTGGGAACTAGTTCCTAAAGTAGGATAGAGTTATGATGACTTAATCCAGGAACGCAGTCCAGACTCTGTTCCACTGGGCCGGCTTCATTGCAGTGTTTTTTTTGACCCCTGGTCTATACAACAAGGGATCCCATTGCCTTTCCCTCTTCACCTGTGTGCAATCCACATGTTCCTCATACTTTTTTTCATCAATAATTGTTAAAACACGGAACAGAGCTCTCATTGAAGAACTGGCAAAGAAAACACTTAATAGGATGCGGGAGAAGGAAAATTCTCCCCATAACGGCTAACTGTGCCCTATTTCGAGTTTTCATCTATGCACCACAAACACTTTCACTACACTACCACAAGAAACATTTTGAGAGAAAAGAAAGCTCCTATAATTTTGACTTTTTTTAATAGTTTACAGATTTTTTTTGTAAGACCTGCAAGCTTTCATTTTCTAATACATCACATGTGTTTCTTTTCTCTAATTCTGCTCTGCAAGTCAGTGTTCCTGATTTCAGTCTTTAGCCTTCTCTTTCTGTCAGCATTCAGACTGTTGCTGAAATATCACTCAGAATGGGTACGAAGCACAATGTAGTTCGATTAATTTATTTCAACCTTTATTTGATAAATATTAAACGATCGTGCAGAAAATAAAATTACACATTGGTTTATTTTCAGTTAAAATACTTTGAACTTTTTAAAAACAAAGAATAGATTGTGTTTTCTGAAGGTGGCAATTGTGCTGATGGTGCCAAAGATCCTATATAGAGACTTCCTTGTGATTAAGAAACTGATTATTGGCCAGTACATAGACATTTTTTGCTTGTTTTCACGATTATCATTTTGTGGTGTTATTTTCCCCCTGTAACAATCATTCATAGTTTTGGCCGTCAACTCACTACAGGTAGTCCTCGACTTATGACCAAAATTTCTGTTGCAGAGTGAGACAGTTGTTAGGTGAGTTTTGTCCCATTTTACGACTTTTGTTGCCGCATTTGTGAAGCGAGGGCTCCTTGACGCTCTCTGAGCTTGCTTGTTTTCTCTCAGGCATTTCATTACCCAACTAGGTAACATCACCAGTGCTATGTCAACCCTGAGCTACAAATGTCAACCCTGAGCTACAGACATCCTCCTTTATTAGTTATTAGTTGTTAAGTGAATCATTGCAGTTGCTAAATTAGTGACACAGTTGTTAAGTGAATCTGGCTCCTCCGCTGACTTGCTTGACAGAAGGGCGGAAAAGGGGATCACATGACCTTGGGAAACAGTAACTGCCATAAATAGGAGGCAGCTGCCAAGCGTTTTGAATTCTGATCACGTGACTATAAGGATGCTGCAACAGTAGTAACTGAGAAATGGTCATAAGTCACTTTTTCAGTTCCACTGTAACTTCAAGCAGTCACTAAATGAACTGCTGTAAGTCGAGAACTACCTGTATAACCTTCCCCCACCCCTGAAATAAGTAGTCTGGGTTCAGAGGCTAACAGAAGATATTTGGAGCTTTGGTTCCTCTGCCCCTTTTCGGTTTGGATATATCTGAAATGAAGTTCATTTTCAATGAACTGCGACTTGCCATGTCTTCAAAACTTAGATAAGCTGTGGTTGACCACAATGAAGGCTTGAATTCAGTTCCAAATTGCAGTTACTTCTAAGCTTCAATTAATCACAAACAGAAAACCCAGAAAACAACAGTAGCATAAATCTCTGACTTCTTTGTGACCACACCAAAGTGAAAAATATTCCACGTTAAGTCCAGGACTCAGGTGATTTAATGATGGTGAATGTGTGGCTCTTCTAACTATTGCTGAACTCAAGACTTCTAGTGCCCTTCATCACAAGCATATTGCCTAGAATAGTTTAGCAGCGTCTAAAAGATGGGCAGTTGGAATAAATTGGGTACTGTTTCATATGGAGTAGCAAAAGGAAAATAAAATGGGGTGGGGCAGTAGATTCAAATTTTTTAACTACGGGTTCTATGGGCGTGGCTTGGTGGGCGTCGTAGGGGAACAATACTGTAAAATCTCCAGTCAGAGGTGGGATTTGCTGGTTCTCAGCACTACTCAAAATTTCCGCTACTGGTTCTCCAGAATTTCCTGCTGAATACCACCTCAGGGGTGGGATGGGTGGTATCCTATTTTTTAGGTGTCTAACTGGTTGGAATTGTACCACACTGTAGTAATTAACCCTGAATGCCAAAAGAGTAGCAGTAGCCAGGATTAGAATCATGATATGCGACCAGATCATAGGCAGAAGTTGTCTTTGTGTATTTGAAAAATAACTTGATAGAGGTTCATATTCATTCATATTCAAGAAATCATGTAATTGTGCAAGTAGTGCCTGTTATAGTATCTTTTCCACGTGTGCAAGAATGGATAAAGCCTTACTAAGTGGAGACAAGTCTCTTTAAAAATGAATGTCTTAACATTTTACGCATAGCAATAGAAGGAAATTAGAAAACGTCTAGTCAACATTGGCGCTCAGAAGGGTCTGCAGGATTTGCTTTGGTTTAGAAAAAAAATGCACTTTCAAAAGCATAATTGTTTTGCTGCTGCAAATGCTGCTGTATTTTCCCAGGAGAACAGGGGTGGATGGACATAGCGCGTTCTTGTAGATAATACATCCCCAACTTTGTCAGCCTGTTTTGGCATTCTATGTGTCTTGCATCTCTCATATATTTGTATTTGCAAATAATGGCAAAGAAAAATTGTGTGGTGCTCACCAGTGTTCTTTAACTAGATGTTTTCATGCACCAGTCTTCCAGCCAGTGAGGGCGTCTTGCAGTTTACAGTATTTCTTATCTCCATGCTGTGCCATCCAGTATAATATTGGAGAGTGGTGAATATTTTGTAAAAGGTGTTCTTACAATTGCTTTTTTATTCTTAACATGTGACTTGATTCTGGACTTTTTGGTTCCTTAGAAGTTTGACCATAAAATGTTGCATAGCAATGAGAATATATGTTTAAAATATTTGTAATATAATATTTGCTTGATTTGGGGAGTTCCGAAGTTTTCATAACATCAAAATCATATGTGTGCTTTTCTTTTATCAAATCTTAGAACTTGCCCATAATCCAAAGAATGGCAAAAGTTGTTATGGGATGTGTGTGTTAGCTCAGGGAGAGACACTGATCATGTTCTGATGACATGCTTATCATGGTTTGTTTAAGACTCTAGAACAGAGGTCTTCAAACTTGACAAATTTAAGACTTGTGGACTTCAACTCCCAGAATTCCTCTTCAAGACTTGTTAGCTCAGGAATTCTGGGAGTTGAAGTCCTCAAGTCTTAAAGTTGCCAAGTTTGAAGACCCTTGCTCTAGATTCTAGAACATACGTGGTGTACACAATTCTTAGCCGTGACCATCTCCATTTCAGCTGTGGTTGTTTTTGGCTTATTAAGGAATGTATAAGAGTTCTGATGTCATCAGCCAGTAAGTTATCTCTGCTACTAGCAACAAAACTGAAAACAACTCTTCAGTTATTTTTCATACGGATAAATAAAAGGTGCTGGCAGATGATGCTAGGATTTTTAAACCTTAAACCAGCCAAGTCTGTGTGGTGGAAACCAACATGCAGAATTAGACTTTAGCGAACGTTACCTGACGAACTCAGAATGAAAATGAAATTTAACTACTTAAGCACAAGGTAATCTTTGATCTCTTTCTTCATCATCTTTACCTCTTTTTGTGCTTGTGTCTCTGTGGGTGGGGCCTTCAAGTCAGCTTTGATTCCAGGCAGCTGCCTGGACAAAACTCTGTGTAATTATTTTTTTTTGAGAGAGCGTTTAACAACAACGACAACAAAAATCCTTCTCACCCTTATGGGTAGTATTTGTCTTCCCCAATCTCGGTCTTCTTCCAAAGGCCTGGGAATTTGAAAGTTCTGTGCAATATTTTAGCTGTTTCTAGCACTGCAATCATCTGATACTCTTCCTGGGATCTAGTTGGGTCACTTTGGCCTTTACTTTCCACATCTGTTCTACTTCTTCCTTCAGGTGCTCCTTCTTCCTGATGTTGCTGTCACTTGGCATTGCTACATCTATCACCACTGTTGTCTTTTGGTCCTTGTCTGTTACTTGATTGACCCTGTTACTCTGTAATCCTTGATTTTTTGTGAAATCTCCCATCTTGTCTTGAGATGGTCTAGCCAATGCACTGTGCAGATGTTCCTACACACAATCCCAGCTACTTGGTTAGTCATTGAACATATGCTATTCCAATGTGCTTCTTCATGTGTTGCCTCGGTGTGTTGGACTGTCTCTGAGATCTCTCTGCCTAGTCTGCACATTGGGTGATCTCTAGTGTGGTAGACACCTGTTTCTATGGTTCTGAACCCTTAGAAGGGAACAGACTTTCCCACTAATCAGTAGAATGACAAAATTGGATTCAACTCAGAGAACATTGATGTAACTGGTTTAGTGCATCCCAAGTCACATGACTGTTTCTTTAATAGAAAATCTGCATAGCCAACTATTTGAAAAGCCTGCATTAACTGAAGGCAATTAGATGGGTCCATTGCATTTAACTGAAGACAATTACAGTTAACTGAAGACAATTACAATTAGATGGGTCCATTGCACTAAGCCAAAAATATTGCTTGCTTTATTTTAATCTAATGTGCCATACGCATCTAGCTATTGTTGGCTGCAAATCATGGTTGTGATTCATGTATTTATGGAATAAACCATGGTTAAATAAATCACAGCTTAATGCAATCTGTGAATCAGTCTAAATATGTCCCCAAAGTTGTGCAGCATTTGATTCTCAGAAAAGTATGTTTGGGGGGGTTGAGATTGTAGCATCTTCTGCAATTCCTTAATATTTCTGCATTTTCCCCCCCAGAATCTCATAGTTGCCCTCCACATATTTCATCTAAACATAAACCATTTCATGCTACGTTAGTTTTCATGGTAATTTGAAGGTGTTCTTCACACTTTAACTGATCTAAAACAGGACTTAGCTTTAGTTCTTTTGTCTGCATGAAACATGCACATAGTTTTGGTTGCACTACTTTTTCTGAGTAAATATACAAAAATAATAACAAAGAGCACATCTTTTTCATCCTTGACCCATTTCCTGAAATATGCTGCCCTTTAAATATTATTCACGCAGCAACATTTTTTTTTACCTTTTGACTTTCTACGCATAAGACATGTGCAGTGTTTTAGCATTTTCCAAAAAAAAAAAACACATCCAGATTATTAGACAAAAATATTATTTGGGCATATATTGCTTAATATTTTTCACTACATTGCTGATTGTAGCCGGGATGCTTAAAAAGTAAACTACATAGAATGTCTTATGTGCCTTTTACGCTTGTGCTAAATTGCCCCTTTATACAGCTCTGGAGTTCCCCTAGATTGCATGCCAAGTTTCAGAAGCACAATGTTCCAGAAAGTTTAATGGAATTGTAGCACGAAATAGGTTTCCTAAACTTCCAGAGGTCCTGCTGCCTTTCGCTTCCTTATTACTCCCCGTTTCCAAATGCTGAAGGAGGAAAAATGCACGCGTGCTGGCTCCATTCCTCCAGTGACAATACCATTCCATTCCTTACTGTCTAAAGCTGTTGTCCTTCATCAGTGTGTTATGTTTTCCTCATGTCATTTTTGAAGTGCTGCATTGATATACTCGGGCATTAAAAAGAATAAGTTTCTTTGCACTATAAAAGGCTTCCCTCTGTGCTGTGTGCCTTTGACATTTTCTTTGAGAAATGGAGGGACTTCCCTGCCGGTTCCTCTTGAAACCCATGAAACGTCCAAGTTAGGATGATGTGATTGGTGGTGAGGATTAGTTTTTCTTACAAAGATATAAGCTATGAGGGTTGGCCTCAGACTGTTATAGCCTAATACAAATGTCGCTGACTCTGCAAACGTTGAATTAGAGATCTAAAAACATGCTCTCTCTCTCTTTTGCTTCTTTTTCTCCACTGAGCACTAACTATGGTTTTGCATCACTGGAAAACCAGAGCAGGCGATGAGTTAATGCAAATTGTAATTATAGTTTGCTATCTGATTCCAACAGCCGGTGATTTACAAAGCAACTGTCGGGCGTAATGTTCAACCGTAGTGAAATACTGGAAAGCAATAGAAGTACAAGTAGCCTTCAACTTAAGACCACAATTGGGATCAGAATTTTCTGCTGCTAAGCAAGACAGTTGTTAAATGAATCGCACCTGATTTTGGGAAGGTGTTTTTTTTTTTAAAAAAGATGGCACAAGTAATTTTTAACAAGGAAGAGTGAATTCGTCTTTGTATATGTTCCCTATTATGTACACTGTATGGATAGGCTGCTTAGCTTGCAGATTGGACAAGCTTTTCAGAAGTAAAAATAAACCAAACTCTGCATAAGCCCAGATCACATTGACAAAAATGTGAATGTTGAAATTGGTCTTGGCACAGGCTTGCTAAGAATTATTTTCACACTCTACCTATTAATGTAATAATAATATAGACGTCTCTTGTTTACACACTTCCTTAATTTTGCACTTGTAAATATAAGAGAAGCTTTGTCGTAGTTATTACAAAATTTTTGCCTGGCATTTAAAATCCTAGATGAAAACAATGTGCATTTTAGGGTTAAGATCTCCAGTACATAGTTAACTTGTCTGCTTGGCAATTCTGCTATATTTGTGAATGCCTATTTATTCACCATCCTGACTTCTTGCTGCCAAATGGACTTAGGCTTAGCAAATACTTCTGTAAGATATTAATAAATAAATGGAAATTTCCCTATAAGCTTCTATAAAAATTACTGTTTAAAGTCATGAGAAATTATAATTTTTAGTGCAGTATTGGAAATAAGAATTATACAAACCATTAATATTTGTGTTGGGTTTTATAGTTCTGGCAGGTGAATTCTGTTTTGGTCCTTTAAACGTGATGTTCATTTTATGGACATTAGTGTAGATCACAGGTGTCCAACCTTGCCAACTTCAAGACATGTGGACTTTAACTCCCAGAATCCCCCAAACTGGCTGGGGAATTCTGGGAGTTCAAGACCACAAGCCTTAAAGATGCCAAGGTTGGACATGTCTTCTGAAGATAAAAGTCTAAGAATAGGAATATTGGCTATTACCCTTGAATTGAATAGGATTTACACAAGCTTTCTCCAGGTTGGCACCCATTTAGTGTGCTGGACAGCCATGCTTTTTTGGGGTGGGGAGGTGGGGTTGTTGATGGAAATTGAAGTTTAAGACATAGGTTGAAAAGTAGGTTGGGGAAAGCTAACTGACACCATTTTGGATCACGCGTGTACATTTAGTGCCTTTCAATTCCATGAGAATGGATTACCGTGATGATAATGTTCTTTTCATAAGTTAATCAGGTTTGGCTAGTGATCTTTGAAGAGTTTACCTGACTGTTGTGACTTTGAGACGGTTGAAGGTCTGAGTGTTACTAAGTGAGGTTTTCATTTTGCTAGACTGTTTCCTCACTTGAAATGGCTTACGAAACTACAGTTTGCTTTAATGAAGAAAAGATATGGGCACCTGCAGTTGTTGCCTACCACAAATGTTCATGAACTTTGGGAAGTGATTTTGGCGAGTGGGAAATGAACCACAGAACCTAAATGAGGATAGAATCAGTTTGACTTTTGGTAACTTGGATGGGTTAGGTTATGACCCTTTAGACCGTAATAACTACTGCAAAATAACTACTTTTTGTGAGTTTGGTTGTCTGTAATTTTCATTAGAAAGAAATCCCTTCATAGAACATGAAAACACAATTTAATGTCATTTGGTGGATGGCTTTGATATTTACGGGGTTATGACTGTTGATTGTAAATGTTAGTGCACTGCTTTTCATTGCTATCTGCATTTAATAGTAAAATTCTATTTTTTGATTGGTCTCTTAAGATGCTCTTCAAAGCTGCTGCTTTTGACTCATCTGAAGATTCAGAGTCGGTAGCATTTGTACTGACTTATATATTGACTAAACATTTGTAACTAACTAGATGGTTTATATTTTCTGAAAATAATTTATAATGAGGGTTTTATACGTAGTTGCAGAAATTTTGATGGCGATCTTTATGTTAAACATTCATCAATAATAATATAGAAAAGTAAAGAGTCTATTTTGGGGGGATTCCCTGATTTGATTTGTAAAAGGTATGTCCGCAATATCTTTATTTCAGATAACATTTCAGCTAGCAAGTCTAGTATATGTCACATTTTCTGCACAAATATTGCTTCCATGCAGGAAATATGTAGCACCCATATATATGCCGTTGCCATAGAGTAGACACATATGCTTAAGTCCTCTATGTGTGAAGATGATTGGAAACCCTGTTTGGTGAACATTGGTAGTGTAAACATATTGTATATCCATTGAGCATTTACACTGATCAATACACAAATCTTTCACTATTAAGTAGAGAAGTGGAATTTGGTGTGTATAAAACTGATCTTTTTTCAAGAAGGAAAATATTAAGTGCATGTTGTTTTTCTGCATGTTTCTATAGATATGAAATTGCTGCTAGCTTTGATTTTCTGTCTATCTATAGATGTTATTATAATCTGTTCACTTAGTAATTCTGGATAAATGAGTCCTGTTGAATCTCTGGGTTTTTCTCTGCATGAATAGAGGGATAGAGAGTAAGGAATTAGACCTTGCTGGATATGCCTTAGGCTAAACGGGTAAAGAGTTTTTAAAATGCAGAAATCCAGATAATGTTCAGAAGGCAGACAAGTCCCTAATTCATTCAACTATAAGGAGAGGGAGGCACAACATCACCAGACCTGCAAGATTATGTTACTTTTACTATATCTAATTTCCATTTTAAAAGGTAGCTTTAGCCTTTCAATGGAGTTGATTTCATGGTCTAGTCTACCTAGGGGGACTAAAAGGAGATCAGTTGTGTCAGAGAAGCATTTTTAAGGTTGACCCAGCCTTCCGTCCTTCCGAGGTTGGTAAAATGAGGACCCAGATTGTTAGGGGCAATATGGTGACTCTATAAACCACTTAGAGAGGGCTGTATAAAGTGGTATGATTAAGCTTAATAGCTATTGCTATTCTCAAATATCATGTTGCCCCCACATGAAATTCAAATATGTTTTTAGAAAATAAAATTAGTAATTGCAGTCTGTTCTGCTTGGAAAAGTGATCACTTTCCGTAATTGATCTTCCTGGCATCTATCCATTCACTTCAAAAGCTGCCCTGCCTTTATCTATAGAAGTAAGGAACAAGCCTGATGCAAGATTATCAGATATGTAAATTTTATATGCCAAATTGGCAAGCTTAAATAAATATTTGTTCAAGAAATAAGTGAGAATCCTAATTTGCTCTGTACCAAAACAAAAATGTAAAGAAGTCATAAAAATAATGTTCACTATTTTGTAATTAACATAAAAGGTCTCTAAAGACGCATCGACTTCTATTATATAAAGGCGAAAGAAAAATTACTTGCTAAGGTTCTAGGTAAGAAAAAGTTTATCAATGTCACTTTTGGTTTTTTTTGTCACAATACAGTACATCTTATACAGAACAAGCTGTGCAATATGAGTCACTTGGTAGCGATTGAAATTTAGATAATTTTATTGTAGATAGCTTATATTATTATTGCAACAGGACAGCTATAATCCTATTTTCAAAACTCTTGTTCTGCTGGTCAGTGACCAAAATAAAGAAACTATAAGCCTGTTAGGATTAGTGTTTTATATACTCCTAGAAGCATCTGAAAAGTTTTTCAGAACAAAGGACCATCTTACACTGATATTTTAGGGGGGTATTTTAAGCATTTATAGTTCTGAATCTTTGATCCAAGAAAAGGTTTCCAAGAAAATTAGGAAAATTGTATGGGATAACTGTAGCAGGTTCAGATGGTTTAATCCAGGGGTCTCCAAACTTAGCAACTCAAGACTTGTGGACTTTAACTCCCAGAATTCCCCAGCCAGAAATCACTCAGAAAGATTGTTTTCCTGATCAAATAGGTAAAATGAGGCACAGAGAGTCTCCATTGCTTTGCTTTTGCATAGTATATATATTTACTTCGCTTTTTAAAAAACCACCTTTGCTTGCTTTATCGGTAACCAAGTAAGCCTCTAATTCCCATGGTTGCCTGAAGATTCAGTTACATATTTTGTACTGCAGTTTAACTATTTTGACTCAAAGACTCTTCAGAATAAACAAGTTGGTAGTTTCTTCCTGGAGATCTCTAAGAGTCCTCCTTGGTCAAGTAGAGTTCTCTGGCTTTGCAAAGGAATTACTCGTAAGCCAGTTGCGAAAAGAAGATGATTGATCAGAAGTAGTTCAGGGGATATGATTGCCATTTGTAAAGAATTAGGTCACAGGGGATGCCTTTAAACATAGCTAATATACAACTGTTCACTGCTGTGCTATTCTCGATTGCAACTGAAACATTAAATATTTTCTCTCTGGGCATGCCCCTGTGGTTGACACACACACAGATCCTCAGGTGGATGAAGTGTGCTCTCCTCATTCAAAATGAGAGGCCTAGAAAGTTCTAGAGAAAGATTACGTTTGGCAGCTGTCCGTCAAATGCACTTTCTCCTTAGGGCGCCAGGTGGACTTGGCACCCCTTGGAATTGCTGTGAAATGTAAATCTTCCTGATTTTCCCCCTCCATCCTGCTGCCCTGAGCTGCCTTGCTTTAGAAGAGAGGTGGTGATAGGCCTTCGCTGACATCAGCATTGGATCAGTGACCCAGTCCCCTGATCCCACAGGGTGGCAGTGTGAAACATTTATGTATTCATAGTCTAAAAGATGGCACAGAAGGGAGCCTTGCCTTTGAAAACTATGGGGGATGGGGTGGGGTGATGCATTGAACTTTCTTCTATTAAATAAGATGAGCAAGATTTTGTGGCAAAGGCCTACTTCTAACATACAAATCATGTGTGGCCAACAGAGTTGTGTGCTGTGCTTGCTTTTTTGCAATATATGCGCTTAACAACTTGCTCCCGAACAATTGTGAAATTCTAATAATTAGGAGAGCATCCGCACAGTGCTTAAACAGAAGCTAGCAGCGCGCATCAACTTGTTTACTTGTTTCTTTGGTATTAGTTTTGTTGTGTGCCTAGTTTTCTACTTAATCTGCCTTGCAAATTCTTTGTCTTTGAAATAGCAGTCCTGAAATGCAATGACTGTAAACATTATTTATAAGTTATGCTTTTTTTTATTTCGATATTTAAATATGTTTGTCTTCAGGTTATAACCTTAAAAGGAGATCTGTATATATATTTTTGCTATGTATTTATGTTTGGTTGCATTTTGATTGTATATTTTGCATTGATTTAAAATATTCTGTATCAAGTACATTGTGACTACTGGATATGCCTAGAATTTTCTGTTAAAAATATAACAGTTAAATTTCTGTTGTACCTAGTTATGCTTGTCCGTTGTGTTTTTAATGCTGCAGGAAAACTCATAAGCAGCCTTCGAAGTATCTGGTCAAAGTAACAGATAATCCTGAGCAAATAAATGCATGCACTCTTCTAAAACCATAAGATGATTGTTCATAGATGATATGATACATTGGCTTCCCCCATTTTCTACTTTGTTTAAACAAACAGAACACTTGGACTCCCATTTATCATTCAAAACATTTCAAGTAAGATCTGTAACAAATGATGTGCAGCAGAGAGCTACTTCTTCAGAGCTCTTCCGTTTTGTTCCCTTCCACTGTCCCATCAAATAATATCCCATAGCTACTGGGGAGGCATGGCCTTCTTGAATATGTTGGTGGTTCTCTGCAATCCATGAAATTTTTGTAAGCTTATTAGTTCCATGGTTGGGATGGTACTTCCCAACAGCCAAATTCTGCCCTTCATAGCAATTACAGTATATCAGTTGCACGCAAATGCTCCCACTGAATCACTCTGGACATGAGATGTCCTAGAAGACCTGAAATACTTTGCTTCTATATATTTCAAGCGTCTACTTTCTTTGCAACAATTCGCCACGTACATAAATCATACTACACCATAAACTTTGGTATAGTGCAAAGTGGAGCCAAACAAACCATATACTATCCTGGGTGAACCCACAGTTCTACACAGCTTTCTAGGAAGAAAAGGAGTGATTACCCAGAACTTTGTTGCGATTAACCATCATTGCCTAAGATTAAGTTCTATTTAACTGAAAATCCTTGTTTCTAACTCTGAAAAAGTGCCTCCATACATAATGGCAACGAATGAAGCTGCCTATTAGAATGGCGCATGGTTCAGTTTGTCAATCTGTGATGCAGTCTTCCCTCTAGGAATACTTATGAATCTCTAGTTTCCTTTTCTCTCCCTGCTCCCAATATTGTCTGTTTGTCCTCCGTTAATCCAGACAACGCAACAGAGCTTAGCATTTATGTCCTGATTCTGGATCCCTCCTTCCCTTCTTTCCTTGATGATTCCATGACTTTCTTCCTTTCGGAAGAAGATGGGGCAGGGCTGTTTGAAATGCTTCCATGCCACTTACACATTCAACTATCAGAAGGAATAAAAAGAATGTTTTACAGTCAATTATCACAAAGTTATAATTTATTGAGTTTAAGGCACTTGGGGTGCTGAGGTGTCAACTGATTGTAAGGCATACAGCTTAGTCCAGAGTTCATTTAGAAATACTCCGTCTCATGCCGTTACTACAACATCCTCATCTTCTGTTTTGTTGGTGGAAAAGCTTTGAGATGTTTCTGCAGAGATCCTCTTGTAATTAGTGTGGAATGTAATGATAAAGAAACAGCATGTCACAGTGCTGATTCCAGCCATCACTAGTGTTGCATCTATAAGAAAAAAAATGGATATTCTCCATCATTTGAAAATATCTGAAATATATAGAAACAAAACCCAATAGTTCTTAAACCACGTTTAAATAAGTTCCACTTAGCTACCTATGGTATCTCAGTGGGAGGAGCAATGCATACAACTAGAATATATTGCATACTTAAAACTACGGGGATTTTACCCAAATCAGTTGAAGTCTGAATTATTATCACTGAGCTAGTATTAGTATTTTGTAAAACAACATATGCCTAAAGAAACTTACTAAAATTGCAGAACGAGAAAGTCATTTAACCAAAGATACAATGATACACAATAATGTCCTGTTTGAGATTTGATGAACAAATCAAAATAAGTTCATCAAATAAGACACACAAAACAAGTCTATACATCTGCAACGCTGACACACTAAACCCAGACTAGACAACATTTTGGCACCAAGGCCACATTTCCTAATTTTGGGCAAACCAAAAGCTGCTGATGGAGAGTGGGTGAAGCTATCATAAATGTTAGTGTGGCCAACAATTCCTCAGTCAAGGAATTACCAAGTGAAACAAACAATAAACACCAACCTAATCAACTACGAAGAAGAAAACAAAACTCCCACCAACATTGATAGAGCAAACCACAACCAAGCTCAGAGTGCACCATAGGGTCACCATTCTCTCCACTTTTTAAATAAGGAGCTTGGAGGGTTTTTTAAAAAAAACTATAACAGTTTAATAGAATACCATACAATTATTTTGTACCATCAAACTTAAGTAGCTTGATCAAAGAAGCTGCTGGGACCCTCAAAAGGAATTGGGGTTGCACACCTGGATGATTGCCCAGAGATGGTTTAAACCAGGGGGCCCCAAACCTGGCAACTTTAAGACTTGTGGTCTTCAACTCCCAGAATTCCTCAGCCAGGATAGCTGGCTGAGGAAATCTGGGAGTTGAAGTCCACAAGTCTTTAAAGGTGCCAAGTGGGGATCCCTGGTACAATAAGATGAAAGAAGTTTGTCTTCTGTCCTGGTAACAGACATGTTATTGATTTCTTTTATATCCCACCTTTATTATTTTTATCAACAACTCAAGACAGGATATATTTAATACTCTTTCCTCCTCCTATTTTCCCTATAGAAACAACTTGTGAGGTGAATTGGGCTGAGACAGTGTGACTGGCCCAAAGTCATCTAGCCAGCTTTCATGGCTAAGATAGAACGAGAGCTCACAATCACCTGGTTTATAGTCTGGTGCCTAGTTTCATCCAAGGCAAATAGCAGTCAGAGTGGATTTGGGGTAGAAAACCAATACAGTCATTTTCCTAAGATCCTTGATTACTTCATCCGTCCCCAATAAAAGTCAATAGACTAAGCCATTAAAAAAAAGCCCATGAGCACTACTAGGATTTCATTCAACTTTAGGCCTCCCTGATGCTGGCAAAGAATCTGCTGGCAACTTTAGTCCAAATGTTCATGTGCCAACAAATCATTCAAAGGGACATACTTACTTGACCAATCCATTGGAGGACCTAAGGATGCAGCACAAGTGGAGAAAGGGGCATTCTTTTTTTCCACAGCCAGGTTCTGGAAGAGTAGTATGAAGAGAACTGCTAGGATCTGGCTGTTGAAACAAAACTGACTGTTACCCATCTGATGATAACATCTCAAATATACCTACTTCGAAGCAAGATTTTCAGCTTTCACAACCAAGATCTGCTTTGGGGCTTAAAATAGACTTTCAGGATGACCTAACTCAGGGGTTGGCAACCTTAAACACTCAAAGAGCCACAAAGGTCCTAACCAGAAGCCTCCCATTCAATTCTAGAGCCAATCAAAAGTCTGTAGTGTCTCCTCCTAGCGCGGCATCCTTTTTCCTCTGCCTGTTCTAACCAAAATCCCTAACAACTGTGAAGCTGACCGGTGACAGGGAACCGCAGAGAGGAATGAAAGAGCCGCATGCGGCTCCAGAGCCGCAGATTGCCCACCCCTGGCCTAGCTATTGATCTACTGTAGAATCTAACCTAGTTTTTTTTTCCTTAGCTGGCATCAATAAGACTGCATATTCCAAAATTTCTAGCTACCACAGCCAAACAAGAATGCACTGAATATATATATATATATATATATATATATATAAAAATTATGAAGCAGGGGAAGAGTTTGAAAAACATAGCTTTTCTTAAGCCACAAGAATACTGTTCTTTTGGTGGGTATATTACTACTAGAACTGGTGACTGTAATTAAACAAAACAGAAAACATGCACAAAGCAACTACAGTAACCAAGGAAATCACACTTTCCTAATAAGAATTCTTGCACTGTCCCTCCGTGAAGTCTTTTCTACTTGAACGAACACAGCCTTTTCTTTTCTTCAACCTTGTGTAACTTGAATAAAGTACCTGTTTTGTAACACAGCTTATGCATTTTGATTTATATGTAGCAGAGAGATGAGAAATAAGAGTTTAAACAAAGGCAAAGAGGAAAGAGCCGTTCCCTCTTGGGAAACATTTAATGGCTCTATTCTGCAATGTCCTGCACTATTGTGCACAAATCCTTTTAGAAATGATTTTGTTTGGCTTCACTTCCAAAGTGTGGAAGAAAAACAAGTTATTTAAATTTATTAGTGATTTTCCAGGATTTGGGCAATTCTGACTCCTACTGGCTTCAAAGGCAAAAAGAATCATTGCTCCTGGAAATCATATATTCATTTAGTGTTTCTCAAACTTGCCAACTTTAAGATACACAAACTTCCTCAACCAGCATTTTTCGTTGAACAGCCTAAAGCCCAAGGGTCTTGGTTCACATGTGATGCTGGGCCATAAACTATTATTTGCTAACCACAATGGCTGGAATTAACATCACACTAAACTCAACCCAAATCAAGTGTCCTAAAGCCCAGTAAATGAGTCCAGTTATTGCCTAGAGAAGATCAATTTCCATTTTCCATTTCCAATTTCAATTACCATGTGTCCCCGAAAATAAGACCCTGTCTTTTTTTTTGCCACCAAAAAAGGCACCCTGTCTTATTTTCAGGAGATGTCATCCACTGACTAACCTCACTTATGAGCATCGCTCCTGGCCTACTTTTCGCTGTTAGAGGCCTTCAGAAACTTCCTGTTCTGCAACCGGCAAGGCTTTCCTGAAGGCCTCTGCAGCCAATAACCAAGCTCTGGGTCGATCCAGAGCTTTGTTATCAGCTACAGAGGCCTTCAAGAAAGCCTTGCCAGCCTTGCAGACCTACAGAAAAAATGGGCCAGCAAGGCAGGTGTCGGGGTGTGCGAGGCCTGGCTACAACTGTCCAAAGGTAAGTAGGAGGACATCTCCACCACCCCACATTCTCACCCTAGCTTAATTTTTACCCATGCACCCTGGAGTGGGCGGGATCTTAATTAGGGCTTATTTTGGGAGTAGGGCTTATATTGGGCACGTGTAAAAATCAAGCTAGGACTTACTTTCAGGGTAGATTGTATTTTCAGGGAAACAGGGTACTTGAATGAATCTATTTATCTACCTGGTCACAAAAATGATCCCTGATGATGTTCCTTCTCCCACAGGATAAGAGCATTCAACGTTTAGTTCCATCACGATGGGATAGATAGAAAATCCAAAAAGCCCAAAAAGACTGCTGAATATTGCCACAGCGTAGGTTTGCTCTCTCATCTGAGATACCTACAGGAAGAGAAGAGAACATAACCATAGCAAATGGGGAAGTCTCTACAGCTTTATGTCCAGCAGATATTCCTGCCACCCAGAGCCACGCTACGCATTTATATCTGAGTATGGCAAATTAGGCAATGCTGTTCTCCAGTTTCTCTCTGACAACTAATGCAACCATTTAGATTTACTTCTTTAGATAATATTTAATTTGAGGGATTGGCAACTCCTGAGTCAACAAATCCATGCCTTTTTTTCTAGACAAAAGTTTTGAAAGTGGTTAGCCATTGCCTATTTCCTAGCACCTGGTCCATGGTCACCCAACTGGCTTTGTGCCTAAATTAGGACTAGAATTCACAGTCTCCTGGTCTCAAGACTAGTGGCTTAACCGTTATACCAAAATTGGCTCTCTCTTTAGGTAAACTAAACATGAAAAGCAACATGGAACTTTCAACAGGGAATTTTGGGAAGTGAAGCCCCATTTCTTTTTGAAGATGCAAAGTTGGGAAGTCAGTTCTACAAAAATAATAGTTTTTAAAGCAGTAATAAGTGATTAAGACCCACAAAATATGTCTTGGCATTAGTTCAACCACCAGTATGCTCATGAGAACTTTTATACTAGTTAAAAGTTTGTAAATAAAATGGAATGATTAGATGGTCATAAGAAATATTGACATGGGTTCAGTTTTTATTTCTCTATTCCGCATTTCTACTCATTTTATTTTATCCTCCTAAGACTTCAGTGAGATAGTTTGGGATCAAAGAAGTGCAATGATTCTACTTACTCTATCTTCAAAATATTCCTCTGATCTCCTTCTCCAGTATCAGAGTGAAAGTGAAAATATTTCAACCTTAATTATACCTCTTGGCACTGGAGGGATTAAGTGTTAATCAGTCCTTACTTAAATATCTATGGTTACATGGAAAACACACTTCTGTTAATAATCACATTGTAAGATTTAGATGATTAACTATTGCTTAGAGGACGGGATTTATTTAACTGAAAGGTTCATTTTCTCTACAGAAGGGTAGACAGAAGCATTATTTCAGTTTCAAAATATATTTACCACTGCAAATCCAATGCAAGTCAAAGCAGATAGAACAAAACTGATTTTGGTAGTTTCCGTAAACTTCTTTGTCCTATCTACATAAAGTCCAAGAAAGAAGGCACCAATGAGCCCAAATATAATGAACAAGGCTCCAGTCAAACCTGCAAAAAACTGTACAAGATATTGAATTAGGGCACATAGTTGAATAATTTTAAGAATAAAGGGTAGTACTCTGTTTTTTCTTAATTACTGGATTTATGACTAAAATTATAACCACCAAGCTGGTAACAATTTTAGAAACACCTGTACATTGAAGGAACTAGATACCTCGGATCTCCAGTTCTGTTACTTCAGTTCTAAAGTATTGAGATAAAGTATTGAGAAAGTATAAAGTATAGAGCTGTGATGGTGCAGTAGTTAGAATGCAGTATTGCAGGCTAATTCTGCCGACTGCCGGGAGTTCGATTCTGACTGGTTCAGGGTTGACACAGCCTTCCATCTGTCTGAGATCAGTAAAATGAGGATCCAGATTGTGGGGGGTAATATGCTGACTCAAAACTGCTTAGAGAGGGCTGTAAAGCATTATGAAGCGGTAAATAAGTCTAAGTGCAATTGCTATTTAAATGTGTATCTCTGTACGTATATAATACATCTAGAAGAATGAGTTCAGTAATTCAAGTTAGTGATATTGGTAATATATTGAAACCCGGAAATTAGGGGAAATTCAAAAGGAAAATAGAAGCCTCATAAGTCTTATAACTGATTATCAAGAGAGATCCTGGGTTCAGCTAAGTGATCTGTGGTTAACCTCCCAGTTTTAATGTCCTAAGAACTGGAAAGGCTAGATATTATCTTTTGAGGGAAACTTTGGATCTTCATTTTATGGGTGATTTTGAAATGCAGGGCACACAGCTGAAACATGTGGCACAATTTCTGAGCACAATATAATATAATACTCCATACAATACATTTTATGACATTGACAAAAAAGGAGAAAAACTTGATAACAAAAGTGCTCATGCAATTAAACCGATATTATCAGAATTCTATTTCGCAAATACATTAGTTAAGCAAAACTTAACCACAACCAGAGAAATAAAAGTCACAGCGATTAGACAATAATAACTGCAAATAAAATGAATTCAGCTGAGTAGATGGTGGGCTATTGGCTGCAACCAGGAATCTTTGGCAGTAAAGACAATCTAACAAAATACTCCTTAATGTTTCGATAACTTCACCTCAATGGCAGAAGTTATTTATTTAAATCAATGTTTTCTCAAATTTGGCAACTTTAAGATGTGTGAACTTCAATTCCCAGAATTCCATGGCTGAGATATAATGCCCTTCCAATGTCTTCCCTGAATTTGGGAGCGGTTATTGAAGTTAGATCTCTTGCCAGCTTACAAAGTAGAACTAGCGGACCGGATCTTGCACCGTCAAGATCGCAATATAGCTTCTGGTAAGAGAAGGGGAGGGATCCTAATTATTTATGTACGTAAAGACTGGTGCACAAACAGTAAAATAACAAACAGCCATTGCTCACCAGATTTAGAGGCCATGACTGTTCAGTGTAGACCATTTTATCTGCCACGGGAGCTAACAGTAATTACCATCACTGCTGTATATTTACCTCCAGATGCTAATGTTAGCATGGCGCTCAGTCACCTTCAAGACATAATTACCATGCAACAGAGAGCTCATCCTGAGGGCGTTCACATCATTGCTGGGGATTTCAACAGAGCATGCCTAAAAACTGTGCTCCCCAAACTTTACCAACATGTTAAGTGCCCAACCAGGGGAAAAAACACACTTGATCATGTATATTCAAATATTAAGCATGCTTATAGAGCAAAACCTCTTCCCCGCTTAGGACAATCAGACCATTTCACCCTGCTTTTACTACCAGCCTACACTCCCCTTAAGAAGAGAAAAAAAACCTAGCAGTCAAACTATTAGATGCTTGCCTGAAAATGCCCTCTCTCAGCTTCAGGATTGTTTTTCCTGCACACATTGGAGCATCTTCAAACAACAGGACTTTGAGTTATACACAGAGACTGTGCTTTTCTACATGAAGACCTGTGTAGAAAATGTCACTGTGGACAAACGCATACGGACCTTCCCAAACAGGAAACCCTGGATGACCAGCGAAGTCTAGGCTCTCATCAGGGCCCGTGATCTGGCTTTTAGAGCAGGTGACACCTCACAGTACAGCACTGCCAGAGCTGAGCTGAGAAGGGGCATCAAACATGCTAAGGAGATGTATAGGAGGAAGGTTGAGGGCCACTTTACTGACAGTGACCCATGGCAGATGTGGAGGGGGATACAGGCCCTGACCAGCTATAAAGGCCAGGACCCAACAAACAGCGAGAGCAGTAGCACTCTGGCAGAGGAACTAAAGAGCTTTTTTGCACGCTTTGAGACCACCAAGAACCTGGACATACTGCCTCACAAGGACCATGACGCTGCACCTCTCTCTCTTCAGGTGCATGAGGTGAGAAAAACACTGAGAGCAGTAAATCCCAGGAAAGCTGCAGGGCCTGATGGCATTCCTGGTGCAGTAATTAAAGCGTGTGCTGACCAGTTGGCAGAAATACTTACAGAGCTGTTCAATCTATCTTTAACACATGCCATCATCCCACAATGCCTGAAGGCTGCAACCATCATCCCCATTCCCCAAAAAACAAATATAAACACTCTCAATGACTATAGGCCCATAGCATTAACAAGCTCCGTTATGAAGGTTTTTGAGTGACTAGTTGCACAGCACATCAGAGACTACCTCCCGCCCTCCTTTGATCAACATCAGTTTGCTTATAGAGCAAACTGATCTACAGAGGATGCTGTGGCCATCACACTTCATAGAGCACTGAGTCATCTGGAGAACAAACAGAGCCATGTGAGGATGCTCTTTGTGGACTACAGCTCTGCGTTTAACACTATCATCCCAGATATACTAGTAACCAAACTGTATAATCTGCAGGTCCCCACCCCCACGTGCTCTTGGATTAAGATTTTTTTGACAAACAGACCACAGTCTGTTAAACTTGGCCCCCACCTTTCTTCCACTATTACACTCAGTACTGGTTCCCCCCAGGGTTGTGTCTTGAGCCCCCTGCTATATGCCTTGTACACCTTTGACTGCTCACCAAGCCACGCAACAAACAACATCATAAAGTTTGCGGACGACACGACCGTGATTGATCTCATCTCCAGAGAGGATGAAGACAGCATATAGGGAAGAAGTAGAGAACCTGTCTATCTGGTGTTCAAAGAACAATCTGTCACTGAATGTCCATAAAACTAAAGAACTGATTATGGACTTCAGGTAACATGGACAGGACCATGCCCCACTCATCATCAACGGAGAACGAGTGGAAAATGTCCCTATGATCAGATTCCTTGGCATCCATATTTCAGCTGATATCTCCTGGTCCCCTAACACCAAGGCCATAGTGACGAAGGCTCAGCAGCGGCCGCACTTCCTGCGGGTTCTCAGGAAAAACAATCTGGATAAGAAGCTGTTGCTGGCTTTCTATAAAGCCTCTGTGGAGAGCACTCTGACATATTGTCTGGATGTGTGGTATGCAGGCTCCACAGTTGAGGACAGGAAAACTGTACAACGGGTGATAAATACAGCTCAAAAGATCATTGGTTGCCCTCTGCCCTCCCTGGAAGACTTAGCCAGGTCCCGCTGCCAAAGCAGAATCAAGACCATTATAGAAAACCCCTCACACCCTGGCAATTATCTTTTTGACCTGTTGCCGTCTAGATGGCGTTTTAGGTCAATAAAATCCCACATCACTAGACTAACAAATAGTTTCTTTCCCTGGGCCATCCGAACCGCAAATAAACACGAAGTCACTACCTCATTAAGATGTGAAAAGATGTGAAATCTCCATACCCCATTCAGATGTATAATAACATATTGCAGTACATACAATCCATCTCTTGTGTATTATACTCGGCTAAGCGTTACAGTCAGTGTTGGATGTACATTTTGTGTATATTCGTAGATATTGTACTCTCACATTGCAAATGGAGACGTGAGTACTCTATCTTTCTTATCTTCATTTTTAAATGCTTTGGTTTTATTGTATTGCGAACAGTTGCTGGGGTGCATCCACAGTTTCGTTGTACTCATACAATGACAATAAAGTTCTTCTCATTTTAATTCTAATTCAAAGGGGGGGAAATAACTGTGAAGGTACAAATGTTCAGGTGGGCCAGCCAGATCTAATTGGCTTTCAGATGTACAGTATGCTGATTAAGAGCTGTGCTGGATGTTTTTATTCCATCCCTGGAATTTCTGCAGGTGGAAAACCAGCGTTTCAAATGCTCAGACAAGGTCTTACTCTCGGGTGAAACAAGACATCAATTAAAATCGGAGTGCCCAAATTCACAGGATGGGGGTGTGTGTGGCAAAAATCACTTAATCAATACGAGAAGATGCATTTCATTTCAGCCAGTGAACGTGACCAGCTTAAAACAAGCTATAACAAAATTCACCCTGGTAAATGTAATGTATTTAAAGTATGTAACCCAATGCAGAACTGCACTGTTGAAATGCAAATTAGGAACTAAAGGACACATGGTCTAAAGACGTTCCCCAAAATTAATGATAAGTGAATTCTAAAACTTCTAAATACTAACTCTAAATTCTAAAACTAGATTCTCAGTCTGTTGTAAACCAGTAAATTAACAATGTAAAAAAGAATTGCACTATAAAACCTAGCGATCTAAAAACTCAGTAATAAGTTACAGTGAATAGTTCGTTCATGCAGGACCAAATATTAGAGTAAATACGAAGAGGTTACTCATGGAGACTAGAGGTCATCAAAATCTTGCTACAGTAGGTGTAATACTGTATAGCTTTTCTTGGTAAGAAAAAGTTAACAAGCAACAACAAAGGGAAAATAAATACTTGAGGTTCTTTACAGAGGTTGTGTCCATGCGTGAAGGTGCATTCATCTGAGTCCATCAACTGAACCGAACCTGTTCTGCATGAGAACAGGTTTGACTAGCTTTGAGCATCTGAATCAGAAGGAAAACTATTGTTGAAATGGAGAGATTAGTAAATGGATATAATTACCTGGTTTCTATTTAGGCTGATCAAAGTATATTTGGATATACTTCGGTATAAGGTCTCTTAGTATCAAAAGGCCTTTTTCCGATAACTCTCTCAGCTTGTGCAAATTTGACAGAATGTAGGAAATCAAGAGGGAGGCCGCACGATGGAAGTTTCCTAACAATTGTCTGAGCCCAAGTGGATTGGAATTTATTCAATAAAAGAAATGAGATCAACTCTACTGGGAAATCATGTCATTTAAGCCAGTAATTGAAAATTAATAAGCAGGCTGTTTCCTCAACCCTCATTTGGCCAGCTTCAAGCCTCAGAATAACCTTGGATATGCATTTTGGAGCTCTGAAACACAGCTCTGTTAGACTATGTGTGCCCTACTTCTATCAGCCTATATAGGAAGGTCTATAGGGGACCCATAAAGCAAACAAGCCAACAATTTGACTGCAAATAACTTTTAGAGCTGTGGAGATGCATTTCCTGCCTTTTATGTGAAAAAAGAAACTGAGGAGACCCTTGGTGGTTTTCGGAATAAAATAAAATATTTTTCCAATAGAAGACCTGATTGGTTTTGTTTTGCTTTATTGTTGAACAATTTGACACTATTAACTATTACCAACATACAAGTTATCTAATTCTGCTCTTATGGTTGCCCTCTACTGCTGATGTATCATCTTAAAGAAATTATTTATTTGCTTATCGTATTTATATGCCACTCATCTCACAGTTCGAGGCAGGCCAGTTATGCAACTGAACAGAAGAATAAGAACAGAAGAACAGAACCAAACTTAATAAGTGCCTTTCAAGGGTCAGGGTAAGTCTCCCATTCTCCTTTCCCCGCCAGACTCTTCAAATTAAATGTCCCGAGGGAGCATGGACAATTTGGAGAGGACATAGCCCGTGCAACCATTCATCACACGTTTCAGCATGAGAAAAAAGTACTTCCTAGTTTTCTACCTGCACTGCTTCTGCAACTGCCATGTATTAGAAAGAAACCTTCCAAGTTGGTGAGAGGGCTGAAGCAGGAAATTAGTCTGGACCCATGAAGTAAATACAAGAGGGGCAAAGGTCGAACTCCCACTGAATACCTTTAAACCTTATCTAGTCTTTACCAGGCGAAAGCTGTCAAGTCTGGGGAGATTCCTGTGCAACAGGCACACAACAATAAAGCAGTCAGTTTGAACTCCACAGGCATGGGCCTGGTTATTTGCACCAGACAGCATGTGATAGCTTGCTTCCTTATCTCACAACCCAACCTCTCCAAGTTCCCGGGTTGTCTTAGCTTCTCCTGCCAATCAATGCCATGTTGGCACAGACACATAAAAAGAAGAAGGGACTTACGTTGGAATATCCATTGACGCAGAGGATCTGTTCCAACAGAGAACTGAGACATGTGAAGAGTGCTATCCCCGTGCCAAAGCAGAGGTTCAGGATGATGTAAGGCTTATTTCGGCTGAGCTGGAGCAAGGGCAGTAAGAGAGAGTTGTCAAAACACAGCACATTATCCAAGGTGCTAGTAGAAGTTTTACTTATTTCAATATTAAAATGGATATGCCACTCATCTCACTTTACAATGACTCTGGGCGGCTTATTATTACAATTACAAATATAAAACTAATTCAAAGGTGTTGCTGGATTTGCATGTTGTGTTTCAGGACTTCTGATTTGCAAGGCTAATGTTCAGAAACACAGTGTTTGAGTTCCAGAGGAATGCCACTTTAATGTGTGCAAGGGATGTCACGGCACACAGTGTGCCATTTCTGCTTCCATTGTGCTGACCACCCTGCTTCTACTGCAGACACCACTAGGCATTTTATCGACTCCTAAAGGCCTTTGGTCTCATTCAGCACAGAATAGAACGGAATAGAAATAGAGTAGAGTAGAATAGAGCAGAATAGATGCTGGAAGGGACCTTGGAGGTCTTCTAGTCCAGTCCCCTGCTGTAGCTCTATCCCAATTTCAGACAAGTGGCTGTCCAGTGATGAAGCACCCACAACTTCTGGTGGCAAGCTGTTCCACTGGTCAATTGTCCTCCCTGTTAAGAAGTTTCTCCTTAATTCCAGGTTGTTTCTCTCTTTGATTAGTTTCCAGTCATGGACTGATTCCTTAAACACCGACAAAGGTAGTCAACCAGGCTACCTAGCAAGAAGGATACTTTTTTTGTTACCATATAACCTAGGTTTGGTTTTACACACACACACGCATGCGCACAAAATTTATATACCATCCATCTGGCTGTTCAGGGCAACCGTATATACAGATAATAGCCCTTGACAGCAACCTGGACTGTAATAGAGCCCAGAATTACAGTAGTAAATTGTGCCAGTCATTCAGGGGGCCATCATGCGACACACACCCACCCCACGCACACCTGATTTTATAACCTTTTTTTGCAAATGAATGTAGTAGTCATTAAGTTCTGGGGGTACCCATCATGGAACTGCTTGATTAACCTATGCGCCTTTACATCCCAGCTCTTGACCAGTGGTGGGATTCGAAATTTTTTTTACTACCGGTTCTGTGGGCATGGCTTCGTGTGCATGGCAGGGGAAGGTTACTGCAAAATCCCCATTCCCTCCCCACCCCACTAACCTGCTTTTCAGTTCTGTTCTCCTGTGCTGGGCAACCAAAGAAGAGCCAGCTGGGACTTGGGAGGCAGAGAAGAGATGGGGTCGGGGCCAGTCAGAGGTGGTATTTTCCAGGTCTCTGAATGATTCAAATTTTCCGCTACCAGTTCTCCAGAACTGGTCAGATCCTGCTGAATACCACCTCTGCTCTTGACCCAAGTGGCCTCCTAGAGGAGGGGTATCCCTTCTACTGCACCAGGTACTGCAGTCTACTCCTGAGCCATTTTGAATCCAGAACCTTTTTTAAATCTCATAATATGTCTCCCAACGCACCGCTATTGGTTTTGGGGCTTCCCAATCTACCGGTCTAATCAGGGAGCCTACCGATGGCTTTTGTGAAAGACTGGATGCACTTTCCCTAGCAGGCAGGGGAGGCTACTCTGTACCATAAGAGGGTTATTCCCTTTCACTATGGGGAAAGGCCCACCTGCCTCGGAGTTTTGCTTGCTATGGGACTGTTCCTTGAAACTCTGATACAGACACCATGGTCGCTAAGTGAACCCACTGTTTGCAATGGCTGTTCTTTTTTTTTTAAACTGGAAGAAAACGGCCAAACCGTCTTTTTGGTTTCCAGCACAAAAAAAATGCCTCACAAATTGCAGTCACGTGAGCAGGAGACTCTGCCATTGGCTGTACGTATGGGCTGCTTGCCCAGTATCCAAATGCGATCACATGACAGATGGGTGGCTCTTGTAACGGGTCGAAAGCAGGGGTGGGATGCTACCGGTTCTATGGAGCCGGTAGCTCTGAAGAGCAGCAGACACCAAAACGGTTCTGTGTTTGCTGCTGTTTGGCCGGCCTGCCCGCCCGGGCTCTTACCTGTCCTTTATTTCCTGCTTTTTCAACCTCAGTTGCTTTGCGTGGCATAGCTGAGGCTGAAAAAGCAGGAAAAAAGAGGCTTTTCAAACGCTGCGCATCTGCACGCAATGCTTTTCAGCTGTCCGGGCGGCACAGCCTAAGGTTGTTTTACACACGCGCACAGCAAAATGTAGTCCCTGAACTGGTAGTAACACCAGTTGAATCCCACCCCTGGTCGAAATTCCCTTTTGTGGGGCAGGGGGAAATGCATCACAACTTTGAATATTTCTTGACCAAGAACTACCTGTAACTACAGGGGCAATCCCCCAGTTTATTCCTTTGCTTTGCTTGCATCTTACCATTTTCAAACCTTCACAGAAAGTTGGTGAGTTTAAATGGTCAGCACTCGCTGACGGGGGAGTTGGAGGGACACTACTGCAAACGCCGACAGTGGACAGGAGGCAGCCAAGGATCGCGGGCGCTGCAGACACCCCAACCTGTAAAACAGGCACCCGGCCAATTTTTAAAAAACATCAGCAATTCTGCAATTTGCCTCCCCAAAAACAGATAACCTCGTGCTCAATACTACGTGAAATTTCATGATCATTTACCAGTAAAGGGATATCTTTCACTTCTGGAGCAATTGTCGGTGACAATAGGTTAACTATGAGCATGCCCAATGGATTGGCTAAACGGAAATGCAAAAAGAAAAAAAAAGAGATGATTGGATATGATTTCACCAAAGTAACTGGAACACATTCAACATTGACAGGAGAACAAGTAGAATCCCTATCTGTTCCATACATGAAGCCACAATCTCTTCAGAAGCCTTTTGTTGGGAGCTTTTGCTTCGCTAGAAAGAAAGCAAACTGAGAAATGGGAATCTTGGGGTGGCCTCATTTTTCAAAAACCCCTCTAAATGGGCTTTAGGATTCTCATCAATGGCAGGCGAAGAGCTTTCTCAATTGTGCCACATGTGAGAAAGGGGCTGAGGCGCCTAACTCATCAAGTCAGCCCTTGTGATCGAACAATAATTTTTCAGGTCGAAGGCTGAACAAATCAGGCAGAGCCCTTCAATAGACAACTAGCAAACGAGGAAGATGGTTTTCAGTTTTAGTCATGATTTGACATTCAAATGTTGTGTGGCCAATTCTGGGAGATCCTACCTACAGAATGTATCAGGACATTGATATATCATCTTTTTTTTTGTTCTTCCTAAGGAGAATTATTCATTTATTCATAGTCAATGAGAACTGCTTAGGTAAGATACCGTGAAATAATTAAATAAAATTAATATTCAACTCAATTTACTTAGCAGCATGATTTCTGGAAAATATAGTATAGGTATACCTAGAATGCCAGATGGCATTCTCTCTCATGAATATAGATGAGTTATGCTTAACCTTTCTCATTTTAAATTCTGGGAGTTGCAGTTCACATATCTTAAAATTGCTGAAGCTGAGAAACGCTGTTCTAGACATTAGTGAACTGCAATTTCTATCTCTCAGCATAGCCAGCGGTGAGAAACACTAGAAGTCCTACTTCAGCAACATCTGGAGAGCCACAGATTCTCCACCCTACTTACATAGTTCAAAAGTCTAGTACGTACATCTTCACAAAACAGCCCTGTCCAGTAAGCTAGTAACAAACTCGTGCACTGACAATGGAAACCTCAACAGAGAAAGCATTGTGTTCCCCCAAGAAAAGTGACATCGGAAATCCAGGGCTCCCATCTTACTGCATCAGCTGTGGAATAACCAATGCCGGCTTAATTACTTACACATAGAGGCAATCATGTTGGCTGTGGCTCGTTGGTCTTCAGGGAACCATAGGGCTGCTAGCTTGGTTGGTGCAAAGATGATGAGTGGCTGGGCCCCAGCACAGAGGCACTGTCCTACAAGAAGGTAGACGTAGTTTAGGGAGCCTAAGCTCAGGCTATCGATAACACTGAAAGCACGAATGATGCTGCCCACCATGTTGAGCCAGGCGCAGAGTAGCACCTGCAAGAGAAAAAGCCACACAGCCAGTGTTAGCATGAATCAGTCTTCCATGACCTGGTCATAAGACTGAGTAACATTGCTAAAAAGGCCCTCCTGAGTTATATTTCCAAGTGTGCAATCAAGTACTTAATAGAAGGCTGCCTAATCTTTATATTAAATAGCATGAGACTGCTAGCCCATGGTGAAGCAGAGAATCTGGAAGATGGGCAGGGATATTCTGTCTCACCCAGCATAAATTCAAGTAGGTGGTGCTAATTAAACAAGTGGCATGCTGATAAATTGTATAACTACCATCTTATCTAGCTCTGCCTCTGCCGTGCCACTAGCTGCCAAATAACTGATTGGTATCCTAGGCTTTTGCAGCTCAACTGGCTTGTAAAATTCCAGAAAATTTAACAATTGCCTTTTATAAACCAGTATCAGTACATCACTGTACGTAAAGCATTCAAGGAATGACATCCCCCTCACAGAATTACATGGAAGTTGGTAAGGTGCTGGACGCTGTCCATGGTCCTAAAATGTCAAGACACTCCCAGATTATTCTCAATAGACATATTTTTGATATTAGTGAAAAAGAGACCATGCGCATGCAGGATGCCTTGCTCAACTGAAGCTGGATCAATGCCATTTGCAATTGTGTAAATAAACCCAAAAGTATAGTGTTAGCTGCAAGCAGGCTCTGTCCAAAAATACAGAATTTGCAGTGGGATGAACAGCTATCAAGGCATCTCCAAGGCAAAGTTATACGTTGACTATCAAAGATCAAGGGACACAGTGGCTCAGTGCTAAGATGCTGAGCTTGTCGATCAGAAAGTTCGGCAGTTCAGCATTTTGAATCCCTACCACTGTGTAACGGAGTGAGCTCCCGTTACTTGTCCCAGCTTCTGCCAACCTAGCAGTTCGAAAGCATGTAAAAATGCAAGTAGAAAAATAGGGACCACTTTGGTGGGAAGGTAACAGCGTTTCGTGCACCTTCGGTGTTTAGTCATGCCGGCCACGTGACCACAGAGATGTCTTTGGACAACGCTGTCTCTTCGGCTTTGTAACGGAGATGAGCACTGCCCCTTGAGCCAGAAATGACTAGCCTGTATGTGCGAGGGGAACCTTTACTTTTACCTTATCAATGATCAGTTTCAAACACAGTGAAATCATATGGGAAGACTCCAACTCCAAACCCATGGGCAGAAAAGAAATGGCAGCAAACCCAGATCACAATGTTACTGCTAAACAAACATGCGCACAAAACTTCCTTAAAGTCATTTTAAAAGATTGTGCAATACTGTGTCCTGGGCATGTTGAAAATAACATTTTCCAGCTCCATGGGAAAATCCCCATATCCCTGGCTGCTGAAGAATACATGTACAAAGGATCCTATCACATCTTTCAGGATGTACACCGAAGGTCAAAACTAGGTGAGGTCTTCAACTATTATGTCCATATTTGTACCCCCTAAAGGCTATAAACACAGGATAGGCTATAAATACTGTAAGCCAACCAACCAAATATATAAATAAATAAATAAATGCATCATGTTAATACTTTATTGAGTCTATTGCGCTGCACCTATCTTGAGATTCTAGTTCCCAGAACGTCTATCCATCCTATGCTGGCTGTGATTCTGTGCACAGAAATCCCAACATATATAAAAACCACCAGGTTGGGAAATGACAAACTAGAACCTTGATATTTTAACATTCCAGTATTAAAGTAGCAGTTTTTGAGTATTTAGTCGGGGGCTTTTTGATGTGATTCAGGTTTGAAGTGCGGGACTTTCTCCACTCTCCCAGTTGCAATGAATATCCGTAACACATTCCTCTCATGAACTAAATCAGGTGTCTCCAGACTTGGCCACTTTAAGACTTGTGGGCTTCAACTCCTAGAATTCTGGGAATTGAAGTCCACTTAAAGTTGTCAGGTTTGGAGACCCCTGAACTAAACTTCAGTATGTTTGCATGTGCGCATACAAACACGCAGTGAGACCTGTTTCATCAGAAAACTGAGTGGAGGAAAAAATCCAAACCAGATCTGAATTTAAATTTCTTTTCTTTCTTAATGTAAAGAAAAAGCACATATGATATTACGCTTCATGTTGCATCCATCTCTCCCTTCCTTTATGTCAAACGTCTCGTGGTGTGCACTGCTGTCTCCCTACCTTGCAATCTACCACATATCTCAGTGTCATGGCTTCCAGTTGTGTAGGGTCAGCAGTGAAAAGTGAGTTATCTGATTTTGGGGGAGCTCATTGGCCAGTTCTGATTTTCCAGTGAAGCAGACCCCACCAATTTTTGGGAAAATCCTCAAAACCCATTCTGAAGATCACGATAGGAAGAAAGCGACTCGGGCTCCTTTCCGTTCTCCTTACAGCGCATCTGAGTCCGATGGTGTCCAGAATCCATATTGCTAGAAGCCCCACAGGAACTGATACCACAAAATACACAATGGAGAGCCAGTTGACCATATCCAGTGAGGTATTGAATCGTTCAGCTGTTATGTCAGCCACTGGAGCAAACGTCAACCATAGCTAAAGAAAGGAAACGAGAAGAACAAAACATGCTTAAAACATTCAGGTATCCTTGTTTGTGAGTACTAAAATTTAGGCACCTTCTAAGCCAGGGGTGTCAAACTCAGTTTCATTGAGGGCCACATCAGGGTTGTGTTTGACCTGGGGGGGGGGCGGAGGGGCATGGCCAGATGGGCGTGGCCAGCTCAATGTCATTTGTGTCTGGGGCATCTATGGTGGCCCGGGCGGCCTCCCCAGGCTCAGTTTTTGGCTGACAGAGGCACTGTGGGCCAGTCCTTCTCTGTTTCCAGGGCGACCCCGCAGGCTAAATCTAAGCACACCACCTCATGGGCCAGATCCAGCCCGCAGGCCTTGAATTTGACGCCCCTGTTCTAAGCTATGTGTACTATGGTTTCTTACCTCTTGTATATAATATAATAACATAACAAAATATAATGCAACATTTTCAAGCACCCTATGTCATTTATCATCATCATCATCAGTTTCTTTTGGATGAATATTCAACAGCTCTGTGAAGAAAGTGCTGAAGACAGTTGACCACAAAAAGAAATACAACTCTGGACAAATTATTTAAAAGTAACTTTTCAACAACCTTAAAATGTATTAATTACAAACATAAAATGGTCACCGAGCATTATGGAAGCCTAAATTGAAAAAAACTGGTCTCAATGCCCTATTCAAATCCAGAGAGAGTGGAAACCAACTGCAATCAAAATAGAACTCTTACCTGAAATCCTATACAAGTATAGACAGAATATTCCCGATAATTAGTTGGCAAAGGACAGGCAGGTCATATCCAGGTAGCAAAAAAATCTAAAAGGCTGCTAGAAGGACCCAAAGAATAGCAATGTCTCAATTTTGCTGCTACCATATGGTGATCATTCAGATTTTGAAACTCAGAGATGCCTTATCCAGTACATTATTATTATTTTTTTGCATCAGAATTTTGGTTCTAGACTATAAGTGCAATCTGAAAATAGGCAGGTCTCTACGCACAGAAATTTAGATTAGATTAGATTAGATTTGATTTAACTTTATTGTCATTGCCATGGATACAGGCAACAAAATGCAGTTAGCCTTCAACCAGAAGTGTAATACAACAGTAAAATATAAATATATGTATACAAATATGCAAGGCATCTATGAATATGTCAATGGAAAACACAACAAAATGTATGTACACGAGCACACAAGGATAAGTGTGACTGCACATATATGAACATATACAACTGCACAAAATGTTTATGGACACACTGAATATAAGTACAAGTGCACAGAGAATTATACAAAATACATCATATATTATCAAGGGAAGCATCAGCATATGTGTGGGGACAAACAAACTGAGGAAGGAAACCGCTGTGTGGTAAAAGCTGTTCCCTATTTCTTTAAATTAGTAACTAAAATCATATTGATGAACAAATATCCCTATATTTTTTCAGACATTTTTCTAGAAATCAGATGTCCTTATCATACATTCCTTATTAAGAGTAGAATACTTCTTTTTTTATTTTATCCTTTTTTAAATAATTTTTTTTATTGGTTTCTAAAATAAACATAAACAAACAAAACATAAAAACATCAAGTCATCTTCCATATATGTACATACAGTGTACCGGTTGGTTTACAAATTGTTTTGTGCTTCCATTTCATAGTCTTCAATTATAATTACATTGCATATGATCTTGTATTTTCAATCAATATATTAAATACATTAATATCATTATTAATCAATCATTTGACTATACTTTTATTTATTCATGTTTTCCAAAATGATATTTTACTTAATTTGTTTTATGACAATTCACACAAGTCCACCACATATGGTAATATGAGCCAGGTATCTGATGATATTTCCAACATTTTTCGGATTTACTCTTGAACATTCTTGCTATTCTTGTCGGGGGAAAGTGCCACCTGTAAAACATCTTATACAAATTTTCTTTATATGCTGTTGACGTTGTCATTTTATAATTTTGAGACCACAATTTTTGCCATTTCTCTAGATCAATCCCATATCCAAAATTATTCCGCCAAGCAATCATAGTTTCTTTAACTTGTTCTTCTTTTAGTTTAATTTCTAATAAATATCCATACAATTTTTTAATCACCTTTTCATCAGTACCTGTCAAAATCTTATCTAAGTCAGTTTATCATAGAAACCTTCTGTTTTAGAATCTTTATCATACCTTGAATGTATTTGCGCATATGAAAACCAATTCATCTTTATACCTTGTTCCTCTAGTTTTTGTATAGATTTAAGTTCACCCTTTTCATTCAATATTTCGCTATATCTAACTGTTTGTTCCTTTTTGTATATTATAGGATAAGAAAATGCTTCAATAGTCGATAACCAGACTGGAATTTTCAAATAACATCGTCTTTTAATCTTCTCCCAATTTAACCACAGAGACTCCCGTATATAATGTCTTTTAAAGTACCCCTGTGTTTTAGTTCCTTTATACCATAAAAAAGCATGCCACCCCAACAACAGGTCATGTCCTTCTAATGTCAACAATCTAGTATTTCTTAATGTTATCCATTCCTTAACCCACATCAAATTTGTAGCTTCGTAATACAACTCCCAATTAGGCAACCAAATCCTCCTCTTATTCTAGCATCTTGCAAAAGTTTTAACTTTATTCTCGCTTTCTTACCTTGCCATATATATTTCAACACAATTTTATTTAAATCTTCAAAGTAGTCTTTTCCAAGCCTAATTGGAATTGTCTGAAACAAATATAAAATTCTGGGTAATATATTCATCTTGATTGTTGATATTCTCCCTATTAATGACAGTTGTAAATTTTCCCATTTCGCCAAATCTAGCGCTATCTGCTGTTTAAGTTTAATATAATTATTCTCTTTTAATGTACTACATCTTGCTGTCAAGTATATCCCCAAGTACTTGATCTTATTCGTGACCTGAATTTTCAATAGGTCTGCCAATTCTTCCTTTTGCCCTGATAGCATATTCTTTGTCAAGATCTTTGTCTTATCTTTATTTATTTTCAAACCAGCCACCTTTCCATATATCTCTATCTTTTCTATCAATTTTGGTGCTGTTTCTAGTGGGTCTTCTAAAATAAAAACCAGAACATCTGCAAATGCTTGCAACTTAAATTCTTCCTTTTAAATTTTCATCCCTTTTATATTCTTTTCATCTCTAATATTTCTGTTTAACACTTCGAAGGTTAACACAAACAACAAAGGTGATAGTGGGCACCCTTGTCTTGTTCCTTTTCTTATATTGATAGATTCTGTCAGTTCTCCCTCTATCATTACCTTTGCCGTCTGCTTATGATAGCTTCTATTGAATAAATTTTCTAGCAAAGCCCATCTGTTCCAGCAGTAATAACATGAATCGCCAATTCACATTATCGAATGCCTTCTGTGCATCTAGAAATATCAAAGCCATTTGTTTTTCGGGATGTGCCTCGTAGTATTCCAAAGTGTCCAAGATTACTCTCATATTGTCTTTGATTTGTCTCTTTGGCAGAAATCCATTTTGGTCAGGATGGATAAAATTATTTAAATATTTTTTTTAAGTCTTTCTGCCAATATTGAAGAAAAGATTTTATAATCTGTGTTTAATAGGGAGATAGGCCTATAGTTCTTGATTTGTAATGGATCGGTCTCCTCTTTAGGAATAAGTGTAATATAGGCTTCTGACCATGATTTAGGCATCCTCTTCTTTAACATAACTTCATTCATAACTTCTAGCAATGGAAAATTCAATGATTCTTGTAATGTTTTGTAAAATTCTGCTGGAAGTCCATCTGGGCCTGGTGCCTTTCCATTATTTTGTTTCTTAAGTGCTTCAGTTAACTCCATCATTGTTATATTGCTTTCTAACATTGTTTCAATCTCTTTAGGTATCTGGAGTAATTTAGCATTCCATAAATACTGTTTAACTCTTTCCTCATCAATATTCTCTTGTGTGTATAGTTTCCCATAAAAATCTCAAATAATTTCCTTCTTCTCTTTACTACCATAGCAAACTTGGCCTTGGTCATCTATTAATTGCAATATTTTCCTTGATTCTTTCTCCTTTCTCAATTTATATGCTAACCATCTACCTGGTTTATTTGCATCTTCATAATAGTTCTGTTTGGCACCTCTAATTTTTTGTGCTAATTCTTCTTTTTCTATTAGGCCCATTTTATATTTGGTTATATCCATTTTTAATGTCCTTTTTCTGTGGCATTTTCTGTAGCTCTTTTTCAAGTCCTTTATACTCATCTTCTAAAGCCTTAGAGGCTGATCTTTTCATGGTATTTCTTTTCCTTGTATAGTCTATTATCAAGCCTCTGGCATATGCCTTCATTGTATCCCATACATTCTGGATTGATATGTCTTCTTTTTTGTTTTCTCCAAAGAAAAAGGCCAATTCTTTCTCCATCCACTGTATTATTTAACGTCCATCTAGATCTTCTTCTTTGTCCTTTCCATTTAATTGTCATTGGATTGTGATCTGCCCAAGTACTTGTTTCAATATTTATTTCTTGAATATTAGTTATTAATTCTGTTGACATCCATATCATATCTATTCTGGACCATGATAAGTGTCCATTTGAGTAGAAGGTGTATTGTTTAGTTTTAGAATTTCTTTCTCTCCATGTATCTTTTAAGTTTATTTCATCTGCCATTTTAAAAAAAGATTTAGGGAGAGATACTACTACTACTACTACTACGAAGAAGTTGCTGGTAAAATGATAAACTGAATTTAAATGCTCAAATTAAAAGATACTGTAAGACAAAAAATAAAATAACTATAAGGTATTCCTCATTTGGAAAAGCCTTCTTTTGAACATCATGCAAACATACTTGGAACAGAACTTCTGATGTTGGCTTCAGGATTTCAAGAGATGCAGGTACAGGAAACTAGGATAGTTACCCAGTGGTACATGCTTGGGTACCACTGAATTGGTTTCCTTCTATGTAAATGGTTATTCCTTTTGTGAAATTAGTAATTAGTTGCTGTGAGTCAAGTTGCATAAAAATTTAATAAACAGTAATTATTCTCCATGTCACATCAGGTTGAAAAACTTAGGGATTTATACATTGGTATATCAGATATACATTGGTATATCTGATCTGAAACAACAAATCCCAAAGTCGACATTTGCGTTTGTCTGAATCAGTTGTCAAAAACCAGCAATGACCATCAGCTTCTGCCCTTCCAAGGTCAATCTACAAGCCCTTCTTAGATACAAATCCTACATCCGCATTCTCCATCATCGAAAGTGCAAGTAGCTCTGAACTGAAACTGCTAAATGAAATGAAGTTAATGAAGTTTTAAATGGGTCAGGCAAAGTGACAGGACCAGCCGGGCTAATTGTGACTCAAGGACCATAATCCCCAAATAAACTATGCAGCATTTGAAACTGAGAAAACAGTTTGCAAAGAGGGAATATTTAATGGGTGATTTTTATTTCTTTCTTTCTAGCTCCCCCCCCCCCCTCTCCGAGTGCAGTTCTGCTGTTTTGGGGGTGGGGGGGAATTAGCCAAGTGTTAATCCATTAGTTGCAATAGGAAATGACCAACTGGCTCAGCCTGACATTGTGGGCTGAAAAGGGGGGACTGGCCCCAAATCATTCATCTGTTTTTTTTTTCAGTCCTAAGATAGGACTGGAACTCATATCGTCCTGATTTCTAGCTTGGTGCCTTTAGCACTAGACTGAACTTCTCTAAAGCCAAAGCAGTCCTGGGCTGCATCAACAGAGGGATAGAATCAATATCACATGAAGTGTTAGTACCACTTTATAATGCCTTGGTAAGGCCACACTTGGAATAGTGCATCCAGTTTTGGTTGCCATGATATAAAAAGATGTTGAAACTCTAGGAAGAAGGCAGAGAAGTGCAACAAAGATGATTAAGGGGCTGGAGGTTAAAGCATATGAAGAACATTTGCAGGAATTTGGGCATATCTGGTTTAATGAAAAGAAGGATTAGGAGTGACATGACAGCAGTGTTCCAATATTTGAGGTCTGCCACAAAGAAGAGGCAGACAAGCTATTCTGCAAAGCACTTGAAGGAAGGAAAAGAAGCAGCGGATAGAAATTAATCAAGGAGAGAACCAACCTAGAATTAAGGAGAAATTTCCTGACAATAAGGACAATTAACCAGTGGAATGGGCTGCCTTCCATATTTGTGGGTGTTCTATCACTGGAGGTTTTTAAGAAGAGATTCGACAGCCATTTGTCGAGAATGGTATAGGGTCTACTGCTTGTGCAGGGCATGGATTAAAAGACTTCCAAGGTCCCTTCCACTTCTGCTATTTATTTATTTAAAATATTTCTATAATTCCCCATCTTACAACCAATTTTGGGCTGTTCCCAATCAAGAAGTGAAATTTGGTGACCTCAGAGGTGGCATTCAGCAAGTTCCGACCAGTTCTGGAGAATCGGTAGCGGAAATTTTGAGTAGTTTGGAGAACCGGCAAATACCACCTCTGACTGGCTTCACCCCCATCTATTCTCTGCCCCCCGAGTCCCAGCTGATTAGCTGGGTCTTCTTTTGTTGCCCTGCACAGGAGAACGGAGCTGGAAAGCAGGTTAATGGGTGGGAAGGAAATGGAGATTTTGCAGTATCCTTCCCCTGCCATGGCGACCAAGCCATGCCCACCACGCCCACAGAACCAGTAGTAAAAAAAACTGAATCCCACCACTGGGTGACCTATATGGTAATTCACAAAAAGAAATCACAGGTCAAGTGCTTAGGATATTCTCCTTTGCCTAGCGCCCCCACCCCCCCAAATCTGATAAAATTAGTGCAGCTTCCTTTGAATTAATATTTATAGGCTTCCATTATCCTACAACTGTTGACCACTAATGGGTTGAAGGATGTTCTAGAGGAAACTGAGCAGATTTGATTTACTGCTAGTAGCGTTTTGTGAGTAGTAGGGAAAATCTCATGTGCTTGGAATACACTAGTGAAACTTTGGATTAGCAGGATCTAATTTACCACTGATACTCCCATTGGTATCTACAGAAACTTTTTAAAACAATTAAAGAGAAGGATGGGAAGGACAAACCCATTTCTACCAGAGATTACTGAAACTGTGGCTAGTGAATATATGGTCTACATGAAAACTTCCAAGGATTTTTAAAACACACAGGATTTACATAAAGGCCTTTAAAAGCGTTCTAAAATTAGTGGGTGGAATCCCTATTGCTAGGTTTTTAGTACTGAAACAATTAAAAAAAATGTTGCAGAACTGTGTTCCCTATGTTCTATATGCTCTGTAACTGTGTTCCCTGGGTTCTCTATGTTCTGTAATGAGGGGTTAGTTTCTGCAGGTTTGAACCCAGTAGGAACCCATATAGGAGAAAGTAGAATCACTGGATGAGTTCACAGGTGGCAGCAGACTCAGAAAATAAATTCAGAAGAGCTCTTGCTACTTTCATCACTGGTCTTTTGTCAGGCCCAAGCAACCAGAACCACACGTGTAGAGTTTAAACTAATTAGTTTCCTGCCTATAATACAGGAATCTGCCCGAACAGCTGGCTGTGGTTGATCTATCTGTTTCATGGAGCTTGGCCGGGGGGTGGAAGGGGGAGGCGGGAGAGTGAGTCCTGGATCCCCTGTGGCCATGCAATGATTCAAGGCTAATTCCCCATTTCAGTCCTCCTCCCTGCCTGGCTGGGTGTTTCTTGGTATCTGCACTTCTTTTGAAATGTTACTTGTAGGAATAAGGAGAGAGGCAACTCCTCTGTGTGTCTTAATTAGGCATTTAATTAGTTTCATTGAAGAGATGTGAAGTGACTAGAAAAAATGTCAGAACATCAGCGATTTGCCACCATACCCTCCTTATAAATACTCCTAGAGCATTAAGCTGCTTGCTATTAGAACGAGAATAGCAAAACTTATGGATCTGAGCCATTAAGGCAAACTTCATGTTATATATGTTGGTCTATGATTACAATAAAGATTTGACCTAAATGTTATCTATGGCAATTTCAAAATACACATCCACCTGTAATGGGAAATCAGTATAACCTTGAGGAACAAGGGAAAGAGACGCAACCAAGTTAGATAAAAGAAATTTGAGTCTGAAGCAGAAACATAAATTGATGAAGTGTCTCAGACATTCCTGGTTCTTTTGAAGATAAAGAAATAGGGTACAATCAGACTTACAAGATTCTGTTATTGTAACCTTATAATAAAGTACTATTAGCATTCATAGCATCCCAGTCTGGTCTAGGTTGAAGGGCTGCTGTTTGGGAATGATGACCCTTCAGCAAAGGATGGAAATCTCCAATTCTTTTCATCCCAGATAGGATGTTAAAATGTTCCTCTTTCCCATTACAATGAATTTAGAGAAAGCTGAAAACCTGTGTAGCCTGTTTATGGGAGAGAAGCCTTCCCAACTCCCTAATTGTAAACTAATGGTAATATATTTTATTTTGCTTCTATATAGCAATGGAGACCTGTGGAGCTTCCAGAAATTGTTAGATAGCAACTCCCAGCATCCTTCACCATTAGCTGTCATGCCCCTGTCTGAATCTGAGGAGGAAGATGAACAGCTGACAGGGAGTGGGAGTATGGCTCTGTTGGCTGGGGAGAAAACTGGGGAAGGGCAAAGTCCGGCTGGGCAGAGCAGGGCAGAGGTAGAACAAGGGAGAGGGAGTTCAGAAGAAGACGCAGGTCCACCCACCCCTTCATCCTGGGGCACGCAGGGGGGAATGGAGAAGAGAGCAATGTGGGTTGTGTGGCTTATGGGGGAGGAAAGGGCCCTGATTCCCTTTATTAGCCACAGCTGGGAAGAGAGTTTAAAAGAAATGCATGCTGAGTGCGGCAGCTGCTGGGAACAAATGTGAGTTTATCTTGTGTTGCCTTTGCTTATCTGTGTTCCTGGCATCTTCCTAACCGTGTTGAGTTCTTGCCATGCCTTCACGTCTGGAATTCTTGCTCCTGTCGGACTAATTACCTCATTTTGCCTTGATTGGACTTATAGTTACAGCTTTTGTTGACCACATTTTGGACTTGATTCTCTGTAGCCAAAGGCTGTTCCTAGGAGAGTTTTTCTCCAACCAGAAGGTAACCATGACATTGGGGGCAAAGTTGGAGCTAATAAAGGGACTCCTACTGATATCTGACTGTGTTACTTTTGTGCCACGCCCCAGATCATCACAACTGACTATGCTAGTTCACACTGCTAAGAACTACAGTCAAGCAACATCTGAAAAGCTCCAAGTTCTATTGAACATGTCAATTAACAAGTCAGTCACGTGCTCATATTTGTACGTGAAAACAAACTTTACTTTGTGGATGTTCAGCAGCTATTGATGCTGATAGCTGATTGATACCTTGGCGAAAAGGAAAAGATAAGTTGCAGAACAGTAGTAGTATAAATCAATGTAGCAGCTTCCATTCTGTAGCCAGAAATAGGATGCAGACATGGGAAAGCATCTGAAGAGGCCGAAAAGAAGTCCCGCATGAATGCCTGTAATCATTGCCATGATCAAGGCTAGTGGTGGGAACACAGAAATTTCAGAAGACATGGAAGCCTAGGGACAGACCCTGGGTGATAGGATCCATAAATATGGTGTCCCTTGTTTCATACATTAAATTGATGCTCATTAAATGTATACGACATGAAAAGTAGCCATCAATCAACATTAATCCCAACATGTGTGGCATAATACCTCAATGCGAACACATTTAACAAATAAACCCACGTTTAAACACTTAAACCATATGCTAAGCAAGCCGCAGTATTGTGTATCCTTGTAAGCCAATGATCCTACAGACCTAATTACACAGATTATTTTTATAGCTAGATTAATGAGACAATTGAGATTCAGAACGCTCCTTGTACAGTGACTCCATAATCACTGAACTCTTAGTAATCCAGAAGGATCTGGAGTGTGCCTTCCAAAGTAACCTGGCTTTGAGTCTTAATTGTTCTTGATATCAGGGCTCTTAAAACCTTTCATGATACTAAAAGAAATTTAAAAAGATTGTGTAGGCTCTCTCCAAACAATCGCTGTATGAAAATTAGTGTTTTTCTCCCTCCTCCATAGCTTTAGAACTTGGGTTCATCCAGCATATCCTGCCTCCACGATAAAAGGGCATTCTTCTTTGCACAATGGGGCATTGACACTGGAATTTGCTACTGCTGTCTAATGATGGCCATCAGTTTAAAATAAGTTTCAAAGGCTTGATTCATGGAGAATTGACTTTGGGTGGCTGTATCTTGCCTCCAAAATCACCGGCCTTTTAATGGCAGCTGCTGGGGAGTGGCAGTGTTGGTGAGCTAGCAATTCCTAAATTCATCTGCTTGGGCATCACATCTTACAGATGGCTGGGCTAGGTGGGCTATTGCCTTGAGTCAGCAAAATGTGGCTTATATTCCTTTGCTTTTAAGGAAGTCTGCAAGCATGGACCAGAGGGAAATTGCACTTTTTCACTCTCCAGCAAGGGACATTTCCGATAAGCTCCTGTCATTGATGTGGTTGCCTAAGATGATATTAAAGCACTTAAATTTGCTAAGTCTTTGAAGTGGCTGGCTCAACAAATACCTGCCTTCCAGTTAGAAAAGCATCTAACAGCTTACATGCAAATCTGAGAAGAGCTTTTTCTATAGATCACTTCTAACAACTGGATTCCACAATAAGACATGAAAGTTTTCATGGAATTCCATTTATGGAAAGGCTGTGCATTTGTGGCACATGACCCATTTAAGACATTGGACATATTATTTTGGACTGCAAACTATATGCTGCAGAAAGAGCTGCTCTTTTAGATTACTTGAAAACAAAAAAATATTGGGTCTTACACTTTGCAAGGAATGAAATGAACTTGTATATCACTAATAAGATATGTGGCAAGATGGGCAGCAAACAAATTTAATAAATAAATAAATTTAATAAATAAAATAAGACATGTCCCAAAGGTGCTTTTTCAAGAGGCAACTGGACTTTTTTGGTTTTCCTTTGAAGACATTTTGCTTCTCGCCCAAAAAGCTTTTGGTATTTTCTTCAAAGAAAAAACTAGGAAAGTTTCTAAATAAGTTAGATCAGCCGTCTGTGATTCCAGAAATGAAAAACAAAATGAAGACATCTTATCCTGTTGATTTATTTTCTCCCCATCTTCTGCACATCCCAGAAAATTAAGCATCTTTAGAATATTAAGACTCTGTTGGTATACAAAAAATAGCTATAACAAAACAATCAATTCTTTTATTCAGTCTCTGTTGGCTTTTAAAGTGAATTAGATTATGTGGGTGAAGCCTTTGCCCTTCACTTGGGTTCAAAGTACTAAGAAGGAAAGTGCATTCTGCACATGGTCAGAGGTTCTTTATAATTAATGTTTATCAGTTTGTTTTTTTACATCCAAGTCATAAGTAAAATCTATAATAAAGCAAGGCTCTTATTGAATACAGTAGAATTTCAAAAGAAATCCTCTTATTCTATTGTTTTCCAAGCCTACTGCCTTCCAGATGTCTCCATCTCCACTTTTCAAAATTCTTAAACTTTTATTATGACATTATGGCAGGGATACCAACCCTAGGTCTGTGGCATGCCAGAAACAGTACACAAACATGCCAACAGCACACGAAACCCCTCTGGTTCATGGAAAAAACTCTCTCCAGGGAACTGGTCCCTGATGCCCAAAAAAGGTTGTGGAGGGTACTGAACTAGAGGATTATCTGAATTATCTGAATGAGGGGATTATCTGATGGGGGGGGGGAATTATTAGGGTAAATAATAATGCATAAGCACACCAAGGTGCCTACCATCCCTGTCCTATTGATTCTTTTTATTTTTCTTATATGTATCCATTTCATGTATTCATAACTATGTTTATACTTATACCTATTATCTTGTAAGCGATTGACAAATCAAAATAAATAAGTAAGTAAATAAATAAATAAACAAACGAACAAACTTCGCCATGAACTTCACTTGGGTTAATCTTTCAGCCTGCTTCAGGGAGTTGTTATAAAGATCAATAGAGGGGCTATTAGTGAAAAGCAATGGAATTAATTAATTAAAGAGACACCCAATTCGTTCAGTCCGACATCGCTATGAAGGAAGCCATGAAATGAATCGCACGTTCTCACGTTTCTTCCATCGGTCTCAGATCAGCCTGCAGGCAACCCCCGCTTGTGGAAATATGTAAGGGGCTTTCCCCCGAAAAGCAGGGAAAAAGATGTGGGGAACTTCAAGCATCTCTTACAAACCCAAGCCCTCACTCATCCCCGCACATCTGGAAGGAGCCTGGGCTGGGAATCGCAGCTGGATCACTTTCCTCCTTCGCTTTCGGGACGCCGGTAGAACAATCTCCCAACCCTTCGGGCGAAGGAACCAAGCCAACCTCGGAGCGTGCGGCGGCGAAGGGGTTGCCGGAGCGCCGTGTGTTTGCAACCGCGAGGTTACAAACCGCCTCGGATCGTCTTTGTTACGGGTGTACCCCAAGACGGGCGTTTGCAAAGCAGTGAATTAAAAAAAAAAAATGAGCCAGGACGGATCGGGTCGGGAAATGGGAAAGCAGGAAAATAAAAAGTCAAAATAAAAATAATAAGAGAGTCCCGACCGGCTCATTGGAGAAGCGGCGGGAGGGAGGAAAAGCGAAACTGCCCGGGCAGCTAACTGTACCTTACCATCGCATTGGAGCAATTGACTATGCAGACGGCCGTCAGGATAAACCAGCGCCGCTTGTAAACCTTGAAGGCTTGCCCCTCGGAAGGCTGGGGTTCATGCTTGATGGGGTGGCCGTCGTCCATCGGAGCGCCGTCCTTCCCTTCCCGAGGCTGCTCGGGGAAACTCTCCGCCGCGCTGCTCAAGACCTTCTGAGCCATCCTCGCCGTCATCTCCCATGCGGGGTTGCCTTGCAACAGCCGAGTCGGCAAAAAGGGAGAAGGATAAAAAAAAGAGAGAATTGCCACATCCTCGCTAGCAGGGCCTGAAAAGCCAGTTTCCTCCCCGCCAAACGAAGCTCCCTTCGCCTCCGCAGCTTTTGCGGCGGCTGCCGCGGGAAACTCCTCTCTGACTGCTCGGCACTGGGAAACAGCGGCTTTCTTGCAGCCCCGCCGCCACTTCCAAACAGGGCCGCGGGATCCTAGCGCCTGCCCTGTTCGGTTCGCCGCCGGGTTGTTTCCCCGTCGGCCTTGCTTTCGAGCTCTGTTCCTTGTTGTCCCGAAGGTGTTTTTTCATGAGGCAACTTGGACGTTCTTCGGTTTTGTTTCTTTTTCCAAGCTCAGGCATGTTGTCCCGAAGGTGTTTTTTTTTTTCATGAGGCAATTTGGACTCCCCACCCCCACCCCTTGGAAACGTTTACCTCAGGGATCTCCAAACCTGGCAACTTTAGGATTTGTGGACTTCAACCCCCACAATTCTCCAGCCACTATGCTGGCTGGAGAATTCTGGGAGTTGCTGGCTGGAGAATTCTGGGAGTTGAAGTCCACAAGTCTTTAAGTTGCCAGGTTTGGAGTTCTCTGGTTTACCTTCTCTCGCAAGAAGCTTCTTCATAACGGGTTTGATGGAGGAGAAGCGAAGTGTTTTCAAGGACTAAGAAGTTGCTTTTTGGAACAGCCATGATCTTTGGCTGTCTATGGAGGTTCTCACTCATGCAGGTCATGGTTGTCACAAAGATGGTTTTCCAAAATGCAACTTGGAGTTGTTGTTTTTTTCTTTTCTGGAAGACGTTTTGTTGAAATGAAAAAAAAACCAGTTGCCTTTCGAAAAAGCTTTTGGGGACGGATGATCTGGAATGATTAAGAATCTCTCTAAATTCTCAACATTCTCGACCTGTCAAATAGGGAGGTGGGAAGGAGGTGTCAACTAGGAGAAACCCTAGCACAAACCAGCCAAGCTTATCTAATCTAGGCTTTGGTTATGCTAGCTAGGAACTATTGCATCTGAAAAATCCCAGATGGGTACAGACACTTCATTCATCCAGGAAGACAGAGTCCTAAAATAGGATGGTTCCCCCCCCCCCAAAAAAAAGGATGCCTTGGGCAAAGGATCAAGGTCCTACTCCTCTTCTCCACCAACACCAACACCCCACTAAATCAAAGATGCACAAAAGTTCCCAAACCGGTTGGGCTGGTTTCTGAACTCAGAAAAGGAACAGGTGGTATCATTTAGCAGCTTACTACGTCACTTGACACAAGCAAGTGGCCACCTGAGGCATCGGAGTTTGAATCGTACAAGAAAAGATTTTTCTTACTTTTTAAAAATATATGAACAACCTCTGATTGGTTTCATCGCTATTACTGCACGATTGCCCAGGATTGGAATGGAACCCTGAGGTTTTTATTTATTTACTCATATCAGTGCCAAGGTCTTGGTTGAGTTATCACCTTCAAGAGGAAACCACTTGCAGCAAGACTCGCAGGTGACAACTCGACTAAGATGTGTGTTGGGTAGAAAGATATATTCTGCTCAACCAAGATGGATGTTGGGTAGAAAGATATATTCTGCTGTCCCAAAGCATCACTACCTTCACAAATTAACAGCTCAGGGATACCCATGGATTTGAAGAAGCGTATTATATGGATCCTTACAAATTGACAGCAATGGGAGAGGGAAACCTAAAAAAAAGTCTATGCAGTATACATGGTAAATCATATCATTTATCAGAAAACAAACTTTCTTGACTCTTTTCTAAATACCTTCTCCTGTATTCTACAGTTGACTTTAGAAGAGAATATTTGTAGCTCAGAGTTGAACGTAGAGTCCTTAGTGGTCTCTGAGGCCAGTGGTTTTCTTGCAGACATTTCATTAGCAAACAAGCACTAATGATGTACATTTGGTAATAAAATGTCTTCAAGAAAACCATCAAGCTCAGAGAGCACCAAGGACCCCACAGTGGATGAGCTAGACTACAAGTAGTCCTTGGGTTACAATCACTCACTCAGTGACTGTTCAAACTTAAGATGTTGATTTCTGACATTCTCTACCAGCTTCCCAGAAGCAAAGTCAATGGGGAAGCAGGTAGGAAGTTGAAAGTTGTGATCACGTGAGGTCCTTGCCTTGCTTAAAAATGTGTACGATCCTTGCAAACAACAGCAACTGGGACTCCCAGATTTGCTGTTACTAAGCAATGTGATCATGTTTCATCATATTTTACATCCACGTCACTTAGCAATGGAATTCCTGGTTCCAATAGCTGTCTAATTCGAGGACTAGTGTCCATCATTTTTTACTTTCTAAGAAAAGAAGATGTGTTTTAAATGAGTTCAACTCCACTCAGTTCTTTTTATTTTTTTCTGAATATGTGTGTATTTAAAATTTTATTTCTCTTCTGTGGCCCAAAGTGGTATAGCCTAAGTCTAAGATTAATATTCATCAGTGCATCCAAAAGTGCTTGACCTGACCTGGTTAAGTGAATTGTGTGAAGACAGACAATGGGACTTATTTCAGAATACATATGCATCACGTGCTGTTAGTTTGGTATGGTGATTAAGGTGCAGGCCTAGAACCCAGGAGATTGTGAATTCTAGTCCCTTATTAGGCATGAAAAACCAACTGGGTGACTTCTAAAGCACTCACTCTCAGCCCAGCTGAGTTGTGGGGAATAATAGGAGGAAAAAGGACTATTAGTTATTTTTGTCACTTTGTACATGGAAAAAAGTGGAATAAAAAATAATAAAAGTGCTGGGTTTGAATGGGAGATCCCTATAAGAAGAAGTGGAAAAACAGTGTAGTACAGAATTTAGGCCAGAGAGTGGCCATCTGATGGTTGCTATCTGCAGGTAAATGCCAGCAGAAACACAGCCCAATAAGGCTGTCTCCCACCTTCCTTCGCTTAATGGACAAGATATTAAGATTCAGTAAGTGCTGAAAGCTACAGTTGTGTGAAATAGTTAAGGATATATAGCTATAACGAAAATGCTCCGTGGTGCTGCCTTCCCTTGGTGCCCAAACCACATACTTATTTTGCTTAATGGTTAATCCAGGGCTGGCTGTGCCCCCCAAATTTCACAGTGGCTCCCTACTAGCTCACTGCTGCACTTGAATTGAATGGAGTTGAATTTATTTAAAACAAAGGTCTTCTCTTCTAAGAAAGTAAAAAAAAAAATGATGGATGCTGTAGTGCTCCAGTTGGAACCAGGAATTCCAGTGCTAAGTGACACAGTTGTAAAATATGTTGTAACACAATCACATTGCTTAGTAACAGCAATTCTGGCAGTCCCAGTTGCTGTTGCTCACAAGGATTGCACAAGTTTTTAAGGACCTCATATGACCACAACTTTGTCAGCCCTCTCATAGCATAAGAGTTGTGATGTGGCTCTCGCTTCCTGCACTCTGGAGGCAAGACCACTATCACAGGACTCTTAGGCAGAATGAGGTGCCCAGGTTGAGGGGTGGAGGGAAGTAGCAATAGAAACATTTCAAAGATCAGACGTGCTGGCCTGGTGTGTGTGTGTGTGTGTATACACAAGCCTGATGATGGCAGATGAGATTCTGCTGAAACGTCGCTACAACTTTAAAAGCACAACTATAATGACGTGGGAAAATACCCGAAGAAAGCTGAATACCATACATGTAAGTACTTGCGAAAACTTAAATAAATCTATCTATCTATCTATCTATCTATCTATCTATCTATCTATCTATCTATCTATCTATCTATTTGCTGCTCTCAGCAGTTGAGTTGGCTGAACATTGAAAAAGTTTAGACCGCAATCTGCAAGATGAACAGAGCCATTCCTGTTCAAAAACATATTTTGATTTGCCTTCGAAAGAGATGAGAGAAAAAGAGGGGTTAGGATCAGAATCTAAAAGTGCCTGGCTGCATCAGAGCTCTGATGTGGTAGAAAACTTTCCAAGGACCAGTTTCCACTGCCTGTAAGTTCAGCTGGGAAATGGAAGAAATGTATTTTATCTCAAGCAGTATAACTTTTGGTTTCGTCCAACTGTGGCATGACAAAGAGAGATGGGAATGTAGCAGTCTCGTGACCAATGACTCAATTCCCACAAACACACTGCTGAACAAACAATTTGGCGATTCTAGAAATGCACAGCAGATGTGCTGTGGATGCATATTGTGGACCGTATAGCAAGGCAGCAGCTGGCAACCCTTCCTTCCACTTGTTTCCCTTGTTGTTCTTCTGGCTGGTGGCCACATCTGACTCTGGTGAATTCATATCTGCTCTGCCACTAGGCAGTTTGATCCTCATGTAACACATTAAGAGAATGATGCAGATGCTTTTCAAGTGTTATACCTTGTTGAGTGTGGTGGGAAGGTAAGGATAAGCCTTCAGGCTTGTCTTCTCCATTCCAACTCTCCATGTTGAAGGAGCATCTAGAGTGGCACCTGCAAACATGGTTAAAATATAACCTCAGGTCTTCTTTAACAGGGGAAGGTAGGTGTGAATGAGTAAGCATAAGAAATTCTGAAAACCTACTAAGGAAAAGGAGAGCATCTCTTGAAGTTAAGGCTGCCCTAATCTGTTGCCCTTCAGTTGTATTTGGATTATAGTTACCAGTATTGCCAGCCAGCATGGCTAATGACCTCCCTGAAGTATCTGCAGTACATCAGTTTTGGAAATGCTGCTCTGAGTCATTTTTGTTTTTAATTAGCCCTTGAAGTTGACTGAAGAGTTTCATGTATATTAAGTCAATTGCCCTATAACCATTTTATAAGGTTTATGTTAATTTTTACTGTACATTTTGTACTATGTAATAAAATTATTGTTATAGACATCTTATCAGGTAGAGCACTATCAATGTCATCTCAACCTGCTGGGCCACAAGAAATTTTTGGTGGTCCACAGAGAAATCTCACCCCCAAAGCACCCCCCCGCCCAAAGCAATTAATCCAGGCTGTGTAGAAACACAAGGCTGTGCCCACCCGCGGGAACTCTCCCCACCCACTCACTCCTTACCAGGCAAATTTGCCTGCTAAATTGCTATTTTTCCGTTTTCTGACCATCAGCTGTTCTGCTGTGCTGGGAGATTTAGATTAGCTAGGAAGCAGGAAATGGTTGGATTTCTTGCTTTCTAGCTAGTCTTTAGATCTTCGGCTCTGCTTTTAAGAACAGCCGAACCTCCCTTAGAATTGAAGGTTCTATTATTCAGTGCAGACTCATGGCAAGCAAATTTTATGTGACAGACTGAGCTAGCCGATGGCAGATAGACAGATCACTGAATGATTCTGTGAGCAACTCAATCTGCCTGCCTGCTTTGCCTGATTTGGGGTAAAAGTTGCTTTTTTTATAAAAAATTCAATATTTACATACATGGTGTATTGTGAGTTAATTTTGTGAGTTTGCTTGCAAGCAAATTTTATGTGACAGACTGAGCTAGCCAATGAATGAATCTGTGATTCTGTAAGCAACTCAGTCTGCCTGCCTGCTTTGCCTGATTTTGGGTAAAAGTTGCTCTTTTTTAATAAAAAATTCAATATTTATATAAATATAATATTTACATACAAGCCATGCCCAACTAGTCACATGACCACCAAGCCACACCCATAAATTAGGCCATGCCCACAGAGCCTGTTTGTGGTCCCTGGGATTTAAAATTATGAGTTTGGTGGTCCCTGAGTTCCAAAACATTGGCGACCCCTGTGCTCACCCATTCTGTATCCAAATTTGCTTCATGGGTTAGGGTTCCCTAGTACATCTTAATGGAACGGATTCTTCCCTAATGCCATAATCCGTAATATGTACCACAATTTCGTTGATCATAGTAAATGAAAGCCAAACCATCATGACTTTGCCCAATCTATGAACCCAACAGTATGTCACCTAAGAGTTTGTGGATGTCCTTGAGGACAATTTGTACCCCTAGGCTTTACTCTAGTTTTTATTTGCTTTTCTACATTTGTAAAGACTGAAAATACCTGATTCACACACACCCCTTTCTCCCAAACTAAGTTTGTCTGTGATCATATAGCAAGAGATTTCCTTAGATCCTGGGTATATATCACTTTGCCTGCAATTCTGATGCATCAGTGTGGCACCCCGATCTAGACACAAAACTGCCTTGTATTCATGAATACAAGTCCCATCTAATTCAGTATGTCAGAGCTAACCAGCAGTAGCTTTCAGAGTTTTAGTTAAATTTCTTCCACAGCTGACTAGTTTGAGTCCTTTTTGTATGCTTTTGTCCCAAAAGCCACTATCATTCTTTGTTTCCTTTTGCCTTATTTGTATAGCATGTAGTTGTACAACTTTATTGCCCTATAAAAAGATGTTGCTGTTCTGTAGCAATGAATCCAAGTTTCCTTCAAAACCAGAGTCTAAAGGTTCACTCCTATTTCCTATAGTTTGCCTCTCTAATGACATGCCAATTTTGAACTTTGCACACATATTTGCTGGTAAACTTTGACACAATAAGGATCAGGGTGTTTGCACACATACTCATCTAAACTGGAGCTGTGATGTGACATTGTTGTGGAACCTATCACATGATGCATTCTGACTTCTTCAAACTTGATGTGTGAAGATTTGAAAGGAAAGCATTTCCTTCCAATGAACCTCCTACCAAATCTGGTGCTCTGTGCAAGAAATGGAGACAAACATGCAGCTATATAAATGTGGACCTTGCATTTATAGTCTTGCCTTTAAAAGTCCAGATGTATCAATTCAGTTCTAAGCTCACATTTCATTCTTTCTCCTTTTCAAAGGCTGCTTCTACCTTTCTGGGAAGAAAAAAAAAGAATAAACATCAAACAAAACTATTGACTAGTTCTGACAAAAGGAAAGAAAAACACTGAGGGTATTTATTTATTTGTATCCCACTTTTATTATTTTTGCGAATAACTCAAGGAGATGAACATATCCAACATAACTTCTCAGTTTCCCCACAATAACACAATCTTATGAGGTGGGTAAGGGTTGGGCTGGGAGTGAATGACTGGCCCAAAGTCACCCAGCCAGCTTTTCATGACTAATATGAAGCATTAAGGAGCCTCGGTACCACAGTGGTTAGAGTGCAGTACTGCAAGCTACTTCTGCTGCAGCCAACTGCTTACAATTTGGCAGATCAAATCTCACCAGGCTCAAGGTTGACTCAGCCTTCCATCCTTCCGAGATGGGTGAAAGAGGACCCAGATTGTTGGGGGCAATAGGCTGGCTTTGTAAATTGCTTTGAGAGGGCTGTCAAGCACTATAAAGCGTATGTAAATCTAAGTGCTATTGTTTTTATCAGATGGACAAATGTAAATCTTGTTTGTTAGCTTGAAACCTTTTGTAGGGGAAATAGGAGGCCTGGGTTCATCTTCTAGTGCTGTGCAAAAAGGCCAAAATCTTGGCTTTTTAAAAAAGTATTGGGGTAATTAAATATAATTTTTATTGAGAATTTTTACATCAGTACAAGGCAAATGTAAATAAAAACATGAAAAATAAAGGAAAAATGTGCACAAAGTAAAACAGGAAGTAAGAAGGGTAAAGGAACAAGAATTCGAAAATATAAGTGACTTATGACCTTCTTGTCAACGGTTATAAACAAGCTTATTTTCCCTTCTCCCTCTTGAGGTTACAGAAATCTCTTCAGGCCCTTTTTAATCCCTTCTCAATCATCAAATCAATAAATCATCACTTCTTTGTTTTTCCATTTTGAGCAAAAAGGTCTACGAAGATTTGCAGTCTTCTAGAAAAAGGGCTTATTACTTTGTCCAAACAAATCAGTTTTGTCATTTCTGCCAATCCTGACAAATTCACAACCCATTCCTCCATTGTGGGAGATTTAGTATTCTGCCATTGCTGGGCATACAGGTAATTTTCAACTTACAATCATTCATTTAATGACTGTTCAAAGTTACAATGGCACTGAAAAAATGTGATTTATGACTGTTTTTCACACTTACGACCTTTGTAGCATCCCCACGCTCATGGGATCAAACTTCAGGTGCTTGGCAACTGGTTCCTACTTATGACCATTGCTGTGTCCCAAGGTCATGTGATCACCTTTTGCAACCTGACAAGCAAAGCCCATGGGGAAGCCAGATTCACTTAACAACCGGCTTACTAATTTATCAACTGCAGTGATTCACTTAATGACTGTGGCAAGAAAGGTCGTAAAATGGGGCAAAACTCACCTAATAAATGTCTCACTCAACAACAGAAATTTGGGGCTCAATTGTGGTCATAATTCGAGAACTACCTAAAGTTCACTTTCAAATTCCATCTTATGTTGTTTGATTCCAGTTACATTTTTTTTTTTAACCTATCTTTCTCTGCATCTGAACATCACTGAAAACTAAATCTTTGGCAGTCTGCAGTGAAGTACTGAAGTAGGGCTGACTTGCGTTGATTAGCTGCTTCCTTTTTCTTTTTCTTTTTAAAGGCTTATGCAGAAGAGCAGTAAAGGGTCGGAGAATTGGCCAAATACAGGTTCAATCAATGGAAGTGTTATGTTGCTTTACTAAGGAGGTTGGTAGTGATGTTCAGGGAATCACCTTGGAATTTGATCGCCCCATCAAAGCTTTCCACTACCGTAATAATTTCTCACCCTAGAAACTCATGTGTCAAGCATTTTTGGTTTGTTAAATAAATACTTATTACAGAAAAAGTTGCAGCCATCCACATGCCTGTGGCTCTGATATTTGGTTACATAGTTATTACTTCTTTTTTCTGTTGACGTTGCCACATCTTAGGACTTTTTTTTAAATGTGTGATGATGTCAGCTAAGCAACACCATCGCCTAATCCATGTGCATTTGTTTATGGCTGAGAGGAGATTTCAACTTGATTGCTCAGGGTTTTTTTTTTTTTTTGAATGCATATATTCTATAAAACTAAATTTGCCTCCATTAAAGATTAAAAGATGTGGGTAGAACATGTGATAAATCCTAGGACCCAAAATAATATTATAATAGTATTTAAAAGCCCTCCTCGCTACCTTACTGTTATATTAAAGGAAGTATTTAAATATGCTGAGTTGGTGATTCTTTATAATTTCTGTGAGAAGTGCATATAAATACAAGAGGTTAATTAATCTCTGATGAACATGAATATGGAAAATTGCCAATTAAGCAACATATTATAACACATTAAGATTCCAGAAAAAAAGATGAGGTGCATGAAGTAGAAGATACGCGCACACACACACACACACACACACACACACACACACACACACACAGAGGCTGAAACTCCTCTCCTCTGCTTGTATTTTGCCTTTGGAACAGATTTTGTTTCAGGTGGGGAGGGAAAGTAGAACTTCTTAGCATCAGAGCGTGTTAATAATAATATACGGAAAACTAATGCTATGGTGGTCATTTCGAAAAATCCTTTCTTAGTGAGCACTTAGAAGCCAAGAGTCCAATCTTATTAAAACATACAGCTGATTGAAAGAATCTTTGAGTGAGACCACAATGAAATGAACTGCTTATAAGATCTCTGATACAGCCCATGCTACTACATGAATACCACATATGCCGTTACTGTGCAACAGGAAGATGGATGTGCTAAGGCTAGCTAAAGAATAGAATACAGAATGAAACAGTTGGAAGGGACCTTGGAGGTCTTTTAGTCCAACCGCCTGCTCAAGCATGGAGCTGCACATGTCACCTGAAATCCAAATCACAGGAAAAAGCAGCCATCAATTGCTATTTAGAATGGGTCAGTGGTGGGATTCATTTTTTTTTTTTGCTACTGATTCTGTGGGAGTGGCTTGGTGGGCGTGGCAAGGGAAGGATACTGTAAAATCTCCAGTCAGAGGCAGGATTTGCCGGTTCTCCAAACTACTCAAAATTTCTGCTACCGGTTCTCCAGAACTGGTTAGAACCTGCTAAATACCACCTCTGGAATGGGTGGTGGGGCAATGTTTGTAAGGTCAGATCCTCAGCCCATTAATTTTGTCCCCTAATCCAGTGGTCCCCAACCTTTTTTGTGCCGCGGCCCACTACCGGCATCACAAAATCATCCGTGGCCCAGTACCGGTATCAGCATGCATGGCAAGACGAGACGAGTGACTGGCCAGCCAGCCATCCCCCGCTTCTCCCCGCCACCTTCAACTCCTCCTTTGTACCTGTGTTGATGGGCTTCGCGATGGCTTCAGGACGGTCGCTCAGCTCGCCTTGCCATGCGTGCTGAAAGAATCCTCGCGCCTTAGTTTTGTTCGAAGCCACCACCACCCTCGATGAAACTAAGGCGCGAGGATTCTTTCAGCACTCAAACGCCGCTTTCTACCTGGAAAAGCTCACCGGAAGCACTTTTTCATCAAAACAAGATGGCGGTGCCCAGCAAACCGGCGGCCCGGTAGAAATTGTTCCATGGACCGGTACCTGTCTGGGGACCGGTGGTTGGGGGCCCCTGCCCTAATCTTTTTCTCCAAAAAGACTTTCAACCTAACAACCATGAGAGGGCAGCAAACAGATAATCTCTCTCCTCTTAAAGTTGCCAAGGTTGAGAAATAAGAGTTTGACTCTCTTGGCTGCCATCTGGTGGCCCTTTGGATTTGGACAGCCCACTAGCTAAGAGTCGCAATATGAAAAATCACGTCTATTGATTCTGGTATTAGATTGGAACATTCATGGAAAAAGCAGGGCAAAGATAGCAGTATTTTGAAGCCACATCTACACAGGTTTGCCTTCTAGGATGGAGGGAACTTTCTTCAAAGAAGAGACGTTGGGAGCCATCATGTCTTCCTTTTCTGATGTTCTCCCTCTGGGAAGCCCTGCCTTTTTGTTGCCCAGAAAACATCAGCTAGTTGAGTCAGACACAAGCAAGTCAGTTTCAAGGTTTCACATCCTCTAAGTTCAGTCTGAAGAGGACACAATGGCTCTGCTGAGCGTGTCAGCCGACAGCCTGAGTTCAAGACCCAAATGCCGCACGACAGGGTGAGCTCCTGTTATTTGCCACAGCTTGCTGCCCACAGTTCAAAAGCATGCAAATGCGAGTAGATAAATAGGTACCACTTCAGTGGGAAGGTAACAGCGTTCTGTGTGCCTCGGCAATAGTCATTGCTGGCCACGTGACCACAGAAATGTCTTCGGACAATGCTGGCTCCCTCAGCTAATAAATGAAGATGAGCACCCACCAACCCCGGAATCAGGACAGGGAAAACCTTTAGCTTTAAGCCCAGTCCATTACCCAATCTTGTAAAAAGGAACAAAAGAGGAAAGGGAAGCAGCTGTGGAAGTGAAGCTGGGGATCTGGTTTCCTCAGAGCCAGAGCAACACTGCAGAATAGACACTGAGCTCAGGAACCAAACAAAAGGTTCAGACCTGGCAGACAACAGTAAGTCACATAGTTCCCCACACACAACTGCGCCAAACCTAACCCTTTTTTCTCCATCCCTCACATGTTGTCAGATTGCAGATGTTCCATTTTTTTTTTTCAGGGAAAACACTATTTTCATACTGGAACATGTTGGGATGCTTCAGTCTGCCTCAGCAGGGAGCTACTTACGAGATGTCCTCAGCAAACAGTAAGTGGGATGTTTCTTTGCTGTTGAGTTAAAGTGCTAACCACCCACTTTGAGTCTGCCGAAACAAAATCTGTCCCCATGGCTGATTCCTCTTTTGCCTCTGTCCTCAATTGCACCCAATCCCCTGATTGCCCTAGAAAGTTAACCATTTTAGGCATCGTGGATTGCGCTTAGACTGTTTGAGAATGAGAGAGAAAATAGCACGGAGGGCTTCACAGGCTGCAGATGAGATGAACGCAACAATGCGGGGAAAGCAGAAGAAAATAGATGCTGTCGGGACATCAGGGATAGACTTCAAAAATTTTAGCAAAGGGTTCTCTATCCAGCTGCTAGGTGGGCGTGGCCATGGTGGGTGTGGCCTAGTTGGCCTCCTGCACCATGGCAGGGTGGGGCATTTTTTCCCTCCCCAAGCTCCGGAGGCTTTCCTTGAGCCCATTTCTGGCCTTCCCGAATGTCCAGGAGGCCTGTTTTTCACCCTCCTTGAGCCTTTGCATGCACCCTGCACTTACCTGCATCCAAAACGGGCCTTGTGGGGACTCCTGGGAGAGGCAGAGTGAGGTGGGTGTGGCCAGACAGGAGTGGGATTTGTGGGTTTTCTGAACTGCGCAGAATCTTAGCTGTGGGCTCTGCTGAACCCCTGTGAACCCCCAGCAGCCCACCTCTGCAGGGCATATATCATGTGCTGTTGTTAGATGCAAGGAGAGACATGCCTTACCATTACTGATCATCATCTCCTAAGGATACTGAAGACATTGATGGGCTTTCATCTTTAAATCTCAATGATTTCAAGGATCTAAGAGACGTACGCCTACTCTCAGCTACTTCTCTTCTGAGACCTACAAAATAGTTCATAGCAGATATCAAGGTTATAGCTAATCTAACTATCCCAGACAGATGTGGTTGGATTATTTGTTTCCCCAGAAACATCAGAGCTGCCACTGAAAAGGAATGTTACTTGGCCACATCAGCAGAGGGATGGTATCAAGGTCATGTGAAGGGTTAGTATTGCTTTATACTACACTGGTAAGACCCCACTTAGAATAATGCATCCAGTTCTGGTCACCATGATACAAAAAACTATGTTGACCCTAGAAAGAGTACAGAGAAGAGCAACAAAGATGACTAGGGGACTGGAGGCTAAGCGGTATGTTGAACTGTTGCGGGAATCAGGTATATATAGTATAACAAAGATAATGTTGATATGATAGCAGTCTTCCAGTACTTGAGGGGCTGTCACAGAAGGGGCCAACCTATTCTCCAGAACACAAGGGCTGGATAAGAAGCAACCAATGGAAGCTTATCAAAAAGAGAGCCAACCTAGAATGATTTTCTTGGTTTGTGGCTCTCTTCCATCTCCGTGGATAAGATGAGTGGAGTGTAGATGAAGATGAATGAATATCTAGAACAGAGGACTCCAATGCTGGCTGAAGAATTCTGGAAGTTGAAGTCCACAAGTCTTAAAGTTGCCAAATTTGGGGACCCCTGATCTAGGAGATGCTATAATTTGGGATTTGCAAAAGTCACATTCCAAAGATGCTTGCAAGTGGTTCTGTACCAGCTTAGAAAGATGTCCCAAGTGAAATTCTCCAGAGCTCTGTCCTCAGCCCAGGATATTCATAATTTTAAAAATTAACCTCAGTGTGAAAAAAAAGGGAACAAATTTGCAGATATCATTACAATCATTACAATGATTGTACATTACAATCAGATATCATTACAATCTCTTAGCCACCATCCTGTTTCTGGCAAGATACATTCTAAAACAATGTCCTTTATGCATATCTATTAGAATAAAAATAGCAACTCAGATTACAAACCACCAATTCTTTTTTTTAAAAGAAAAAATTAGAAAAATTAAGAATTCTTGAATTTGCTCCTATTTGTTTTCTCCTGGGGGAGATATCACCTATTCATGGCTATTCCCAAATCAGATTTCTGAATAGATAGACAAGGGCTGGAATAACTTCCCAGTTAGCTGAATGGCAGTACTTACAAAACTTCAACAGATCTTGAAAAAATTAAGCTGTCTAGGTGATTGGAGTCTAGACAGGATAGTTTTTAAAAACTCCAAAAAGGTAGCAGTGAAAAACTACTTCCATATTGCTGTCCCCAAAATCTTGATAAATATCAAATGTTTCCATAATATCACTAAAAGCTGAGCTCAGCACAAAACAGCTTTACTTCCTAAGGTCATCTCTACCAGAGTAGTTTTTGTTGTTAAGTGAAAAGGTCTTCAAATAACTTTCTTCGCCAGATAATAAACAAGTCAGTCATTACTAGCAAAATCCATTCATTGCCTAAAAGCACTAAAATCTAGGATGGAACTTTTCTTTTTTTCTAAAGGGGAAGAATAATGACTATATGTTTTGTCCTATATCTCAGTTTCTAAAAGAACTAACTTTTCCCTTCCCTTCCCTTCCCTTCCCTTCCCTTCCCTTCCCTTCCCTTCCCTTCCCTCTCCTCCCTCCCTTTCCCCCTTCCGCTTTTTTCTTCCTTTGACAATTGTTCCTTGTACCATTTGTGGACATATGAGTATAAGAATTCAAATTGTCATACTTCTTGACATTGTAATGACAAGATACACTTAAATATAGCATGAAAAGCTCTCAGTTCATTTTTTTTCTCAGTTACTGGATGGCAAAGGTACTTACTAACCCTCTACCCCTTAATCAAATAGAATAGAATAGAATAGAATAGAATAGAATAGAATACTTTATTGGCCAAGTGTGATTGGACACACAAGGAATTTGTCTTTATGTATACTCTCAGTATACATAAAGAAAAGGTACATTCATTAAGAATCAAGAATCATAATATACAACACTTAATGATAGTCATAGGGTACAATCAACAATCAAATCATACTAGGAAATAGTCAATATAAATCGTGAGGATACAAGCAACAAAGTTACAGTCCTACAATCACAAGTGGGAGGGGATGGGTGATAAGGAGTGTTGAGAAGGTTAACAGTAATAGTAGTGTACACTTTGTAAATAGTTAAACAGTGTTGAGGGAATTATTTGTTTAGCAGAGTGATGGCTTTCGGGGAAAAACTGTCCTTGTGTCTAGATGTTCTGGTGTGCAGTGCTCTATAGCGTCGTTTTGAGGGAAGGAGTTGAAACAGTTTATGTCTGGGATGTGAGGGGTCTGTAAATATTTTCACAGCCCTCTTTTTGACTAGTGCAGTATACAGGCCCTCCAGGGAAGGCAGGTGGGTAGCAATTGTTTTTTCTGCAGTCCTAATTCCTCTGAGGTCTGTGTCTGTCCTGTTGGGTTGCAGAACCAAACCAGACAGTTATAGAGGTGCAGATGATAGACTCAATAATTCCTCTGTAGAACTGGATCAGCAATTTGAGCTTTCTGAGTTGGTGCAGAAAGAACATTCTTTGCTGTGCTTTTTTGATGATGTTTTTGATATTAGGTGTCCATTTTAGGTCATGTGATATAGTAGAACCTAGAAATTTGAAGATCTCTACTGTTGATACTGTGTTGTCTAGTATTGTAAGAGGTGGTAGCATGGGAGGGTTTCTTCTAAAGTCTACCACCATTTCTATGGTTTTGAGTGTGTTCAGTTCCAGATTGTTCCGGCTACACCACGAGGCAAGTTGTATAACCTGGCTGTATGCAGATTCATCATTGTCTCAAATGAGACCAATAACTGTTGTGTCATCAGCAGACTTCAGTATTTTAACAGATGGATCATTTGAGATGCAGTCATTGGTATATAGGGAGAAGTGGAGATAGCACACAGCCTTGGGGGCCCCCTGTGCTGAGTGTACAGGTATCAGATGTGATTCCGCCTAGCTTCACCTGCTGCTTCCTGTCTGTTAGGAATACTAATATGGCAAAGGATGATTGCATTCTACGGACAGAATGACTCATACTTGATAAATACTTGGAACACATTCAATTACCGGCTTCCAGATAAGTCAGCTTTTACTTCCTTTAAAGTTGACAAGCACACAGTTATGGCAATGCTTCTGGCCCTGCCTTTGCACCCAAATAGCTTTTGATCAGCAACTTATCATATTCTCTGGGCATATTCTAATGGCAGCTGAATTTGCCTTGCCCAGATCTGCACTTTTGAAAATCAAATCATGTCTAAAATAAATCATACTGATGTCATGCCCTTGTTGGAGTCAAGAGGGATCTTAGAAGCTGTGCACTCTCCACGCCTTCACAGATGTGGCTCCATTCCACTGTTAGGCAGACCGAGGCAACTGGTGACTGAAGGAGAAAGACAAGGAATAGGGGAAAGGTATTAGAAGACATAGTTTAGTATCCTTTATGCAACCTAGCACTGATGATGTTACCCAGTTGGGTAATGAAACATCTGCAAGAAAACAACCAAGCTCTAAGCACCCCACAAGATGCAGTTTTCTCTGCCAGAAAGCTCTGCTTCCAAGTTAGCCTGTTTGCTGAAATCTGGAGGATGCACACATTGCTAGAAAGGAAGTCATAATGTCCATGTGGACAACAAATTCACATGGGCTCAAATGTAGGGTGTGATCTTGGTAAATCCCCATATTGTACCTCCTCAAACTGAATACTTCACTGAGCAGAAGATCCTGTCCCTATTCCTCATAGGATGATGACTTCTTTGGGATTTAAATAAATAAATAAAAACATACACGTAACTGCATAGGCACAGTTCCTGAAGATGGTTTAAATGCTCCAGTGGCTTACTGTATATTGCTGTCAGGATCTTGACTGGGATAGGATAGGCTTAGGATAGGATAGGCTTTGGCTTCCACAGAAGGAGCTGGTTTAAGAGGGTGGTGACAAAAATATCCCTATAGTATTTTTTTTATTACAGTCACAGACCAGCATTACAAATAAGAAGCATTAAAGAAGCACCCGAAGGCCAGACAAGGAATAATGGATGGAAACTGATCTAAGAGAGATTCCGCCTGGAAATAAGGAGAAATTTTCTGGCAGTGAGAGCAATCAACGCATGGGGCAGCTTGCCTTCAGAAGTTATGGGAGCTTCATCACTAGAAGTTTTCAAGCAGCGACTGGACTGCCATCTGTCAAAAATGGTGTAGGGTCTGCTTGGGCAGGGGGTTGGACTAGATGACCTACAAGGTCCCTTCCAACTCTCTTAATCTGAATATTGAAATATCAATAGTAACAATAATAATAATGATTTCAATTGCAAAAGGCAGCTTTACTCAGAACAACTTATATCCGGTGACAATACCTCTTAACACCATAAACATCTGCATCTGCCTAACTCAGGTCCTTTGGAAGGACTCGATAGGTGGACAAAAATGCCAAATGCAATCTGAACATCTGGCTGACTGCGCGACAGATCAAAAATAATATATTACAATTAATTTGTTGTCAATGGGCAGTCAAAGTCTGACTAATTTTGCAGATAGTAAAACAAAATTTAGCTACCTTCAAGAGATTGTATTGTGCTGATCTGATATCAGCAATTGCATATTAAAAAGATGGGTATTTTATCAGGTGAGGTGTTATGAGTGGGTCCTTGAGACCGTATAGAATAGGGCTCTCCAAATTTGGAAACTTTAAGACTTGTGGACTTCAACTCCCAGAATCCCTCAGCTAGCTATGGGAATTGAAGTCCACAAGTCTTAAAGTTGCCAAGTTTGGAGACCTCTGTTATAGAAGGTACAGTATAGTAGAGTATCATGTACTGTAGTTTTAATAGCCCCACAAGGGCACAGGCTCAGCTGGGATGGATTTTTTTTTTTACATAGGCCTTCCAAAAGTGCTTTATCCCTTTGTAGACCTCACTTCAGAGTAGCTGAAAAAAATGCCTTCTCCCATGAGAACCTCCTTAAGTAGGAGGGTCTGTAGGTAAATTTTATTCTGGTTCCTTCAACCTGGAATGTAGAACTTTCTGATACCTGAAGTAGAAGCTTTTCATAGGTGGGGCATACCCATCCAATCCTTTTTTTTAATGAAAGATAAACAGAAGTATCTTTGCAAGGTATTGTTCCTTTGTATTTATATGTACATATGTGTGTGATTGGCTTAAGCAAGTATGGTACATCCTCTTTTTCTAAATACACACTTCATGCACACTTAACCTTTGTATCTTATTTTGACTGGTGAAGTTACTTGGATGAGTATCAAAACATCTCAGATTAACAAACTTTGGTCGAGCTGCCAGGATTTAACCTTTGTTTAGATACCTTTGGCCTGGGTGATTGAGTTTTCAATGACATATTTAACTTTTGTGGACTTAATCTACTAACAAATCAGCTGGGAATCAACCCTGAAGATCTTTTTAACACATTCCATTTTATTTATCTTATTAAACTTGAAGGCCCCTTGTTGAACTAGAAACCAAAGCTTTATTTAATTTGCTTGGAGTTGTCTCTTTTCTCTTTTTAATTTTTTTTAAATTAAATATTGTTTTTGTTAATTGTATATGTTAAGAAGGTTAAATAAATGAAAAAAAGAAACGAGAGGCTGGTTGATTCCAAATGACTCCAGGCAGCTTATACTTGAAAGGAGTCAAGAATAAATCATAATTAAAAAAAAAATCACCTCTGGAGGAAACAAACACAACATGCCAGAGAAAACCAACAGGGACTGGAGGAAAAAAAAGAAAGAAAGCATCCTACTGCCAGGCCTGGGAGAACAGCCAGGTTTTCAAAGCCTTTCAGAATATTGTCAAGGTGGGACCCACAGCAGATGGCTCAAGAATTGCCATTTCAGAAGGCTGCAGCCGCAACAGAGAAAGCAAATGTCCTGAGATCCAGAAAAGGGTCTCTTTCTTTGCATGGACCTGGTTTGCACCCACTGTCCCCAAACCTACTTGGAAGACATAAACTATTGGAGACAGGTAGTCCTTTAAATAATCAGGTTCTAGATATAGATCAATCATGGTTTTCCATCCACGTTTTCAGGGATGGGCTGCTGGGGGTTCGCAGGGGTTCGGGAGAGCCCCTAGCTAAGAGCCTGTGCAGTTTGGACAACCCCCAAATCCCACTCCTGGCTTCCCCTCCCCTCCCCTCCCAGGATTCCCCACACAGCCTGTTTTGAATGCAGGTAAGTGCAGGGCACACACAGAGGCTCAGGGGAGGGCAAAAAACAGGCCTCATGGAAGTTCGGGAAGGCCGGAAATGGGCCTGTTTCTGGCTTCTAGAGAGCCTGTGGAGCCCACGGAGGGCAAAAATACTCCACGCCCACCCAGCAACCGGGCAGAGAACCTTTTGTTAAAAATGTTGAAGCCCACCCCTGCACGTTATGTAGATATTATATATCCATCAAGAAACTAGGATTGATTTAGGCTTCCTGTTAATGGTTTATTTATTTAGCCTATGGCACCTGTTAATGGTAAAAAGACATGTACCTGCCATTCTTACTACAACATATCGTATTGCTTTAGATTTAGAAGATGACAAGCTGGTTTGATATTATAATTATAAGAGAAAGATTTGCTACCATAAACCCAAGCTATTTACTTGCATTCTTCTGGAAATCTGAATATAATAAGGGCAAAGTCTGTTTTGCACCAAGCTTGACTCCTGGAGATCTATCCGTATAATTTTATTTGGATGACATTTGGATGGATTGCCATTTCCTTTCCCTGGGATTCTTTTTTCTTTTAAATTTCACCTTCCCAGTTTAGCCTCCAGTACTCGTCTTCCAAAGTAAGGTAGTCTCTCTCCGTGTATTAAGTAGGCCTGATCTTGCCTCGCTTTCTAGTTCAGCTAAATGCATTGCTGCCATCTGCTGAGGGGAACAGAAAAGAGAAGCAGCACTAAAGCCTACTGCAAGTAGTCCTCAATCAACGACAATGGAGTCCCAAAATTCTGTTGCTAAACAAGACAGTAGTTAAATGAGTTTTGCCCTCTTTTATGGCATTACTTGCCACATTTTAAGTGAATCACTGCAGCTGTTAAGTTAGTAACACGATTGTTTGGTGAATCTGGCTTCCCTATTGACTTTGCTTTTTAGGAGATGGCCAAAGGTAATCGCACTGCAACTGTCATAAATACATGCCAGTTGCCAAGCATCTGAATTTTGATCACAGGATACCACAGTCATAAGTGTAAAAAGTGGTCACTTTTTTCAGTGCTTTTGTAACCATATTTAGGTTACTTCAAAAGACAATGTGATTTCTACCAAGTTCCTGACGGGATGAACCCAAGGTATTCCTGGATTCAGTTTTGTTGTGTCACTAAAGGAATGGTTGTAAGTTGAGGACTACCTGTATTGTTTTGTCCACACTCTGCCCATCTGTGTTGGGAAGAGCTGTTATTTCAGGCTGATCAGTTCAAACTTTCCCTGTAGTTTCATCAAACAAACATTGTTGCTGGCAGCCTAGATTAGCACAACTGTGCAGTTTTCTTTGATGATACAAAAATGTTTACCATGCCTTCTTTTGGACTGGGTTTCAGCCTTCCAGTAAAACTACTGCTTTGGACGACCCAAATAATCCAAGGAAAATCCTGCTTAGTTTCTTAGACCAGCTAAAATCATCTAAATGTTGCCAAACAAGATCCTGTTGCTAACCAAATGCACAGCGAATCTTTTAGCATCAATGTTTTTGGCTGTTAAGGGTTAAACTGTCTGGTCTGTTTTATTCCTATAGCCAACACATTTTTGATATATTCAACTAGGAGGCTCATATTGTGTTGGAAGACTGTGGTAGTGTGATTTGTTAAAGCTAATCTGCATTGCAGCACAGATGAAGTTAACATTTCAAAGAGAAATGACCTTGTTAGTCTGCTGTAGCCAAAACAACGCTTTTCTGATAACTATAAACTAATAAATAATAGCACATTTTTGTGACTTACGCTTTACTTTGTGGGTCTGATGAAGCAAATTCCAAAGTACAAAGAATGCCTTATTTGTCTCTCTAAAATTCTTTTTTAATTTCTATGAACTACATGCACATAGGCAATCTTCATTTACTGGATGCTGGATGCTGGATGCTGATATGATAGTTAGCTTGAAAGACATATATCATTCAAAGTTTGATTTAAAAAAATAATAATTCTACAGTAATTTCAGATAACTTTTCTTTTAGAACAATGACGATTTACTGGAAGATCTTACATAGTCACTCTATTCAAACAACACAAATCTGTGCAGCTTACAAACACCCCCCCCCAAAAAAAAATCAGGATAAAAATGATAATTAACAATAAAGGGTAATATGTGACTTAGCGCACGTTCATATCCTCCCCGATGGGAATTTATACTCATCGGAATCCAGAGGTGGTATTCATCAGGTTCTGATCAGTTCCGGAGAACCAGTAGTGGAAAGTTTGAGCAGTTTGGAGAACTGGCAAATACCACCTCTGACTGGCCCCGCCCCCATCTATTCTCTGCCTGCCAAGTCCCAGCTGATTGGCTGGGTTTTCTTTTGTTGCCCTGAACAGGAGAAAGGAGTTGGAAAGCAGGTTAGTGGGGTGGGATGGGGGAAACGGGGATTTTGCAGTAATCTTCTCCCAGGAGTGGGGAGGGAATGGAGATTTTACAGTATCCTTCCCCTGGCATGCCCACCAAGGCACACCCACAGAACCGGTAGTAAAAAAATTTGAATCCCACCACTGTCGGAATCCCAAAGTTTGGGGAAAAACCAGATTTTAAAGCAGTTTCTAAAGGTCAGTGGAGGTGGATTGTTAAGTTTGGGTAATGAGAGGCTGAACCAGAGCATGAGTGCAACAAATACTTTATTATAACAATAAAGGGCTGACCGTGCTTGCCAAGCCTGGAACTGGCTCGCAGCGATCAGCAACTGGTTGGACCCCGCAGCCTGCTTTTATAGCTGGCTGCTGGGGAGAACCAACCAATGAGCGAGGGGGAAAAACGCCCCTGCAATGTGAACGGACCTGAGTGGGAACTCCTAGAGTTCCAAGGACATAACACCCCTTCCCCCCAGATGCGAACACGCATAGTCTTTGAGGTAGGCAGGAGGTTTATGCTGGTGCCCAGAATGGCGCAGCTCTGGTGGGTTGTCTGTCAGTTCAGAGTCTGTAGGGGAAGGCAGGATCGGTAGGGAGTCACTAACGCGCCCCTCGGTTCGGGTTGGCTCGGGACTCGTAGGGCTGGTCACTGGGGACGTGCTCCTGTTGACTGGTTCGGACTGGTCAGCCATCTGGACGTCGCTGTCTGTGTTCGGATTCCCTGGATCGGCCGCTGGTGTAAGCAGGTCACCGGAACTGGTGCTGATGTGGGGTTGATGCTGTGGCCTCGCCCGGTTTGTACTTCAGAGTCACTGCTGACGAGGGTGCTGTGACGCCTTCGCAGCTGGTCCAGGTGCCTTCTCCATACTCGGCCGTCCTCCAGTCTGACCCGATATGACCTGGGTCCGTGATGGCCACGATCTCGCCGGGATCCACAGAGGGTCTCCAGCGAAGTTCCTCGCGAATACGGGTTCCTGTAAGATAAAATGCCTAACCCCCGATGTGGAAGCGAGGGGAGAGTCAGGGCAGTAATGTGGGTGAAGTCTGTCCAATACAGTCCTCAGGCGTCTGCCCATTAGGAGCTTAGCTGGGGACTTGTTAGTGACTGAGCACGGAGTTGAGTGCTGGCTCATCAGGAAACGCGAGAGTTTGTGGTGCCAGTCATCCTTGCTGAACCTAGCTAGGGCTTCTTTAGTGGTCCTAACGGCTCTTTCAGCCAATCCATTACTGGCAGGATGAAATGGGGCCGTGAAGATGTGGCGGATGCCCAGGTTGGCAGCGAAACGGCTGAACTCGGCTGATGCGAACTGTGGGCCATTGTCGGAAACAATGGAGTCAGGCAGCCCGTGTGTTACAAACAGGCGAGTTAATACCTTGGTAATCGCTAGCGTGGTGGTCGTGGATAGTTGTGCCACGTCAATCCATTTAGAGTAGGAGTCCACAACCACTAGGAACATTTTTCCGTGCAATGGGCCGGCTAGGTCGATGTGAATTCTGGACCACAGAGCGCTGGCGCTTTCCCACTTAGTAGGGGTGGCAATAGGAGGAGCTGGACGGGATTCCTGGCAGGGATTACAGGAGCTTACCCATCTGATGATGTCCTCGTCGAGGCCCGGCCACCATACGTAGCTGCGTGCTAATGCCTTCATTCTGACGATGCCAGGGTGCCCCTCGTGCAACGCCTCCAGAACTCGGGTGCGCAGTGAGGTCGGGATGACCACTCGAAGTGCCCCACAGCAGACAGCCCTGCAAACTGGATAATTCCTGCAGGCGGGTCTTGAAAGGTGTAAATTTGTTTTCAACATCACCGCCCGGCCACCCCTCCTCACCCAGTCCAGTACCTGGGCGATTGTTTTGTCTGCCTTGGTTTTGGCAGCAATGTCAAGGGCAGTGATGGGGAGGTCCAATTGGGTGACCTCAAAGATAGCGTGGACCGGAGCAGGGTCTTCAGCTGGAGCCGGCAAGGGGCAGCGGCTGAGAGCGTCTGCGTGGGACAATGTTTTACCTGGGCGGTGTATGAGTCTATACGAGTATGCCGCTAGGAAAAGGGTCCATCTCGTCATTCTAGGAGAGAAGACTTGAGGGGTCTGTTTGTCCCCAGCTAGTAGACCCAGGAGAGGCTTATGATCCGTGACCAGCTCGAAAAAGTGGCCAAAGAGAAATTTGTGAAATTTCTTCACTGCTGCAACAGCTGCTAGAGCTTCCTTATCGATCTGGCTATAATTGCGCTCTGTTGCAGAGAGCGTCCTGGAGAAAAAGGCGATGGGAGCCTCGGAGCCATTGGGGAGCCTGTGGTTTAATACTGCCCCAATTCCAAAAGGGGATGCGTCTGCTGCTAGCACTAATGGAAGGTTGGGGTCGAACTGAATAAGGACCGCCTCTGACGTGAGTAGTGATTTGTGGCCGTGCGGAGTCTTCTTTGTGACCCCAGTGCCAAGGCGATTTTTATCCAACAGTCTGTGCAGGGGTTCTGCCACTGATGCTTTATGGGGCAGGAAGGACGCGTAAAGTTCAATAGCCCCAAGAAGGCCTGCAGTTCAGTTTTGGAGGTTGGAGTGGGTGCCTCGTGAATTGCCTTAACCTTGGACTCCAGGGGGTGAATGCCTGAGGCGTCAATTTTATAACCCAGAAAGTCCACCTGTCTAGTGGCAATGGCACATTTTTCTTTTTTTAATTTGAGGCCATGCTGTCTGAACCTCTCTAACACTGCTCGAACTCTCTGGAAGAGTTGGGGTCTGTCCCTGGCCGAGACTAAGATGTCGTCGAAGTAGGGTACTACACCAGGAGGCCCTGCAAAATCCGCTCCATGAGGGATTGAAAAATGCCTGGGGCAACACTTACTAGCCAAATTGGAGACGCTTGCACCGGAAAGCACCCCTGTGGGTGACAATGGTCTGGAGTTCCGCTGTTTGGCTGTCAACAGGGAACTGTTGATACGCTTGAGACATGTCCAATTTGGCAAAAATGCTGCCAGGTTCAAAAGTGTGTAATAAATGCTGAATGACGGGCACTGGGTAGCGCTAACTTGTAAAAACTTATTAATTGTGGTCTTGTAGTCCGAGCAAATTCTCAGGCTACCGTCTTTTTTTGAGGGTGTGACAATGGGCGTCTCCCATTTGGTGAAATCTGTTGGCTCAATGACCCCTTGTTTTAATAATTTATCCAATTCTGCATCTA